>NC_137782.1:95872548-96556379 GCF_963455305.1 Plecotus auritus
TCTATAGCCAGCAAAAATACTATTCAAAAATAAAGGGAAGGATCATCCCATTTGATATTAAAATATATCACAAAGTCACAATTACTAAAAAACAGTATTAGGAATAGAAATAGACAAATGGATCAATAAAAGAGAATTCAAATGCATACCATCCAAGTATATATTGGAAGTTCATATAAAAGTAAGGTTTTGCAAACCAGAGGAGGAAGGTAAACTAGTTAATAAATGGTATGGGCAAATTAACTCACCATATGGAAAAAATAAAATTAGACCTCTATCTCCCACCATTCACAAAAATAAACTCTAGATGAATTAACTGCCTAATGTAAAATGTAAAGGTTTAAAAACTAACAGAAGGAAATACAGTATGATATCTCTCAGGCTTTATAATATGGGAATATTTAAGACATAAAAGGTACAAATCATAAAAATAGATATGAAATGTTTGTATATCAATGTCTCCCTCTTACACACACACACACACACACACACACACACACACACACACACACAGTTATTAAGGAGCATACAGGATTCTCTCCTCACTCAGAATCCAGTACTTAGTACTGGCTCAGCAAGTTCTATAACCATAAACACCTCCAACTGTCAACTCACACCCATCACATCCCAAAGAAACACTTCCCTTGGCCATACCTCTGAAAGAGGGGGACTGCAGTAAATTGCACTATTCTGTTTATTTGGTATATGATAGAAATCTTCCATAATAAAAACAAGTTTAAAGAATGGGGTGGAGAGGGGCTAAAACAATGCAGAGAAGGATATAGATTGTGCTGATTCTGATATTTTAGTCTATACTTCAGAATGATGCTATAATTTGAGCAATCTAAGTGCTCTCAGGTAAGAGAAAATATAGTAATTAAATCCAATCCTTCCTCTGGCAGAGCTTACAGTTGATTCTTGCATATGAAAGAACTGATTCTTAATAATGTCGAATGTCCATTTTCTTGTTTCTCTTTGTATTCCAACTTGTGGCAAAAAAACACCTAGCAATTTTGTGCAAAATATTTGCAACAGTTACACATAGTGACTGAGGAACACTTGTAGTTCTAAGCAATTCATAATATTCTTTAATTTGTATCTATGTAAATCTAGACATAACTGCATGAACATGATACAAACTCTTTAAAATGGCAGTTAGATGGCAAGCAAACACTAGAACAGTGACTAAGTTTATATAAAAATAATAAGATTTATGTATTAAAATAATTTGTTATTCAAATAATTTTTATTAATATTCATTGTATTGTACCTTAATTTTAAAAGAATTTTAATATTTCAGAGAATTTAAAACAATACTTTTAATACTTATTTTATGTTTTTGATAAAAATATACTCAAATTAGTATATTTTGAATAAATACATAGTTTTAATCCTTTATCATACTGTCACTAGGACAACAAATAAGTAAAAGTCTTGCTTATAACATACTCACTGATTTTGATAAAAAATATGGTATACTAATTTATTAATTATATGTTGATATAATTAATATGTAAGTAATAAAATAATAGATGAATTAACTGCCTAATGTAAAATGTAAAAATATCAAATAGCCATTTGTGTAAGAGAGAGACAATGATATACAAAAACTTCATATCTATTACTTTTCATGATTGTGCTTTTTATGTCTTAAATATTCCCATATTATAAAGCCTGAGAGTATCCTAAGTATTTCCTTCTGTAGTTTTTAAACCTTTACATTTTACATTAGGCAGTTAATTCATCATTATTTTATTATTTATCCAAAATTCAACAGTCCATCATCAAATAGCCATAATAAACACATTTAGTTACCTTTGATATTTTTCCAAGTCAGTCATAAAAGTAGCTTTACATATATTTTTCTATTTTGTTGCAATGGTGGTATATTTGTGAGGCTGAAGACTAGAACGTTTTATTTCACAATTTAAAAACTTCATTAAAAAGTTGAAATACTTAAAATATACAGTAGGGGCCTCCATTTGTACTCTGCGTAGATCCAATAACTGTTGGGACAGGCCCTCACCGTGGAAACAATCTGAAGTTAAGAGTAATTTACAAAGTACTCTGAGACAAGGGTATAGTACAGAATTACTTAAGGCCAAGAGGAGTATAAAGCTAACAAGTTGATTTAGTTTCTAATTCTACTTTTGTGCAAGACGTCAGCCGAAGAAAAGGAAAATTAATTAGCATCCACACAGGCAGATTTTTAAAAGTAAGGACACTGAACAATCCAGGCACTCCTCCCTCCCTCCTCGGAAGACTGGATTCAATGGAGCCAAAAATGTAGTACTATCCATTCAGCAAGGCAAAGATTCGCAACTGAAAGGGAAGGCTAACTCCAGGAGGAAATAAGTGACACACTTCCCTTTCCTCCATCATGAGTACACAGTTTAAAATATCCTTACCAATAAATACCACGTCACGGAACAAGGAACAAGGGGCCGCCGCAGGAAGCCCAGATAAAATAACCGCAAGAAGCGCCTGGGGCTTTGCGTCGACCAAGGAGGCTCCCCACCCTTGTCGGCTACCGGCAAACAGAGACAGCGAGAAGATGGACGTGTTCAAGCAGGCAGAAAGTGGGTCAAGGTTTAAAAATCCCAAGCAGCTTTACAAAGACGGGAGGCACGTGTTGTTCCCCAAAAGCTGGATGAACGCAAGCAGCAATAGTTTAATACACGGTCCTCTCTACATGTAACATTTTCCAAATGTGAGACCCTAACCAAGAGGGAGGGGCAACACCATCTTCTATAATGATTGAAATGTGAACACAACTATTTAATAAAACACGTATAATGCTGCCCCCTGAAATTCAGCATACAGATCCATTTTATTCTGATCATTATTCGGATACCGGGGACCTCAGAACAGAGCCTAAAGGAGGGATCCAGGAGAACCGGAGCAGACGTGAGCAGGCCCTGAAAGCCGGCGGGGCGGGGCCTGGGGCGGGCACTCAATCCTTCCCAAAGTGGGCCTCATGCTAAGTCCCCCCCCCCCCGCCCGCCCCCTCCAGCACCTCGCACAGCACCGCCATCCCTTGGAACCACGGTGGCCTCCAACCTGAAACCATAAGATCACACCTGCCCAGCCGGCCCAGAGAGGCCATTCCCAGACACCCTATAGGCATGGAGAGGGCTCCCGTCCACATCCGCCCCTAACTTCGTGTCTCCTGACCGTTGCCCGCTCAGAGGACAGGCTGAGACAACACAGAGTGCACTGCCTCCTCCGACTCCAGGGCGCCTCCCTCCACCCCCTCCTCACCCTTCCCCCCCTCCTCACCCTTCCCCCCCTCCTCACCCTCCCCCCCCCCCACCCTGTGGGCTACGCAAGGCCCTCTGGACGCCCTCAGACCTGGCACGGCGCCTGCCTGGCCTTTTCCACAATGGCTCCTTCTTCACCCTTCAACTTCCGGCAGGCCCCCCGCCCGTGGGCCCAGCTCAACCTGATGCTCTTGGAGGCGTCTGTGTCGAGTCTGGACCCAACGGCCGCCCAGCGTCGTGTCTCAGCACCTGAGGCGGCCAGCGGAAGGCGGGAAGCGCCTGTCCAATCAGTGCTATGTGTGGTCCACACCGTGTCCAATCAGCGCTACCGCCCAGCAAGGTCCCGCCCCTCGTAACCGTTGCGCGTGCTGGCTGCAGGAGGCCGGAGTCAGGGGCGCTGCGGTGGGCGTGGCTCTGAGCCTCAAGTAAGTGGACTGCAGCGTCCCGACCCTGACCCCAATCCCGACCCTTGACCTCTTCTGGGCGCCGTCCTTGCCGGAAGGCTGCCCCTCAGGGATGCACAGCTAGAGGAGGCATCAGCTTCTCTTCCGCTTCTCTTCTGTCTCTTCCTTCCTCCCGCGGTGCGGACGCGTCTGAGGGCCCCTGCCATCCCCACAGCCACCCGGGAGGGCTACACAGGGCCGCAGAGACTAGGGGCACCAGCCGAACCAGCGAGGATGCATGGGTTACACGCCCTCTGTAGAGTCCCACGCTGCGGGCCGGCAGAGGGCAGCAGAGCCACACTGGCCAAGTCCCTGCGGACCTCAACGCCTCACTGCAGCGCCCTAGCCCAGGCTTCCTGCCCAGATTCGGTCTCCGTCAGTCTTGCTCCCTCTTCGCCGACCACGCCCCCTCCTCCGACAGCCCCGCCCCGGCTGGCCCCGCCCCGCCAGGCTGCGAAGCCCCTGTTCTGTTCTGCAGGGAGGGTCAGAAGCAGGAGTGGCTGCCTCCTTCATTAGGCAGAACCCAAGTCCCCTATGGGAAATTAGGCTTAGTCACTCTGTGCGTGATACTGAGCAGGAGCATCAGTATATTCCAGGCTTTTTACAATGTTTCCATTTAAAGTATCAGTTTAAAAGATAAAAGCAATCATGTTTGTGTAAAATACACGAGCCATGCAGAAATGGATATAGCAGACACTTCAAAAATTATAAGTAGTGATTTCTCAATTTGCCATTTTGTAGCAGAGGAGAAAAGTTAGAGTCCTTTTATTGTTTCATTTGTACAAAAAACATAGGAATTTTTAGTAAACAGTATACTACCACAAGGAAGAAAAAAGTCAATCACTCTTTTTCATCTTATTCGAATTGTTGTCAATAGGTTTTTAGATCATAGTGTTAAGATGAAAAATCTTTTCTATCAATCATATCAAAATTGGGTTCTGGGGTAGGTTTGAATACTGACTTTGCTATTTACCAGCTGTGGGACTTGAGGTGTACTCCACTCTCTTCAACTAAACAAATGGGGATATTATCTACCAGATAGTGTAATTTTCAGAATTAAAGGAAATCAAATACAGCACCTAGCACTGTGGGCAGGCAAATAAGAGAGGACACAGTGAATGTTAGTTTCCATCCCCTGTGTGCAAGGCACAATCCAGGGGGAGTCAGACACACAAGAGTACAATACTGTCTCATTCCCTGCAATCCATTCCAATAATTACAGGCTGTTGTTGTTCCTTGTGATTAAGCTGCTAGAGCTTTCTTCGTATGTGACCTGGCACAAAATATTGCATTTCAGTTTCTCAGAGACATGCACAACTGTGCTACGGAAACTGAGGTACTAGCATACAATTAAAAAAAAAAAACATTTTTTTTTTTTTTTGGCAAGGCACTAAGTTTGACTGTTTAGGTAAGAATAAGACTTAACCATGAAATTATTTAAGCAATCAAGAAGTTTCTAACATGTTTCTGTAATGAGACTACAAGAAAAACACATTCCAGCTAACAATTTGTGCACATACAATTTAATTTTAGGTCTGGGTGAAATAGCTTCAAAGTATAAACATTAAAATATATTTGGGGAGACAACCCAACAATTGCACAACCCACTACAAAATGTTAACATTTAAGCAATATAACTGTTTTAGGGTCTGAAAGTTCTCATTAAGTTGAACTTTATCAACTAGGCAAATATATTTAAGTTTTTTAAAGGCACACCGAGGTTCTTTTAATACTGAAGATATAATATTTACTTTATGCTCCATGACTAGAACCTTTTGCCAAGTAATTTTTACATGGATTGTAAGATTCTCTACATGCCTTTATACAATATATTTGGCAGCTCTAACCTTCATACATGAATACTCTGGATAATTTCTTGCAATCTGGGTTGGGGCCAAGGACATAGCAGCCAGGGCCCTCACAGGCGTACTGACCTAATTGGACAGTTTGTTAAACAACAGGAAATGCAACCAGGCTTCTCTCTCTCTTGAAAGTCAATGGAGTGAACAATGCTAATAGCCAAAGCTTGTTCAATTTAATCACAATATTTTAAATAAAAATTCAGTGTTCTTAAATCAGAAAGTACTCCCTCTAGATCAGAAAGCATTTTTCCTCTTGGAATTTTAAAAACACAAAAGTTGCCATTGTAAAAACCAAACTGGTTAAAAGGCAAAACTCACCCTTTACATACTGATTTAACAAATGTTAACAAGCATTTAAAAATTCAGATAATTAATTGGTGACAGCTGTCACAATTTACCTCAGAGATTTCAACTGTGTCATAATTAAACTTCACAAGTTGGAGGCCTTGTCCATCCTGGCTGGGTTTTCACACTTGAGAGCTAGCACCTGTTGTCAGAAAAACCATCACTCAGCACCAAAAGAAATTACCAGCCCCTTGCTGGGAGTTTTAAGTCATTGTGGCACTCTGCAGGGGACAATGGCCTTGACTTCTTGGTTGGAGATATTTAGAAAGAAAGAAAGAAAGAAAGAAAGAAAGAAAGAAAGAAAGAAAGAAAGAAAGAAAGAAAGACGGGCATTTAATATTTTAAAACTGGGAAACAATTCCCGACAATGTTAGAAACTCTCTGATCTGAAGGCACAAAGAATTAAGTTGGCAGGTAGCTGATAAAACCAGGTACATATAAATACAATTTAAAACAAAACCTGGGCATATATAAATACAATTTAAAACATTTAAAAAGTATAAATATTTGTGAATTATTTTTCCTCTAGTGCTCTGGCTACTGCTGACAAAACTTTCTAATTCCACTTGGCATCTTGACTTCTGAAAGATGACTGCTGGAATCTTCTGATGCTTAAGAGACACAGAGTCATCTTGATCATCAAAAAGGTATTTGAAAAGGGCATGTGTCTGAAATTTTTAATAACTTAAGGCAGAGTTTCTTATCCTGTTTTGGGAGTTTCAACCCTAAACAGAATTGCCTGATAACATGCGGATACAGAATTATCAAGTAGGTGCAAGAGAAGTGTAAGACGTGAGAAGAGACACTGGGGCTGTTCTGCTAACATTCTAAGCTTTTTCTCTTTCTCAGCTGTGATGTAGGAGACACAGCTTCCCCAGGGCAGCCTGAATTCCCAGGAATGGTGGTGATGACTGATGAGGCATACATTGCTTGCCTATTAATAGTTTTCCACGGTGAGAAGTCCACAAACATTGGCAAGCTCAGGTTTTCCTTGTCCCAGGGCAGGAATGCCTCAAGGAACCATGATGGGGGTCACACTGGGGCACAAATACACAAACTGGTTTCTCTTTTAGCTTATTAAATCTAGAATGCTCCGGGGAAGGCATCCACTAGGGATCAAGCTCCCAGCATCACAATAATAAGCAACACCTACGTTTACAGAGACCCAATCAGGACACATGCAAAAGCAGTCAGGCTTTCCTAGCGGGAGGATGCAGGCCTTTCCCAGAAACCCAGTCAGAACCCTTTCGGAGAGCCCAACACCCTTGCACCTACCCACCCGCACTGTCCTCAGCTTGTTACACACTAGGCCTCTGGCCACCGGAGGCTACATTTTACAGCTGACACAGACGTTTCAAGTAGGTGGCAGGATGGCCACTGCCAGGGGTCCCTGCAGCAGGACGTGAGGTCAGATTCAGGTGTGGGGACGGAGTGCAGGGAAGAGCAGCTGCCTCTGCTGTGAGCGCCCAGCTACGAAGTGACCGCAGGTGTGGCTTGGGAGCAGCAGCGCCAGGTCCCTGGCCCGAAGCTCAGATGAAGTGGATCCAGCTCTCCTCACACTCCCCTCGGGGCATGTGCAGCTCGTGGTTGCGGCACGTGAGGCTGTAGTCGAGACCATCATTGTTATCCCAGTACTCAGCGCCGGCCACACGGTAGCGCACTGCGAAGTGCACATGGGAGCCTCGCACCAGCAGGAAGGGTGGCACTGGGAAGCCAAAGGCGAAGACATCCTCAGTGCCCTCAGAACCCGCGGAGCCCCGCCACCTGGCCACGGCCTCATGTGTGCTGCGCCAGTCGGAAAAGGTGTAGCGCACTGCCACCTGCTTCTCGAAGGCCACGTTGCGCACGCGCACCGTGCCGCTGATGCCCAGGTCCGAGCAGGTGACCCGCTCCAGGCACACGAGCTGCCGCCCCAGGCGCTCACCGAAGTCGGCTGCCTCGATGGGCGGCAAGAAGTCCGGCACCAGACACTGCAGGGTGAACTCCAGGTCCTGGCGGCTGCAGCATAGGTCAGAGTTGATGGCGAGCCGCGACAGCACGTGCAGTGGCACCGGGGGATCGTCGCCCGCGTTGAACACCTTGACCTGCGTCAACTCCAGGCCCAGTGCGTCGGCAAAGCGCACACGGTGCTGCCGGCTGCAGTCCGGCCGGCACGCAGAGCCAGGGGCGCCTGTGGCCTTCTGGCGGCGCTCAGGAGAGCTGGGCAGCGAGTGCGCCCGCCGCACGATGATCGGTCGCAGGCTGGGATCGCAGCCTGATGGTGCGGATGGCGGCGGCCGCGCGCGACCCGAGCTCCAGTGGGGCCGGCAAGGCCGCTGATCCGGGGTCGCGCTGCCGTCCAGGTCAGAGAGGCAGCTAAGGCTCCGCGGGGCGGACTTCCGGGACCCCAAGGCGCGGGGCAGGACCGCGGGTTCCGAGCTTCTGGACATGGCCCAGCAGGCCCCCCGGTGATGGGGTACGAATCAGAGGGGCAGTCTCCAGACCCCGCCTCTAATACCTCGGCGGCTTCCTCAGCCGTGCTTAGAAGGCCCCAGTGTCCGCTGGAACTGCAACCCGAGGGAACCCTGGCCCCGCTGCGCCTCCCCTCCTCTGCCGCCTCGCCCCTCGAGTCTTCTCCCAGGTCTTCCGTTAGTTGCAGCGAAAACAGAGCTTGTTTCCCAAGAGACGAATGTTGTCTCCAGGACAAGCTTTTCGGAGCCACCCGGGGAACGTACGGTGGCTCTGTCTCCTGGAAGGTCCTTAGAGGAAGGCTGCATTGGTGGAGCGGCCCCTCCCACCTTCCCGGTCCGCGACTTTACTTACATGGCTGCAACTGTCTGGGTGTAACTTCCCTGCGAGCCCCCGCCCCGCCCCGCCCCTCGTGACACCGCCCTCGCGCCTGCTCCCGCGGTACAGAGCGCATCCCGGGGGCCGGGCCGAGCTGCGCGCCGCCGCGCTGTCCCCGGCCGCGCCCCCGCGGCCGTGCACAGCAGAACGGCTTCCCCGCTAGGGCGCTGGGAAGGAAGACTGGTGGCCTCGTCACGTGTCCTCGGCGATCGAGAAACAGGTCTGATCAATTTCTGTCTGCGTCTGCCAGGCCCGCGCGTCTATAGATCATAGATCCGTGTCTGCACAAACGGAAGACAAGGAAAATGCATGCTGTGGGTCTTTGGATTTATGGTTTACTGGTGGCAGGGAGGGAGGGGTTGCAAAAACTGGCCTTTCCAGGAGCTGGCGCCCAAGCTCATTTTAAGCCTCTAGGCTGGCCAGCTTTTTGTACATATGCACTACTGCCTGGACCCTCGGCTGGACCAAGGGAGCCTCGCTGCATAGATAAGCGTCTCATCCACACATCACCCACAATGCTTTGCAGCCCAGGACCGCCAGCCAATTTCTGGGGGGCGGGGTGCTGCTGCTGTTCCTCTCTAGGCGCCAAGCCCCTAGAGGAAGATGTGGGAACAAGAGTTAATACCCTTTGATGAATTATGCAGCTATCCTATACGGAAGCATTTTTGCAACCAAAATCTTGGACTTTTAGCTTTGTTCCGAGGCAAGCCTGAACCAACCCCGAGCTTGTTTTCTGCATCCTCAGGGCCCTGTGGGTATGTGTCTCCTTAACTTTGTGCAAAAAACGCAGAAGCCTGGAGCAGTTTGGGGCCAGGAATTCCAGAGGGTTCCTTTTTACTGTCCAGAGCAGAAAGAACACCAGGCTAATGCAAGAGGGTTGGTAAAGAACATCCTGTATACCTAAAATCAATCAAGCCTGTTGATTTTGGCATAACTCATTAATTGTGAGAGCCCAGATGGGATTTTTATTACCATCACATGTAAACTGACCAAAAAGGCATACATACTTATTGTGAAAAGTAACTCAGCAAAGTTCCAGAAAGAAAATAAAGACCTTCTATAATCCACCTCCTTCCAGGCAGACAGCTGTTATTAGAATATTCACTTTCAAATCAGGGCACTTTAGGCCACTCAAAATAAGAGGCAATAGCAGCACTGTGTGGTCTGAGTCAACAGAATTTCACAAAGAGATAAGACGATATGATATTGTATTAATAGATTGATAATCTTTTAATGGGCTGATGTGATAGTGGGAATTGAAAGGGAGCTTCCCAAATAGAGCTTAAGCTTCATGAGAGGTGGGACATTGCCACAATCCTGTCATTTTCTAGGCACTTCTATAATTATTTGTGAATGAATGAATGATTGGATATGGGAGCTTTGGAGTGACACCCGACCTTAGCCTCACAGATTTCCTCAATATGTTATTTCCAAAGAGACTGTGTTTGTGTGTGTGTGTGTGTGTGTGTGTGTGTGTGAATCCATTCGCAGCATTTATAGCAGTATGATATCGTATCCAATATCCACTGTGAAAATAAAGTAGAAAAAATTAAACTAAACATAAGGCAATCTCTTCCACCAATATTTTAATACTATACAAAGTTTTAAAAACAAGCTAGTGAAAACCAGCCCAACTCTGGATACAGGACCATGTGTAATAAATACTGACTGTGCTGGCTTTGGCAATATACATCCCCAAGTGGACTGATGCAGAGAGGCTTAGCATGGACCCTGGGCAAGGATCATATACAAATTTTGAAATGTATGAAGCGTTCCATATTTTTAGAAACAAACTTATAGATACAGAGAACAAATTGATGGTTGCCAGATGGGAAGGGAGTGGGGAGATGGGTGAAAAGGGGAAGAAATTAAGAAGTACCAACTACAAGTTATAAAATTGGTCCCAGAGATGTAAAGTACAGCATAGGGAATATAGTCAACAATATCCTAATCATGTCTGGTGTCAGATGGGTACTGGACTTACTGGGCCAAACACTTGATAAGTTATATAATGTCTAATCACTATGTCATACTAGAGGCCCGGTGCACAAAATTCGTGCATGGGGGTGTGTGTCCCTCAGCCCAGCCCGCACCCTCTCCAATCTGGGACC
Source organism: Plecotus auritus (assembly GCF_963455305.1). NCBI lineage: Eukaryota > Metazoa > Chordata > Mammalia > Chiroptera > Vespertilionidae > Plecotus > Plecotus auritus. The sequence goes on from NC_137782.1 coordinate 95,883,396, forward strand.
CCTCGAGGGATGTCTGACTGCCCGTGGATCAGACCTAAATGGGCAGTTGGACATCCCTCTCACAATACAGGACTGCTGGCTCCCAACTGCTCGCCTGACTGCCTGCCTGATTGCCCCTAACCGCTTCTGCCTGCCAGCCTGATCACCCCCTAACCACTCCCCTGCCAGCCTGATCAATGCCTAACTGCTCCCCTGCTGGCCTGATTATCCCGAACTGCCCTCCTCTGCCGGCCAGGTTGCCCCCAACTTCCCTCCCCTGCCATTCCGGTCACCCCTAACTGCCCTCTCTTGCCAGCCTGGTCCCCCCCAACTGCCCTCCTCTGCCAGCCAGGTTACCCCTAACTGCCCTCCCCTGCAGGCCATCTTGTGGCGGCCATCTTGGGTCCACATGGGGGTGGCCATCTTGTGTGTTGGAATGATGGTCAATTTGCATATTACTCTTTTATTAGATAGGATGCCTGAAACTAATACAACATTGTATGTCAAGTATAATTGAAAAATGAATTTAAAAAGTACTTATTGACTGATTTCTGTTGCTTATAGTTCCAGTGGTAAGGAGTCTTTTCAAAATATAAGAGGAATAAAGAAGTCACCTCCCCACCTTTCATCATCCTCTAACAGATTGAGCAAGAATATTTCAAGCACAACAGAGAAGGTGACATAACTGGTGGAGGATCTTACTTAGTTTTGTTCTGGTTTTTGCTTGTTTCTTGTATGTTCGTGGTATTTATTACTGCATGTCTGGTTTTTAGACAGTGTGTCCAATCCTAGATGATGACCAGACCTGTGATTTTTTCAAGAAAGGGAGTAGGGTGAGTGAATCTCATCAGAAGAGCAGGTAAACAGTTTTCATATAACTTCTGTATTTTGTAAAATTGTGCTATGTTGGTCCTCCAGACTGACTGTGTGTGGTTGGGGAAGGAAATAGTATGTCTGTGGATAAGAAACATGCACTTATATTTTTACCTAGCAGAAATGAGTGGGCAAGTGGCTTTAAACACAGCTAGGTGCATGTCCACCACCCATTTTGTTTTTTTGCCCCATCTGACGTATGGTGCTGAGAAGCATTATTCTTAGTGAAATGCTATGTCTTTGGTAAGTAAGTTGAAAAGAAAATATTGTCAATGCGGATATGGGATCCTTCCTCAGAATGAATTACTCTGGGAAGAATTGGGTGCTCTTCTAGCCAAGCACACCATGTTCAGAAGTTCCCTCTACCCACCGTGACCAGACAGTGCTAACCGTTTTTTCATTCTTATTGTGTCTTAAGACACCATGCAACTCTGTCCTTTTAAATACAGAGTTCCTGTTTCCTATTCAAAATGCTAATGAGCTTTTGGTTAAAGGTAGAGGTTGTATATGCTACACTTCTTCATATTAAGAGTAGGGGCCCAGTGCACGAATTCATGCACCTTGAAAGGAACTGAGGGCCATGAGGTTATGGTAGGCACAGGGGCAGGTCTCGGCCCATCCTCTGTGCCCCCGCCGGGCCCCTCATGCCATGGCCCCTGGTCCCCTGTCTGCTAACAGCCCTGCTGCCGCCACTGCTGCTCCCACACACTGATGGCACCAGCCCTGCTCGCACCCGCTGAAGGCATGAAGTGATTGGAGCTGGCGCCAGCAGTGGGTGTGAACAGGGCCAGAACTGTCAGTGGGTGCGAGCAGCAGCTGCTGTCCCAATCGCCCCTCAGGAGCAGGGGGGGCGGTGGAGAAGGCCTCAGAGGTGATCAGGGCCAAAGCTGCCTCTCGCACCCACTGATGACGCCAAGCAATCAGGACTGGCGCCGGGCACCGGCAGCGGGTGCAAGTGGTGGCTCCAGCATTGGCTGTGGGTATGAGTGGGGCCAGTGCTGGCAATGGTTGCAAGCAGCGGCTCTAGCACCGGCAGTGGGTGTGAGCGGGGCCGTCACTGGCGGCAGGTGCGAGAGGTGGCTGCCAGCCCCAATCTCCCCTCAGGAGCAGGGGAGGTGGATAAGCCCTGAGGGGCGACTGGGGCCAGCAACTGCTGCTCACACCTGCTGACAGCGCCGAGCAATCTAGGCTGGCACTGGGCACTGGCAGTGGGTGTGAGTGGTGGTTCTGGTGCTGGCAGTGGGTACAAGTGGGGCTGGTGCCGGCAGCAGATGCAAGTGCTGGGCAGGACTGTAGCATGTGGGAGCAAAGCATTTTCAGTAACCACCAGAGGCTTGCCCCAATGACAGCGACTGGTGCTCCACCTTGGTCTGGTGCCCCTGCTCACCTGCTCCACCATCCTGCCGCAGCCAACGCCTGCCATGTTCTGCACATGCCAGCTGGTGGTCAGTGCACACCATAGTGACTGGTTATTTGGTTATTCAGTTGTTCCACCGTTCAGTCTATTTGCATGTTAGCCTTTTATTATATAGGACTAGAGGCCTGGTACACAAAATTCTTGCACTCGGGGGGTTCCCTCAGCCCGACCTACACCCTCTCATAATCTGGGACCCCTCAGGGGATGTCTGACTGCCAGTCGGACAGCCCTCTCACAATCTGGGACCACTGGCTCCTAACTTCTGGCCTGCCTGACTGATCGCCCCTAACCATTCTGCCTGCCTGCCTCATCCCTGCCTAACCACTCGCCTGCCTGCCTGACTGCCGCTAACCATTCCGCCTGCCTGCCTCATCCCCCCTAACCACTCACCTGCCTGCCTGCCTACCCCTAACCACTCGCCTGCCTACCTCACTGCCCCTAACCACTCTGCCTGCCTGCCTCATCCCCCTGAACCACTCTGCCTGCCTGCCTCATCCCCCCGAACCACTCGCCTGCCTGCCTGATTGCCCCTAACCACTCTGCCTGCCTGCCTGATTGCCCCTAACCACTCTGCCTGCCTGCTTGCTCGCCCCTAACCGTTCTGCCTGCCTGCTTGATCGCCCCTAACCACTCTGCATGCCTGCCTCATCCCCCCGAACCACTCGCCTGCCTGCCTGATTGCCCCTAACCACTCTGCCTGCCTGCCTGACCGCCCCTAACCCCTCTGCCTGTCTGCTTGATCGCCCCTAACCACTTTGCCTGCCTGCCTCATCCCCCCTAACCACTTGCCTGCCTACCTGCCTGCCCCTAACCACTCTGCCTGCCTGCCTCATCTCCCCTAACCACTCTGCCTGCCTGCCTGATCACCCCTAATCACTTTGCCTGACTGCCTGATTGCCCCTAACCCCTCTGCCTGATCACCCCTAACCACTCACCTGCCTGCCTGATTGCCCCTAACTGCTCACCTGCCTGCCTCATCGCCCCTAACCACTCGCATGCCTGCCTGATTGCCCCTAACCACCTCTGCCTCTGCCCCTGCTGCTACGGCTTTGTCTGGAAGGATGTCTGGAATGATGCCCAGAAGGTCATTTGGCTGTCTGATCTAATTAGCATATTACGCTTTTATTTTTATAGATTTTAGTTGGCTCAGAATCCCCACCAGCTAGTAAGTTCTATAAAACATGCCTTTAACATCTTGTTTATACTTCATTTAAAACAGGCATATAAGAGGAAGACATGGATTTTCCTTGTGAATGTTATTAAACATCGCTCATCACTAACAGAACAGTTTGAGAGTTCTCCAACAGATTCTTTCCAAACCAGTGGTTTTCAAAGTACACACAGTGGCCTAGGATAATAACCTGAGCCCTTAAGAAATGCTGGTAAATGATATAAAATAGAATCTGTGCAGGCATGTCTGGCACCTGTGTTGGTTGTATGGCGTTTCCAGAACCGGATGTGGATTGACTAGACCTGCTTGCGGGGGAGCTGCAAGGCCTGCCTTTGGTCCCTGGCCCTGGCTGGAGGCCGCCGGCCAGGTGGTTCTGTGGGGAGGGGCAGGCAGACAGTGTCTATCCCGGGTACTGGGTACTAAGAATCTCAGTTTTGTTTCTCACAGCAGCATGAATGCCGGCCGGTCTTGGAATAAAGTGCCACGTTGGAAGAACGCTTCAGGGAAAAGGCAGAGTGAGTCCGGAGGCCTCCCTGCTCCTTCCAGGCCAAAGGGCAGCCTCCTCCGGGTCTCCCCTCTGGCTGGTGAGGAGCTTGGAGGAAGCATTTCCCCAGAAGGTAAAGCCGAAAGGAGTCCACTGGGGCCCGGGTGTCGGGGGGCCGCGGGGAACAAGCTGCTGCTGGACTTCCAGTCCCTGAGACTCATGAGAGAGGACTCTGAGGAGGACAGCGCCAGCGACCTCTCCGACTCGGAGCGCGTCCCCTTCCCCTCTTCCCCGCGCTCGCCTCCAGACCTGCATCTTCGAGCAGAGGAAATCGACCCGGTCTGCTTCGACCTTGATCTTCAACCAGGTCAGGGCCACGCCAGACCGGAATACTGCTACCCCGACTTCCTCCCGCCGCCTTGTAACTCCTGGGACTTGCGGGACATGGCTGTGCTCTCGAACACGGAGCCCAGGACGGCCCCCGGGCTACGAGCAGGAGGGCTTCTGGGGAAGTACGTGGACCGGCTGGTGCAGCTCGAGTGGCTGCAAATCCTGACTGTCCAGGGCGAGAGAGCAAAGGCGGCCAAAGCCCGGCTGCCCTCCACGCCCGGGACCTTGCCCGGGCCTGCGGGGCCTCTGAAGAGCCCAGGGAGAAACAAGCCCCCGGGCAGCGCTGGGTCCAGGCCCCACCAGGACGGCGCCCCCAGGTCGGGCTCTTTGAGGAAGAAAGGCGCTCCCCGTGAAGGCCACCCGCCCTACTGCTGGTTGGAGACATCCCCTAAGCCCCTGCATGTGCTCGGCACCAGCAGGTTGTGCTCTCAGAAGCATGCCCTGGACGCGCAGGCCGAGGAGAAGAGGAGCAGCAGGAGCCCGTGGCTGCGCTGGGACCTGGCCGGCAGCGACAGCAGCCGCAGGATGGAGAGCAGCAGTAACCTCCGTGGCCCGGCGCCCCCCGGGAGCCTGGACGCAGCAGACCCCCCCAAGGCCTCCAGAATGCAAGCACATGCAAATCCGAGGAAAAAGGGAAACGCAGATAACTGTGGTCAGGTCTCCCTGGCCAGTGAGAAAAAACTCAAAACGAATGGAGGAAAGCAGAACCCACGTAAATTCAAATAACGTCCGAAATGGTGAACTGCGAAGACCCACAGAACCCTAAATATGGAGGCCCCCCGAGAGTGACAAGATGTGAATGTCAAGAAACATTATGACTGCCACTTTGGGGCTGCCTGGTTCTTCATTACCCCCACTTGGGTGTTTTCCACCAAAGGGATATTGGGAAGCCTTTCTTCATGTTGATAGTCTTTTTTTTTTTTTTTTTTTTTTTAAATATATTTTATTGATTTTTTACAGAGAGGAAGGGAGAGGGATAGAGAGCTAGAAACATCGATGAGAGAGAAACATCGATCAGCTGCCTCCTGCACACCCCCCACTGGGGATGTGCCTGCAACCAAGGTACATGCCCTTGACCGGAATCGAACCCGGGACCCTTCAGTCCTCAGGCCGACGCTCTATCCACTGAGCCAAACCGGTTTCGGCCATGTTGATAGTCTTAAGCAAATGATAGCCATTGGATAAAATTAACCAAGGTCTGTGCCATGTAAAGAAGCAAAGTGACAACTCCCCGGGGGAGAGGAAACTGAGCCGGTGGGTGGCTGTGGAGAGCAGAACTAGGATGTTGAGCTGCACTTTCCCTTCATGAGAACAGTGCCCACAGTTTAACACTGCCCGGCATTAGCGTCCTAGATGGTCAGTGCCAGATGCCAGTGTCCGAGATGGTCAGGGCTCTCTCTTTTGTACCCATCATGAGCCCTCCAAGCAGAAGCTCTGTCCGATTCAGCCCTAGAGGTTCTGGCTCTTCGTCAAATTGGGGAGCATGGATTTTGAGCAAAATCATTTATCACAAAGCCACCTGCTATACAGAGACCACAGAATCTAGTGTTTTCATACATTTTCCTGGATGTTGGTTTAAAAAAAGCAACATCTTAAATTTGTGTTCTATAAGCTGAGGGTGGGAAGTCAGTGGGTGAGCGTGACATGCTGTCTGAAGGGCCAGCATGGAATACGTGGCACCACAACCCTGAAGAGGCACCAGGGTGTAGAGTTTGTGGATAAAGGGCCTATGAGCTAGAAACACATGGAACCACTTGGAATGTAACAACTATTACATTACTAATTTGGGGCTCAGATGCTGCTGTCTGACGTCAGAATAATGATCTTTTTAGTTCACAAGAGCAGGATTTCAGAATCTTGCTCAGGTGGGGGCAGAGTGGGCAGTGGATGGGGATGAAGGTCCTGCATGTCTTTTTGGCAGCCTTGCTGGCCCCGTGGCTGCTGACTCCTGAGGCTTCTTGTTAAACTGCAGTTCCGTTGCATCTACGTGCCCCTAGGGCTGTGCCGTGAGGTACTGCTGATATTCGTGGAAATAGCTCTCAAACCTTTGTTTGACTACTTTTTGCTGTACAGTATGTTTTTAAATTTATCTTTATTTTTATTGTTGACGCTATTACAGATGTCTCCATTCCCCTCATCCTTTGCCCACTTCTGTCCTGCCCCCTCCCCCTTCCCTCTGGCCATCACCACACTGTTGTCTGTGTCTATGAGTTATGTGTATGTGTTCTTTGGCTAAGCCCTTCACCTTCTTTTATCCAGTCCCCCTCCTCCCCTCCAACAGCTTTCAGTCTGTTCCATTTATCCATGCCTCTGTTTCTATTTTGTTTGCCAGTTTATCTTGCTCATTAGATTCCACATATGAGTGAGATCATATGGTATTTGTCTTTCTCTGACTGGCTTATTTCACTTAGTCTAATATGTATGTTTAATGACGGTAGCTGATTTTAACCCTTTAAAAGTATTCTGTTTACATGTTTCTATGTTTTCACCTTTGGGGCAGATGAAAAATGTGGCTCTCTCATTTGAAAATATCTAATAGTTTGCAGACTTTTCCCTCAGCAGTCAATGTCATCCAAGGTGCTTTCTAAGTTAACAGCATAAGGACAAGATACACATAATTAAAATAAGAGGCAAATGTTAAATATTAAGATCCTGTTTTAAATCTGATTTCAGTCATACTAAATAACAGATAAAATTTTTATGGTAGTCTTTTCTTCCCAGACTTTATTTTCACATATTTCCAGATCCTCTCTTACATTCTTTACCTCCCATCCCCCCCACTCCTCACCCCCCAGAGAAAGCAAGCTCTTACCCTGAGATCTTACACCTTTTTACACAGACAGAAGTTGGACATCTCGTATGCATTACTTCCCTAGTCCTCACTAGAGTATCCTTTTGTTCCAGTCTAAGTACTGTGTTTTGAAAACATAGAGACTCTTCTTTCTGGGCTTCCTGAGTGCACCCCATGCCTCGCTGGCTGCCCTGCTCCTTGTGAGCGCGATAGGTGGGTCCTTTAAACATGCTGGCAGGCGCTCATGCTTCCTTCTCTGCCAGGTTTTCACACAGCTCTTTAGGAGTTCCCGGCCAATAAACCTTTGTAAGCCCATTACACACACACGTGTGCTCCTGATGCTAACATGGAAAGGTTCACACAGAGTTGCTGCCTAGCCTGGCATGGTGTCCATCCATGTGGGTGCTCTCGGGGTACCTGCAGGGGGAGGCCAACCTGCTTCACTTTGCTGGCCTCCTGTGGTCTGAGCTGAGGTCCATCACACTTAAGAAATTTAGAGCTAACACCGTGGATGTTACATTTGTTCTTTGAATTGAAGGTGGTTACTTAATTTGGGGAGCAGTCATAACATCACATGACAGGACAGTTTTTAAAGACTGAAAAAGTGGTTTAGCTTGCTTCCCCTTTTGCCTCAGGTTGATGGTTTATTTTAATCATTATTGTTGTGATGGGGTCAGAGCTCCTGATGAATAGTGCAGGTGATTAGTGAACATGAGCACACTTCTGGTTTTATTATTTCTTTTTTTAAAATATGTATTTATTGATTTTTAGAGAGAGAGGAAGGGAGAAGAATAGAGAGAGAGAAATATCGATAAGAGAGAAGCATCGGCCGGCTGCCTTCTGCGTGCCACTCACTGGGGATGGAGCCCTCAACCTGGGCATGTCCCCGGACTGGAAATCGAACCAGCAACCTCCTGGCCCATGGGTCAATGCTCAACCACTGAGCAACACGAGCTGGGCTGGTTTTATGATTTCTGATCACAGATCTTACACGTCTGAATGCACCAAATGCCACAGATGAATGCCCTGCTGTGGTCTTCAAGCAGGTGACGTGGGAAAGTGGAGGTGTGAACTCATTCAGTTCAAGTCTAAGCCACTGAGTTTCCTGCTCGTCTAGTGAATAGTCATGTGTTTCTAAGAAGTGCCTCTCATATCTGGGAAGTTGTTTACATACAAGTTGCATTTAAACAAATTAAAACAACCCAAAGGGAAACAAAGTAACCAAAAAGTTGAGAGAGTGTAAGAAGAATGACTTAGGCTTAGAATCAGTCAGTGGGGAAAGTTTTAAAAACATAAAAATGAACTACAAAAATATACCAGTATTATCTACAATTGTTTACAATTAGATGGTTTCTCAAAACTTTACTGACTAAATTGGGTGATATTGGGGGCTGAAGACAAAAAGATGAGGGAGAGGCTATTGTGGGCCTTATGATAGCTAACAGTAACAGGAAGATGTTAGGAGTGGTCCCCAGACCTCTTAGTTTCCAAAAAGACGTAAGACTTTCTACCTTCCACAATATAAACATTGCCCATTTATGCTTTCCTTTATGCTCACTTAATTGATCAGCTACATAAAAATATAAACTCTTGGTGGTACTGTATTTCATGTAACAGAGAAGCAGTATTATTTATTCATGACATGGACAGAGCACCATTCCAAACAGCCTGAAAACATTCAGCATGTTTGTTATTTGCTGTTAGGATCATTATTGTGTGCTTGCTTTTGTACACAATAAAACAGATACTCTGCGTCTCTGTGAATCTGCATTTTTCCTTCCCCCGAGATCAGTGGACATTAGAAAAATCCTGTCTGGACTTTTCTGAGATGGTTTGCTTTGCTCTCAATGCAGTTTTCCTGCAGGGTCTGCCTCCTCTCTCCTGGGCTACATCAAAGAGGTGCTGAGGAAGAAATGCTGGCCCAGCTCCTTTCTAACATGAAGCAGCATCCGTAACAGCAGGGCAGGCTGTGCATTTCAATGATGAGATAGAAACATCGGTTGGCTGCCTCCTGCACGCCCCATCCTGGGGATCGAGCCTGCAACCCGGGCATGTGCCCTGACCAGGAATGAGCCATGACCTCCTGGTTCATGGGGTGACACTCAAACAGGAAGCCATGCGGCCAGGCGGGTGGGCAGTTTGAGCAGCTACCACAGCAGTCCTTGTGAGGGGCCCTTTGCTCCTCTTCTCAGCTCGCCTCTGACAATGAGATGTATGCTTCTGAGTCTACCAAATAGTGGCTGCTCCTAGCTTTGGGGGCATTAAACAAAATTCAACTGAGTAATTTTTAAAGACCCTTATTGGCTTTATTCAATGATTCATGAATTGGGTAGCATCCCTTCTCGCAGATGGAAGGGAGCTCCGAGGAGCTGTGTGGAAGGAAAGACTTGTAGGCAGGAGGGGCAGGAACAAGGGAGTTACACTGCGCAGCTCCATGACTGGTGGTTGCCAGCTCACCCACAGGGGTCTATCAGGCAGATGACATGTTAGTGCTGATCAGGCGACTCCTGATTGGCTGGTTGAAGATGCCATTTCTGGGGGAGCGGAAACTGTAATTAAGTGTCAATTTAATGAAGTCTGGGCTTAGCAAGAGCAACTCCATTTTAGACCTGTTGTCTTGTTTTTAACCATGCTTTTAAAAAAACTTTTTTTGGTGGTTTGAAAACTTACCATATTTAAGGTTTTAAATCATTAGTGTGTATAGAAAATGCTAGATTATTATTGGATGTTGCTATTTTATTCTCCATGAGGTGGTGATTAAACCTGTTCAATAGCACTGAATTTGTTCTGTTAATACCTTCTAATCAAAGGAAAAGATTTTGATTGTAACCAAAATGAAACAGGCGAGAAAAGGACTATTTGACTTCAGCCCCAAAGCGTGTTCTTCATTTAGTGTGACTCTGTATCAGAGAATTAAATGGTTTGTTCAGTGCCAGCAGGTGCTAAACACCCCATACCACTGTTAAAAGTTAAACTGAGGGATATTAAAAATTTTAAGTTTACTTGAGCAAAAATTGGTTCAAATCGGGCAGCACCGAACCCAAGTGGTTAGGAGCCCTCCTCAGATAGGAGCTGGGGCCAGGATTTCATAGAGATGAAGAAAGTCCTCGATTGGGGGCAGCTTCTGTGGCTGCCTTGTTGGGAAAGCCTTGTTGTCTGCCTGTGACTGGCTGCCCGCTACTCCTGCAGGCATTTGTGGGAGTTGCCTGGACTGTGTTCTGGAGTGCTTACTAGGCTGGCCAGGTATCAGAACTCCATCAGTCAGCGCCGCCTCCTCTGATTGCTTTAGCATCACAAAACTCTCTATGAAGCACAGAACAATGCTCAGTGAAGTAACACACAACATAAATCACCAACTTCTAAAACTCTTCATAGAGCCCTTGCTTAAGAAATTAACTGTGATCACACTGGAAAGTAGACGTGGAATTTTAAAGTGGGACAGTCATGAATATAACTCTTCCCATTTGAGTGATATTCCAGAGGAAACAGAGGCTGCATATGTACCTTCAGCCTCTCTTCAGCTCACAGTCTCATGCTGCGCTGCTCAGACTGTGAGCCTGGCTCCGGCTCCGGCTCCGCTAGGGGATGCAGTTCAGAACATACGGGCCACATCCATCCTCCACGCGGGCGTAGTGACTGTTTTCAGGTAAAGGCACTTGAAAAGCAGTAAATGCAAGAAACCCCCTACCTTTCTCCTTTTCTGAGAAGCAGATGAAAACTCTATATGAACGGCTTCCCCTGTACCAGAAAGAAAGTAGCATCCTTATCATCAGGGCTGAGGAGCTGGGACAGGAGACTTCCACACAGATTTTATTTTAAAAGAATTCTTATCTTTCTCTTGCCCACCACATGGCTTGTTTTTCCACAGCTGCCTCTGTTCCAATGTCATAAAAGCAACAAGTCTCCCCATTTCTCCAGGTGGAGCTAGGGCCACTTCCGGCTCCTCAGTGTCCCGGGTCTCTCCCAGGATGCACACATGTGATTAACTCCTGTTTGTTCTTCTCTTGCTCACCTGCCTTTTATGACAGGGGTGGGTTCTCAGCCAAGAACCCAGAGGTAGAGGGAAAATCACCTCCTCCCCACAAGGAAAGGGGATTTCCATCCCTGCAGAATCTAAGTGCAATTTCACAGGGTCCTGGGGCTGAATGTCCAGAAATCAGCTTCACTAGCACTTCAGTGTCTGCAAGTTTGGGTCCACTGCTTTGACAGCGTGTCACCCTCACCCGGCCCCAAACAGCCTCGCTTATCTGTGCTATTTTCTCCCGCCTGAGGCATCCGCTGGCTCTGGCTCCAGAACAGGCGCTCTGATAAACTGCTGCAGTGAGTGCTATTGAGTGGAGGGTTCTCATGTCCACCATTTTCCTTAACATCCACACTTTTATTTTTAAAGACCAGGTGTGCACTGGCCTGGATGGTGGGTGTCAGGGGCCTGGATGGTGGTGTCAGGGGCCTGGATGGTGGGCATCAGGGGCCCGGATGGTAGGTGTCAGGGGCCTGGATGGTGGTATCAGGGGCCTGGATGGTGGGTGTCAGGGGCCCGGATGGTGGGTGTCAGGGGCCTGGATGGTGGGTGTCAGGGGCCCGGATGGTGGGTGTCAGGGGCCTGGATGGTGGTGTCAGGGGGTCTGAACTCATGAGCGTTCTTCTCTGAGTCCTTCTGAGGGTTATCCAAGGGTATGCCTATAGCTCCAGGCATCACTACACCCCTGGAAACTTCAGAGGTGTGCGCCCCAGGCTAGTTCAGGAAAATGAAGTCTGTTCCTCATGCCTCAGCCATTTGGGCTGAACCAGGCTGCCGGCTCCACCACACGGGCTCTGCCTGCAGCCAGCCTTGGGGCACCGATGCCACCTGCTCTCCCTCTCGCCTCGCAGTCTCACACACAGTGTGGATAAGTGGTCCCCCCGCTGACCGAGGGGCTCTAACCACAGGAGGCAGATGTTCTACTGCCACAGGATGGCCTAGGTGTGGGAGGAGAAACCGAAACAGCCTCAAATCTCTCTCTTTTTCTCCGTATCTTCCCTCTCCTTCCCTAAATGAGCACAAAACCATTCAGATACATGAAAGACTGAAGAATGAGGTTGGTAATTCTATTATCAATATTATTAGCCTTACACCACACCTGCAAAAAGTGAACAGCACGCCAATCTGTCATATTTGGCAGCATTTCCCCCCTAATTGCTCACTTATAACAATTAGTTGAATTAATAGGGGCAAGAGATTAAAATCTTGCCCCAGGTGGTGTGGCTCAATTGGTTGGGTGTCGCCCTTGCACTGAAGGATTGCCAGTTCCATTCTCGGTCAGCGCTTGCCTGGGATGCAGCTCGATTCCTGGTGGAGAGCGTGCAGAAGGCAGCCGAGTGATGTTAATGTTTTGCTTTCACATCGATGTTTTGATGTTTCTTTCTCTCTCTCCGTCTCCTTTCTCGCTCTAAAAATCAATTAAAAATCTTTAAAAAAAGATTAAAATCTCTTATAGAACAATTTCTGGCCAACTCTTGGTGGCTGACTCAAAATACTAAGCCATAAGGAACCACACTATCTGATCAAACAGTGGACCACTGAAGCATCAGAATGAGGCAGAATGTCTGAGTCACTGAAAACAGGCCTGGTGATAAGAGGAATCGTTTTCTTGTCATGTGAGTCAATAGCCTTCAGGTCTGACACATCAGTGAGTGGGCACCACTGTCAGCAGTGACTTGCATTCTCGCCAATGGAGTCAGGTCCACTATTCTCATTTCCCCAACATCCTATCTAATAGAAGAGAAACATGCAAATTGACCGTACTTCCGCTACGAACACAAGCCACAACCACCAGCCAATCAGGAGCAAGTATGCAAATTCACTCAACCAAGATGGCGGCGGCCACAGAGCTGGAGTGAGCAGGAGGCTTGGGTTGCCCCCGGCGATGGAGGAAGCCAAGCTTCCTGCCTGCCCTGGCCGACCCTGGCCTCTGCTCAAGGCTACAAAGTTTCAATTATAGAAGATAAACAAATCCCAGATACCTGCTTCCAGCGGCCCTGGCCTCTGCTCAAGGAGGTGCTGAAAAAAACAAAGAAAAAAAGGAGGGCCTGGGAGCTTGGGTCGCCGGAGGGCTGTGGCCTGCCTGCAAACCACCACAGGCCCCTCACCCAGGCCGCCCCACACCCCAAGGGAACCCCCACCCTGATCTGAGACACCCTTCGGGGCAAACCAGCTGGCCCCCACCTGTGCACCAGGCATCTATCAATACTAATAAAAGGGTAATATTTTAATTAGACTGGGAGACCTTCCAGGAGACCTTCTGGATGTTCTTCTGGACAAAGCCATGGTGGCGGGGCTAAGGTAGAGGTGATTAGAGGCCAAGAGAGGAGGGCAGTTGTGGCTGATCAGGCTGGTGGTGGGCAGGGCCATTGGGGGTAAGCAGACCAGCAGGGGGGCCAGTTGGGAGCAAGCAGGCTGTCAGTGGGGGTCAGTTGGAGGTGATCAGGACAGCGAAGGGGGGGCAGTTTGGAGTGAGCAGGCCAGCAGGGGGTCAGTTGGGGGCAAGCAGGCCAGCAGGGGGAGCAGTTGGGGGTGAGCAGGCTGGCAGGGGAGGCAGTTGGGGGCGAGCACACTGACATGGGGGGGCAGTTGGGGATTATCAGGCTGTTGGGGGGGCATATAGGGGCAAGCAGGCTGGTGGCGGGGGGCAGTTGGGGGTGAGCAGGCCAGCAGGCAGAGTGGTTAGGGGCAATCAGGCAGGCAGGCAGGCAGGCAGGTGAGTGGTTAGGAGCCAGCAGTCCCGGATTGCAAGAGGGATGTCCGACTGCTGGTTTAGGTCCGATCGCTGTAAACTGGCAGTAGGACATCCTTCGAGGGGCCCCAGATTGGAGAGGGTGCAGGAGGGGCTGAGGAACACCCCTCCCCGTGCATGAATTTCATGCACCGGGCCACTAGTTTCTTATAAAACGTTTCAAACATGCAGAAGAGTTGAAAGAATTGCATGGTGAGTATCCACATGCTGGCTATCTCGGCCTGACTGTCCGTCTGTCCACCCACCTGCCTCTGGTCCCTCAGGGCCTCCCCTGGAGTGGCAGGGACTCTTGTGGCCTCACCTCCCTCCTCCGGCTGGCACAGCCCCCCCCCCCCGGTTTCTCTTCGTTTGCTCCTTTCTCACAATGACCCCTCACTCTTGTGGCTATGAAGACTGGGGACCTGACTTCAGGGTTACAGACAGTCCTTGGGTTATGTCGGACTCGACGTACGTCGTTTCATGGTTATGTCGCCATCTCCCATTTACAGTATTTATAAAAAAAATTCTGTCATTTTGACATTTGTACATATGTGCTTTATGGTTTTTTTTTTTAATTTATTTACCACAAGTAAAGGTCAGGCATTGTTATCTTTCTTTTAAAATTTTTTACTGTTTCACTTCATTACTGCTGTGTATGTGCTCCATGTGAGTGATGTAGGTGCTTATGTAGGTGGGTTCTGACTTACAGTGAAAATCGCGTTATATCATGCTGTAGGAACGGATCTCCAAGGTAACCCAAGGACCTACTGTATTTGGGAGATGAGTTTTCAGTAGACATACATGAGAGGTCTCCACCCAGGGGAGGTCTGACCATGAGCCATTTAATTTTCCTAACTTGGGTTTCCACCAGGCACTCCCACCCTCTGCCCCATTGGCGGTTCCCAGGCCTTTCCTTCTGCCAGGGAAATCATCCCCGTTAAACTATCCTGTCAGCCCAATTTAAATCCCTTCCCGCTTCCTCCCAGGGCCGCTGTCCCTGGTCCTAGGTCAGGGTGAGAGGGCTCAGCTGCCCCTGCTGTGCCCTGCACCCCTACAGGGAGGGCGTGGCTGTGCCACCAGGACACCCCTGCTCCCTCCCTTCCTTGAGGGGCCGGGAGGAAGGAAGGAAGGAAGGAAGGAAGGAAGGAAGGAAGGAAGGAAGGAAGGGAAGATAGGGGAGAAGAATGGAAGGGGAGGGAAGGGAGTGGGGAGGAGAAGGTTGGAAGGGAAGGAAAGGAAGGGGAAGGGAAGAGAAGGAAGAAAGGAAGGAAAGAAAGGAAGGGGAAAAGGAAGGGAGGGGAAGGGATGGGAGGGTAGGGTAGGGGAGAGGAGGAGAGTGGAGAAGGAAAGAAAGGAAGGAAGGAAGGAAGAAAGAAGAAAGAAAAGAGAGGAAAGTCCCTGCCCTTGTAACAGGCCACTCTGAGGAGGCCACTGTGGCAATCACGTGGGACACAGGAGCACAGATTTGGACCTGGACTTCTCGCCCGCGCAGGCCCCCCCTCAGTCCCGCCCCCCCTAGCACCTGTGCCCTCTGCCACCCCCCCGCAGCGCCCCAGAGCCCCCGCAAGCGCCCCCCCCCCGCAGCGCCCTGTGACCTCCGCCCCCCGCAGCACCCTGCGCCCTCTGCCCTCTGCCTCCGCCCCGCCCCCCAGCGCCCTCCGCAGCACCCTGCGCCCTCCCAGGCAGAAGAAGGCGCAAGCCACGATTTTCTTCTGCGATGTTCTTTGACGTGTAGTTGAGACCCATGAGAACGGTGTCTCCTCGCCAGGCCAGGAGGTCGTGCCTGCCTCTTCCCTGTTATCCTGCCTGGGGTCCCGCTGCTCTTCCCCCCGCAACCCCCCCCCCACACACACACCCCGCCTTCAGCTGGGCGGGGCCCAGGCAGCCAGGCGGCAGGTCCGCAGCCTCGCTGTGCCCTGTTCTTACCAGGGCTTCCCTTAAGGTTCCCGTCCAGTCGCAGGGCTCTCCCCTGTGGAAAGGAAGCTGCCATGTGTCCCCAGTGCTGGGGGTGGGGGGGACCAGCCCTTGCTGCCAGGAGGCAGCGCCCCCTGCCCTCCAGGCCCTGCCCCAGGTGGCGGTGGGAGAAGTGAGACTGGGCTCCGGGCTCCATGCAGCTTTGGGGTACAGGATCCTGCTGCCATATTTTGGGGAGTCCTGAGGAGTCTGGTGTGTTTCTTTTTAGGATGTCGTGACTTTAATGCTTCTTCATTCTAAGGCCCCTACCTTCCAGGAAACATATTTCCCCCTGAAAAGATGGTAAGTGAACCTGTTCCCATTGTGTTGACTAACAGCTCTGAAAAATAAAGTCAGCGAGTCCCTGCTGTTTGGGAGAACCTTGGTCAACATGGATAAATCAGGACAAAACTCACCCTTTCTCAGCCCGACACGTTTGCCATCATAAAAAAACACGGAGAACTTGCTGTCAGCAGGGCACCCCTCGCCACCCAAGCTGGGAATGGGAGTCTGGACGTCTGTCTACCAGCAGCCAGTCTCCACATCAGCTCACCGAGCCGGGCGCCGCCACCTGGTGGCCGCAGTGCACTACTGCACCTCTGCGGACCGAACTGGAGGCAGCTTCGTTGGAATCGCAGGTGCTCAGGACAGAAAGGCAACCTTGACCTCCTTCAGTTCACTCTCACCTGAGACGTGGGGCGGGGAAAGCCCAGAGTCACCAGCGGAGGGGGTCACAGCCTAACTGAGAAGGGATGCTTATGGGAAACTGCTTCTTGCTCAGTTATTTTTAGCTGTTTGAGGATGTTGAAAATTTGGTGGGGCTTTTTGTTTGTTATTTTTGTTGTTAATCCTCACCCGAGGATCTTTTCCCATTGATCTTTAGAGAGAATGGAAGAGAGAGGGAGAGGTAGAGAGAGAGAAACATCAATGTGAGAGGGACACATTGACTGGCTGCCTCCCGCACATGCCCAACCTGGGCTGGGGATTGAGCCTGCAACCAAGATAATTGCCCTTGACCAAAATCAAACCCAGGACCCTTCAGTCTGTGGGCCAATGCACTAACCACTGAGAAAAACAGGCCAGGGCGATTTGATGGTTTTTTAAAATTATTATTTTTAAAATTTTTATTGATTTCAGAGAGGAAGGGAGAGAGAAAGAGAGATAGTAGCATCAATGATATGAGAGAATCATTGATTGGCTGCCTCCTGCATGCCCCACACTGGGCATTGAACCTGCAACCTGGGCATGTGCCCTGACTGGGAACTGAACCCTGACCTCCTGGTTCATAGGTCGATGCTCAACCACTGAGCCACACTGGCCGGGCTTGGTTGTTTTTTAATATACCAATTTCCTTCCACTTCTGGCAAATGTAAAGTGGAATCCTTCCCTAGCATTCCCAGGTGCCCCCATCTCTGGAGTTAACACACAGTCTCTCTTGCTCAATATTATCATCCTCATCATCGTTCCAATCCGTGTCCATATTCCCCCCCCCCAACACACACACACATTCAACATGGCTTAGCTTGCCTGATTTATACATTCTGAATCGGTGATTCTCAAACAAATTTTCTAATAAACTACCATGGAATAAAAATATCCACTTTAAAAATAAGCAGAAGGTCATAAATTCAGTAATTATTCATCTGTTTCTCTTTATGCATAGGGAATATTCACAGGCCTTAAAATAGCATTGGTTACTCTTTTCAGTAATAAGCTATTAATTGAGCATAGTGGCTTGGGTCAATTTCTGGGTTCTCTAATCTATTCCATTGATCTATATGTCTGTTCTTGTGCCAGTACAAGGCAGTTTTTAGAACAGTGGCTTTGTAATACAGCTTGATATCTGGTATTGTGATCCCTCCAACTTTGTTCTTCTTTCTCAGGATTGTTGCAGCTATTCAGGGTCTTTTTTTATTCCAGATGAATTTTTTGAAAGTTCATTCTAGGTCTGTGAAATATGCCATTGGTATTTTAATGGGGAGTGCATTGAATCTATAGATTGCTTTGGGTAGTATGGACATTTTGATGATGTTTATTCTACCAATCCATGAACACGGTATGTTCTTCCATCTGTTTACATCTTCCTCTATCTCTTTTTTCAGTGTCCTGTAGTTTTCCGCATATAGGCCTTTTACTGCCTTAGTTAAGTTTATTCCTAGGTATCTTAATTTTTTTTGGTGCGATGGTAAATGGGATTGCTTTTTTAGTCTCTCTTTCTGTAAGTTCATTATTCAATTAATATTCGACAAAGGAGGCATGAACATACAATGGAGTCAAGACAGTCTCTTCAATAAATGGTGTTGGGAAAATTGGACAGATACATGCAAAAAAATGAAACTAGACCACCAACTTACACCATACACAAAAATAAACTCAAAATGGATACAGGACTTAAACATAAGATGGGAAACCATAAAAATACTAGAGGAATTCACAGGCAGCAAAATCTCAGACACATGCTGAAGCAATTTCTTCACTGATACTGCTCCTAGGGCAATGGAAACTAAAGAGAAAATAAACAAATAGGACTACATAAAATAAAAAGCTTTTTCACAGCAAAAGAAACCATCAACAAAACAACAAGAAAGCCCACTGCATGGGAGAACATATTTGCCAATGTTATCACCGATAAGGGTTTAATCTCCAACATTTACAGGGAACTCATACAACTTAACAAAAGGAAGATAAACAACCCAATTAAAAAATGGGCAACGGACCTAAATAGAATCTTTTCGAAAGAAGACAGAAGGAAGGCCAAGAGACATATGAAAATATGCTCAAAGTCACTAATTATCTGAGAGATGCAAATCAAAACAAGAATGCGGTACCATCTCACACCTGTCAGAATGACTATCATCAACAAATCAACAAACGACAAGTGCTGGCGAGGATGCGGAGAAAAAGGAACCCTCGTGCACTGCTGGTAGGAATGCAGACTGGTGCAGCCACTATGGAGAACAGTATGGAGTTTCCTCAAAAAACTAAAAATGGAACTCCCATTTGACCCAGTGATCTCACTTCTAGGAATATATCCCAAGAAACTAGAAACACCAATTAGAAAGGATATATGCACCCCTATGTTCATAGCAGTGCAATTCACCATAGCTAAGATTTGGAAACAGCCTAAGTGCTCATCAACAGATGAGTGGATTAAAAAACTGTGGTACCTCTACACAATGGAATACTACGCTGCTATAAAAAAGAAGGAGTTTTTACCATTTGCAACAGCATGGATGGAACTGGAGAGCATTATGCTAAGTGAAATAAGCCAGTCAGGAGAGATAAATATCACACGATCTCACTCATTTATGGAATATAATGAACAACATAAACTGATGAAGAAAAACAGATCCAGAGACAGAGAAGCATAGATCAGACCGTCAAACCTTAGAGGGAAGGTAGGGGAGGATGGTAAGGCGGAGAGATCAACCAAAGGACTTGTATGCATGCATATAAGCCTAACCCAGTGGTCGGCAAACTCATTAGTCAACAGAGCCAAATGTCAACAGTACAGTGATTGAAATTTCTTTTGAGAGCCAAATTTTTTAAACTTAAACTATATAGGTAGGTAATTGTTATTAACTTAATTAGGGTACTCCTTCAATCGCACTGTATGTGCGCGCCCACACATGGTATTTTGTGGAAGAGCCACACTCAAGGGGCCGAAGAGCCGCATGTGGCTTGCGAGCCACGGTTTGCGACGACCACTGGCCTAACCAATGGACACAGACAACAGGGGGGTGAGGGCATGAGTTGGGGGGGGTGTAGAAGGGAAATGGGGGGTAGGAAATAAGGACACGTATGTAATACCTTAATCAATAAAGAAATTAAAAAACATAATAAGCTATTAATTTGGACTAAGATAATAACCTATTCAAATTGCAGTGTTTGGCAGCACCTCACAGAGGTAAGGATGTATAGTAGGAGAATTTACCTCCTGCTTCACCTGCTAAAGAACTGTTTGCTATTTTAAATGAGACAATGTGATAACAGGATAATATGCTAAGATAATCAGGGGGAATGGATCTCAGATTTTGTTCAAGCTTGGTCACTGCAAACTTAAATAGCAATGCAGTAGAATCCCCAACTCTCCTGTTTTCCAGAATTCCAATGCAAGACACAAGAGCTCTGATTGGTACAGAGGCCCTCCCACAGGGAGTCTCTTTCCCATCTCTCCTCCCTCACTCTTTAATCCCAAACTCTGAAAGGCAGATCCCTCTAAGCTTAAAAAAGATTTTGGTAGAAAATGCATGTAAACCCCAGAGCCCTGAGACATGGTTAGGATGAAGCTGATTAGTGCTTCAGGAAAGAAAAATACTTTATCTCTCTCTCTCTCTCTCTCTCTCTCTCTCTCTCTCTCTCTCTCTCTCTCTCCCTCCCCTCCTCCTTCTCTTGTCCTTTCTGTTTTTTCTTCTCCTCTAAATAAAGTTATTCTTTCTTGAAGTTCTTTTCTAGTTCTTTTGTTACAAAGGAGAGGGGCTATAGGAATTAGTCTTTAAAATAATCCTGATACAGGAAAGAGGTCAATTGTGGGGCATTGTACTTGGAAACTTAACACTAACAAAGAAACAAAGCCCCGCATTCCCAGAGACGCTGGTTTCAGTTTCTCTGAGGGAGTCCTAATCCCAGGGCAGGGCCCGTGGGTGTTGGCCAGTGGCCTGTGACTATGGCAATTCCATTCTCCTCCACACCCTTCCTAGGAAGTCTGCTCATTGCTTATGAGGTCAAGGCTTAGCCAGCCCCACCCTGATACAACAAGAGTGGCCAGGGACGGGAGGGCAGGGCTGAGATGACTGAGATGAGAGAGTGTCTGGGACCAAGTGACCCAGTGACTGGGGAGAAGGCCCTGCTGGGAGGACCGGACCTGGCTGGGTGAGACCACAGCTCAGGAGGACTTGCTACCACCAGCAGGCTCAGGATCAGGCGTCTCGGCATCTCCTGCTGCCATGAGCTCCAGGGCCCCCGCTTCCCTGCTGCTCCTCAAGCTGCTGCTGTCGCTGCTGCTGCTACAGGTGAGCTGGCTGGGGCCCGCAGGCACCTGCGATCTCCGTGCTGGGTCAATGACCAGCCTGGGTGTGAGTTGGTGAGGCGGGCAGGAGCGGGCTGCAGAGATCTAGCCAGGCTCAGGTCACGATCTGTTTGAAGGATGGTGGGCCAGGCTAAGGGGACTCCATTCAAAACTGGGTTATACTGTACATACCACTTCATTTACATTTATATCAACACAAACATTTCCAACGATGCTTCTGTTCACGCTTTACTGGAGACGGAGACAATCTCAACTGTGTAGGCTGTTAAAGAACAAAAATCAAATGGGCACATTTTAAAGATCTTACTGACTTTATGGAGCAATTGCTGGACAGGCAGCACCCATCTTGCAGACAGGAGCTCCAGGGAGCTGAGCGGAAGGAAGGACTGTTACAGGCAGAGGAGCAGCAGGGGACTTATGCTGGCAAAGGGCTGACTGAGGCAAGGCACCTTCCTCTAGGGGCCAGGGGTCTGTCAGGCAGCTGGACTCAGGGTGCTGACCAGCATGTAGGGTCCACTCCTGGGAGAGGGTTGTAAGTCAGTATTATTACAGGTATTATGGTATTGAGCCTTTGTTTGGTGATGTAGGACTGAGCACAAGTGACTCCATTTTGGGCCTGTTGTCTCTTGTTTGAGTGTGACAATTTGAGCAAACCAAGGGGAGTGGAGGTCAAATCTCCCCTCCCCCCCATTACCACTGCTCAAATGAAAATAAATACAAATGGTGGAATACAAATGGTGGAATGAACTCAGCAAGCACGGTTGTTCCGTTTGTACCTAGTGGGTGGGTTAGCACTGCACAGGTCTGCCGGGGGTGACTTGTTTTCCGATGGTCTTAGGCTCTACAGAAGCTGTTCTCAACCTGTGGGTCGCGACAGGTTGAGAACCGCTAGCAGGGTCGCCTAAGACCTTCGGAAAACACAGATATTTACATTATGATTCATAACAGTAGCAAAATTACAGTTATGAAAATAATTTTATGGTTGGGGGTCACCACAACATGAGGAACTGTATTAAAGGGTCACAGCATTAGAAAGGTTGAGAACCACTGCTTAGAGGGAGGAAGAGTTATGAGGCTACTGCTGCTGAGTTCTCCCTTAAAAAAACCAACGGAGGGTGGGCAGCCACGCAGTCACCAGGCGCAAAGATTGTGGGGCTGGACTGGGTTGCTCCCCATCCTTACCTGGCTTATCCACGTCTGGCTGCAGAACTGGGTTAATTACTTGACCTTGGCCCTCACCTTGGCCTAGATTGGACTCTTCCAGGGAGCTGTAAAACTCCCAATGCCAGCCCCATTATGAGCTGATATGGGGTCTGGGCCCAGGCATCAGGGAGGGTTTGAATGTAACCCTGTTCAGCCTTATCTTCTTCCCCTTGAAAAGGAAGATGTTATCAGAATTTGCCCGACCTGAGGTTGTGGGAGGGAATGAGGAAATGCACAGAAGGGCCGGCCCAGTGCTGGCTAAGCTGCTGAGCCTGTACGTCTCCATCTCTGTTTTCCTAGCCACCGGGCATGGCTGGCGACATTGATTCCGTATCCACGCTGCAACTGCTTATTGGATACTTGCTCTGGAAGAACTGGGATGTAACCGTAAACAAAACGGGGAAAACCCCCTCTCTGGCACTCACCCTCTCTGGCACTCACAGACTTGAAAGGGTTGCCTTGTTTGGCACAAGCTGCGTGGTGTTGGGAGAGTTCTCTTGGTCGCTTTTTGCCACAGTGAGTTGTGGGTGCTCTTGCCGAAACAGCACTAGGTCACCATTGCTTTCCACTGCCCTCTCTGATCCTCAAATTTGCAACTGGGACCCACTCTGCATAGAGCTGCCATGTTCCCTGGAAGCCCCATTTTCCCCAGAAGCCCCACAGCCTGGTCCTGTGGCTCCGGCAGGAAGCGAGGGCCGCAGCTGTGGCTCTCGGTCAGGTCTACGTTGCACTCAGGACGCTCCTGAGAACAAAACTGAGGGCTTCTGCCTGTGCGACCAGTACTCACCAGAGAATTGTAAACACACTTCTCAGTTTATTAAAAAAATAAAAAAGGTAAACCGATTTCAAGTCAATATAAATCACATATTTTATGAAAAATAACCCCATTTTTTAAAATTCCATTTAGTTTGAGGAGTGGCACTGTTTCATATTTCTGCAAATCTCTTGAATGTCCGGCTTAGGAGCAGATGACGGGGCTCTCCTGATTTTGTGTTTGGCCTCGGGAAATGTGGCTTGGTGAGAGCACGTGAAGAAATCCTGGCTCACTCAGACATGTACCTACAAAGGGAAGAATGTTTAATAGCCTTGAACTTGACAAGTTTTGTGGTTTTTGTTTTCTTTTTTAGTTTTTTTTTTTTTTTAATTGATCTTTGGAGAGAGAAGAGAGAGAGAGAAACAGAGAGAGAGAGAGAGAGAGAGAGAGAGAGAGAGAGAGAGAGAGAGAAACATTGATGAGAGAAAAACATCAATCAGTTGCCACCTGTACATCCCTGCCTGGAGATCGAGCCTGCAACCCAATCCCGGGCACGTGTCCTGACCGTGATTCAAACCATGACCTCTAGGTGCACAGGATGATGCCCAACCCACTGAGCCACACGGGCCAGTGGCAGTGGTTTCTTTACCCTTGCTTGCGATGTGGACATGAACGCATCTGAATGCACTGACTGTGACAGGGACACCAGTGGCCTCTTAACTCTGGATGACTGCCCTGGCAGGGCTTTGGAACATGACGTGTCAATCGCTAAAAAACTCTTGGCTACTGAATCAGGCAGATCTTCCAAAGGTGGACATATTATATTCCACAAGGTGAAAAAAATCACTCATTGCCCTGGCCAGGTAGTTAGTTCAGTTGCTTAGAGTGTCATCCTGATATGCCAAGGTGGTGGGTTCAGTCCCTGGTCAGGGCACATACAAGATGCAACCAGTGAATGCATAAATAAGTGGAACAACAAAGCGATGTTTCTCTCTCTCTCCCTGCCTCTCTCTGCCTCAAATCAATTAAAAATCACATTTATTAATGTCTTAATGGATATATCAGAAAAACTGTTAAGTATTGGGCAAGCTGTCAAGTTCATAGTAGCAGACACATGTTTTCCAAAATCCTATTTTTTTCCTTGAAAGTTTACTTTTTATTATTAGCAACATGATACTGCCTGTTGTTATTCTTTAGTGATGGGCTCAGTCTGCTCCCTGCCTACCAGACACCCACCTGAACAGCCACAGCCCCTCATTCTGTCAAGTAAGCTGCTTTCCACAGACACAGAGGCCTCGTCAGCCACACTAACCATCACCCTGCTTCCCCCCGACACAGCCCATGCTCACGGGCAGAGTCCTGCTTTGTGCAAACTTCTCATCTGCCACAGGGTGCTTATAAGACGTCCACTCCAGAGCTGCAATGCAATAAGTTATAATTTCCCAGCTCAATTGTTTCTCTAGGGATTTCAATAATTCTGTGAATGCACCAATGGCTTTATTCTTCAATGACACTGGAATTCTTTTCTATCGGTCTGTCTCTTTCCTGCCCGGCACGCGTTGAAGAGTTCACGACAGCTAGCAGAGTCTGGGCCTTTGCCTTCCCTGGGGCTGCGGCTCCAGCAGTTTCCACAGATGCGCCCTGGTGTCCTCAGTGCCAACATCACACGGTACAGTACGCAAGTACCCAGTAGCGTCTGAGTGGTTGGCCTGAGGACTCTGAGAAGAGAGCTGGTGGGTGATCCTTTGGAAATGGCTGCTCCAGAGGATGTGGATGTTTATCGCCATGGCTGTTTTTTGGTAATAACAACAATTGGAAATAACCTAAATGTCCAGGAGAACAGATAAATAACTCTCCCATGTTCATTAGGGAACTGCTATACAGCAGTGAAAATGGGTGATCTGGAACTAGAGGTGTCAGCACACACATGCACAGACATACACATACACACAGGCACACGCATACAGGCACACAGATGATTATACATGCACATGCACAATGCACACACATGTGTACATGCCTGCACACACACTCACACATGCACACCCCCACATGCATACACACTCACACATACATGCACACATACATTTAGTGTTGGTTTTGACAGACACAGCAGAGATGTCTTTCATTTTCAATAGTTTTACTGTATACATGTGTCTTTCTTGAGGGGATGGATAATACATAATCCTCAATGTAAATCATTATCTTATCTATTAAAGAGGGAATATACTAACTGACCCTCACGCCGTCACAAAAGATGGCGGCACCCACAGCCAATAGGGAGGGAATATGCTAATTGATTCCCCCACTCTCAAAGATAGAGGCACCCACAGCCAATAAGGAGGGAATATGCTAATTGACTGCCCTGCCCTCAAAGATGGTGGCATCCACAGCCACAAGATGGCGGCGCCCAGTCCCCTCAGCCTTTCTGTGGTGGCAGGCACACAGCAAGGCCCGACCCCAGGCAGGCCCAGTAGCTCTGCGCGCCTGCCTCTGAAGTCCCCCAGTCCCCTCAGCCCCCCAGCTTCCCAAGCGCAGGCAAGCCTTGGATGGTGGCTGCCTAGCCTCCCAGAGTTGCCTGAGGCTCAGGTAACCAGGGCCGGCTGAGGCTTGCACTGCCGGCAGTGGCAGCAGCAGAGGTGTGATGGGGCGTTGCCTTCCCATGATTGTCTGGTTGCGTCCTGCCCCTGAGGGCTCCTGGACTGTGAGAGGGGGTAGGCCGGGCAGAGGGAACCCCCTCTAGTGCATGAATTTTCATGCACTGGGCCTCTAGTGTAAACATAAAGTACCAAGTTCTATTATTTTATTGATTACTAGAGGCCTGATGCATGAAATTTGTGCAAGAGCAGGCCTTCTTTCCCCGAGGCTGCCAGCACCAGCTTCCCTCTGGCACCCAGGACCTGGGTTTCCCTTGCAGCCCCAGCTTCATCTGGAAGGTCATCCAGAAGGACGCCCAGTCTAATTAGCATATTACACTTTTATTTTTATAGACTAGAGGCCCAGTGAACAAAATTTGTGCACTTGGGGTGGGGGTCCCCCAGCTTGGCCTGACCCTCTCACAGTCTGAGAGCCCTTGGGGGGTGGGCCTAAGCCAACAGTTGGATATCCTTAGCACTGTCACGGAGGCGGGAGAGACTCCCACCACTGCTGCTGCACTGGCCAGCCATGACCCCGGCTTCTGGCTGAGTGGCGCTCCCTCTGTGGAAGCACACTGACCACCAGGGGGAAGTTCCTGCATTGAGCATCTGCCCCCTGATGGTTAGTGCACATCATAGTGACCTGTCATTCTGCTGTTTAGTTGATTTGCATATTAGTCTTTTATAATATAGGACTAGAGGCCCAGTGCATGAAATTCATCCATGGGGGAGGGGGTCCCTCAGCCCTGCCTGAACTCTCTCAAATCCATCCCTCTTGCAATTTGGGACCCCTGGCTCCTAACTGCTTGCCTGTTTGCCTGCCTGATTGCCCCTAACTGCCTCTGCCTGCCAGCCTGATCGCCCCCTAACTGCTTCCCTCCTTGCTGGCCTGATTGCCACCTAACTGCCCCCCCCTTGCTGGCCTGATAGTCCCCTAACTGCCCTTCCCGCCAGCCTGATTGCCCCCTAACTGCTCCCCCCTGCTGAATTGATTGCCCCCTAACTGCTCCCCCCTACTGGCCTGATCTCCCCTAACCACCTCTGCCTCAGCCCCTGCCACCGTGGCTTTGTCCAGAAGATGTCTGGTCTAATTAGCATATTACACTTTTATTAGTATAGATTGTAAGATAAAGTCCAAAAATAAGGGGAAAAAAGAGAAAAAAAAAAAAAAACACGAAAAGAAGCCCCCGGGAATCCCACCACCCATTAACACTTGGTGTATTGCACACATGCACACGTCAGTGCACCTGTGCTCAGCCTTAGCAGACAGTGTGACTCCCTTTGTTCATTTCATGGCTGTACATGTCCCCAGCATTGGTGACAGGAGGGCAGAAGTCTTTGGTCAGTTCTCCTGTAATTACATAAGGAAAGTGGTAATTATAAATTGAGATGTCATGAACAAGAAATTATATTTATCAACTAAAAGCAGTTCTCCCCCCCTCCCCCAATTCTTCATGATTTGCCTTTCTACCTGATCTGATTCTGATAAGCATGTTCCCTACTAATCAATGTCATTTTCATTTCTAAGGTCAGCCTCATCAACAGCCTCCGACAAGAAACCGAGGACCTGGCTAAGCAAACGCAGGTGGGCCTGGAAGTCAGTGCCGTCACCGACCCACCAGGGTCCCCTGGCCTAGGAGGCAGCAGGGTTTGCGCTGCTCATACCCAAAGTGCTGTTTGGTTGGTAGAAATTAGTCTGTAACTCGGTGTGGGTTTTCAGAATCAGAGGGACTGCCAAAGGGTCGCAGATGGGGCCTTGATGTCTAATTAGAATATGAGCAAGTGGTGAACATCAGAGATCATCAGAGGCGATCCACGCCATCTTCTCTGTGGAATTTACACAGAGGGGACTGAATATTCCCAGCATGGGTGTGGTACACAGGGCTGCAGACAGGCACTCACCCCAATGCTCAGGCCACCTCAGGATCATGTTCTTCCTCTTGTTCTTGTGATCAACTCACTTTCTAATGAGGTCTTTATTTATTTATTTTTTTTAAGTACATTTTTCTGGCCCTGGACAATTTTGCACAGTGGTTAGAGTGTTTTGGCCCAGGTTTGATTCCTGGTCAAGGGCATGTATGTACCTCAATTGCAAGCTGGATCCCTGGCCTGGTAGGGGCACATTGGGAGGCCACCAATCGATGTGTCTCTCCCACATCAATGTTTCTCTCTCCCCTTCCCCTTCCACTCTAAAAGCAATGGAAAAATATCCTTGAGTGAAAATTTTAAAAAAGTACATTTTTCTGCATAAAGATTAACTTGGCAATAAACTAGGTTCACTTGTCATAAGTAGGCAGTAACTGTAAAATATATAGGTAATATAAACAAGACCGCAGTGTTAAATTCTACCTGTATTCTCTTGCCTGACAAGTCTCTGACCCTAATGCTGTGCCTATGTCTTGCTCTCTCTGTCTGGGTTACCAGGGGGATCAGTAGAGAGAGAGGTGGTCAAGACCCATCAGCCCTGGATGGAGGCTTCTGCCTCAGTGATTTCAGACAGAGCGGAGCACAGTTCTCGCTCATTCTGTTTGCACGTCTGCCACAGGCCAGGGCTAGGCACACGACAGGCAGTGGTCTCCCAGGCTCTGTCTCTGTGGCCCCTAAAATGACCACATGGACCCTGGGGGCACTGGTGGCTGTGCCTTGCAGTTTAGGAAGGTCCCCGAGGTTGGTAAGAGAACAGGTGCGTCTCATTTCTAAGCATCAGAGGCTGTTGTGAGGATGAGAAAGGATGCGTGGAGGGACCGCCAGCCCCTCTCGCATCACCGCCTTGCTCCTGAGCACTGTCACTGCGTCTCCAGGGGGAGAGCCATCGGCCTCTACGGCGATGCAAGAGGAGATGGGTTGTCACCACCTTGGAGCTGGAAGAGGAAGATCCTGGACCCTTTCCCAAATTCGTTGGAGAGGTAAGGCAGCTGCTCCTCCTCGGGAAAGTCCCTGACGGCCTGGATGAAGCAGGGCCCGGGCAGGCGGATGAAGCTGTGGTGGCCAAGTGGCGGTGAGGCCAGGCATGGCACCCGGAGAGACCTGGGCTGTGCTCCCCATGCATGCCTCTGCCTGAGTGGTGACTTCTCCACGGAGTGTCGCCGAGAAAGTTGGGGTCACATATGTCAATAGGCTGGTTAATTCCAGCCTGCAGACCTGATTTATTTAACCCATGTGGAGTCTTCTTTAAAATTTCATTATTTAAAAATAAGGAGATTGTGGTTACCAGAAGCTGGGGGGTGGGGGTAAAAGTGAGATTAAAATAAAAGAGGAAAGTAGAACGTTGGGTGCCAGGGGTGGTGGGAGGGCACCTCGGGAGAGTGTTTAATTGGGACAGTGCCACTTTTGCAAGATGAAAATGTTCTGGAGATGATGGTGCTGACAGTGGCACAATGACATGAATGCACTTAACATCACTAAACTGTGCACTGAAAACCAATTAAGATAGTAAGTTTTATGTTGTTATTTTAGCACAATAAAAACATTAGAAAAAATAGGGAGACTGTATTAAAAGTTCTGTCTTCTAGAGGCTTTTTAAAAACTGTAAAACCTGACCACATGGAGCCCATTAGCCCATTTTCACATGGCAACAATTAGATGGGGCTTGAGGTATCCAGAATGCCACAGTCCCCACCACTCCCTACTGTCTCCCTCACTCTGAAGTTGAGGATCAACTTGAGGCACCAAAGAAGACATACGGTGCTGTCAGAATGCCAGAATTCTTACACATGGCCCGGGCCATGTATTCCACCACCTTCCTGGCCATGATGGGCTTCTGAGTTACACAGAGTGCTTGAGTCCCCTCTGCCTGATTCCTCGAAAAAAATTAAAAATAACTCATTTTCACAATGTTTATAAAAACAGCATATGCCTACTATAATAAACCTATAGGAAGTTTTCAAGGCCTACAGGGAGTTTTCAAGGCCCAATGGTTAAAAGTGTAAACTCCCAGGGGTCGGAGCGCATGTTCCAGATGTACCATGTGCTCCCTCTATTAGAAACCCTCGTTGCTTCCTCAACGGCACAACAGGGTAAATGACTTGCCTCCGTTAAGGGCTGTTCTGAGATGAAGTAGGTCAGGACAAGTGAGGCATACAGTGTGCGGGCTCACTCTGCACTCTTCTAAATGTCAGCTGTGTGGCTATTACTTGTCTTTCCCTGGTTGGACAACCAGAATCCACGAACAGGTATGCATGTTTTCAGACACTTCTTTACAGTTTCACCCTGGAAATCTGTGTTAGCAGAATGGGTCACACTCTGCATGCTGTTACGCACACAGCTTCTGCTTCACCATGGGCCACGCCCATATCACCCATATCTGGGGAGGGGCATGGGCATCCAGGTCACATGATTCTTTCCATATGGTTGCACATTGATATTGTTTGTGACTTCTCACTATTAACAGTCACCTTGTTCCTTGTTCCTGCACCTTTGCTGATGCGCTTATTTCTTTAGGACAAGCCTTCCCATGCACACTTGCTGTGTGTGGCTCTTCACTGATGCCTCTGAGTCTCTCTGCCTTGGTAAATGACATGCAAAGTGGTTTATGCTCATTCTGTTTTTCTTAATTTTTCCTCCTTCCAGCTGTTCAATAATATGTCAGATAACATGGCACTGATGTATTTAATCAGTGGACCTGGTGTGAATAAATATCCGGAGATTGGTTTGTTTTCTATAGAAGATCATGAGAATGGAAAAATCTATGTTCACCGCCCTGTTGACCGAGAGACGACGCCATCCTTTACGGTACCTAAAATTCGATTCTGTAAATCTCTGGCTGGAATCATGTATGTGGTAGCATTATCTGAGCTGTGTGTCAGGTTCTGGGAGTTGGATGTGTTATTATACACCTCAGAGAGCTTTAGAAGTGTGCACGGGACCCAGAGGTGAATGTTGTAATCTTTAGTCTGGACGTTGGCTTTGTAACGATTTCTGTGTCTATGTGAACTGCTACCCTCCTGCCTTCTACTGACCAGTATCCCAACAGATCAGGATTTCACAGCATTAAATGAGCAAATTTATCCTCTGAGGAGTCACAGTTGAAATCTGTGGAGAGAGGCACAGACAGAACCCTGGGTTGCCTAATAACTGATGAGTGAGCAACTGCACACTTGATGACAGTTTCTTAGTGTGAATTCAGGTGTTCTTTATGCTCTCACCACCCCAATGCCACGGTCCACTGTGACCTTGAAATTCAGGTTCTAAACCAGGAAAGGCAATGGGAAAAGGAAATGCCTGAAGCACATGGGGGTGGATCACGTTGCTGCTTAACTTTCTAGGAGAATCATAGCAAGCTGGCTTTTTTTCTGTTTTGCCTTCTGCTAGAAACCGGGCTTGGTCCTCTGTCTGCCTGGCTATACGTTAACTCCTTCAGAGTGGGAAGGTGTTAACATCAGAGAGAAGCGATATAAGTAGCTTTTCTTCAGTGACCTCAACATATTTATATACATAAGAAAATATATTCCCTTAACTCACTGGCAGGTTCTGCATCTCTAACTTATAAACAGGCAGAAAGTATCCCCAATTCTGAAAGACATGCAAAGACAACTCCACACAAACCCTGTCCCATCTACAGAACCTGCAGTCTGGTAAGAGAAGGAAAACAGAGGTCACGGGGGATCCTGGGATGGCGAGTCCTTGTCTTTAATGCATGCACATCTCCCAGGGGGCTGGTTAAATGCAGACGCTGGGCCAGTAGGTGGGGCAGGGCCTGAGACTGCATCTCTAACAGGCTTCCTCCAGTAGATGTGTCTGAGAATGGAGGACCTAGAATGTGACAATTATAGAGACCTGTGTAAGGGCAGAGCAAACACTTAGTGACCGTGGTTTTTCTTTTCTGGGTGTCGTTTGCTTTTAACATCTTTAGTGAAGTCTTAAGGGTTGTTTTCTGAAACTTGAGGTCCAGATGGAAAAGATTGGCATGTCACAGATGGGTCGCAGGCACCATTTAGATCAGAAAGGGAAAATGTGGGGACACGAAAGACATCCCCATGGTTCTTCCCATGGAGATTTCCAGGCCCTGTGCTTGCACCTCCCTGGCTTCATCAAACCCATTTACCCACCTGCTCACAGGTGTCCTTTCACAGGGATTTCTGCAACAGTTGGCTAGTCGGTCCTCTTATTTGACTGCAAACCTGCAGGAAGGAAGATACAGGTGGGAACTCTGAGGTGTGCCTGTCCTCCTCCTCTGCCCCCATGGTTCTCTGTCCCATTACTATGGTTTTTCTCTCCAATTCTCTGCATTCCCTGAAATGTGTACTTCTGTGTTTGAGTGCCTTGTGAAGGTCAATCTCCATTAGAATGTAGTCCTAAGAGTGGTGAGACCCTGTCTTATTCATTACCATGACCCCAGCATCAAGAAGAGGGCCCTGTACATAGTAGGTCCTCAGTTAATCATGTTGGATGAATAAATGCACACAGAAAAATGTAGGCTCTGCCTTCTAGGTTGTTGTGGGTTGAACTGTATTTTCCAAAAAGATGGGTTCAGGTCCTGACCCCTGGTACTGTAAATGTGAGCTTACTTGGATATAGAGTCTTCATAGATGTAAACAAATTAAGACAAGGTCATTCTGGGTTACTGTTGTGTGTGCGTCCTAACCCAGTGACTGGCATCCTCATGAATGGAGGGAGATTTGGACACAGAGAAAGACACGGGGAAAGGCCATGTAAAGCTCAGCACAGAGACTGCAGTGGTGCATCTGTAGACCGGGGAATACCAAGGACTGTTGGCAACCACCACAAACCGGAGACAGATTCTCCCTCAAAGCCTCCAGCAGGAACCAGCCCTTCCCACACCTCAATTTTGGTTCTGTGAAAGATTGAGTTTTTGTTGTAAGCCACACAGTTTGTAGTCCATTGCTCTAGCGGTAATAGGAAATGAACACACAGGGGTTAGAAGATGTGGCGTGGCTGACAAGGAAGATGCCAACCTTCAGAAGTGGGACAGCTGAGAGACTTCTGGTCAAGATGGCAGTGTACATAAATACAGTATTCCCATATTCCCACAACCACATCAAAATTACAACTAAAGCACAGAACAACAATCATTCAGAACCACCTGTAATTTGGCTGAATGGAAATCCTACAACTAGAGAATTAATGCATAATGAGACTGGTAGGAAGGACAGAGGTGTGGAACAGGCTGGTCCAACACCCACCTATGGTGTTTTCTTAATTGGGAGAGATAACTTGTCTGCAAAGGTTTACATGAGGAGCAAGGAGTCCCAGCTCCATACCAGGCCCCTCAGCCCAGGGATCAAGTGCCGGGAAGAGCAGTTCCTATAACTTCAGGTGGGAATTGTGGCTGAGTGACACAGAGGCTACTGGAGTCCCAGTTGTTCCTCTTAAAGGGCCAGCACACAGACTTACTCAGCCTCACTCTCTGAGCTCTAGCAGCTTGAAAGGAACCAGGGACATATGGGGAGGAACTAAATTGTCTGGCATAAGAGCAAAGAACTAAGAGGAAACTTTCTCCCAGACAAAAGTGCTGGCAGAGGTCACTGTTCCTATGCTGAGACCTCCCACACCACAGTGCTGACTGGTGGGCGCCATGTCTGAGTTTCCATCAACCTGGCCCACACTGTGCACCCCATCCTGGTAACTCCCTGAGGCCCTGCCCCACCCAATTTGAAGCCCCACTCAAGCTGTTTGCAGTGGTCTTTCCATATGAATAACCTGTCCTGGGTCAGGCTTCAGACTTTTCTAAAATCTCTCAAACAAGCAGCAGCTGGGCTCAGAATGCCCCATGCCACTCAAGAGAAGGCCCCAGGCCCAGCACTAGTAAAAGCCTGCCTTGGTTCACAGCTTGGCCTCTTCTGGGCACTGCCAAGCCCAACACAAATAGCAGCCATCTGCAGATCACTCTGTAGCTTGTGCTGGATGGCCCCAGGCAGGGCACAGGAAGTAGCTGACTTTGCAACTCCTAGGAGGCCTCAGAGCCAGGGGACCTAGTGATCAGCTTCAGACCATGCCAGATTACAACCCTACCACATCTAGGAGTGACACACTCAAGGGGCAGACTTGGTGAGTACCAAAGCCCCACTGAAGCAAGTCCTGCTCCACAGGGGCATCTCCTGCACAGGTTGTCCACACAGCTGATTGACCTGGGAGTCAATCCTTCCCAGTGATGCCAACAGCAAGCAAGGCTCAACTATAACAGGCCACAAAGGGGTGCACTTAGAGTACCCAGCTCAGGTGACTGGGGAGGCTGAGCCACTGAGCCCTTCAGGACACCTACTACATAAGGCCACTCTACCAATTCCAGGAGACATAGCAGCTCTACCTAATACATAGAAACAAACACAGTGAAATGGCCAAAATGCAGAGACAAAGAAACGTCACAAATGAAAGAACAGAAGAAATCTGCAGAAAAAACTAAATGAAATGAAAGCAAGCAAACTACCAATACTGAGTTCAAAACAATGGTTATAAGGATGATCAAGGAACTTAGTGAAAACTGCAAGGAACTTATAGAAACACCAATGATATAAAGAAGAACCAGTCAGAAATGAAGCATACACTAACTGAAATGAATAATTTACAGGGAATCAACAGTAGAGTAGAGGATGCCAAGAATCATATCAGCGATTTGGAATATGAGGAAGCAAAAAACACTGAATCAGAACAGCAAAAATAAAGAAGAATAAAAAGAGAAAATGAAGACAGTGGGGGACTTCAAGCGTACCAACATTCCCATCACAGAGGTGCTGGAAGGAGAAGAGAGAGAGCAAGAATTGAAAACCTATTTGAAAAAATAATGACAGAAAGCTTCCCTTACCTGCTGAAAGAAATAGACATATAAGTTCAGGAAACTCAGAAGAACCAAAAGATGTCCACACCAAGACACATCATTATTAAAATGACAAAGGTTAAGACAAATGGAGAATCTTAAAAGCAGCAAGAGAAAAGCAGGTTACCTATAAGGGAGCACCCATATGACTGTCAGTTGATTTCTCAACAGAAACTTTGCAGGTCAGAAGGGAGTGGCAAGAAATATTCAAAGTGATGAGAAAATCAAGGACCTACAACCAAGATTACTCTACCCAGCAAAGCTATCATTTAGAATTGAATGTCAGATAAAGAGCTTCTCAGACAAGAAAAAGCTAAAGGAGTTCATCACCACCAACCAGTATTATAAGAAATGTTAAAGGGCATTCTTTAAGCAGAAGAAGAAAAAAAGAAAAAGGAAATGGCAATAAATATGTATCAACAATTGAATCTAAACATTAAAATAAATGAACAAGGAATCTAATGAACAAAATAAACTGATGAATAAAATAGAACCAGAAGTATGGAAACATGGAATAGACTGAAGAATCTCAGAGGGAAGTGGGGAGAGACGGTGGGAAAAGATCCACCAAATAACTCATATGCATGTAAGCATAACCTATGGACATAGATAATAGGGTGGTGAAAGCCTTGGGTGGGGCAGGATCCAGGTGACAGGGGCAATGAGGGGAAGTAAGGGGGGACATCTATAACACTCGCAACAATAAAGATGTAAAAAAAAAAAAGTGGGACAGCCAAGTGTCACGAGAGAACTATACAAATTGAACATTTGGGTTCAACCATCTGCCTCGGTGGAAGAATGCTGATCACTCTCTGTCCACAAAGAAAGGTGCTATTAAACACTAAGTAAGCCCAATGCAGTGGCAAAAAGACCTTTCTCATGGCACTGGACAGTGAAGAAATCACCAGAACCAGCCTCAACACTTCAAAGTCGTGTTTGGGAGGTGGCAGGATCTGGGTGTGGGATGGGGGGGCTAACTTCTTGTTAATTCTATGAACCTCTGAGAAGCAGTGACACCAGGTTACAACTGCTATAAGATTTAACATAAAGTTGAAAAGGGAAAAGGTCTTTTTTTTTTTCTGTGCAGGAATCCTATCTATTTATATCAAAACATGCTCAATTTCATAGGATGCAAAAAACTAAAATAAAATCCATCCTTTTATGTTCCTCAAAATAACTTTTTGTTGATCTTCATTCCAACAGTTCATCTATTTACAATCTGTGCATCAAAGTGATGTTGTATGTGTTTGGCACATAGGATGTTTCTTCTTGCTCATTTGAGTCTAAGAGCTTAGACTTTGCATGTGTGATTTTAAATAGCCAGATGCCAATCCACCATGTCAGTGCACCATGTTTCTCCGAGGATGGCAATCTTCCAGCTATAACACAAGGCTAAAGCCCTTTCCATATGCAGGAATTATCCCCGATGTCTCCTTTCTCCATTGTGATTCTGGTTGTTATTTGATTAGCGTCACCAAGCCAGGGGCTCTTCCACATTAACACAGTTCTCTGCTTCCCAGGTTTACTTCGATGTTGTGAATCGTTTGACAGGAGAGAAGGTGGACAACTCCTTGATCTTCATCATCAGGATCAGTGACGTGAACGACCATGCGCCCCAGTTCCCCGAGAATGAATTCAATGTCAGTGTGAGAGAGAGCCATGCAGCAGGTGTGTGTGCTGGGCTGTGGACTGCCCTTCCTGTCCCCTGAAGGTTTTTCTGCCAATACTTGGGGCACTTACTCCCAGTTGTCTGCAGGGAGGCAGTTCACTGGCCACATCCGGAGGGCCCAGGCTCTGGATCAGAGTGAATGCTTGAGGTCTGCAGCCTTGTTTTTGTTGGCTATACAATGCTGAGTCCTCTGGAAGAGTCAATATATAAATACCAATATCCTATATACTTAGTGGCCAGATTATTATGCATTCAGAGATCATAATAATCTGGCCACTCAGTGTATAATAAAGATATAATATGCAAATGGTTGTTACGCCATGAAGCGTAACGACTGACCACATAACAACCGGATCATGGATCAGCAGGAGGGTGGGGCAGCAAGCTACAAGTGGGCAGCGGAGAGCTACTGGAGGGAGGCAGGGCAGCAGGAAGGTGGGGCAGTGGGCGAAGAGCTACTGGAGGGGGGCAGCAAGCTACTGGCACATGGATTGGTGTGCAGGGCTACTAGTCCTATATAATAAAAGCCTAATATGCAAATTGTCCCCTCGGGCGGTCATTTGACCAGGAGACTAGGAGTTCGACTGTTCGCTATGATGAGCACTGACCACCAAGGGGTGGTGCAGAACATGGCAGGTATTGGTGATGTGGCGCTGGCAGCAGGAAGTAGTGGAGGTGCTGCTGGCACTGATGGGCCCCCATGAGAACCAGACCGTGGTGGGATGGTGGAGCAGGTGAGCAGGCAGTGCCAGGCCAAGGCGGGTGTGAGCAAGGGCCCAATTGCCCTGCTGATCACCCTGCAGATGGCGACCAGCGGCCGTGGTGGGGCCACCGCCCAGCTCCCAGGCACTGAGGGAGCCGGGTGGGAGACCTGGCACCAATAGATTGCCCCGCAGGTGGGATGGTGGAGCAGGCGAGGGGGCAGCGCCAGACCAAGGGAGGGTGCCAGGCGGGGTTGTGGGGCTGTGAGGCTGGGGGTGTGAGCTGGGGCTGCAAGGCTGGGGGCGCGAGCTGGGGCCCGATCTCCGCAGGCCACCCTGAGGGACCCCACCCATGCACAAATTCCTGTACCAGGTCTCTAGAATATATATAAAAGGCTAAGTGTCCATCCAACCAGTAGTTATGATGCGCACTGACCACTAGGGGGCAGACGCTCAATACAGGAGCTGCCATGATGCTCACTGGCCATTTAAAAATAAATGGCACCATGGACCTGGCGCTAACAAACCAACACTTGGCTTCCCTGCCACCACCCCAGAGCAACACCCCACCAAATCACAGCCAATGCTGCCACGACCCCATGATGCAGAATGTGGCCCATAGCCCAGCCCAGCCCAGCCCAGAAACGGTCGCTGTGGGCACCAGGTAATGACATCACATAGCAATGTCCAGCTTCCTCTCCCTAGTGACTAGCCTCCTTGGAGTTTCTCCAGCCCAGGAACACGACTTGCTTTATAGCCAGGTGCAAACGTTTTACACTGTAACCAAATGTCTGTAAAGTGTTTTCCCATGCCTCATCTCATTTGATCCTCAAAAAAGTCCTGGAGTAGGTAGATAGGAGACTTGGTGGAATCCTATTTTCTTTTCATTAGCCATAAAATGGAGGTTTAGAAAGTTTAGAAACTTGACCTGACTGAAAAGAAGTAAGAAATTGTGGACCTTAAAAATGACTTCAGGTTTTCTCACTGCACAGAATATAGTCAAACACTGCTGCAGCTAAATATTTTACCCTTTGTTCTTCCTGGGTGATATCTATATATATAAAAGCCTAAGCAACTGTTATGACCAGACGACTGGCCGGTAGCTATGATGTGCACTGACCACCAGGGGGCAGATGCTCAATGAAGGAGCTGCCCCCTGGTGTTCAGTGTGCTCCCACAGCCAACCTCCTGGGGCCGGACAACCTCCTGTGGTCCCTCCCCCCGGCCAGCTGGCCCCAAATGCCAGCCAGGCTGAGGGACCCCACCTATGCACGAATTCATGCATGAGGCCTCTAGTATAATAATAATCTGCTTCATGTTGATATTTACTGCTGTGTTGCTGACAATTACCTGAAAGAGAAGTTGGGGTGCTTCACTGGGCTGGAAAAAGTTTAGCTAAATCAGAAAGCAGGTCTAATTAAGCAAGTTTATTCCATATCTATAAAAGGCTAAGTTGACTCACACATGTGTGATACATATAAAACTCTTGTTGGTGCCAATCGCACGCGTGTGTTTTTATCTGTCATTGTCAATCATGAATTTGGTTGACACTTCTATTATAGAGAAAGGACGAATAGCAATATTAACATATTTCTTCTAATTAACTTCCTTTCAATGTGCACTAATCTGTGCACCAGGGCACTAGTCTAAAATAAAGCCAAATGAGGGAGAAAGACAGAGCTGGGCAGTGAGTTCCTGAACATCACTGTGATTTCTCACGTGGTGGGAAGTATACCCACAGCTTGTGTTCCAATTTACTTCTCCACCAGCATCTCTGGGAGTGGATGGTTCACCTTAGATGATTAGGTGCTTGCATGCTTTGTAAGCTTCTTGGCTGTTTCCATTTCTTCTTCCCCTTGCTTGTTCCTTTCTTTGTCTATTTCCATTAGTATGTTTCTCATTTTTCTTCTCGATTTTAACCTCCTCATTCTGTTTTAAGAATGTCTGTGTCACCTAGCTGGCATGGCTCAGTGGTTGACCATCGATCTATGAACCAGGAGGTCAGGGTTTGATTCTTGGTCAGGGCACATGCCCGGGTTATGGGCTCGATCCCTAGTGTGGGGCATACAGGAGGCAGCTGATCAATGATTTTCTCTCATCTTTGATGTTTCTTTCTCTCTATTCCTCTCTGGAATCAATTAAAAAATATTTTTAAAAAAGAATGTCTATGTCTGCCATGAATATTTTAAATATGTCTTCTGGTTTATCATTTCCTTTTTAATTTTGTCTGTAGTTTTTGTTAGCCATGCAGTTAAAAGCCTATCTATCAATTCTGCCCTTTAAGTCTTCTGCATTTGCAATCATGGTCATATGATGATATGAATATCCCTTTTTGTTTTGTCTGCTCCACCTACAGTTTGATTTTATATGCAAATATTTCAGCTACTCTGGTGTATGCCCCAATGCCGGTCAGCAAAGTGTCACCTTCCTATGGGTCCAATAGGCTGCCTTTGGCCAATAGTAACAATTTAAAAATTCTTCCAGGTCAGCCTATTCTTCAGATGTTAACAGTTGATTTGGATGAAGAAAACACTCCAAATTCTCAAGTCCTTTACTTCCTCATTTCACAAACGCCGTTACTGAAGGAAAGTGGCTTCGAGATCAACCGTGAGAGTGGAGAAATCCGACTCTTGGGATGCTTAGATTATGAGGTTATGTGGATTTTATTTCAAAACAACGAAATGGTTATGTCTCTGACCCTGGGCACAGGATTGATGTGGCGCTGAGAAACCCTCTGGCTGTTTTGTTACTGAAATTCTAAAATGGAATGTTCCTTTATTGATGTCTGTGCCCTTTCCCGCATCAGAGCTTGACTTCCCTTTCCTCCCCATATAGACTGCTCCTCGGTTTACACTACTAATCAGAGCGAGGGACTGCGGGGAACCGCCGCTGTCAGCTACGGCCACGGTTCATGTCAGCGTGCAGGACGACAACAACCAC
Source organism: Plecotus auritus (assembly GCF_963455305.1). NCBI lineage: Eukaryota > Metazoa > Chordata > Mammalia > Chiroptera > Vespertilionidae > Plecotus > Plecotus auritus. The sequence continues at coordinate 95,922,911 of NC_137782.1, forward strand.
AGGCCCACGTTCACCCAGGAGAACGTAAGACCCGGCTGCCCCCGGCCCCAGTCCCGTCATGATGGCCTAAGTCCTAGGATCAGTCCCTGAGGGAGTCCTCGTATAGCCCTGCATCCTGTAGTTCTTCAAAGTAACGGAAACTAGAGTCAAGAAGTGACCACGTGGTTAGAGACTCGTTTGATTTAGTCCAACGAGCTGGCATGCTTTGCTACTTTGTGCCAGAAACTGTGCTCAGAACTTTTTCGTGCATAATTTCATTCTTAATTGCTGGAACTACCCATGATTTCTGTTCCACACATGCAGACACCGAGGCCTCCAGGGAGGTTAGAGACACCACACTCACTGTACCCCAGGGTTTCTCAAGGTCCACACTATTGACATTTGGGGGTGGGAAGTTTTCATTGGGGGGGAGGAGGCTGCCCAGTGTATTGTAGGATGTTTAGCAGCAACCCTACCCTCTACTCACTGGATGCCAGCAGTCCCCCCAAGTCATGGTAACCAAAAATGTCTGCAGATATTGTCACATGGCCCCTGAAGGGGAGAGCTGCCCCTGGTGAGAAGTCTAAACCTGGGCTTTCCCCACATGTTCAGGGCTGTAGAAGGGAAGACGAGCAGGTGTGCTAAGCCTGGCCTCAGTCACCTGGCTTATCATTGGTGCTCCAGGTAGAATATCACATGCTACAGCTACACAGTCCTCAGGCTGTACATGTGGACCCTGCTCCAGGCCCCAGTGGAAATGCCACACCACTGCGGACTACTGCAGGACTTCCGGGAGGGAAGTGAGAACTGCCCAGGATTGTTTTCCTTTCGTCCCCATTTTTTACTTTTCCATATGAATTTATAAAGGAAAATATCCATTGTATCTCTACTTTCTTCTGGCCTCTCCCCCAGCCCCCACTTGTATCCCCCAAGGAACCTCCCCCGCAATCATTTGTTCCATGGGGGTGGGGTTTTTGTTCATCTTGCTCATGGCACGTAAAACAGAATCTGGTACAGAAAAAAATGCTACAAATAACTTTTTAAAACACGCCACTTAAAAAATTTTAAAAATTGTATGAACTAGAGCTGACATGTTTTTAATGAAAGCACCTCACCAAATAGTACAGAAAAACTGAAAAGTCATATTGATCACGCATGAGCCTTGTTTCCAAGCTCTTCTCTGGCTTGGTGCAAGCTGTGCTTTCAAAAGCAAGGGTGAAGAACCAAGCCCTGCCTTGGGATGGGCTTGCCTGCGCAGTGTCTTGTCCCTGGAAGTGTTAAATAGCTATCTACACCAAAGGTCTGCATTAGAAAGGACCTATGCAACCAAGGAGTTCTGTTTTAGGAGAGCCAGGATTTGGGGGCAGCATAAACTGGGATGTGTTGTCATTTTTAAAATTCTTGGACAAGTGATGCATGTGCTGGGCTGAAGAGCCTGCACTTGCAAAGCCCCTCCGCTGCATCGGAAAGAGGCCCAGGCCCAGGGAGGAGGGTGAGCTGCTTGTTATCCACGCTCTTCACTGCGTCAGGCAGTTTCAAATCCCTTAAGGTTAAATTCAACAGCAAGAGAAACATCCAGGCTGTAGTGTGGGGCTGACATGTCCTTTCCTCTTTCCTTTTCAATTGCGTTTCTTCACTTCCGTGACACGGAAATGGTGGCTGCCTCTCTCAGTACAAGATTCAGGTTCCCGAAGGCCGAGTCAGCCCGGACGTGCTGCGTCTCCCAGTCCAAGACCATGACTCGCCATTCACTTCAGCTTGGAGAGCAAAGTTCAACATATACAATGGCAACGAAGAGGGACATTTTGACATTTCGACTGACCCTGAGACCAACGAAGGGATACTAAATGTAATCAAGGTAAAGCAGCACAGAGCACGCACAGGCCGGTGGCCGAAGATGCTGATGTGGGAGCTAGTCTCTGGACCTTGCAGTGTCTGGAGCACTCGAGGCCCCAGCGAGGGGCCCAGCTGGCCCAGGACTTCTGAAGTGGGCCCTTGGCCCTTTGCCTTCCTGGCTCCTCCCACCAAATTAATATCAATATAAAAAATAAGTTATTTTTGATAAGACTTTAAGTACTTTGACATTTAATATTTTTAAACAAAATTTAATAGACTTACATAGGCCTTAAATGTTTTCTTTCTGATAAAAATATCTGAAACATTTTCTCTGATCCTGAGTTCATCCGTTTCCTTCTGAGTCTAAACAAATAAGGACATTTCCATAAGCCCCCAAGAGCATCGAAGGCGCTGCCACTCGGCCTGCTGCTGTGCCTAACAGAGCTGGCCCTGCAGTGACGTGTCATTGTCTCTACTGACAAGAACACCAGAGCCCAGAGAGGTTGGGCTGTTCTTGGGAAGTCACACAGCTGGAGGAGGGTTCTGCCTGGGGCAGTCTGACTCCCAGGCCTTTAGTCTGAATTGCTTTCAGCTGGACCCCAGCGTGACCAGCGCCACTGGTGCAGGGCAGGTGAGCTGACAGGGGGTCAGGCTGGGTGGGATTGGGGCTGTCAGTGTGACAGGCACCCAGGTGAGACACCACATGCCAGGCTGAATTACCTACTGACCCCAGCTTCTCAGTCCTTTAGGTCACTGGCCACCTTGCACCCTGAATAACTAAGGTCGTTAATATTTGTATTTCCTCCAGGCCCTCCTACTGGTTTCGCACCAGGGCTGTCACATTAATGTTTCATCAGGCTACAGTTTTTGTTGCATTTTTCATTACCCCCTGAAGGATGGTGGCTCTTTCCAACCAGCATGGGGCAGGGGAGGAACTGCATAAGTGATTTGACAGTGAGCTGAGGATTGTCTGTCTTGATCATTATCAAAGACAAGGTAAATAGTAAGTGGAGTGCAGAGCCAGAGGGGCCCCTGGCTAAGCGAGGAGCAGCAGGTGCTAATGAGACCCTCTCTCCGGGCTGCAGGCTTTGGATTACGAAACTCATCCCTCCTGCAGCCTGTTCATTGCCGTGGAAAACGAGGAGCTGCTCATCCCCTGTGAGGGCGGTGAGCTGCGGAAGCCCAGGAGGAAGACTGCAGCCAGCGCCACGGTGCTCATTCAGGTGACAGATGCCAACGACCCGCCAGTCTTCCACCCCAGGAGCTTCGTTGTCAGTGAGGTCGAAGGCGCCAGGCCCGGGACTCGCTTGGGAAGGTTTAATGCTACAGACCCAGAGGGAAGTGGCAGCCAGATAAGGTGAGACGAGGAAGGAGAAAGATGGCTGTTGAAGCAGAACAGCCACGCAGCTGGGAACAGTCCTGTCAGAAAACCAGTTTCTCTGATGCGGTGCTGGGGTGACTCTGTCTGTAATGAAAATTCCAGAAGCCCCCAGGTCTCTGGCCCAGGATCCATGCCTTCTTCCTTCCACAGCATTCTCTGACCCACTAGGGGACTCACTTGCTCATTCCCTTTGCACCTAGAATATACTCTTTGTTGTTGTTGTTGGTCCTCACCTAAGCATATTTTTCCATTGATTTAGAGAGTGGGAGGGGAGAGACAGGGGGCATTGGGAAGGAGGGAGGGAGGGAAACATCGATGTGAGACACAATTGACTGGTTGCCTCCTGCACTTGCCCTGACGGGGGCCTGGGACGAACCTGCAACCCAGGTACATGCCCTTGACCAGGACTCAAAACTAGTGCACAGGCAGACGCTCTACCACTGAGCCATGTGGGCCAGGGCTAGAATATACTCTCGTATATTCCTTTTCTTATCTTAGAATACTTGCTCCTGTGTTCCTGTCTCCCTCTTTACCAAAGGGTGTGAATTGGCCGGCCTCTGGCTTCTGGACAACAGAGTGTGGTTTTTTTTTTTTTTGAAAACTCTGGTAAGATGTATATGACATAACGTTTACCATTTCAACTGTTTTCCAGTGCAGTTCAGTGGCATTGAGCACATTCACAGTGTTGTATGACCATAACCACATCCATCCCAGAATTCCTCTCATCTTGTAAAACTGGAATGCTGCCCCCATTAAAAATAACCCCCATTCTTCCCCCTCCCCAGACCCTGGCCCCACCACTCCACTCTGCTTCCATGAATCTGAGGACTCTAGGCCCCCCACCGAGCTTGCCCTTTTGGGATTGGCTTATGTGATGGCGCCTGATGCCCTCGAGGTCCGCCCATGATGCAGCAACTTTTTCTTTTTTTTTTTTTTTTTTTTTTTTTTTTTTTTTTTTAAATATATTTTATTGATATTTTACAGAGAGGAAGGGAGAGGGATAGAGAGCTAGAAACATCAATGAGAGAGAAACATCGATCAGCTGCCTCCTGCACACCTCCCACTGGGGATGTGCCTACAACCAAGGTACATGCCCTTGACCGGAATCGAACCCGGGACCCTTCAGTCCGCAGGCCGACGCTCTATCCACTGAGCCAAACCGGTTTCGGCAGCAACTTTTTCTTTTGAAGGTTGAACAAGACAGAGTGGGAAAAAGCAGGCTTACAGTTGTGAGTACACAAAACAGAGTTTATTCTTGCATGATTATTACTTATTAATTATTGTTTCACTTTCCTTATGAGCAACGGTAGACCTGTTTTGCCTCACCCTGTCCTCCACTGCAGGGAAAAATGTTTCACTTATCCACTCACCTGGTGGCTGATGGACACTTAGGCTGCTTCCACATTTTGTGAATAATTGACAACTACATAAGTGACATAAGCCAGTCACAAAAAGACAAGTACTGTGTGATTCCTCACCACAGTCCACATCAGAGACAGAAAATCATAAAGAGAAAAGGCAGATGGTGGCTGCAGGGCTGGGGTGGGAGGACGCGGAGGTCCTGCTCAGTAGGCAGAGAGTTCTCCCTGAGGTGGACAAGTCACACTCAGCCCAACAAGGACCCCACACTCAATCCACAGTGAGTGTCAACTCAGCCCCAACGTCGCGGTCCTCGGCATCCCCACATGGCTTGTGATAGGACTGGTGTCCGTGAGAGGTATAGGAGTTGACTTCCGACGTAGCTGCAACTTTAAAGACTGCATGGTCTCCTTCTTTGAGGTACGAGCTGGTTCACGATCCTGCAAGCTGGGTCACGGTGGACGAGCGCTCAGGAGTGGTTGTAGCCAGGCAGCGGCTGGACCGAGAGTCCCCTCACGTGAACAATGGCGTGTATGTCATCATCGTGCACGCTGTTGATGAGGGTAAGTGCTCACCCAAATCAGGGGAAAGTGTGTTCTTGCTTCTGCGGGAAAACAACACGGTCAGGGTCTCTCGGCACACATGGGGAAAAGGCAAACCTTTCACTGCTGTGCACACACGCCAGTCATTATAGAGTTCTTGCAATGCACACTGGGGACCGCAGCCGGGATGAAGGAGAGCGCTCAGAGGGGAGGTTAAGCCCACAAGGAAGGGAGGTCAGACCAGCGCCCATCATCTGCTCCTGAGACCCGGGCCCCCCTGACTGGCACTGTGACATGCAGCACAGTCCCCCTGCGCCTGGCATGGCTAAGATCAGCACTCAGGACAGATCTGTCATGAACCAGGGTTGGTTTTGAGAGCATGTTTCAGCACTTCTCTCTGTGGCCCCCAAGGCTGAAGTTTTAAACCTGTCAGGACACAAAGCTGAATAAAAAGCAGCTTCCAAGTAACTTCAGGAATTGTATTTAGGGCACCTGTGAATTCAAACCCCAGTTGCGAGGATGTGCAGCTGTGTATCCTGTTTGGAATAACTGGCCAGCAGGTGCTGGTTGGAAAATAGTAAATCTGCTTTCCACCAGTCTTAGCAAGGAGAGGACACGGCTTCAGCAGCTCCGCGGGTGGCTCTTTCCCTCGGAGGCTGAGCTCTCCTTCACCAGGGGCTGTGGGCACGGAGCCAGCTCTTTAATTGATAAGCAACCCTCTGGAACCCCCCCAAGGCCACCCGCCGCAGACGGGGACCGGGACACTGATGCTCCTCCTGGCCGACATCAATGACAATGCCCCGAGTCTGCACCTGCGCTCACGGTACCTGGAGGTCTGCGAGTCCTCGGAGCCCGAGGCCCTCCTCATTGAGGCAGAGGACGGTGGTGGGGAGCCCTCCTCGGACCTGTTTACTTTTGAACTGGACACCACACAGGCACATGCAGGAGACATGTGGAAACTGGGGGAAAATCGGGGTGAGTGAACAGGCCGGGGGTAAAGGGCTGCAGTGACAGAAACCGAACTCAGAATTGGGCCCAAAGGGATTTCCTGGTTGATGTAACTGAGGGGCAGGCAGCCTGTGTCCCCACTGGGCCGTGTCCAGGTACTCCAGCCATCCTGGCGCTGCCCAGCCCTCCCTCGGCACAGCTGCTCTCTGGGTCCCTTCACTTTCGGGAAGGTTCTCCTCTGGGGGCCGAAGGGTGGCCACCAGGAGTCCTGGAGGCTCATCCCAGCACCTGAGAGCGTACTTACATCCCTGCATGGTGTGGGTCACCTGCCCTGCCCATCACTGTGGGTGGCAGTAGGGAGGAGACAGGCTTACTGGCTGGTACTGAGCCCACTAGGAGCGGGCTGGGATCTGGCCTTAGCCTCTCCTGACTCACATGGGCTGGGAGTTCAGGAAAGTGGGCTTCTCCAAAGAAGAACTGGGATGCTCTTGCCAGGAGGAGACACTGGCATCTGCCAACAGCATCCTCCTCTGGCTTTATGAATGGACCTGTGGAGTGCTGCTTGTTTTTTCAATTGCTTTCCCAGACCCAGTGTGTCTTTCCCCACAAGAGGTCTGGCCTGGCCTTGGCTCCTGGGAGCGCATCCTCAAGCCCTGGGAATGTCCTGCCCGATGAGAGGGTTTACCTGGGGGTTTGTGTCAATCAACAGAACAGTGTGTCTTAGGTGGGCCTTTGTGTCAATCAACAGAACACATGGACAGCCAACCAGGCTTATACGACCGAGGCCAATAGAGACTCAGGATGCCAGGCTTGGGGCTTCCCTGGTTGACAACGGTCCATGTGTATTGTCACTCATCAGTGTCCTGGCTCCATGTCTCTGAGCTCTGCCCTGCGTGCTTCTGCCCTTCGCTGACGGGCATGGGAGCCCTGACTTTGCAGCTGCTGTTGGAGTGAGGGTGGTGTTGGCAGCTGCCCCTCTAACTCTGCATCTGGCTAACGCTCTGTAGAGCCCTGGCACCTGGAGGCCTTTGTGAATATCTGTGCAGCAGCTGAAAAATGTGCAAGTCCCTGCATTCATGATCCCCCTCCCTTGCAGGTCGGTCGGTTGAACTTTTAATGCGGAGAAGCCTGCCTCGTGGTGATTACTCAGTGCCACTTTCCATCGGAGACAGTCAGGGACTCTACCAGAAGCAGACTGTCCACGTGAGGGTCTGTTCCTGTCCTGGCGGAGCCACGTGTGCGGCGGAGCCATTAGCTGCAGAACCAGAGCTCCTTGTGGGGGTCCTTGCTCCTCTCTGCATGGTGTTCCTGGCTCTGGCAGGTTAGCGGTCCAGGCCGTAAGCCAGGAGAATGGAGCCCTCTGGGGTGGGGAGCAGGTGATGGCAGACAGCAGTGGGATGCCTCGAGAATGACCTGGAGGCTCATCCAGTCCCAGACTCAGATCAAAGGTGGCTGACCTGGTCAGACAGGCTGTCTGTCTGGCAAAAGCAGCTTCTATTCAGTGAGCAGCAATCTACAATAAAGGAGCCACAGGGCGACCCGAGATTTGTAAATGAGGCAGCAATACACAGATGCCTATCTGGGCTCCTGGGCTTGGGAAAGGCAAATAAGGAAACTGGGTTTTCAAATAAACACCATATTTCCAGTCACATGGTATTAGTCATTAAGTCAACAAGTAGTCACTTAGCACCTGTGCCTCAGGCTGTGCAAAGCTCTGCAGTTACTAAGATGATTAAGGCACATCGGACCCTGTCATTCATGACTCTGTTCCTGACCCTGTTCCTGACCCTGTCATTCTTGACTGAGGTACAAGTTAACAGACAGGGTCCCATTGAAGCCTCTGATACAGATGAGCTTGTTTCACTCACTCCTTTGTCTCATCACAGTTGCTCTGCTTCTCCTGCTGCGATGCGATTGTGTGAATGGAGCCAAGAGGCCCAGCTGCCCCGCCCTGCACGAAGAGGGCCAGCAGACCCTGATCACGTACAACAACGAGAGCAGAGCTGTCTCAGGCCAGGTAAGGAAACCACACTTTGTGTTTCGTGACAACGACGTCGATAATAAATCTACCTATTTCCCCACGCACTGTGCCTGCCTCTCCCGCCTTTACTCTTATCTGAGTAGCAAAAGGGGAAATCTTTCCCAATGTTGTCCAACCTAACTAAATTGATTTATTGTTTTAGGTCGCTGTTTCCCAATGGGGGTGGTTTTGCCCCCCAGGGGACATTTGGAGACAGTTTTGATGGTCACACTCGGCTGGGGGTGGGGAGAGGATGCTTTTGGTACCTAGCAGGTGGATCCCAGGGATACTGCTAAACACCCTCCAGCATGGCCTTGCAACAGAGGAGTATGTGGCCCAGTGTCTGCAGTGCCGAGATTGAGAAAGCTTGTCTAGGAGAAAATGGTCTGACCAGTTAGTTTTCTCAATGGACAATGTGCTGGGCTTACTAATTAAATGAGGCCACATTGGCTTCTTGCTGTGGCCTGAAGTAAGGCAGAGCCGCTCCCCCCACCCCTTCCTCGAGGGCAGAGGCTGAGCACAGCTTGTTGGCCTTAAAGGGACAAGACCCGGGCTTTGCATCTTATTAGTTTCGCCATATTGAGCACATCACTTAACCTCATATCCTCCACTGTGAATCAGGCATAAAAATCCACCCCACGGGTTTCTTGGGGTTCAAAGAAGACGATGCCCATGGAAGCACCCACAGTCGCCTTGTCACAGGCCCTGCCATATCTCAGTTGTTCTCACAGACACCCTGGGCTGGAGTTGGCCATGAGTTGAAAGCACTGTGAACTCCCCTGTCCGTCTTCATCAAGAACTAAGGTGGCTGATCTAAAAAATAAAAGCCAAATGTCAAAAGGCAACACCTCTCGCTCACAGAGGCCGCAAGCGGCTCACCTTCTGTGGTCTTAGACCTCACCCACAGTGTTCTCCTGTGAGGAGACTGGTTGCAACATGACATGCTCTTGGGAAAAGATCCGCTGATTAATGTTGGCTTCATGGTCCAGTAAATAGGGAGACACTCTGCACAGTGACTGGTGGTTGGAGAAGCTGGTGGTCCACCAAGACTCCTTGGATTCTTCCCACTTTCTCTTCCCTACTGGCATGCAGCAAGGGAGAAGTAACAGCCTTGGGTCATGCTGCAGATGTACACTCCTGTACCTCCACACAGGCCCACTGAGCCCTTCCTGGTACAGGGATGAGAAGGCAGGAGGCATGGTCCAAACTATTCGCATAGCTGGGTCCCCCCACCCCAAAATAAGAGCAGCAGTTACTCAGTTTGTGTCATTTGAAGGAGGAAACTGTCTTGACCACCAGCAGTGCTTTGTGTAACAGATAAACCACCCTGTCCTGGGCAGTTCCACTCTGCTCTGAAGCTCAACCCTCCAGGACAACGGAAATGGCTCCGCACAGGGTCTGTGCATAGTCTCCTGCTTGGTGGGGTGGAGCTGAGGCTGTTGAGCTTGCAGGAGTTGGGGGAACTGGCCTCCACACACACTGGCTGCTGACACCGGTAAGGTGGAAGGGATAATGGTGGTGCCCCGGGTGCTGTTCCTGTTGGCCAGAGGCTCGTGGTGCTCTCCTGCAAGGAGGAAGCAGCTACAGAAGCAGAGCGTGTGCAAGGGAAGCTTGTCATCGCAGCGCTGAGGCCAGGCAGGTGGAGGGAGTCTGGTGGCCAATGGCACTGGTCAAGTATCGGCTGTTGGAGGGAGGAGCGCATGCAGGACAAGGGTTCTCTGTCCTTGTCTAGTCCCAGGACATCCTTCCCCTCGTCTCTAACTCACAGCTCAGGTATCCTCTGATTAACGTTGGCTTTATGCCCCGTTTCTGCCAAAGTACCCTATGGGCTCTGAGAACATGGGACACAACAAACCTGGGTTTAGATCACAAAACTGTGGTTTAGATACATAATCTAAGTGACCCCCGACTTTCATATATAAAGTAAGATTAATAATGTTCTCTCTGGCTTAAATTTATTGGACAATTTAACTAAATAACAAAACACACAGGTGAAATTTTTAGCGCAGACTAGGGCGTGGCAAACACGCAATCAACAGTGACTGCCAATATTAGAATTACTGACAGCGATTACTAATTATGTCTTTGTAACCGCTGGTTAAGTAAGGCCATCTCCATGAGTGCATGCTTCTCCGTTATCATCTCACTGAATGTACCTGCCTGCACCTGTGCACACTCACCTGGGGCCTTCTGTGCTCCTGGGAGGATTCGCCTCATCCAAGATGCCTACTGATGATTCCACCCACTGTTGACCACAAACAAAAGTTGGTCACATATTCCATCAGGAAAAAGGAAAAAAAAAGGATTAGGACCCCACAGCGCGATCCTGGCAAGCCTTGCCTGTGCAGGCCCTGAGATGGAGAAGAAGGAAGAGGAAGTGGAAGCAAAGGTGCAGGCCTTTGTTACCATAGAGTTCCTCCCACAGGTTTTCTGCCAACACAGGCCCGCCCACTTCCCGCCTGCTTAGGTCTCCATTGGCCTCTGCACGCGGATGAGGAAGGTCGTAAGATTGCATAGATGCTTCCCATTTCCTAGGGCAGTGGTCGGCAAACTCATTAGTTAACAGAGCCAAATATCAACAGTACAATTAAAATTTCTTTTGAGAGCCAAATTTTTTAAACTTAAACTTCTTCTAATGCCACTTCTTCAAAATAGACTCATCCAGGCCGTGGTATTTTGTGGAAGAGCCACACTCAAGGGGCCAAAGAGCCGCATGTGGCTCGTGAGCCGCAGTTTGCCGACTACTGTCCTAGGGGAAGCGGGTGGGCTCTCAGGAGAGAAATGCAGCCCCATCAACATCTGAGCCTCTCAGTGAGTAGCTGTTGGATGATGAATGAAGGAGATGGGGCACGCTGCACAGCCAGAGCCATCGTTGCAAGCCTCAGAGGACTACCGTGTTGATGATGAGGCTCTGTGGAAATGAAGGTTTCTAACATTGCTTAATGTGAAACACTGAACCAGAAACCCCACTTCCCTACAATCAGTTACAGAAGCCCCCTTCCCTAAATAACTGCACTTCATCTGCAGGGCAGCTGTTGGATGTTTTCTGGGATGGTGTATGTTCATGTTTGGGGGAGATGTTATTCCTTGCTTTGTGCTTTTATGCTTGCCATCATTCATTTCAGCCCTATATCTCACAGATTGGGTCAGAGGTCAGGAAACAGATGCCAGCCCTGCCAATCCACACAGCGGAGGAAGGCGCTGAGCTGGGTGCTAAGGTAAGCGTAGCTGCTGGGCTGCTTGGGTTTAAGCAGCGAGGTGGCTTCGCAGATGGTTTCCATGGCAGGAACTGCCTGGCCGTTCCTCCCACCCCAATGCAGTCGCGCCCCACCACAAGGCCACTCCACAGCTGTCCAGTGCCACCTTCATGACTTTTGCCACGTGCATCTGCTGCTTGTACTAGTGTATTTTTAAATATTTTTCTTTAAATGGACTGGCATCCAAATAAAGTACATTTCTTGTAGATAGGAACTGGTATGTTTCAATTGTCAATGAAAACCCAATGTTTTTTGTGGAGTGGAAAATAGATGCAATAGGAATAGCAGCCAATAATCCCAGGTGGAAATGCTGCCCGCCAAAGGGTCTCTCTCTCTGTGAAAAGGGAGGCATCCAATCTATGTTGGCCCCAAACAGAGACTTCCTCTTGACGTCACTAGGAGAATGGATGAAGAATTGAAAAGGGAATTATATTCTCACCAGAAGATCCCATGTCACTTAAAACTCTGTCTCCAAATTGGCTAACTCTCCCCTCTCTAAGTGGTAGATGGCCCTGCCCGTGGAACAGCACTTTAGTGCAGGGCTTCCATAAATGATGGGGCAGGTGCTTGCTGGTGGCGAGCAGGGCTGCCCTTCCTCATCCATGCACAGATGTCATAGGGGCTGGTGGTGGTCTTCTCTCTCCTTTCTCTTTAACCACCCGCAAGCATCCCGAGGCCAACAGCCTGCCCCTGTAGCACAGTACTTGCTCTGATTTGCTGGCCATGCCCTAATGTGCACTCTACAAGCTCAAGTCTGCAGAATTTTTACCAGGACCTGTTGGGGAGGACACCTTGTTTCTTCATTTACAGAGGAGGAAACAAGGCCTGTGGCTTCCATTTTTGATGTGTCCCTGAGTTCCCTTCATGGTGTCCTGCAAATAGTATGTGCACCTGTGGTGACAGGTTAAATAAACAGCATTCACACACCTTCCCTAAGTTACATTGTCCTTATGATTTATTGGGCAACCTAGTACCTTATGACCAGCTGCAAAGCACAAGCTATTTTGGATAACACCATTGCTAGGGTTCATTGCCTGCTTTATTTTCTTTGAAATTTTATTTCATTATTGAAGGGCCTCCATGAAAATAATAGAAACCTCAAGCAAAAACCTCACATCCCTAAATTGAAACAGTTTCATTTGTCTGTCACCTTCTAGACCTGATCCACGTGCACATTCAACTTGCGGGTACCTCTATCATCATTGTTATAAGTTAGAACCTGCACTTTCAAGTCATATTAGGTCACACACTTCCATTTTGCTATAGCCTTTTTTTTTTCTTGCATCTCTCCACCTTTCCTTTTTTACTCCTACTTTCTCTCCCCCTTGTCATAATACTCATTTTTGTTTGCATATGGAGTGTGAGCAAGGGAAGCATGCTGAAGGACACACACAGCTGCTTTGTTTCCAATGGGAGGGAAATGCATTGTCTTTTGGGTAAACGGTCATTTTCCCCCTAGGATATAAATGAAGTGCTACCACCTCCAGCACATGCATCAGACCAAGCACACTTTGTCCTGGGACTCCAGTGAGTTACAGAACTTCACTCCCTGCTGTGGTTATCTCACTAATGATTGACTGTTCCCTTATAAGCGGCCTTTCTAGAAGATTCTGTGATACTGATGGAATGAACACATAGTCAGGGAAGATCTTCTCATCTATCTAACTAGCTATTGTCATCATTGATTGTTGAGTTATTTGGTAGTCCTGATCAAATATAGCACCTTTTAGAACACCCACAAATGAATACGTTTTCTTGTGTCCACCGAAGGGTGCCAGGGATCATCTCCAAGAGTAAGAGCTCATGGCTTTGGGCCTGATCCAAGTATAGCCCAGTGACTTCAGACCTGCTGCCAAAATGAGCCCTGAGTCCCCTGGCTCCATATCCTCACATAGTCTATGTACCAATTCTAGAACTATTGCTTTTCTTTGTAAAATGATTTTTTCTGAAATAATTTTCAGACTCACAAGAACTTATAAACACAGTTCAGAGAGTTCCTGTGCAAACCCCCACCCCACCACCAGGGAAGCCTCTTATATAACCACAGTACATTACCAAACACCGATTGTTAACTTGGGTACCATACTCTTAATGCAGGTCTCAAACACAGATCTCCAACTTCACTACTGTATCTAGCTATTATTTTAACAAAAAAAAGAGTACTTTTTCTGACAAAAACTAAAAGAGGTATTCACAGTTTTTATGATGGAAAGCGTCTAAAAAAAGAATTCAAGACCTCTATTAACGCCGGTGGGCTTGATCCGGCATCTAGAAGGGTTCAGGAATCTGGACAAGAGGCTGTGCATAAATTAAATAAGAGTCCAGTGATGAAACATAATTTTGAAAGGCATTTTGGTGGGGGGCAGAGGAGCCTGGCTAAAGAAACCAAGTTCTCCTTGTCTCAAGACCCCTTGCTTTTTATTAATACAAATTGTCTTAGGCAAGGTGGAGATATACACTTCAAAGGGTAGGGTTTTGTACAGAAGCATTGTCAGAATGGGGAATTGTCTTTGGCTGTTCAGGTGTTTGGCCAGTAGGAGGCAATAACATGTAGATTAAGATGCCCTGAGCTGTCTGGCAGCAAACAATTAATTTAATGCATCCTTTTCAGATTGGGGAAATGTCTTTAGCCATTCCCAACAGGTGATAACATATGTGATTCAGCCCTTGTTGAGTCCCCAGGTTCCATCAACCTTTCGATGAAACTCTTGCAATTATGACATGCTGGAACTGGGTTCTAGCATCTCACCCTTTTTGATTTTTTAAATTTAACAAGAATGTATGTTTTAAGATTTTTAAATTCAATGGAAAGGATAGAGTTCTATCAAGTCCTTTGAAATTGCTGTCAGGCATTAAAGGAATCAGCCTGCAGTCAGTTTCTTTCTGTGCCAACAGTTCTTTGAGTCCCAATTTCAATGTCCAACAGTTCCTTATGTGTACATGTAGCAATGATATTTCAGTTCTGGATGGTGGACAAATGGTGGCAATGCAGGTCCAACCTTCTCTGGTTTGGTCCTGGGCAACCTGCAGCGACACACAGCTGCTGCCTGCTAGTATGGCAAGGTGTCGTCACCATCTTCATTTCTGGACTATTTCTCCTCTTGTCTTGGGGGCCACTGCTATTTCTGTGGCTGGAGCAGTCTGGTCAGTTTTTCTCTGGGATGTGTTGTTGCAGGAATCCACACGGGCTTGGAGGAGTTTTCTGAAAATATACAAACATATTCTCGACCAAAGGTTAATAAAGAAATCTTTTCTATAAATTAGACTTGGGATCCTTTTTATTTTTGCCCAAACAATTTTCCTTTGGCTTGTTTTGACACCATGTGTGTTTTCATGGGTGTCTTGCTATCAACATTACAAATGAAAATTAATTTTCAAAGTAAAAAATTTAAAGCAATTATGAAATTTACTTATAGGATATTTTTCCACTATCCCCCCCCCTTTTTTTTGATTTAACTATTAGGAGGCTTTTGGAAATTTTACAATGCAGTCTTGATAACTTTTACTTTTTCTTTTCTGTATAAAAATATGACTGCTCTGGATTCATTGCATGTTAAGCAGTTTTTACTATGAGATGAACCATCAGTAAAAAATTAGTTAATGCATCAGGAACAGTTTCCTGCTTAGTACAATTAAGTTTTCTTGAATATTCACTTATTTTCAATTAGCCAATTTAAATCAACCTGAAATAAGGTTTATTTTTTAACTTTACTTGTCCTAGATTATGGACAGTAAATGACATTAATTAAATTTTTGCTAATAGTCTTTGATTAACTTTATATAAATTTTGTCAGAGAGACAAAAACACAAATTATTTACTTTTCTTTTTGATGCCAAATATATATACTTTTAATTACAGTTTTCCAGACATTTGAAGGAAATCTCTTTTTATTTCCTTCCAGAATAATTTCCAGGCCACACTTAGAGAGTTTCATTTAAAAGTTTTCATCTTTCTTTTTTACACCAAACAACCTACAGGGCTGTTACTTGGATACTGAATCATGCGGCTGAATAGCTATATTACAATGACTCTCCTTACATTATGTTAACTACTATTTATTGTCAGATTTGGTACTTTAACAATAATCTTTAGTTTACCCTATTAATATTAGTGAAAGATATTTCAACATTTTAAATTTCTCCTTTTTATTAAATTTAGAATTTTAATTTTAAAGAGTATCTCCTTTGGCTTATTTGCATATACAGATGGATTATGGGAAGCCTTCAGTAACTTTCTTAGACTTTACTAGAATTTAATTGTTTATAAAAGTATTGGCTTTTCATTTAGCTTAATTTATATGAGACCTTGATTATATTTAAAAAAGCTAATTTATATAAGTAATTAAAGTAGGTATCTTTATTAGAAAAGCAAAGCAAATAAATTTAGTAAACTTGTGTCTGATTCACAAGGCACAAACACTGCCCCACCTCCAGCCAGTTTAAAATGCAGGTGGCTAGAGGCTTTTGTTATTAAAATTCCATCTTAAAATTCTGCTGTTGGATTTTAAGAAATATTTTGTTACTTTATTTTGCCCTCCTTAGAGGCCAGACCTTCATAACATTTAAAGTATATGTATATAAGTAAAATATAGTTATTAATTTTATTTGATAAAGCTTTCCATGTGATTTCAAGTATATTAGATTGGCTAAATTAAAAAATATTTCCTTTAAGAAGAGATAACAAATTCTCTGAATCACTATGGGCCCTTGGAGTTTTCCAAAAACAATCCCTCAGTGATAGCCTTGAAATTTAACTTGGAAAGACCATCAAAGGTATATATATATATATATATATATATATATATATATACACACACACACACATATATATGTATGTGTATGTATATATGTATATGTATGTATATATATGTATATATGTATATATGTATATATATGATTTAAAGATTATAGTAATTTTTATAATTATCTTAAGAGATCAATTAAATTTAAACTGGTTTTGCGTTAAAAATTTGGTTCAGATCACAGAATTAATCTTCTTTTTTAATTAGGCCAATAAGCAACATATTTTGAATTTGTAATTTTTTCAGAGAAAAATAAAAAATAAATTTCTATACTTTAGGCATTTAGTTACCGCAACTATATGATTTCTCCCAAATTAATTTGAACCTTAAACTTTTAGAGCTGGCAAGTCAAATATTTAGCATTTCTAGATTAGTATATTTTTAAGAATAAATTTCAAAAACACAAGACATAATCAATTAATAGATTCAATTCTGCTCTCTAGATTTCATACGAGGCATACTCAGATTAATATTTCAGTATTATGTCATTTCAAAATACCTAGATATTTAATAAATTTTATTATCTATGTAATTAAGCAAACTTCCAAAATTTTAAGGTTCCAAAACCATGTTTCTGGATGGTGAAACAGGCTTGGTCTATTCAAATGTAAATTACCACATTCTTCCTTAGAAGTTGCTGTGGGAAGCCTTGGCCTACTGCTTGACTTCAAAAGAGTTACATTTTTTCTTTAAGCATTCGTCACCGTGGGAAACACTATTTTTGGCTAGCGAGGGCTTAGCCGCTTGACTTTAAACCAACCATATTTTTTTTTGCTCGGGGAAGTCGAGAAGCAAACTTGTAGGTATTCAAATGCAAAATTGTCACATTCCTTCCTTAAAAATTGCTGCTGGGAAACTTTGGCCTACCTTCTTAATTAACAAAGGGCATGGCCAGTTTTACCTGGGCTACTTAGATCTTTATAATTAATACTAGAGGCCCGGTGCATGAAATTAATGCATGGAGGGGGGATTCCCTCAACTCAGCCTGCACCCTCTCCAACTGGGGACCCCTTGCGAGATGTCCGACTGCCATTTTAGGCCTGATCCCAGGGATCAGGCCTAAACCCGCAGTCAGACATCCTTCTCACAATCTGGGACCACTGGCTCCTAACTGCTTACCTGCCTGCCTGGCTGATTGCCCCTAACTGCTTCTTCCTGAAAGCCTGATCACCCCTAACTGCCCTCTCCTGCAGGCCTGATGTCACCCCCAACTTCCCTCCTTTGTTGGCCAATTTGGTTCTGATTGGTCGGTTCCTATGCCAGCATCAAAAGCTTCACCTCCTAGGCAGCCATTGGCTCCCCACAGCACCCACCTTTGGTTCTCATTGGTCAGTTCCTATGCTAGTCAGCATCAGAAGCTCCACCTCCTAGGCAGCCATTGGTTCCCCACAGCACCCACCTTTGGTTCTGATTGGTTGGTTCCTATGCCAGTCAGCATCTCCAGGTCTATCTCTGGGCCTGATCAAAGAGGCGGGGCTTAACAGCAGCCCCCGCTGAGGCTGGGAGAGAAAGAAAAGCCTGGCTGCTGGTGAAGATCAGAAAGAAAGAGGGAGAGAAAGAGAGAGGTAAGTACACTGATCAACAGCTTCCACTGAGGCTGCAGATCAGACCCTGACTCACTTTCTGGGTCTCAGCCACCTGGGCATTTCGTGCTGGGTCACCAAACTGCAGCTGGGCAACCCAGCGCTGACTTCCAGATGGTCTGCATTTGGTCGCAGGCTCCGCCGCTTCCCTAGCCCCAGGCTTAGGCTTGGGAAGCAACCTCTCCTTCCCACCCCTCCCCTCCAATCGCAAGCTCGGCCCCTCTGATGGCTAATTTTTGAACACGGATCAAACTACTCTTTATTATGGAAATACCAATCTTGTTGTTAGAACCAGTTTGTATCTTTTTTCCCCTGGGTCAAATCTGCCATCTTTCTGAGATTATAAAACTTTTCGTGGGGAGAAGGAGACTTTAAATTAGCATACTGGGGAGTGGGCATCCATATTGCAGGATTGTCACATGTCTCCCTTCCCCCACCTCTTGCTTGGTTTGGGGGAGATTTCAGCAACTGACCTGGCCATGTTTCTTTTTCCAATTAAAGGCATGCTTAATAGATAAAGACAGATTTTAAATTTTTTCCTATTTCACTTTCCAAAGTAACGACTGGCACTTAAGATGATTTTCGCCAAATTTTGCTTTTCCCAACGAGTTCTTCTATAATTTTTAAACAAAGTTTTAAGTAGTCTTTTTGGGGGAGAGCTGATGGCTCTGCCCGTCTCCAGCCACCTTTGAATCTCATCACACCAGAGGCGGATTTGGCAGCAGGGTTTTATTTCTTATTACAGATTTTCGATTCCAAATATGAATTAGGATTTTAATTTGAACAAGAAACCACATTTTTTTAAAAGTACTTTTTGATATTCCAATTTGTTTATAATTTTGCCTTTTACCAAATTCTTCCCCATTATAATCTGACTTAAACAAGAAGTATCACCCACGCACTTGTGGATATGAGGGCTTCTGAAGCTGACATGGGCTCTACGCACAGTTAATCTTACCACCATCACTGGTGCTGTTTTATCCACTCAGGTGAATACTTCATCTCCAAATTGTCCATATTTCGGGTGCCAATTAATGCCGGACGTTGGGCGCCATTTAATGCTGGTGGTCTTGATCTGGCATCTAGAAGGTTCAGGAATCTGGAGAAGGGGCTGTGTGTAAATTAAATAAGAGTCCAGAGACGAAACATAATTTTGAAAGGCATTTTGGGGGGTCAGAGGAGCCTGGCTGAAGAAACTAAGTTCTCCTTTTCTCAGGACCCCTTGCTTTTTATTAACACAAGTTGTCCTAAGGCAAGGTGGAGATATACACTTCAAAGGGTAGGGTTTAGTACAGAATCCATTGTCAGATTGGGGAATAGCCTATGGCTGTTCAGGCCCAGACCCCAGGCCCAGAACTGTGAGAAGCAGGCCTGTGTTATCAAATCCGGGCCCAGCTGGGGATGCTTCCTCCTAAACCACTGTCTCTGTCAGGCAATAACATGTAGATTAAGATGCCCTGAGCTGTCTGCAGCAAGCAATCAATTTAATGCATCCTTTTCAGGTTTGGGGAAATGCCTTTAGCCATTCCCAACAGGTGATAACATATGTGACTCAGCCCTTGTTGAGTCCCCAAGTTGCATCAAACTTTCAATGAAACCCTTGCAATTATGACATGCTGGAATTGGCTTCTGGCACTCTATAATTTCAGTATCACTTCTCAGCCTGTGTTTGAGCTAAGATAGAAATGTACTGTTCTGTTTTGCACAGATAAGATGCTACTAACACACCATTCAAGGGTTGTGCATTGAGAGGTGTGTCCCTCTGGTCCTGGTGGGACCAGTGTTCTGGGCATGGAACCTGGTCAGTAGCACAGGCCCTGAGTTCAGATGGACCCTGTGCTTGGTTTAATGCTCTACTGTCATTATCTTGAACTTGTTAATATTGGGACAATGGGTCCCACATTTTCATTTTGTAATGGGTCCTGCAAATTATGTAGCTGATCTTGGGCCCTAGTGGTGGATGTGCCTCATTCACAAATGTTGAGGCCATGCCATGACACACAAGGAGTCTTACTAAGCTTTTGTGGACTCAAAACAGGGCTTGCAAATCACATTCCCATGCTTCATCCCCATAAAGCAACTGTCAAGCTTGCCCATGGATCTTTGCTAAGACTACCTAGATGAACTTTATAACTTTTATGTATTTTGTGCAGAAAGAAAAGGCAATATGATTGTAAGAATTTATACTTATGTGCTTGCAGGGTCTCCTCCTCTCTCTTCCACCACACACAGGTGACTCGTGACCAAGCTGCCCTTGATCTTACTCCCCCTCAAGGAGAGCTCTGACCACCCTCCACCTGGATGGTGGTCCCCCATCTTCTGGCCATTGATATGGAGTTCAAGGAGGGCTCCTCAGAGGTGTTAAGGCTCTTTCCCTTTGCTTTGCAGGTTTACCTGGGTACTGGGGTGCTGAGACAATCCCTGGAAGTGAGAGCGGGAGTGATGGCAGAGATCCTGCATCAGGTAGAGGCTTCCCTGTGTCGGCTTCCCCATCCGGGCCCAGCTGGGGATGCTTCCTCCTAAACCACTGTCTCTGTCAGCTGGGGCTGTAGCCACAACAGACCAAGGCTTAAACACAGGCCTGCTTCTCACAGTTCTGGGCCTGGGGTCTGAGATCAGGGGGCCAGCATGGGAGGGTGCTGTAAGAGTCTTCCTGCTCCACAGATGGTCACTTTCTTACTGTGTCCTCACACAGCAGAGAGACACCTGTCTCTCCTTAAAGGGGCACTAATCCTATCACAAGGACCCTACCCTCATGACCTCATCTAAACATAATTGTCTCCCAAAGGCCCCACCTCCAAATACCATCTCAGGGTGGGCGGGCTTCAGCGTAGGACTTTGGGAGGCACGATTTGGTCCAGAGCAAGCACTTTCATAGGATCCTCGTTCCAGGGGCTATTTTCGCAGAACACAACCCAAGACAAGAGTGAACGTTTCTTTGTGTGGAATCATGAACCACGTGGTTGACGAGGCTTAAGGCTTGTTGGGTGATAACATTAGCTCTCTCCTGGAAGGCTCCTCAGCACAGGCCTATGTGTTCTTGAGGAGTTGGGCAGCTGGGCAAAGCCATGGGTGATTCCAGCGGAAGGAGCCCGAGTCGAACCGTGTCACTGAGGGTGAGCTCTGTGTGCTCCCCACTCAGGGATGGTGGGGAGCACACAGAAGCAGCAGATGCGACTTCTGACTCCCAGGGGCTCCATGTATTGTTGCAGGAAAGCTGGGGCTCAGCCCCTTGGAAGTGGAAGTGCCATCTGCCAAGACTGACTTAGTTGGCAAGCGCACCTCTAAGGGATTGAAAGATATTAACTCATTCAGTCTTCGCATCAGCCCGCCTGGGCTGGAGCTATCCTTTTCCTTACTATAAAAGGAGGAAACCAGAGATGGAGGAATTAGGTGACATGTCCAAGGTCACAGCCATAGAACGTGGCAGAAATGGGGTCAAATGCAGGGGGCTGGGCTCCAGGGTGTGGGCACTTGGGGAGCTTGTTCAAGAGCGTTGCTCCCAGGGCCCAACTCTCCAGACCCTGCATTTGTGGGTCTGGGTGCTCAGCGGAGTGTCTGACCTGAGGTCCTGGGACCCTGTTTTGTGTAATCCAAGGACATTTCCCATTGCTGTCAGAGTGGGCACGACTGACAGGTGGCAGGTGGTACAGCTTGAGGGAGCGAGATGAGATGGTGGCAGGGTAGAGAGCCCCCATGTCACTCCTCCTGGGCCTGTCCCGGTGCCTGGGAGGAGGGGGCTCTGTGCCTCAGTGACAACCCTGATGTCGATGTGGACTTGGTCCCTCATCACAAGGACCCCATCCTTGGCACCTGCTCCCAAGTCCTGCAGAGTGGACAGTGCTGAGTGGCTGCTCGAAAAAACCACTGTCCCCAAGTACAGAGTCAACCCGGAACCCAGAGATCCCAGGCCCTGTGGACGGGCCCTGCATCCTGGTTGCTGGCGAGGCAGACACAGCCGCACAGAGGGGAGCGTCTGCCCTTCTCTCCTGGAGCAGACTGTCGCCTCCAGGAGGACAGGCCATGTCATTACTGGTGCCTGACATGGTGGCTGAAGACCAAATGAATGAACAAGCTGTGCTCTGGGCAGATGAGGCAGACGAGCAGAGGGGAGGCTCGCAGAGGCTGCTCGAAGTGGTGAGGCCACCAGGACGCAGAGCCAGGCTGCACTCAAGTCAGCCAGCTGCAGACCTGCCTGCCTGATCCCACCCCAGCGTCGGGCAGTCCCTTGTCCCCAGCTTCCCATCTGTAAAGGAGGGTGGGGACAGCCTCCTGTATCAGGGGTGATTCTGTGCACCCGGGTGTGAGGTAGCCGCATAAGCACAGCACGACGTCATTGTCCCACGGCATCTGGCTTGCCCCTCCTCACGCCTGTGCACACCCATGCAGCTGAGCCTGGTGGGCCTGGTGGCTCAGGAGCGGGCCCGCCCAGGGAAGGAGAGGCTGCAGCAGGCGGGGCCGGCACTTGCTGGGCCTCAGAGCAGAGTAGAGGCCTGGTTCTCCCCTTGGGAGCTTTCCACTTCGTTGGAAGTTTATGATGAATTATTGATCTTAGGGGGACTCTAAAAATGCTGACTCGTTGCAGAAACCAGCACTGTCATCAGCCCAGGATGCTGAGCTGGGATCAGCCCAGCACAGCCGCTGTGACATGTGTCTGGCTCTGTACCCCAGCCTCGTCATTAATGATCCGCCCCACTGCACCCAAGGATGGTCTGGGATGCGTGCACGCATTGGCCAACTGGCCGAGCTGCCTCTCCTGCCCCACCCCACTCCGGGTACATGCCACAGTGACCTCAGTCCCCGAATGAGTGGACCCAGGCAATGGGCAGATGCATGGGGGAGGCTCCCATGTTCACCTGTGGGCACCGGTAACCACAGGGCCATGGTGTTTCCAGTTAAACAGAGAGCCTTGGAGTGGCTCCTGCAGCCAGTGGAAGGTGGGGACAGCTGGCAGCCGATCGAGGGGAGGGCACGGCTGAGAGCTCTGTGGGCTCCGGGGCTTCTCGGCTTCCTCTTTCCAGGCCTTGCCCCCACCACCTGCCTCCTCCAACTCTGAGATGTTTGATTCTGAGCATCTTCAGGCCCTGGGTGAGCTCACCCCTCAGGGACCACTGTTAGCTAGTGATGGTCAGAAGGGTCTTGCTGACCCATTGCCCCTGAGGTGCGGTAACTGGCTCAGATTTGCACCAGCCCCTCCCAGAGGTGTCTGAAGGTGCCTAGGGAGAGGCCCTTTAACCTCGGCCGTAGGTCCATCCATGCAACAAACATTTATGGAGTCACTTAGACCAGAAAAACGCAGAAAAGTCTTCACAGAGAGGAGACATGGGCCCTGTAGGAGCTGGAGTTTGCTGAGTGGAGGCTGGCAGGTGGGGATGGTCATTTGGGGAGGGGACAGCAGGTGTCAGGGCACAGGTGGTGGAGAGATGAGCCCCCAAAATAAATCCGCGAGAGGGTGCGGCACTGCCGAGGGCCGTCATACTTCCTCCCAGGACTTAGCTGGAAAGTGTAAGGTGCTACGTCCCCCCAGTTGGCTGCCACCGCTGAGTCTGCTGAGTCCGTAGCACTTTCTGTTATGGCTGGGGACAGAGGGGCGGCCCACCGTATCCTTGTGACCTGGTGCTGAGGCATCCCTCATGGAGCTGCAGGAATGATCCCTGTGGGGAAGAACCTGGCCTTGACCTCCTCTTTCCCTGGCTTTTCTCCAGAAGCTCTGTGGGCTCCACACGCTGGCCGCAGACCCGGGGTCCCTGCCTCACATCTACATGGAGGAAGGGGAGCTTGAAGGGGCAGAAAGTCTGAGTTCACTTGCCTTCTCAGAACACACACCGCTGCCCAGCCTGCTGGACTGGCTGGGGCCTAGCACGGAAGAAACGCATCCTAGCGCGTCTCCTGCAAATGCAAGGCGTTATGGCCCATTGAACTAACCCTCTCCCACCTCCCTCCCTCTCTCCCCCTTTCTCTCCTTCCCTCCCTCCTTTCCCCCTCCCCCCTCTTCTTTCTTTCTTTCTTTCTTTCTTTCTTTCTTTCTTTCTTTCTTTCTTTCTTTCTTTCTTTCTTTCTTTCTTTCTTCCTTCCTTCCTTCCTTCCTTCCCTCCTTCCTTCCTTCCTTTCTTCCTTCCTTCCTTCCCTCCTAGTTGTAGACTCAGGATATACTCTGAGTTCAGATGAGATGCTTTGATATTCTCAGGCCACACATCTTGAACAAAATAGCAGGTTATGCTTTTTTAAAAATTTGATTCGTTCAATAGATTTTCCAGAGAAACTTTTAAATTATACTTGAATGTAATTTCTTGCTTCCATTATCAGCCCAGCTCAGAGGGAAGATGAAATATAATCTATAGGTTAACCAGTAATTTGTTAATAACAGGTAATATTGGCGGTGAAATGAAAATACATTTTAGTGATTATACATATTTCTGTAATTATGATTCTGTTTCAGTTTAAGTGAAAAAATAGGTAAATAGGGAAATGTTTTCTAGAAGATTAGTGCTCAGTATTTTTAGTGATTAAAAAAATAAATAGTAATCCTTTCCAGTTTTTTAGTACACTAAGTAAAATATTATGAAAGAAATGATTATGCTTACAACTTTATAAGCAGTGCATACTTTAAAAATGAACAGACATAATTTAACTTGCATGGATTATGTACGCAAAATAATTTAGTAGCCTTTAATGAAAAAGTTTCAATTAGATTGTATCTTTTTAAAAATCATTTTTTATTTTTCAATTACAGTGGACATATAATACTATGCATATTTCAGGTGTACACCCCAGTGATTGGACATTATGTAATTCACTAAGTGATCATCCCCCCAACTCTCATGTCCATCTGACACCATACCTAGGAATTAGAATAACACTGACTGTATTCCTTATGCTGTACTCTACACCCCATGGCTACACACTAGCTTCTCATTTGTACTTCTAAATCCCTTCACCTTTTCCACCCATCCCCCATCCCTTCCCATCTGGCAACTGTCAAAACGTTTTCTGTATCTATGAGTCTCTTCCTGTTCAACTTGTTCATTTATTTTGATTTTTAGATTCAATTGTTGATAGATATGTATTGATTGCCATTTTATTGTTCATATGTTTTATCTTTTTTCTTTTTCTTAAAGAAGACATTTCATGTTACTCCAATTACATCGTATCTTTAAACAAAATCACAAGCTTTGATTGATTTTTTACTTGTCCACTTACTGCTAGGATAAGTGTGGGGGAGAGGATGGTTTCTTTTGAAAAGATTAAAAAATGTTAACAGTAGGATGTGTGCAATATAAAGTCAGTTTCCTGGTCTGAGCAATAGATGAGAGCCTGGCTTAGCAAAACGCTAAATGCTATCAGGACACTCACATGCACATATTGTGGACCTAAAAGACTACAGGGAATCAGAAAACCTTACATGATGGATGAGCATGGTCTGTGAGTGCCCTCCGGCACCCTGGGATGAACGGGTGAAGTCTATTGAACGTAGTTTTAGCGGACTCGGGGTTAAAACCTCTTTCTTATGAAGAAGGGGTGGAAACATTTACTGCAAAGCCTCGGTATTTGTACACAGTTTCCTCACTCCTCACCTGGGGCTTTGAGCAGCTGCAAGAGAAGAGCCATCTCCAAGGGACAGTAGAGCAGCTGTGCGAATACTGGGGGCTCCCAGGAGAATCAAGGACATTTCTGGGTTATTCATGATAAAAGCGCTTTTTTAAAAAGTGCAGTTTTTGAGTGTGAAGTGTTGGCAGGGATCAGTAGGTAGTCTTAGGCCTTCCTGGATCTGAGGCAAGGGACAGAAAACCATCTGCCGCCCCCCCCCCCATCTGTTTTGTGAATAAAGTTTTATTGGCACCCAGCCATACTCGTGTATCATTTATGTGCCACCTATGACTGCTCTGTGCTGTCACAGCAAGGCTGTGTAGTCACGACAGAGACCCTATGTTCCCACAAAGCCTGTTTCCTTTCTGGCTCTTCACAGAAAAAAGAGTGCCGACCCTTGTTGAAGGCATGCTTTTTGGAAACCTCACATGGAATCAACAGGTGCAGATGGATCCACAGCCCTGTGTTACAAACAGACCCACGGCCAGACAGATGGGAGGTTAGAAGGAAGTTTGCTTTGGCCTCGGGCAGCTGGTGGGGTGAATCCTGGATGCTGTGCATGTTGGTGAATTCCTACCCTAGGACACTCTCCAACCGAGTGTTTTCAAAAGTAAGAAAATACTCAGGAAAAAGTCATGGATGCCCAAGTTAATTCACAAGGAGCACAAAATGTTACATTTTGTGGACACTGAATTAGACATCGATTAATTTTTGTTTTGTTGCAGCCTTTGTGTGTTTTGGAGCCAATAAGTAAACATAGTTCAGTCCCTGGCTAATTTCACAGCCTCAGAGGGATGGTAGTGTCCAGGGGGTAGCAGGGCCCCGTGGGCATATTTCTGAAGCTCACCTGGCGTATGAGGCGTCAGGTGTTCCTGTAGATGCCAGTCTGTGTGACATAGCGTCACCTTCCCCAGCTGATATCTGCACTGAACATTCCTGGATGTGCCTGCATCTCCCTACAAGTTCATTCCCACGTCTATCCACACGCTTAAAAGGTTTCCGTGGGAAACCGCTGGTGAAAGGCTAAGCCTCCAGTGGGGTTTACCTGTGAACTACACTGAGTCTATTATGCAATATGACTGAAGAGTAAGGATTTTCAAGGAAAATGTGGTTGTATTAAGAACAGGAGTCTCCAAATTACTTAGCAG
Organism: Plecotus auritus; assembly: GCF_963455305.1. Taxonomy (NCBI): domain Eukaryota; kingdom Metazoa; phylum Chordata; class Mammalia; order Chiroptera; family Vespertilionidae; genus Plecotus; species Plecotus auritus. Next base: position 95,949,353 of record NC_137782.1, read on the forward strand.
TCCAAGGATAGCTGCAGTCTCCTAAGTATTGATTTGATGTTTCATCAGTTGTGGTTTTCCATTCGCTTTAACAATCTCGTTTGCTGCATGGAGCTTTTTATCAGAGGTGTCTGTCCTGCTTACTCTTGTGATTTGCTGAACACAGAAGTTGTGAACACAGATAACACCGGTTGGAACTCGCACCGGAAACCTCACTGTGTTCCTGCAAAGCAGGTGTAGTCACAGTCCCCTCAGAGACGCGTGGGCCACAGACCTTGTCTGGTCAGCGTCGCCTCCGAAATGTGTGTGTCAGAGGCCAAACAAATCTGCCGTGAGAAGGAGAAGTAGGATAAAGACTTCTGAGGCAACAGCAAAGACACTTCCCTAATTTTCCCAGCATGGACTCTGATACTGGAACCTGACACGAACATGAGGCGGCAGTGACTGCGAGTCGTCTCCATATCTGCTACTTCTCCTTCCTCAAAAACAGACCCCAGTCAGCCATCAAGAACTCGCATGACATTTCCCATCCTCCCCTGCAGGCAGGTATGGCCAAGTGACTAAGTGCTGGCCAATGGAAGGTACTTTCCAGGAAGTGTCCCTGAAGGGTAGAGCTGTGTCTGTCTATCCATGTCTCCTAGGTCTGCTGCTGGAGTGAAGATGTGATGGCTGGCGCTGTGGCAGCCATTCTGGATGTTGGTGCATCAACAGGACAGAAAGGTGTAGGTCTCTGACACCAAGGAGCCCCATGGGCTCCTTCCTGGCCCTCCTTACTCTAGTCTCAAAATGAAGGAGAATTAAAAATGTCTGTTTAAGCCACTGCTATTTTGGATTTTCTGTCACTTGTGGCCAAATCTAATCTTAACTGATACAAAATACAGGAACAAGAGAAACTAGCCTCAAGTAGCAGAACTGCAATGTGGCGTGGGCTCAATGCATGGCGTCACATATCACAGCCAGAGGACTGGTGGCCCTTATCACGCAGATGAAGCCTTTGGCAACAAGGGTTCCTGTGCTTTCTGAAAAGCAGCTCATGCTCTGAGCAAGGATGAGGGAAGAACTGCATAACGGAGAAGTGCATTCTGCTGCTCGCTGCTCGCAGGACAACCCTAGGAGAGCGATGGGCTCAGGCCACTGCACACAAATAGATCAGAAGTCTACGTTTTGGAAAAAAACTGTTCTTCCAAATGAAACCACCGTCTGGTCTGAGAAAGCCTGTGGTTGCCCAACCCCAGAGCCATCCCTGGAACCACCAACCTAGGAAACCGAGTGAAACCAGCACTGGCGGCCTGTGATGCCACGTCGGCCAGGTGTGGGGAGGGCAGGACACAGGTAGGGCGTGAGGGCCACCTTGGACTTCTCTGGTCCCCCCCGCTTTGCTCACGTGGGCAAGTGTGGACTGTGGTGACGAGTTTATGGGAGCAGGAGTGTTTGTAGCAGGCGTGCTGCTCCCACACCTCTACCCTGTGGCGGGTGTAGGGGTCCTGGAACTTGTTATCCAGTTTACAGGATGTCGGACCCCAAGCAGTGACAGGGGACATTGTTAGGGTCCTGCCTCCCACAGGAAACATACAGTAAACCCGGTGCAGTCAGAAGCTCTGGCAGGCAGTGAGGAGACAGTTACTCTCTGGGCTCTTGTCAGGACGGACCCTCTTTCAGGCACATGCCTGCTCTGGGCTCTGCCAACACTGGGTCCTGGAGAGACTTCCTGCTCCCCATGGCGCGTGGCACTAAGGGGCACTGTGCTGGGTTCTCTCTGCTCCATCCACTTTGATGAGGGCAAGCAACTCCTCTGTAGTCATCCTCATTCTGTTCTCAGCCCCTGCATGGGCTCAGCAGTGCTCCAGGAAAAGGGCAGCGTCACCCAGAGTCGGTAGTGGGCAGGCTGGGCACGTGGAGAGCAGGGCCCTAGCCTCCAGAGGCACAGGCTACCCCGCTGCTTGGGACTGCTGCCCTTGCCCAGCTGAAGGCAGGTCTTTAAAACAGAGGTCAAGAGCCTCTTGGCCTCTGAGCAGGTTTCTGAGTGGGTGAGTGGGTCTATGGGGGTCTCCCCTCAGCACTAGGACCCACTGGGCTGAATCACTCTCCGTGATGGAGACCCTCCTGTGCCCTGTGGATGCCATCCCTGGCCTCCACCCACTCACCCGCTTAGAAACCTGCTCAGAGGCCAAGAGGCTCCTGACAGGGGCACCCTCCCCCAGTTGTAACACCCACAAACATCTCCACACACACATTGCTGGGTGTCCCCGGGGTCAAGTCATTCTGGTTGAAAGACTGGCAAATGGAGTGAACCTTTAAAATGCAGCCTCCCTGCCGGCTAGTGTAGCTCTGGTTGAGGGTCGACCTATGAACCAGGAGGTCATGGTTCGATTCCTGATCAGGGTGCATGCCCTGGTTTCAGGCTTGATCCCCAGTGTGGGGCATGCAGGAGGTAGCCGATCAAGATTCTCTCTCAGCATTGTTTCTATCTTTTGCTCCTCCCTTCTCTCTGAAATCAATAAAAATATATATTTTAAATACAGCCTACTGGAGTGTCAGCTACCGACTTCAAATTCATGAAACCACGCTGGTCAAGAAGATCTCTGGGCACTGGAGAAACAGTCATGAGGAAGCCATGAAGTTCCACGTTAGCTATGGACACCGTGCGACCCGCGGAGGGACATTCTCTGGCACGGTTGTGATGTCTGTCCCTGCTCAGAGCCTCAGAGCCGTGGCCACCTTGGAGAGGCTAAAAATGCCTTGGGCATGGGCTTGGGCTTCCATGGAGGAAGCCGCTTTGCAGAGGCCGCCTGGGGATTGCTGACGGGCTTGTGGGAGTCAGTCCGGCCGCAGGCTGCGAAGGTCAGCCAGCCCAGACCCAGTGGTCAATGGGGGACTGGACCCGGACCCGGAGATCTGAGCTACGCCGCAGTGCGCAGGCGCGAGCAAAAGGCTGCTTTCACCTTCTCTGCTTACGAGGTTTCCAGAGCTGCCGAGGCCCTCTGTCCCCTGTCCTAACAGCAGGTCTGTGCTGGTCCGGTAGCCGCTGACCACAGGTGTGGAGGGTAGGGCTCGGACCCAGGGGCCTCAGTCATGCCCCTCAGCGAGGTCGGGGCCAGCTCCACCCTAAATCTCTGTGCGTCCCAGGAGAACTCATGCTTCATGTCCCTGCTTCTGAGGAAAAGCAGATGTGAGCAGGAAACCATCACTTCTTTTTTAAAAAATATATGTTTATTGATTTCAGAGAGGAAGGGAGAGGGAGAAAGAGAGAAACATCGATGATGAGAGAGAATCGTTGATCAGCTGCCTAAGGGCAGAACTGGTCCAGCAGCCCTTTCTATTGTTGCCTACTCTTCCTGAGTTCACGCCCAGCTGGGCACTGTGCACGGAGTCCATGCCCTCCTGTTCAATGCCTACAGGAGCGCCAGCAGGAGCACGCGGCCTCTGTTCTCTGTCCAGGGCCCTAACACTCGGGGCAGATGAACTGCTGAGGTGCACACAGTGGGTAAGGGGAGTGAGGACTGGACCCCGCGACTCTGCTGACCTGCCAGGGTGGAGGCTCCTGGACTGGCAGAAGGCAGCCCTGGGCACTGGGCTAGTGACCTCATGGCACCTGCTCTCTGGGCCACCATTCAAAGCCCAGGTCATGACCTGGGATTGGTTATTTTCAGAGTAGGATTTGGCCAGGGTCCTGCAGCTGAAATAGGAGCTGCACCTGTGATCCCCGTGGGGCCGCATCCAGGGCTCCTGGCGCCCTTTGCCCCAGATCAGAAGCTCTGACTCACCACCCGAGCAGTGGTTCTCCCAGTGGGTGCTGTGGTCCGCAGCGTCAGCACCCCGGGGACTTGCTACAGTGCACATTCTCAGATCCCACCCCAGAGCTACAGAATCAGAGACTGTGGGGTGGTCCCCAGCAAGCCCTCCTGAGGGTGCTGACACCCAGGAAGGTGGAGAACCACAGCCAGAGAGGTGACAGGTTCCCCTCACTTCCTTTCCCATCGCCCTGAGAACAGCAGCACCGGCAGCCTGCGGTGGGTCCAGGCGAGGGGCTCCAGGTGGACGGGGCTTGTCTCAGGTCCCGGTGCACGGTGGACGTGGCTAAGCTCGGCGTTGTGAAGCTGGCCAGCTACTCAGTCTGCCAGTCGTGCCGCTGTGAGTGACACCAACCCTCCATGCCCTGGAGCAGGCTGTTTTTCTGTGACCCCAATAGTGCAGACAGGTGGGCTTTCCGGAAGCTCTCCACACCTGCCCCGCGGTCCTGCCTCTTGAGAGAGTTGGGCAGGTGGACTCTCCATGGTGAGATTTGAGAACTGCAGACAGCTTCCTTCTACCCCTACCCATCTCTCCGGCCTGATTCTGGTGCCTGAAATGCTGCCAGTATTCTTGTCCTTGTGGGAATCATTCATACTTTCGGGTGAAATAGATTTTTTTCAAAGTGAATTTCCTAGACCAATTGTCCTCCAACACTCCATCAATAGTGTTTATTACCAATGTTTTAATTTTTGCCAGTCTAAGTAAAAAAAAAAAATTTAAAGGGTTTGTAATTGTAGTTTTCACTTTCATGTCGACCATTAAAAATGAAATTAGTTGAGCACAGGAAAATCTGTTTCTGAGCCTTTTCTTTCCATGTAAATAGCCTGTACTTGTTCTTTGCCCATTTTCTATTTGTTTGTAAGCGCTCTTTATATGTGAGGATGTTATCTCTGTCAGCCATATGTGTTAGAAATATCTTTCCCTGATATCCTTTTCCATGTGAAATGTAAAATGTCATGTAGTCATATATATATTAGGCATTTCCTTTATGGTTTTAAGAGGACATTGATGATCTGGCCAGTGGTGCTCAGTGGTTAAAGTGCCAGCCCACACACGGAGGGGTCTCCGGTTTGATTCTTGGTCAAGAGCATGGACCTAGGTTGCAGGCTTAAGCCCTAGCTCTGGTTGGGACATATGAGGGAGGCAACCAATTGATGTGTCTTTCTCACACTGATATCTCTCTCTCTCTCTCCCTCTCTCTCTCTCCCTCTCTCTCTCTCTCTCTCTCTCTTTCTCTCTCTCCCTCCTTCCCTTTCTCCCTTCTACTCTCTGTAAAAATCAATGGAAAATATATCCTCACCTGAGGATTAACAAAAAACAAACAGAAAAAAGAGGACATTGATTTGTGAGTGAGGGGGAAAGGAGGTGCTGACAGGAAAGGGGGGATGACCTTATCTGGGGTCGGGGCAGCCCCAGTGAGTGATGTCGGAGCTGAGCGTGAGTATGATGGTGACCGGGAGGGAGGCAGCACCCCAGGCAGGGAGCCCAGCAGGGCAGGAGCGAGCTCGGTGCCTCCCATGGGCCCAAGAGGCCAGAGAGTGGGCTGACCATGTCCACAGCATGCTGCTTCCCCTTGACCTTGCCCTTCAGAGCATTTGAATCTGAACCACGGAAGCAGGAGGGGAAGAAGTGGGGCATGTCGGTCACAAAACCAGCACATTCTGTTCCCTTGGAACCAATACAATTTGCTCTCAAGCAAATGGACTGAGAGGGTAGCAGTGGGCCCCGGGCCAGTGAGTGGCATCGGCCCGTCCGTTGTTTCAGGATAGGCCCCTTGTGAAGGCTGCTGCAAGCTCGCTTCCTCCTCACGGGGATCCGGAACGCAGAGGCCGCTCCAAGGTGGCAAGGCCTGCTGCGTGGGAGCTCTCCAGGGTGCAGGCGAACCTGCAAATGGGGGCACTCTCCATGCCCTGGCTTCTGTCTCCTTAACATGGCAAATGCACAGAGATCTGAAATCAAGGCTAAATGTTAGCCTCTGCTTTGGGTTTAGTTTCCACTGTGAAGAGAGAGTCGAAATGATGTGCCTTTCAGCTTAGGATGAAACTCCCAGCGATTCAGGATCTGTGCTCCTTTGCAGAGTCTGCTGGCCCAATAAATCATTCCTTTGCAGAGATGCCATTCACTAATAATTCAAGGCCTCTAATCTTCAATCAACCATGATTAAAGAACTTTTGCTGGGGTATGCCACATTTCCCTGAAAGCCAGCAGTGAAATCTGCTTACCCCATCCATCTTCACTTTGAAAACTGCCCTTAACTAATAATTCCAGTTGGAAGGATTTTAAATCAAGCATGGGCTTGGCAGGATCAGGGCAAACTCCCAATAAGTGTAAAGACTATTTTATTGCCAACTGTCTTCAGATGGATATTCATCCAGGTTTTAAAGATTGGGTGATATTCCAGCACTTCCCAGGGCAGCTGGTGCCTTATTCACAGGAGGTGGGCAACTCACACCCATTACCCAAGAGCTCAACAGGGAGGTACAGCGTCGCATGTTCTCAGTTGCAAGACCAGGTTCTGGGCATGCCGCTCCAGCCTGTGTCTCCCAGTCATGCTGAGCTTTCTTGGGCTCCCTCTTCTGCCACCTGCAGGTGCAGCTCGGGTGGCCTAGGCCAGCATCCTGGCCTAGGTCAGCTTCTCCTCTGACCCCCAGAGCTCCTCCCATGCCCCATTGTGTGGCACTGGGAAAGTGTAACTCCTCCTGGCCTCTACCTCTCCTCCAGCTATAGGTGAGCCCTTTGGGGAAGTTTTCTTATCCTTCCCTGTGGCCTCTGCACTTACACAGTACCTGGCATGAAGCAGACGCTTCACCAGTGTGTTAAAGTGATAGACCAGGGAGCACAGCCCCTCGCTGGTCCTCAGGAGGCTGGTCCTCCGTCCAGGGGCCATGCCTGGTGGCAGCAGGGCCTGACTTCAGTCCTCCTGAGTGAGTGCATACAGAATGGGACTTCGTGGGGAGCGGGGAATGTGGCGTCCATGCTGGGCACCCATGCTCCTACTGTTCAAGGTGGCCGGCTGGCTGTGTTCAATCTCACTGTGTCATTGTCTCACAGCTTTCTCTTCCTGTGGTGGTGATCTGGTTAACTTCGAGATTATGCCATGTGTTAAGACAAGGACCACAGCTCGCCCAGACACCCAGCCACATCACCTGGGTCAAAAGAGTAACACACATAAGAGTTTTTTCTCTACTTTGGGGACAGATTTCCAAGTCTTGTTTGAATGTCAGGAGAAACAGAAAACAAACCGCCTCATCTGCTGGTTTCTGAAGCAGCCCAGCACACCCACAGCACACTGAACACCAAAGGGAACGTGGCTTTAAAATTCAGCACATCTATATATATAAAAGCCTAATATGCAAATTAGCCACTCGGGAGTTCCACTGGGAGACTGGGAGTTTGATCGCTTGCTATGACATGCACTGACCACCAGGGGGCGGCACGAAACAAAGGAAGGCCCCGGCCAGCAGCCAGCAGCTGGAAGGCCCCAATTGACCCCGATCGCCAGCCAGGTCTAGGGACCCTATCTGTGCATGAATTTCATGCACCAGGCCTCTACTTTTGAATATCAGTCAAGAAGGACAACCTAGTAGATGACGGATTTGTGACCGAAGTCAAGGGGATTAGCAGCTTCTTGGGCATTCTCCCAGAGAAAGACCAGCCTGAGGTCACCGAAATGCTTGGACGTGACAGGCCCGAGTGCTGGGCCGCTGGGCCGTGTGGCGGGACCGGAACAGGCCCATGCAGAACTGCAGGGAACACCTGCTGGTGCCCCAGGGAGTGGAAAGAGAGCTCACTGCCCCACAAAACAACTTTCTGTATAAGAAAACATTTTGTTGGGCTTATTTGTCACCAGAGGCAAAGTAGAAGGTGTTGCCTGGAATGGGGATGTTTTGGCAAAGAAAGTCACATAACACAAATGTGAAATGGATTCCTCTCTCTGGGATGGAAATGCTTTCCACTGCAGTTCACACTTCCCAGTCATCTGGGCAGTGGCTCCTGAACACAGTTATGGTGGAAGGTCCCAGACATAGAAGATTTAAGGCAGGGCATGGGGCCCCAGGGAAGCAGGGGTGTTGCCTGACCCCTGACCAGCAGCCCAGGTGGGCTCATGAACAGGACTATTCCTGGGTAGATGGAGGGTGGAGATCTCATGGATCTATCCACAACTGTCCCATCTCAGAACCTGACTTGTCTGCAAAGCTGAGGGCGGCAAAGTTTGACATGGAGTTAATGCTGTCAAAATGAGGATAAAACAACCTACTTGGTGGGATTATAAGGATTAAATTGGGGAAAGTATTTCAAAGCACTTGTTCATTTTGGGAACTTCCCTTCTCTCCTCTCCATGTTTCTGGTGGGATCGTTAATCAGTTGGCCCAACTTGGCCAATCAGAGTACCCCATTGTTCCATGACCCATGATTGGTCCGGGGGTGAGCACATGATCCAAGTGAGCCAATGAATCTTTTGAGAGGGTTGGTAGGGATGCTGGGTCTCTCTCCTTCCTGGTCCCTGGGCTGTGGGTGACAGGCCCATGGGGTGGGTGGTGCCAGCCCCAGGGTGCCTACTGGAGACACGGAGTGGAGAGATGGGGAGACGCATGTATCCAGCTTTGCCTGAAGCCTGTACATCTTTTCTTTCTCCATTTCATGAGTTAATGTTCCTCTAATTCTTGTTAACCAGTTTAATTTGTTTTTGTCACTTCCAATCAAAAGGGTCCTCTTCTTTCCTGTCTTCTTCCTTCCTTTCTCCCCTGCCCACTCCCTTCCTTCACCCCCTCCAGGGCTTCCTTCTCTCTCACCTGGAGTACCTGCTTTTCTCATTCCCAGCCTGGATCCCAGTTTTGTCTTTATTTTTTTTGTCTTTATTTTTGTCTATATTTCTGTCCATTCACTCCTTCAACGGCATCCTCCTATAACTGAGATACTGAATCCTGGACCATTTAAAAATCATAATGAAAAGACCCTTTCAAGAGTGCCAGCATATAGCCCTCTTGGCGCAGCTGGAGTAGCAGTGATGTTACCTCTTGCTCTGGGGTTAAACATCCCTCAGCCCAGACCAAGCACACCTCACCTTGCTGCTTTCGCCTCACTCGTTCTTGTTGCTGCTTAGACAAAGCCATCTTGTTTTCCAGTGTCATGAGAACCAGCCTTGCTGATCCCCTGCCCAGCTGTGCTTTGAATATCATGTCTAGCTCCTGCCTGTGGCTGAGTTGGCTGAGGGCTGCAGGGCTTACCTGGCTGGCACTGAACCCTGGAGATGGGGCCGAGCCTGAGCTCAGCCTGCCCCCCCTCAGGCTCTGGCACCCAGGGTTCCACTCAACAATCACAGGCAAAGGATGTCATTTGCCTCCTGGGCTCTCATGAGCAGTGGGTAGTCTCACCTGCCAGGGGGAGTTTCCGGCTGTTGATAGGATTGAAATACTCTCTTCAGGGGAGCTGGATGGATTAGGCCACTAATTCACCTCAGCCTGAATTCCAAGGGGCATAATTTGAACCACAAGGGTCACTTTTTGTGGCTGGAAGCCCCACTTGAGGGGTTTGATTACAACCCTCAGCAGGGGTGGTTTGGAAGCTTCTGGAGAGCAGATGATTAGTCGCCAGGTAGAGCAGCACAGGTCCGCGTAATTATCCCCACTACGTCAGAGCCACTCTCTTGGTCTCTTTTCCAGAGGGTGCCTGCTGGAGGGTAAGGGTGCCTGCTGGATGTCAGTTAGCACAAAGGGCCCTGTGCTCGCACGGGGCCACTAACGGGTTACTGAGAATTATGACACGGTGGATTTACAGGCACTCACCATACCTCTCCCTCATGACAACTATTGTCTCTGCTTCCCCAACTGTTGTCACTCAAACCACTTTCAAGATCTTTGCCATGTTTGTGGAATGCTGGTCCTCTTAATTACTTCATTGAAACAAACCAATTTATTTATCTTCTTAAAATCAGTGTATTTAAAAGTAGACCTCCCAACTCTTTTGTAAATGGAAATCTAGTAACACATGCTATGAATGGGCAGAAACCGTAAAGAATATAACCAGAGACTTGTGGTTGCTGGTCAGGCACGCAAGAAGCTGGGAGATGCCACTCTCTCTTAGACCCACCAGAGAAGTGAGGTCGCGGGGCAAAGCATGGCTCCTCAGTTAGAGAGCCCAACACACAAGTGCAGAGAATCACAACTTACGAAGCAGACATTTCCATGGGAACCAGTGCCTGTGCAGAGAACCCAACTGTAACCCATGCCTGGCTGGAGGCTCAGTGGGGACAAGCCCAAGAAACAAAAGCTCCTGGAGGACCCAGTCACCAAGGCCCTGACACTGCTGTGCATTTTACTTCTGGAACTTGAGCAGGTTTGCCCAGTGAGTATTCTGAACTGCCCCAGAGCACTCTGTTCTTCAGGCGTGCCCTCAGCGGACTCGTGAACCTGAGCCTGACCTGCAGGGTTATCAGAGCCTCACTAGGAAGGGAAACCACCCAACTCCAGCCCCTCTACCCATCTTGTCCCACCTGAGCAGGGAGGAAAGGACTGAGAAACAGTGGTGACGTCATAGCCTACAGGCACAGGCTCATTGAACCCTCTGTCTGCAGAGATCCTGGACCCACCTGACACCAGCACACCTGCACACCTGTATGCCTGCACACCTGTATGCCTGCACATCTGCACACCTACACGCCTGCACACCTGCACACCTGCATGCCTGCATGCCTGCACACCTGCACGCCTGCATGCCTGCACATCTGCACACCGGCATGTCTGCGCATTTGCACACCGGCATGCCTGTACACCTGTACGCCTGCATGCCTGCATGCCTGCACACCTGTACACCTGCATGCCTGCACACCTGTACACCAGCATGCCTGCACATCTGCACACCTGCATACCTGCACACCTGCACGCCTGCATGCCTGCACACCTGTACACCTGCATGCCTGCACACCTGTACACCTGCATGCCTGCACACCTGTACACCTACACGCCTGCACATCTGTACACCTGTACACCTGCATGCCTGCACACCTGTACGCCTGCATGCCTGCACATCTGCACACCTGTATATCTGTATACATGTACACCTGCACGCCTGCACATCTGCAAACCTGCATGCCTCCACACCTGTACACCTACACGCCTGCATATCTGTACACATGTACACCTGCACACCTGCACATCTGCATGCCTTAATCCCTAGGCCCACTGCAGCCTCAAACTGCCATCCTCCATAGCTCCTTGTCTTCTCAGAACCTCCACTCACTAGCACTCCCACTTCCAGGAAGGCCAACCCCTGATTCAAGCAATACTGTGACTGCGCCTTTACTCTCCTCATTTCTGGACTTGATGATCTTGCTGTATTTTCTCCAATAACAAGTTTCACTAAACTAAAGGCACTTTACCCCTGGAAATAGCAGGTGCAATACGTATGGCAGGAAAGTGCTGAAATTTCTTCAGAAGTCAGCACGTTGACATTTGAGGACTAACAGGTGGTCCAGGCTATGGAGTTAGGCTGCCAGGTCTAAATCCAGGCCCTGCCACTGATGGCTGTGTGACCTTGTGCAGCATGTATCACCTCTCTGGGTCTCAGCTTCCCCGTCTGGGTAAGATGGACAATAACAATTCCAACCTCGAAGGCGTGTCCTGAGGATTAAATAAATTCACATCAGGCTCCACCGAGTTAGCTGCAGACACACCCACACAGACTCAGGGGGCGCAAAAGGGGACATGATCGGGAAGCTCACTGCCACTCCAGAGTACATCAGTCATGTCCCGTGTCTCTAAGGACAAGAATGAAAAGAGAAAAAAAATCATCGGAGGAAAACCAGTCATTTCTTTAAGACTGAGCAGGAATAAGGTGCCCTGGCCATCCTCCCCTCTCTTCACTTTGTTTTGTCACCAAATAGAGATGCTGCCTCTTTTTCACTCTATTTCTTAATGAGTCAACTCTGTGATCCTAAAGGCAAACACACACGGTGCCAGCACAAACAAGCCCTTGTTTTCTGCTTCTAAAATAACTGGGCGAGTGACAGGAACACTGGCTGAGACACGGAAATTGCTTCAGAAGGCAGCTGCAGGGTTGGCCCTGCGAGTCTAGCCCCTTTGCTCCTTCTTTGTCAGACTGTTCATTCATTCATTCATTCACTCACTGTTCATTGGTTCGTTCATTCATTCATTCATTCATTCATTCATTCATTCACCTAAATACTTGGCTTCCTATCTGATTGCTGACTTTCCCAGATTTTGGCCCCTTGTAAAAGCTCCGGTTTTTTGTCCCAGAGCTTCAATGCACTGAAAAGGAATGGCTCCCCGCAGTGGCCTCAGGGCCTAGCCTCCTTGACCTTGCCTTCTCCATGTGCCTTTCTTACAGCCGCCACTTCAGGTGCCGACTCACTTCCCCCCTCTCGACTCTGCTCACTGTCAGGAAAGCCGGTCACCGAGTTTCTCCATCAGTTTCTGGGGTGTTGACCCAGCAGGAAAGCCTGGTTTCCTGTTCACTTCCTGCGGGGCATCGGCCCGGCCCAGTCACTACGCCCAGGGCTTGTGAAATCCCGGTGAACAGCAACGCACAGCAACACTTGCCCAGAAGTTCTCAATGAGCAAATCACCTGTGCTGGGAATGAAACACCAGGAGAGAGTGTTGCCCAGATGTTGCCACGGCCCAGGGCCTGGAGACCAAGCCTGTTTTGCAACCACTGGGCTGATGTAAACGTTCACAACACAGTGTGAAGCCATTTAGCACCTTTAAAGAAAATAGAAATGGGATTTTCAGGCTGGTGGTGGTGAAAATTGAGAATAATGATGGAATTATTAAAACGGTCTTCCTGGTCTCAGACTTCATTGCCTCTGGTCTGTAGAGCTGACAAATTAGCACCACAGAATTCAAATGTGATATTTAGTCCCGGGAGCCAGGAGAATAGCTCCAATGCTCTTCTTTATCGGTGGCAAGAGCTACTTTTTGGCCCAGTCAACGTGGCTCAGTGGTTGAGCATTGACCTGTGAACCAACAGGTCACGGTTCAATTCCTGGTCAGGGCACATGCCTGGGTTGCGGGCTTGATCCCCAGTTGGGGGTGTGCAGGAAGCAGCCAACCAATGACGGTCTCTCATCAATGATGTTTCTATCTCTCTCTGAAATCAATAAAAAATATTTTTGAAAAAAGAGTTGCTTTTTGGGTAGAGAGAAGTTATGGAAGCAAGAGCAGAGAGCTGAGAGCTGGGGGCCAGGCCTCTTAGGTTCGCGCCCTCACTCTGCCTCGGTGGGCCCTGAGGCTCTTACCCCTCTGAGGAAGCAGTTTAGACTGAGGAGGGCCAGTGGGTTCTACGACAGCCAGGTTGGATGAAGAATGAGCTAAAGTTTAGCAGGTCTTTCCTGCAGGGCTTCTCAGGGCCTTTAGTGTCACTATAATGACAGCTAACATTTATTAAGCACTTAGTCTGAGCTGCCACAGTGCCAAAAGCTTTGCATTGGACCCAGTCTCCCAATATCTCTCTTGGGTGCTCTGGTAGGGCCCCTTGGGGCAGGGTGTGATACACCCCAAGCAGAGTTGAGAGGGCACCTGGGCAATTTTGCACAGTTGTTGGTAGAACGTGCCCTCAGGTGCCTTCCTGCTTGGGTTCAAATTGTGGCTCTACCATCTGTGCTGTGCAACTTTGAACAGCTTACTTAACCTCTCTGTGCCTTAATGTCTTCATCTGTAAATAGTGATGAAAATTGTCCCTTACATGTTTCATATCGAGCGTTTATAGAGTTAATTTATATAAAATGCAGGAAATGCATAAGATAAGACCAGGTGACTTTCCCTAACCCACTTGAGGTCTAGAGTCTGCTCTACTTAAGGGCTGGGTCAGCCAGGCAGCTCTTGCCAAGAGATCAGTAAAGATGGCAATGAGTCCTCAGAAGGAAACAAAAGCATGTGCTAGACTCCGGTGCATTTTAATGAGTGGCCAGCAGATGGCAGACGTAAGCCAGGAACTGGAGCCTGGACCTCACCTGGGTGTGGTGCCAGTGCCTTTGTGTTGGTGGTTGTATCAAGAGATCAGCAGCTTAAGAGCCAACCTTCATTCCAGGCAGGACACTCAATAAACTCAGCATTGGCGCTGTGGCTGGCACGGGCCTCCAGGGGCTCCCACTGGCGCCCAGCGGGCACTGATGCCCACCTGTTCCCACAAGTCGGCGGCTTGCAGGGATGCTGCCACTTCTCTCTGCTCCAGGGCTGCTCAAGGCCCAGGGATAAACGTGGTGACAGGCGTCCCTGTCACTGAGTAAGGGATTCCTGACAATGCCAGTCCCGGGGGGGTGGGAGTACTTAGGGATCTGCGGCCATCTGCCCGGGCTCTTCTGGACTGAGGGTGCAGCAAGAATGGCATGCACTATAGCCGCCAGGAGAGAAGGAAAATGTCTGGGAAGGAGTGAAGTTAGAGGAGGACGATGCCAGGTGCAGGAGAGAAAACCAGAGAGGGGCGTGGGAAGAGGGTGACATGTGGACTCGAGGGAAGCCTGGGACCAGCATGAGCAGAAGGAGAGGTAGGTTAAAGACAGGCCAAGTTAGATCCAGGCGGGGATGCGGCCAGCACCTGGTGGGGGGTAGGGTGCTGAGGAGGGCTGACCCCGCAGGGAGGGTGGACAGGGAGGCCCCTGAACAGCCTGGACTGTGTCTTAGGTTGACACAGAGGATGTGGTTCATGAGGTTCATGAATGCCCCCAAGAAGCTGCCTGATGAGTGGCTGATGGAACCCTCTCTTAGAGTCCCCCTGACAGCTGTCTGGTGGCAGCCCCATGGCCAAGGCCTCGCCTACTAGCACGTGCTCTGCCTCTCAGGCCTGTGGCCGGGCGAGCAGAGCATGTGACCCCTGTGTGGCATGGGGAGGGGAGAGGGTATCATGCAGAGGGAGTGGTGGGCTGCCAGTACTGAAGAACTAAGAAGGAGGCTCTGAATACGCGGGAGGGAAGGCAGGTGCCAGGGCCGGGCACTGTGAGCAGGGTTAGGAGTTGGGATTCCATGGGGTAGAGAATGTAAATTACCCCAATGGCCAAGCAGCAATGCCACACTGTTCAACCTGACCGTGGACGTGTGTCCCTAAGGACGTGGTTGATGAGATTCACAGACACCCTGGTCCCCTCCCCGCCCCCCAACATCAGGTTGCCCATGGCAGCTGGCAACCTCTTCAAGTCCACTCCTAGCTGCACCACTGACATCATGTCCCTAGCAGGCTCCGCCTCCTGTGTGCGCCCTGGCTGCCTCGAGGCCCGCTCCAGGTCTGGGGAGGCCGGTGCTGGTTCTGGGGCCTCTCAGACACTGAGGCCTGGCGGGCCAGTGCCGGAGGCTTCCACCTCCCATGTCCTGCTTGTTGCAGCTTTTCCCCCGGGTGCTTGAGAGATGACACGTGTTCTTCACATCTGAGAAACAGTTAAACTGACAGTTCCCTGCAGACACAAGTTCAAATCCCTATTAGGCTGTTAAGTGAGGGGATTTTATTTCCTTCCAGTGGCCTTGTTCCTGCCACTGAGTGGCTGTGAGGCAGCTTCTGTTCCTAGGCCTGGCCTCCCGGGGTTGCTCCTGCTGCCCTCCTCTGGGCCCTGATGTGGCACAGGAAGCATGGAAGGTCCTGGCAGCCTCGGAGGAAATGGGAACCCATTTATACACATACATAAACACACATAGGTATATAGGTACACACATATACATGTACGCACATAGAGATATAGACATGCATATATGCATGCACCCACAGAGACCTACACACATATACACACATGTCCATATGTACACGTATACACATGTACACACATATAATTATACACATATACATGTCCATATATAAATGCTTGTAAACATTTTATCCATATTTACTCATAGAATAAAAATTTCCCGTAATGTATCTGTGTGGACGTCCCAAAGAAGACAGTACAGGCCCTGCCCGGGTGGCAGTGAGGCTGGGCGCAAGCTGAAGAGACCTGCTGCTCTCCTGCCATCAGGGCCACACAGTCCGGGCTGTTAAGGGACCTCCCTGTCCACCCTCCCTGCGGGGTCAGCCCTCCTCAGCACCCTGCCCCCCACCAGGTGCCGGCCCCATCCCCGCCTGGATCTAAATTGGCCTGTTTTTAACCCACCTCTTCAGCACATCATCACATCACATTCTGAGAATGTGCTCTCCAAGCCTTTCCAGGGATGGACAACATGTGGATACTGGGGTGTCTGCCTACCACGTGATATAACAGCTGGTGGAGGGGTGACTGGGAGCAGGGAGAGGACAGGCTGATAGGAGTCACCTCCTCTTGTCATTAACCAGACAGACGATGAACGCCCCCAAGAAGCTGCCTGATGAGTGGCTGATGGAACCCTCTCTTAGGGTCCCCCTGACAGCTGTCTAGTGGCAGCCCCATGGCCGAGGCCTCGCCTACCAGCATGTGCTCTGCCTCTCAGGGGCCTGCGGCCGGGCGATTAGAGCATGTGACCAGTTAGAGCGGCCACTGCTTGCTATTCTCAAGACTGGCGTTCAAGCTGGGCACTGGGGCCTGGTGGGTCTGTCCTGCCAAAGTGCCGCCTGGCTCACCTGGGAGCCGCTGTGGCCGGAATTTTGCCGCAGCCTCTCCCGCAGCAAACAGAACGGCCTCGGCACTGCTGGTGCTTCGGTGTGTGGACTAGTTTCCACCAGAATCTGTTCTGGCCTGAAAGCTCCATCAGGCATTTTGTCTGAGATGCGGGCATGCGCAAGAGGGGCTCCCCCTCCTCGACCTTCCGGGCCTCCCCACCACCTGCCAGGGAGAGACTCGGTGATACTGTTAATTAAGCCATGGCACTCAGGGACAGGAAACAGGTCATTTTCCCTAACAGAAATCTTATTCTGGAGGTAGCCTGGCCAGGGATAGCTGCAAGGCTAAATGAACTCAAGTGGGTTTATTTAACCCACTTAGCGCGGTACCTGGAGGCAGAGTGGGAGAGGGGCCTGGCCTTGACCATGGATCAGGCACCCACCCCAGGGACTGAGACTGGAGAAGGAGGAGACAGCCAGACTTTTCGGAAGAATTGGGAACTGCTGAGTAGCTGCTCTGGAACGTGCTGAGCAGGCATCTGTGTGCAGCCTATTGGGCCTCTGAGAACAGCCATCCATAGCCAGCAGCTCCTGTCAACCGGAATTCACTGGGAAGCGGTTGCAGTGAGTGGGGAGTGGCTGTATCTGGAGTCCATTAGTCACATGGAGGATTCCCCGTTTCTGTGTTTCCTGGCCCAAGTCCCTGCCCTGAATGCTGAGGGCTTTTTGGAGCTGGCACCATTGCAGGCCAGCCGAGCTGGCTGCTTCGAGAAGACAAGTTGGAGTGATTTGAAAAGGCCCCAAGTTGGGGGGCTGTGACCCAGGAGCACAGAAAGCAGGTTAGTGGTGCAGCCCAGGCCCTCTGTGGCGGAGGGAGCCTGCTCCAGGGGAGGGAGCCTGCTCCAGGGAGGCAACTCCTCAGGCTTCTGAGCTAATGTGTGGAATTACCCTTCCTACTGGCCTGCGGGAGACGCCTCCAGTAGGAGCTGTTTAGGTCCTCCATCCTGGTCTTAGTCTATGAAACACCAAATTTCCTCCTCTCTCCTTCATTTACCCATTTAAAGCCTGAAGCCAGAGGCTGGGGTGGGGTGAGGGCAGTTGCTATGGAAACACCTCCTGGACATGGACACACAGGCTGTGTGTAGATGGCACTGCCTCAAAGAATCGATGGCCTTGCTCAGGAAGGTTTACTCTGACCACGTGACCCACTCAGAGAGGACGGTGGGCACCTGTGCTGTCCACACTCCAGTTGAAGGGGGTCCTGCTGCCTCGTCACCACCCGTCTGGACTATGTGGAGGGCCAGGTTTGCCAAAGAGGAGTCAAGAGAAAAATGAGGCACCTGCCTTTTAACAGCCGAAAGCCACACACACCACACCGCATCTATTCATGGCCCACTGGCCCCAAACATATGGCTTCGACTTCTGCAGAGGAGTCTGGGGACAGAGGAGGTGGGCAGGATGCTGGCTGAGCACCGGCGGGAGGATGGAGGAGAGGTCAGAGCAGCTGGAAGTCCACAGTGAGGGGGGAGGGGGTTTGGTCATGCCCCGAAGCCAGCCTGGCAGCTCCCTTTAGATTTCCCCCGTGAACTCACTTCTGGGAACTAATGTTCACGGGAGCAGCAGGCGAGGAGTCAGGGCAAATCCCGTTTCCTTCTGCATGAGTGCCAGCGGGTAATGGAGTGGCTGTGCCTCCTGCCGCCGCGGTGTGCTGGTTAGCAGGGCCACAAGGACTCCCGCCACTGGCGCTGGCTGCCTAATGCTCCATGAAGCACCTTGGAGAACAGGTTGCCATGGGAAATAAACGATCAAGTGGGCCCAGGCGGCCTCTGGCTTGCTTCAGGGCACCCTTGTTCCCCATGAGGCCTCCCTCCCGTGGGCTCCTGAGGAATGGGGGGCAGAACCAGCCCAGGGCCTCACCTCCTGCCTTCCCAGGACCCCCCTGTCAGTCCTGGGTATCTCATGTCTAGTTAGGAGGCTGTGGATGGTGGTGATTTCATTACAGGGCTGAGGCTGTGTTACCCAGAGAAAGTCATGGCACATGAAATTCCACTTTCCTCAAGAAAGAAATTACGTTTTTTTCTGATCTCGCAAAGAACGCCAGTGAAACGTGCAGAACCACACTGGAGGGGTTCTAAAGTAATGAGCCCCGTTAACAAATGAAAACCTTTCTGCAGGGAGAAGGAGGGGGAGGATCCACTCCTGGCATGTGGAGTTTCTCATGAGCTGCGCCCCTGCAGTGGGCTGGCGTGCAGTGGGTGCGAGGAGGCTATCTTGGGCAGGTGCTGTCTTGGGCAGAGCGACTGGCTCTGGGTGCAAAGCCAAGTGCAGGTCATGGCTGGGTTCTAATTGCAGAGAGCAAGGAGTTTCTTGGTGAGACTTCTTGGCTAAAAGCACACACGCACATTGCACAGGGTGAGGTGGGGAGCCCAGCACACCGTGGTCTGTGAACACGTGAACCCAGACTCAGGTGAGCAACAGCCCAGCGACCATTCCCAGAGCTTGTTGGCTGCTGCACCTGCGTCAAGGGCTCTGAGTGTGCGTCCCCGGCCATGTCACCTTCACAGCAGTCCTCTATTTTCTCCTAGCATTTTTTGGGCTTCTTTTATTATTTTCATTTAATGTAAACTCCTTTTCTTTTTAAGAATTCACTTTGTGGTAAGAAATACGTTTGAGGTCCAGTTTTACACTTTCTACATGGCCATTCAGCTGTTGTAGATCTACCTTCTCACTTCTGAGAAGTAGCCCTCTGCCAGCACTGGAACCTCCGCTCCTCCCAGCTCTCCTTTCATTCCAATGTCAAATGACACTGCCCACTCACCTGTCACCACTTACTACATTTGTACTATCTGGCAGGACAGCTTCCTCAGTAACACTCTTTTAAAGGATTTTTCTGGTTATTATAAGATAAATATCTTATCAAACATCTTATAATTCCTCCAGATAAACTTTATAATTGGTGTTGTTTTTTTTCCAAGTTAAAATATATCCCACATTGGGATCATATTGAACTTAAAGACTAATTTAGGAAAATTATATCTTTATTATAATGAGTCTTCTTATCCAATAAAAAACATGTGGATTTCCACATATTAAAATTTTTTAATGGTTTTCATTAGAAAATGTGTGTGTGTGTGTGTGTGTGTGTGTGTGTGTGTGTGTCGTAGATGTCTTGTTAAATTTATTTCTAAGGTGTTTTAGGGCTTGGGTTCTATTGCAAATGAATTTCTAACTTCTTATAATTTATAGATGAGACTGTAAATTATATTGATTGTTGTAGAGTGCTCCTGGGAAGGCACATGGACATTTCTTTAAATTGTCGGCTGAATCCAGGGCGGTCGGCAAAGCCACGCCCTGGAAACACATTCTGCCAAAAGGCAGAAGTGTTGTCAGCTTGACCTTCATTTCAGCCCAGGTGCCAGGGGGTGGGTTTTATTATGTAAATCCAGTCACGCACCAGGAACGAATAGGAAAGCTTCCTGGTATTTGGGGTATAAAATAAACATGCTGCATCGGCTCTGGGTCACTGCTCTCCATCAGAAGAGGGCAGCGGTCCCACCCAGCCCCAGCTTTTTCCTTCTATCTCTGTGTCTTGTCTCTTTCTTTCATTTTTCTCAATCCTCAGCCGCCCCTACTCAGGAACTGGACCCGCTCTCTAGCCGCGCTGGATGCAGAAAAGAGAGAAATATTTACAGATTGTTCTATATTATAACTGATTGCACTACTGTGTTTTTATTATTTTAATACTTTTTCTATTATTTTGACTTTTTCCAGGAGTACAGCCTTATCATCTATACACTGATTGCTTTGCCCTTCCTCAGCATCGCGACTGCTTTTCTATTCCTATCTCACTGCTCTGTCTTTCACCTGCCAGGGCTCCAGTGGAATTCTAATTAATGATGATGGTAATTTTTGGATTGAAATGCATATTGTTAAAAACCTTTATAAGAAGGCATTCACCATTTCCATTTCAAGTATCAGAAGTGGATATTAAATTTTATGACATATTTTATAAGCAAAAAAGATTATATGTTTCCTTTTTATTGTCCTGTTAATATAATAAAAGCATTTTTAAAAGTTTCCCAAACTGAACAGTTCTTAGATGGAGAGAATCATGTGAGGACGGTGGGCACCTGCCAGGGCTCACTCACTATCAGTCACTCACTATCATGGCTTATTTGCTTCTGTTTGCTAATGCTTTAAGCTTTTTGCACACACCTTCTCCAGCTACCTTTACTGTGGTATTCTGCTTCAGGCCCTGGCATCCCAGTTATGCTGGCTTCATAAATGCAGCCTGGGGACTCTGTCAGCTCGGAAGGGCTGGACTTGTTTAAATCGTGCAGGAGTAATCAGTTCCTCAAAGTGGCGAGGAAAGAAGGCTCTGGCAGCAACAATCCATACCCACTCCTGGGAGTGCGAATTGTTTCAGCCACGTTGGGAAGTAATTTGTTAATATCTAGCTAAGTCGAAAACATTTATGTCCTGTAATCCCACAAGCCCACTCCCGTATCTGTATTGGAGAGGAGCTCTCTTGTGCACATAAGGAAGTGTGTTCCAGAATTTCCACCGCAGTTGCTGTTTTGGTTAACAAATTGGAAAGGACCTAAATGTTCTTAAGGAAGAGACTGGGTAAGGCAATTCACACAATAGACGAATTTGTGGAACGTAAAGTGATTGAATCAGATCTCCCTCTACCGGCCTGGAAAATTCTCAAAACTAAATGTCGGGGAGAGGAAGAAGAAAATGAAAAAACAGCACTTTGATACAATTTGTATAAAAATAACACAGGAAACAATGCTATCTATGATTTTTAGATGCACATATATCATCAAAAATAGAAAAGGGAGGGAGGGATACTCACCCCTTGAAGAACCGATTTCCACTGGGGAGGGAGGGAGAAACACAGGCATGGTGCTTCAAATGTCTTGGTAGCATTTGATTCACTAAACCTAAGGTGCCGTACAGACAGGCTGAGCGACGGGACGTGGGCATCGGTGACAGTGACCGCATGTCCTCTATGGCCTTATTACCACATCCTTTGCCCCTTGGTTAGTTTTCACCTGGTTTCTGGATGAAGGACAAGCTTCCACAGCACCTGTGTGTCTCCTCATTTCTCCCCTTTACCCCTGTCTCAGATTTGGAGATGAGGCGGATAGTGGTGACTGCTATTCTTTTTGTACTTGGAGTTGGCAACACAGTGCTTAGCACACAGTAGGTGTTCAATAAATGCTGGATGGTGTCATCAGCATCGGCACTTTGGCTCTGTACCCATTTCCCCAGATTGTCTGCTCCACCTGCCTGGGTAAAAAGCCACAACCTGGGGTGCGCCCCTTGGATTCTGGTGATTCCAGGCTTGGGTGGAAATGGCACACTCTGAAGATTTGGGGTGTACTCCCTGAGGCCTCTGTTCTAAGCCACAAGGAGGTGGGACCGCCCTGCCACCATCCCCTCCTCCCCTGCCGGCTCTCCTGCCCTGCCCAGTGCCATCCTCTCTGCGCTCCTCATCGTTCCTGCAGCAGCGGACGGGACGTTGGTGGGTGTGCCAGCCACGGGCACCTTGGGTGTTCACAGCCTCTATTTCCAACACGTTCCTGGGGCTGCTGATGCCACTGAAACATTCCTCCTGCTCTGGGCTGCTCAACCCTCGGCTTCCGCCTCCAGCTCACTTTGCCCACAGCCTCCTGGTGGATCCAAGCCAGGGCCTCAGCTTCTCTCCTCCGCTTCCTGCTGCACCTTCCCTCTCGCTCCGCACGGAGTGTAGCCTGGCAGCCAAGGACTCCCCAGGGATGCACACGAAGGGGTGTGTTCAGTGAGTGAGCGAGGGAGAGTCACACACAGTCTTCAAAGCTTAGGCTTTAGTGGCGCTGGACTCGAGACCACTGTGTCCCACTGGTGGCCTTGGCAGTGTGACCCTGTTCAAGCCTTTAACCTCTCTGGGCCTCAGTTCCTCGTCCACAAAGGGAATGGTAACACTACTTACGTGGCCAGGTTAACTGTGGCTAATGCCAGCCAGGCTGGAGATGGTCACCTGAGTGCCATCCTGCTGGAGCTGGGCTGTGGCTGGGCTTACCCCTCTGCGGGTGCAGGGCAGGGGCCCAGTGGCCACTGCGGGTGCAGGGCTGGGCATCAGCAGCCACCCCAGAGCCCGGTGTGCTGACCTGGAGCTGGTGTCCTCCACAGCAAGGAAATTCTGCTTCGAAAAATGCGGAGGACAGAGCAGTTCCATGACCCAGGGGAATGAAAAGGCTCCTAAATGCGAAGGTAAGACCCTCAGAGTTTAGCGGCCCCTCAGGCATGGCCTCACCCTTGCAGGAGCTTCCCCCCCGACCCCTCCCTCCCAGGCGCCCCACACAGAGCTTCTGGCAGCCAGGGACTGGGGCTGGGAGCATAGATGGATTCACAGAGCCTTCCATCGCTCTGTTTTCCTCATAAAATGCTTTTGCAGCCCCTGTGCCCCAGGCCGTGCTTCAAACCCACGTGGGCCCTGATGACTGGGCTGCCACCAGGAAGCAGGCTTGCTTGCCTGAGGCCTGAGGAACCAGCCTTCCCTACCTGGCCTCCTGTGCCAGAGCAAGGCCATGGGTGGCATGGGCTGTGGCGCTGGATGCTTGCTTATGTCCATGCCTGCCTCGATCATACCTCTTCCCTGCCCCATGGGGCTCACATCCATCCACTTTGTTCCATTCCAGATGAATGGGGAGAGAGAGAGAGAGAGAGAGAGAGAGAGAGAGAGAGAGAGAGAGAGAGAGAGAGAGAGAAAGAGAGCCGTCTCAGCCTGGGGGCTGGAGAGTCTCCAGTCCCAGCCCAGCAGCTGTATCCCCACTGCTGCCCCGTGGGATTCCAGGTCCCTGTGGTGGGAGCAGGAAGGCCTGGCCACCTCCCTCCTCTGCTCACTGCTCTGTCCATTCACAGCTGGTGCCAACGTTCCAGCCACCGGCCCGTCACTGCTGGGAGCCCGAGAAGGGGTGGCTCCCGGACCCAGGTCAGGACTCCTCAGCCCTAGTGACATTAGGCTTGGTCGTTCTCTGCGGTGGGGCCACCCTGGGCATTGTAGGGTGTTTACGGGCAGCAGCCCTGGCCTCTACCCATCGATGCCATTAGCAAGCCCTCTCTAGTGACAACCCCAAATGCCCCCAGACTAACCACATGTCCTGGAAGTCCAAACTGGCCCCAGTTGAGACTGTGCAGATGAGAGCCAGGCCGTTGAGCCACAATTGGAGACTCGGAGAGGTCAGCCCAAGAGAGACCTAAAGAACTGAGGCAAAGGAAGGGGCCTTTGTAAGGCCCTGCTGACCCCACCACAGATGCCCCCTCGGCTGCTGGGGGTCCGGCTGTGGACAGGCCCTCCAGCCTCAGAGTCAGGTCTGAGCACAGCCTTTTCTGAGCACAGTTTTCGGGGGCACGAGGTCCTGATTGTGGGGACAGTTCACCTGTCATGTCCATCACTCTTCTGAGAGCCCCAAGGCCCTCAGCTCAGGGGTCAAAGGGCTCAGGGGTCAAAGGGCTCCTTCGAAGCAGGTGCTGGACCTCGGTAAATGTTCCTCTTCGGTTGGCTGGGAGCTCCAGTGCTACTGCACTGCCTTTACTGGGGTGAGCTTTAAAGGGACTCATGGAATGAGATCAAAGCTACGTGAGGGTTTAGGTCGCCATCCTCATAAGGGAGACTTGCTGCTCAGGTGAGGGGCTTTTGATGAGGAAGCGATAATGCCCAGACCTTTTTCTACAAGTATCATGTACAGATCAATTTAACTAATCTGTTTCATCACGCCTTCAGGTTCCTATCTGCAAGTGTAGAATATCATCATCCAACTTACAAAATCGAGAACAAGAAAGGTGGACCCTTATGATCTGTGAAGACCCGGCCCATATGGTCGCCTGTAAATGTGGCCCACTCATTATGAGTTACACGCAGATGTAACGGGTACCTTTGTACACGGCTCGTCCTTTAAATATCGCTTCTGATGTGTTAAAATTAGGCTCTTCCTAAACCACAGAAAGAGACAGGCGCGTCCTCGTGAAGCAAATGTGGAGAGAAAACCCATTTGTCTGGCTCAGTGAAAAGTGGTCAAGGGTGGACAGCAGGTGACCTCTCAAGATGGCGTCGAGACTTAAGAATCCCCCCCTTTTGATTGGGAAAAAGAAAAGACTTTCTTGACCCTTCAATAGACTGTAGCACATGGGAATTGGGGAGGCGGGAGGGGCTGTGGGGGAGACACAGGCGTGTGAACGGCTGCTGGGTCTAAGTTTTGAGCTGGGTGCCAGGAGCGGGAGGGGTGGATAGGTGGGTTATTGCTCACAAGAAAATATGATTTGCTTTCATGCCCCCCACTCAGGAGGGGGTCATGGGTGCTGGCTTCCACTGATGGGCCCCCCGTGGCCAGGAGGAGTCTCGGCCCCTCACAAACTCCCCTGCCTCCATCCCATGGCAGAGGGACCAGAAGCGTGAGGGCCGCAGCTGCCCACGGTCCCTCGAGGTGCACGAGAAGGAGCAGGGAATTGAACACATGTCTGTCTGACCCCAAGGGCCAAGCTCATTAACCTGTATGGGTACTGAGGTCCTGGGAGAAGCCATCTTTCTTGTTTCTCTTTCCTAATCAAATGAGTGTTCGAGAAACTAGAGAACATGTTTGAGGTTGTTAAAAAAAATTAAAATGAAGTCCTTGGCGGATGCTCCTGGTCTGGAACTTCACCAGGTGGAGGCAGAGATGCCCACAGCTCCTGCCCGCAGACACCGGCCCCACCCGACAGCCTGTGTGGTGAGCAGTGACAGAGAGGCAGCCATGGCTCCAGAGCAGGGCTGGGCTGGTCGGGCAGACAGAGGTGTGGGCCACTGTCCTCTGGGTGCCTGGGTGGAAGCAGGGCTGAGGGCTCAAAGAGCACGTGTGGAAGGAAGCAGGGCTGGTGACGAGATATGATTGATTTGGGTTGAGCCTTCTTAGAGTCCCTCCTTGATGGACCCTTCACCCACTAAAGATGACTTTGCCCTTCTGGCCCAAACTCTTCCCCTCCCCATGACTCAAGAGGGGTTGAGAAGTCAGGACTCAGTGGCAGGACAATGAAAGAGCTGGGGCTGCCTGGACAGTCCCAGGTTTCCCGTGTCACATGGAATCCGGCTGCAGGTAACACAGGAATGTTGCAGAGACTGGAGAGAGTACATAACGAGGCAGATGGAGGCAGGGAGAGGTACTCTGGGGTATCAGAAGATTTATTTTGGGGTTTGGCAGGTGAGAAATATGGAGAGTATATAGTAACTGGAAAGAGAGGACTTTTGGAGAAGGGATGCCTTGCGTTTCTAACAGAATCCCCGTGAATGTTTGTGGAGAGAAGTAAGAACATATTGCAGTTCATTTCTACTAATTTCTACTTGTTGGAATGTGATCCATGCAAAAACTTGGCCACCTGGGGCACTGCTGTGTCTTAGGACCTACTGCAAAGGTGTTCTGGAACATTCTCTGGGGAAGGGCTATTTCACCGTGGGGTGGGCAGTGGTCACAGCTCACTGAGTGCTTTTGCGAGCGTTTCCTCCTCAGAGTCTCTCCTAGCTCTGTGAACGAGGCAGCACGTGGATTTTTATCGGGTTGATGCCTAGCATTGTTCCTTCCCTATTAGCCATTACAATAGGGTTCGGAGTCCCCCGTGGTGAATATGAAGCAGCTCTGGCCACTTGCTAGATGTTACATTTTGTTATTGCATCATTCATATCATTGATATTTTTGTTTAAGGAATGCACCTAGATATTCACAGGTCCCACGCTAGGTCCGCACGCATGGTCCGCTCAGAAGGGTGAGTAGGAATTAGTTATGAGAACAGCTGGGAGGTGGGGAGCACCCAGTGTGGCAGAGCCCGCGGGGGAGCAGAGTTTTGGAGGTCTGCTTATTTAGGCTTTCTTATCCTTTGTGTTATTTTAGGTTCCAGATCTTAAACTGATGTCAATGGCTATCTATCTGTAACGGATTGCAAATAATTCCATTAAATAAGTAAAATTTACCCAAAGGCAACAAGTTGTTTTAAGTTATTAGTCATTTAAACCTAATGTTCCTACCTGTGTCATTGATTTTTAAATTTTTTTTTTTAAATAAATCTTTATTCAGATTATTACAATTATTTCTCCTTTTCCCCCCCATAGCTCCCCTCCACCCAGTTCCCACCCCACCTTCTGCCCTTACCTCCCCCCCACTGTCCTCATCCATAGGTGTATGATTTTTGTCCAGTCACTTCATGAACCCCCCCATACCCCTTTCCCCCTGAGAATTATCAGTCCACTCCCTTTCTATGCCCCTGATTCTATTATATTCACCAGATTATTCTGTCCCTCAGGTTTTTAATTCACTTGATTTTTAGGTTCACTTGTTGATAGATATGTATTTGTTGTTCATAATTTTTCTCTTTACTTTTTTCTTCTTCCTCCTCTTTAAGAATACCTTTCAGCATTTCATATAATACTGGTTTGGTGGTGATGAACTCCTTTAGCTTTTTCTTATCTGTGAAGCTCTTTATCTTCCCTTCAATTCTGAATGATAGCTTTGCTGGGTAGAGTAATCTTGGTTGTAGGTTCTTGCTATTCATCACATTGAAAATTTCTTGCCACTCCCGTCTGGCCTGCATAGTTTCTGTTGAGAAATCAGCTGACAATCGTATGGGTGCTCCCTTGTAGGTAATTAACTGTTTTTCTCTTGCTGCTTTTAATATTCTCTCTTTGTCTTTTGCTCTTGGCATTTTAATTATAATGTGTCTTGGTGTGGTCCTCTTTGGATTCCTTTTGTTTGGGGTTCTGTGCGCTTCCTGGACTTGTAAGTCTATTTCTTTCACCAGGTGGGGGAAGTTTTCGGTCATTATTTCTTCAAATAGGTTTTCAGTATCTTGCTCTCTCTCTTCTTCTGGCACCCCCATAATTCTGATGTTGGTACGCTTGAAGTTGTCCCAGAGTCTTCTTACACTATCTTCAACTTTTTGGATTTTTTTTTTTTTTTGCTTTTTGCTTTTTCGGTTGAGTGTTTTTTGCTTCTTTGTGTTTCAATTCTTTGACTTGATTTTTGTGTTCCTCTTGTCTGTTTTTGGGTCTCTGTATAATATTTTTTATTTCAGTCAGTGTATGTTTAATTTCTAGTTGGTCCTTTTTCATATCTTCGAGGGTCTCGTTATATTTATGGGCCTTTTCTAGGATATTCTTAAAAAGCCTTATAACCGTGGTTTTGAATTCTATATCCAGTCGTTTGTTTTCCTCCATTTCTTTCGTTTGTGATCTGATTCTTTGACGCCGCATTTTCACTGCTTCCCTGAGTTGGTAAGGTGGATTTGTGTGCTAGGTTTCCAATAGGGCCCAGTGGGTCTGCCTCTCCAGTTAACCTGAGGTGGACACTCTTGGTGCACCCCTTTGTGGACTGTGTGTACAGCCTTGTTGTAATTAAGTCTTGATTGTTGTTGGTATCACTGGGAAGAATTGACCTCCAGGCCAGTTGGCTGTAAGGATCAGCTGTGTCTATGCTGGGAGAAGTTCGGTGCTGGAGACAGCCTTATAGGATTAGACTTGCCAAATTGCAATAGCCTCTGTGCTCAGCTTGGATGGGGTGGAGTCTCAGTCTTGGCTTCCTGTCAGCCTTACCCTTGCGCGCACGTGCGCGCCTTCAGACCTCCACCTTCCCTGGCTCCTGAGTCTCTGCCCGAGAGTCCAGACTCCCCCCACAAGAGCGTGGGTCCCCAGGGGCTCGCCTGGAACTGGGGTTCACTGCAGTCAGAACTGGGGCTCAGTGCATTCAGGAGCCTCTGACTCCCTTCCACTAGGGAAAGCCTGTGGCAACCTCTGCAGCCTTTGTGTGCACTGGCGCGTGTGCGCTTTCAGTCCTCCGCCTTCCCCGGCTCCCGAGTCTCCGCCCGAGAGTCCAGACTCCCCCAGTAAGAGCGTAGGTCCCCAGGGGCTCGCCTGGAACTGGGGTTCAGTGCAGTCAGAACTGGGGTTCAGTGCGGTCGGGGGCTTCCTTCCCCCTTCCACCAGAGAAAGTCAGCCAGGCTCTCAGCCGCCCTTCCTCTCTGCGCGCACAAAGACCCTTTGCCGTACCTCCAATTCTCTGTGAGCTTTTCTCTTTCCTTCTAGTTGTAGAATTTTCACTCAGCCAGCTTTCCTGTGGTTCTGGATGGTGTCCGTTCTGTCTTTTAGCTGTAGTTTTGAAATTGTTGTGCGAGGCAGCAGTTTAGGTGCTTACCTATGCCGCCATCTTGGTTTCTCCCCCGATTTTTAAATTTTTAATATTTTATCTAGAGTCCATGTTAAGATATACCAGAGCCCAGAAATTCTGTGTTGCTCTATTTTTCTAAGGATTAGTTATTTTTCAAATAAACAGTTGATAATGACATGTTAATAGATACATGGGCCTGGCCAGCATGGCTCAGTGATTGAGCGTTGGCCGACCTATGAACCTGGAGGTCACAGCCTGATTTCCGGTCAGGGCACATGCCCAGGTTGCAGGCTTGATCCTCAGTGTGGGGCGTGCAGGAGGCAGCTGATCAATGATTCTCTGTCATCATTGATGTTTCTATCTCTCTTTCCCTTCCTCGCTGAAATCAATAAAAATATATTTAAAAAAACAGATATATGGAAGAAATAAGTTATTTAACTATCGTCTTTTTAAGTTTATTCTTTCAATAATAATACAATAAGACATCTGGCAACTAGACTCTTTGAGACTTTCCTGATACCTCACTTTAGAGCAGAGAAAAGTGAGGGGGGTGCTAAATGACCTATCTGTGTCCCCCGCTACCAGGGGTCACGCTGAGATGAGAAGCCTGCTCTCCTGGAGTGAACTCACACGGGCACCACAGCGGAGGACTCTACGTCCCACAGTCCAGGTCCTTCCTCTCGGAGGGAGGCCTATTCTGACCCCGTGCAGAGGGTCCCTCAGGGAGCTGCCCATCATGCAACCTGCTCGTCCTGCCTGACCTTATTGATGTTGCATCCACCATGAAATGAAGTTGGGGAGGTGGAGTTGGAGGAGAGCACTCGTGCTTTTAATAGTCGCCCTCTTCCCGGGGCGGCTGAGGGTAGAAGCCGAGTGCCAAGGCTGCGGGCACCTGAATGGACTGTCAGGATAGAAGGGGAGGAAAGTCTCTCAGGATCTTCGGGCTCAGCCATGAGGCCTGGGGAACACAGTCAGCTGTTCTGCATGTGAGGGCAGACTGGGGACACCTGGGCATGGTCAGGGGATCCCGGACGTTTGCCCATCTCTGGAACCCGGTGCCTCTGTAGGGCTTGGGACACAGCAGGTGCTGGCACGGTGATGTCCACGCCCTGTTCACCCAGGTGCTGTCCTCCTTCCAGTTACAAGTCTCCCGATCCAACTACATTCCCCATTTCTCCCTCAGGGTTTCATATGGCCAGGATGGGACAGGTAATGTCCCCTCAGGGACCCTTCTTCTCAGATGAAGCCAGTGCCTGGCACCACCCTCGCTCTGGCTCCCCAGCAGAGGGCACTTTGCCATTCACCTTTGAGGGGCTCCATGGTGACGAGGGGGTAGGGGCACAGGGAGAGCTGGTCCTTGGCGGGGTCACCCTGTTAGTGACCGTGGTCAGCATGCTTATTCAGTTATGTTGGCCTCCCCACTGTAATCCATGGGGACACCCCTGGAATGGGTGCCTTCTTAAAAGGGGATCCAGTTGCTGGGGTGGGAATGGCTGGGGTGGGGGTTGTCAATTGGGGAAAAAGGAGACATATGTAAAGCTTTAGACAATTTTTAAAAAAGCCAAAAATAAAATTAAATTAAAGGGGATTCATCCCCAGGGCCACACGGCCCAGCCTGTCCAGCGAGATCTGATGTGAAGGAGGGGTGGCTGGCGTGCACAGGGAGGGAGTCAGCCAGCTCTTCCGGGGGTGGCTTCACAGGAGACTCTAACTCAATAATGAATAGCACTGGGCCGAGCAGAGGTAGCCTGAGGAACCTTTCATTAGAACATGCAACTCCTGTATGTGCCTGGGTGCCGGGGTGACCTGGGATAGCGATACTGAGCTCTCACAATGTCTGTAACCAAATAAGACAAGAAAGGCTTGCTGTGAGTCCTGAGATGGATCGGCCGGGCCCAGCCTCGAGGCTGGGCTGGCATTTCTGCTGTCCCGAGGCCACTTTTGCACCCGATGTGCGGAGCGGGGCACGCAGCCAGCGGGTGCTCATGTCTGCCATTGTGCACTTTGGTGATGAAGTCGCCTAACTGCGGGCACAGGTGGCTCTCGGGATTTCCCCAGACAAGTCTGTTCGGATGGATGGCTCTGTTGAGGCACCGAGCTACGAGCTTGTAGCGATCATCTTGGGTGGCCCCCCAGCACCACAGGAAGTCCCCACCAGCTTACAGAGGAATCGGAGGCCCGGCTGTCTCCTAGCTTGCCCCTTACTGGGAGGTGGCAGAGGGTGCTGGACCCTGGGCCTTCGGGCGCCAGGCCCGCGCTCTGGACTGCGAGGACCCTCGCCAGGGGACTGACTTTCATGATGGCGACTCGGCCTGTGCGCTGGCTGCAGGGATGAAGGGAGGCCAGGCACGGGCACACACAGCAGAGAGCCCCACCACTGGATGTGGCTGCTTTTCTGATGTGCGTGCGGGGTGAGCTGGAGCTCAGAGGAGCCAGGGGAGGCCGAGCCACAGGGCCAGGCTCGCTCTGCTGCGCGGGAGGTGGGCACCACATGACCGGCTGTGTGAGGACCCAGGGCGTTGGGTCAGACTCCGAGGTGGGTAGGCGTCGCCACGCTGGCAGCAGAGTGACGATCTTGGAGCACTGTGCTCTTTCTTCAGCAAGACAGATTACAAACTGAAACCCTTTGCTGTCATTCTTTCAATCATTTCCTGCAACGAGGCAAGAGGGGGAGGCGCAGAACCTGCTGGGACAAGCCACAGGAGGGATGCCAAGGCCAGTTGTGTCTTTGGGTGGAGTTCAGGCTGCTTGGCTCCCAAGTGGCACCTCAGGGTGTGTCCCCAGAAGTGGCTTTGGAGAGGAGTCTTCTGCCCCTGGTGCCACTGGAGGTCGGGGGCTCGCTGAACCCTGACTGGGCACGAGTGGACCTGCTCTGGGACATTCCCACCACCTCTGGCCTCTGTGTGACCAGGAGACCATGTCCAGGCTTCCTGGCTCTAGACTGGGCCCCAGTTTATTTTGGGGACCCACACCCCACTCTGTCGGGCTGCCCACCTGCCCGCTTGCTCTCAGATCCACTTCCCTGCTCTCACCGGCATCCCTAGGGGCTCCATTTCCCAGCCATGTGGCCTTGGCCAAAGGCACCTGAGAATGGAAGGGAGGGAGGAGGGGGCCTCACCCTCTCCGCTCGCTCTTTCAGCAGATGGCCTCGGTGGGGGTTTCCAGGCAATGCCACCCCCTGCGGTTTCCTTAGTCCCAGGGCTATTCCCCAGTGATGAAAGAGCAGCGGAGCCAAGAGAATGAGGAGCCACTCAGAGAAACAGCGGAGGCCGCTGCCCCTCCATGGGGCCTGCCCAGAAGCCAGGTGCAAGGAAGACCTCGGCTATTGCATTTCCCAGAACTGACCCTGACCATCCACAGGCTGAGCCATGACCCAGCCTGTCAGTCAAGAGCCACACCCCCCTCAGCGACGATGATTGGCGCAGGGAAGTACACATGACTTAGGAAGCCTCTCAGAAGCAATGAGATCAAATTCTGTCTTTTGTTGAATCACGGGGAGCTGCCTCTTGTCCTCTCCTCGGTGTCCTGACAGCAGGGCCAGGGGCTGCCTCCAAGCCGTGTCCCGGTTCGTCACCTGAGCCCGGCTGGTCCTGATGACAGGTCTCCTGGACTTCGCTGAATGCACACCAGGGGCTTCCTCTTTCAAACTCAAGCCAGTCTAGGTTGGGTTTTATCACTTGCAACAGAAAGAGTCTTAACAGATATGTCTCCCTTACACAAATGGGGTCACCCGGGCAACGGGATGAGGTGGGCGGACCTCAGCTGGCATCACTAAAGTCAGTCCTGTGCCCACCTCTCCCATTCATTTGTCAGAGGACCTTGAGCAAGCCGCGCCCTGGGCCTCAGCTCTCTCCCCTGTACAAGGGTGGGTGGCTTTCCTTCCAACCCGGGCACCTGCGAGGGAGGACTGTGGGGAAGGTTGCAGGTGTCACGGGCTCTGCAGGCTACACCGCCCTTCTCAGCCCACCTCAGCGAGACAGCTGCAGCCTGTCGTCTCTGGCTGTGCGCAGCTTACAGTGAACTAGTTCGCTAGGGCCGCCCTCCTTAGGGACAAGACACCTAGCTGTGTCTCACCAGCCTGGGACGGGAAGAAAGGGGAAAGGTGCCAAAAGGGCCACTAGTGTTCACGGTGCTGCACAAACGTCCCATTTCCTGTGTTGGACACTTAATGCGCACTTTTTAAAGATCCTCACCCGAGGCTACGTGTTTATTGATTTTTTTTTTTTTTTTTGAGAAAGAGAGAGAGACAGAGAGACAGAGAGACAGAGAGAGAGAGAGAGATGAGAAAGAAACATCAATCAGTTCCCTCCCATATGCGCTCTGACCAGGGATCAAACCTGCAACTTTTTGACCAAGACCAAAGTGGTGTATGGGACATCACTCAACCCACTGAGCCACCTGGCCAGGCCATTTTATGTCCACTTTTTATCGACTCCTCACAACATCCACCGAGCTGTGTGGGTACCTATCCTCGATTCACAGGTGAGAGCCCAGAGTCTCGCCAGGTGAGTTCCTCGGAGCAGAGGGAAAGGTTGGGGCAGCCATGTGCAGACTGGAACCTGTTCTCACTCGCTGCGCTACTCTCAGACATTTTTGCTGATTTAAAAAAATTCTTCTCTGCTTCATGGTTGTAACATGAGGTAGCTGAGTCTGTAAGTATTGGCAATTCCGCTAACATTTCCTGCGCCTGAATCGTGGGTGTCAGTGCGGCCCATCAGTCCCTGCCCCCACTTGTCCCTGCAGCTGCCCCCTGCCTGGAGTCCCCACTTCCCACGTGCATCCCTACCTGCTGTGAGCTTGCTCTGGGCGTGAGTTCCTTGGACGGCATCTGTGGAATCTGAGGGGTGGCCCCGGAGTCCGGGCGGCAGGAGTGGTGGAGAGGACACGGGCCTCGGCGGCGGCGGCGGGACTCTGGTCCCCTGATGATAGGGGAGCAATGCAGGCTGATGCTGAGCAGGAACTGGGCTCCTTTTGCCCATTCAAGAAGGGAATGCAGGTGACTCTCTAATCCCTGCAGGCTCCGCAGGTAGGAACACAGCAGTTTTGAGCATAAGCTTTAGAGTCGGGGAGAGCCAAACTCATCTCCTGGCTCCTGCCTTACCAACGGGACTCACTAGACCTCAGCCGGATTCTCCCACTGCAAACAGGTCTCATAGGACCAACGGAGTCATGAACCTGTGGCTCTCAGAACAGAGCCCACGACCCACAAATGTCCCTAAACGGTGTGTTATTGTGGCTGCAGCTGTTGTTACTGTTGTTATTGCAAGTTTGTTATTCTGCAAATGGTTTATTTTTGCCCATTCCTTTAGCACAGGCCCTTTGGCCCGCCAGCTGCCCTTCACCAGGGCGTTCAAGGGCCCTCATTCTCCCTGGTTCACTTTCAATTGCCTTTTAATGGGAGAGAGGGTGGAATTATAGCCTTGGGCAGCTGCTTGCTGGGAGGCCAGGGACAGCTCAGTCCTTTGCATCTTATGGTCCCAAGAGCAGAAGGGACAGCTTGCAAATCAGATCATTTATTGCTGGTGCTGGCTCAGCGAGAAAATTCCCCAGGAGAGAGAGGAAGAGGCTCTGGCTGTGAGTACAACACTTTGGTCCCAGGGCCCCGGGGACCAGACTGGCCACGCCAGCAATATTAGCCTCTGAGAGAAGCTAATGAGTGCCAGAAAGCCGCAAGTATATGTGTTTCTCTGTATGTGCATGCATGCATGTACATGTGTGCACGTGTGCATGCATCTACACTTGCATGTGGATGTATGTATCTGTATGTATGTGCACATGCATGTGTGTATGTGTGTACACATGTGTGTGTGCTTTATCTATATATGTTCTGCTTATCAATCAATCTGAGATATGGTGTGGGAGATGGAAAGGCTCTCTGACCAAGAATCTACAAAACAAAAACACAGTGGGCTACATAAACAAAACGACTGCTTCCTGCCCTACCTGTGACCGCCAGGGCTCTGCGAGCTTGCTTTTAGGGGAAGGTGCTTAGGAGAAGGGAGAGGCAAA
This sequence comes from Plecotus auritus, assembly GCF_963455305.1. NCBI lineage: Eukaryota > Metazoa > Chordata > Mammalia > Chiroptera > Vespertilionidae > Plecotus > Plecotus auritus. Next base: position 95,983,814 of record NC_137782.1, read on the forward strand.
AGCCGTTCCCCTCCAAAACCCAGGGCTCCCAGGCAGGAAGCACCTGGCTTTATTCCCTCAGGGCTCCCAGGCAGGAAGCACCTGGCTTTATTCCCTCAGGGAGGATCTGGGCAAGCATCAGGGATGGAGCTCTGAGCCTTCACAGGCCAGCCTGTGGGCTCCTCAGTTTCCCCGTTTCCCGTGCTTGGGACGGGGCACAGCGTGCCTGCAGTAGAATGAAGTAGAATACTTTGGTGAGTCATTGCTAAACAGGTGACATGCTCAGACTTCAGAAGATTGTCTAGGTTTCCTTACCCCTGCCCCTTTGTCAGTTGTTTTATATATTATTAGTGACCCAGTACACGGATTCGTGCACATTGAAAGGAAATTAATTAGAAGGTGGCCAGTGGGGTGGGACTGGGCCAGAAGGGCCAGACACGCCCTGGAACCAACTTCCCGTGATCTCTCCCCAGCCAGCCGCACCTGGGGTGACACCGTGGCTAGAAGGGTATCTGTGGAGTGAGCAGGGTCCCTTCGGCAGGTGGGATCCCTCAGCCTGGCCTGTGGGGATTGGGCCAAAACCAGCTCTCAGACATCCCCCGAGGGGTCCCAGAGTGCGAGAGGGCACTCTGCAAAGTTGCTGTCGTACAGGGTGTGAAATGCAAATGCAAGTGTGCAGTAAACCAGATTCGGGGCCACCAGTGTCCCAGCAACAACATAACCCACTGCTGAAGGTGGAATTGTGCTGCCCCGTGAGGAATTGGGCTCCCTCCTCTCTAGTTTCAGGGTGCATCACCCGAGAATCACCTCTGCCAAGTCACTGCAGCTCAGCAGCTCCTGTGTTGAGCGTGTGCCCCCTGGTGGTCAGTGTGCATCATAGCTACTGGTTGGACAGACATTTAGCATATTAGCCTTTTATATATATAGATTAGGGGCCCAGTGCATGAATTCATGCACCTTGAAAGGAACTGTGGGCTGCAAGGCTGTGGTGGGCACAGGGGTGGGTCTTGGCCCATCCTCCACACCCCCTGCTGCGGCCCCCGGTTCCCTGTCTGCCAGCAGCCCTGCTCCTGCTGCCGCCGCTCCCACATGCTGATAGCACCAGCCCCGCTCACACCCACTGACAGCGTGGAGCAATTGGGGCTGGTGCCAGCAGCAGGTGTGAGCAGGGCCGGCCCCATCAGAGGGTGTGAATGGCAGCTGCTGCCCTGATTGCCCCTCAGGAGCAGGGGGAGGTGGAGAAGCCCTCAGGGGTGATCAGAGCCAGCAGCCGCCACTCGCATCCACTGATGGCACCGAGTAATCAGGACTGGCACTGGCAGTGGGTACGAGCGGTGGTTCCAGTGCCAGCAGTGGGTGTGAGCGGGACTGGCACTGGCAGCAGGTGCAAGCACTGGGTGGGACTGTGGCACATAAGAGCAAAGAATTTTTAGTAACCACCAGAAGCTTGCCCTGATGACAGCGACCAGTGCCCCGTCTTGGTCTGGCATCCCCACTCATCTGCTCCACCATCCTGCTGCGGCCAATGCCCACCATGTTTTGCACATGCCCCCTGGTGGTCAGCGCATGTCATAGTGACCGATTGTTCGGTTGTTCCACCGTTCAGTCTATTTGCATATTAGCTTTTTATTATATAGGCTATCTAAATGCACTGGACACACATCAAAAATTGTCATTGTTATTTCTCAACCTCAAACATTTTTTTTTTAATTCAAGAGGAGCCCTGGCATGTATGCTCAGTGGTTAGAGTGTCAGCCTGTGCGCCGAAGGGTTGGGTTCCATTCCCAGACAAGGGCACATAGCTGGGTTGCAGGTCCAAATCCTGGCCCCAGTCAGGCACGTGCAGAAGGTAACCAATCAATGTGTCTCTTTCACGTCAATGTTTTTCTCTCTCCCTTCCACTCTCTCTAAAAATCAATGGAAAAAGTATCTGGTGAGGACTAACCAAAAAATAAAAGAAAACAAAACAAAAACTCAGGAGGAGAAGCATCATGTATTACATTTACTTAGATAGTTACTACTTTTTAAAATTTAAATCTTTATTGTTGAAAGTATTACATATGTCCCTGTTTTCCCATTGACCCTCTCCAGCCCCCCTTCAGCACCCCCCCTCGCCCCAGGCCTTCAGCACCCTATTGTCTGTGCCCATGGGTTATGCATATATGCATACAAGTTCTTTGGTTGATCACCTCCCACTCACACACCCTCCCCAGTCTTCCCTCTGAGATTTCACACTCTGTTTTATGCTTCCATGTCTCTGGATACACTCCGTTCATCAGTTTATTTTGTTACTTAGATTCCACATATGAGTGAGATCATGTGATACTTGTCTTTCTCTGATTGACTTATTTCACTCAGCATAATACTCTCCAGGTCCCTCCATGCTGTCTCAAAGGGTAAGAGATCCTTCTTTGTTACTGCTGCATAATATTCCATGGTATAAACGTACCACAGCTTTTTTATCCACTCATCTACTGTTGGGCACTTGGGCTGTTTCCAGATCTTAGCCATTGTGAATTGTGCTGCTATGAACATAGGAGTGCATACATACTTTCTGGTTGGTGTTTCAGGTTTCTTAGGATATATTCTTAGAAGTGGGATCCCTGGGTCAAATGGCAGTTCCATATATAATTTTTTGAGGAAACTCCATACTGTTTTCCATAATGGCTGCACCAGTCAGCATTCCCACCAGCAGTGTGCTAGGGTTCCCTTTTCTCCACATCCTTGCCAGCACTTGTCATTGGTTGATTTGTTGATGGTAGCCATTCTGACAGGTGTGAGATGGTACCTCATTGTTGTTTTGATTTGCACCTCTCTGATGATCAGTGACCTTGAGCATTTTTTCACATGTCTCTTGGACATCTGTATGTCATCTTTGGAGAAGTGTCTATTTAAGTCCTTTGCCCATTTTTTAAATTGGATTGTTTGCCTTCTTTTTGTTAAGTTGTGTGAGTTCCTTATACACTTTGGATATTAACCCTTTAACAGATGTATCATCTCTAATACAATGGACTCCCTTTTCATTTTGTTGATGGTTTTTTTTTCTGTGCAGAAGCTTTTCATTTTTTGTTTTTGCTTTGTTTTTTTTTAGAAACTTTTCATTTTGATGTAGTCCCATTTGTTTATTTTCTCCTTAGTTTCCTTTGCCCTGGATACAGTGGTCGGCAAACTGCGGCTCTGTTGACTAATGAGTTTGCTGACCACTGGGATAGGGGCTTAATCACAAGGAACAACATCAGCCTGTAATTATTGGAATCGAAAGTCTAGGTCAGTGGTCAGCAAACTCATTAGTCAACAGAGTGGCAAACTGTGGCTTGCGAGCCGCATGTGGCTTACCAGCCGCAGTATGCCGACCACTGCCCTAGAAGATGTATCTGCAAACATATTGCTACAAGAGATGTCTGAGATTTTGCTGCCTATGGTTTCTTCTAGGATTTTTATGGTTTCATGTCTTACATTTAAGTCTTTTATCTATTTTGAGTTTATTCTTGTGTATGGTATAAGTTGGTCATTTAATTTCATTTTTTTGCATGTATTTGTCCAATTTTCCCAACACCATTTATTAAAGATACTGTCTTGACTCTATTGTATGCATTTGCCTCCTTTGTTACATATTCATTGCACCTAATGGCTTGAGTCAATTTCTGGGGTCTCTGTTCTGTTCCATTGATCTATTTGCCTGTTCTTGTACCAGTAACAGGCTGTTTTGATTACAGTGGCTTTGTAGATAACTTGATATCTGGTGTTATGATTCCTCCCACTTTGTTCATCTTTCTCAAGATAGCTGTGCCTATTCAGGGTCTTTTTTGGTCCCTTATAAATTTTTTGAGTATTTGTTCTACATCTGTGAAATATGCTGTTGGTATTTTAATAGCCACTGCATTGAATCTATAGATTGCTTCCAGTTGTATGGACACATTAATTATGTTAATTCTATCAATCCATGAAGTGGTATATTCTTCCACTTGTTTATATTGTCCTCTATCTCTTTTTTCAACGTCCTATAGTTTTCCGAGTATACGTCTTTTACCTCCTTGGTTAAGTTTATTCCTAAGTGTGTTAATTTTTTTGTTGCAGTGGTAAATAGGATTGTTTGTTTAGTTTCTCTTTCTGTGAGTTCATTATTAGTGTATAAAAATGCCATCAATTTCTGGCTATTAATTTGGTATCCTACTACATTGCCAAATTCATTTATGAAATCTACTCATTTTTTGGTAGAGTCTTTAGGGTTTTCTATGTACAATATCATGTCACCTGCGAATAATGAGTGTTTTACTTTCTCCTTTCAAATTTGGATGCCTTTTATATTTTCTTCTTGTCTGATCGCTATGGCTAGGACTTCCTGTACTATCCTGTCTAACAAAAGAGTAATATGCAAATTAACCATCACTTCGCTACACACACAAGCCATGCCCACAAGCCATGCCCATCAGCCAATCAGGAGCAAATATGCAAATAAACCCAACCAAGATGGCTACCACCACAGAGAGCAGGAGGGAGGCTTGGGTTTCCCCGGCAATGGAGGAAGTCAAGCTTTCCGCCTGCCCTTGCAGGTCTAGGCCTCCACTCAAGGCTACAAAGTTTCAATGATAGAAGATACATAAGTCCAAACAGAAATGGTGGCAGCCATAGAGCTGGAAAGAGCAGGAGGCTAGGGTTGCCCCCAGCGATGAAGGAAGCCAAGCTTTCCACACACCCTGGCCAGCCCAGTCCTCCACTCAAGGCTACAAAGTTTCAATTATAGAAAATACATAAATCCCCCAAAAAATGGCTGCCTCCACAGAGTGAGCAGAAGGCTTGGCTCCGCTCCAGGCTACAAAGTTTCAATTGTAGAAGATAAATAAACCCCAGATCTAGGGCCTCCGCTTGGGTCACCAGGGGGCGTGGCTGGCCTGCAAACCATCACAGGCCCCTCGCCCAGACCGCCCCACAGCCCAGGGGAACCCCCACCCTGATCCGGGACACCCTTCAGGGCAAACCAGCTGGCCCCCACCTATGCACCAGGCCTCTATCCTATCTAATAAAAGAGTAATATGCAGATTGACCATCACTCCAACAAACAAGATGGCTGCCCCCATGTGGTCAAAGATCCTGTCCCCATGTGGACACAAGATGGCCACCACAAGATGGCCAGCAGGGGAGGGCAGTTAGGGGGGACCAGGCCTGCAGGAGAGGACAGTTAGGGGAAAACAGACTAGCAGGGGAGCAGTTAGGCATCAATCATGCTGGCAGGGGAGTGGTTAGGGGGTGATCAGGCTGGCAGGCAGAAGTGGTTAGGGGCAATCAGGAAGGCAGGCAGGCGAGCAGTTGGGAGCCAGCAGTCCTGGATTGTGAGAGGGATATAACAATCAGACATCCTCGCGGGGTCCCAGATTGGAGAGGGTGCAGGCTGGGCTGAGGGACACCCCCACCCCCGTGCACAAATTTCATGCACCGGGCCTCTAGTTTTGAATAAGAGTGGTGAAAGCAGAAATCCCTGTCTTGTTCCTGTTCTTAGGGGAAATGGTTTTAGTTTTTGCCCATTGAGTATGATGTTGGCTGTAGGTTTGTCATATATGGCCTTTATTATGTGGAGCTATGCTCACTCTATTCCCACTTTGCTGAGAGCTTTTATCAAAAATGGGTGTTGGATTTTGCCAAATGCTTTTTCTGTGTCTATTGGTATGATCATATGATTTTTGTCTTTCAATTTGTTTATGTGATGTATCATGTTTATTGATTTGTAGATATTTTACCAGCCTTGCATCCCTTGCATCTCACTTGGTCATGGTGTATGAACTTTTTAATATATTGCTCAATGAATCCTATTTGCTAATATTTTGTTGAGGATTTTAGCATCCATGCTCATCAGGGATATTGGCCTGTAATTCTCTTTCTTTGTAGTGTCTTTATCCAGTTTTGGAATTAGGATAATCCTGGCATCATAAAACCAGGTTGGAAGTGTTCCTTCCTCTTGATTTTTGGAACAGTTTGAGGAGGACAGATGTTAGTTCTTAGAATTTTTCTTTAAACTCCCCTGTGAAGCCCTCTGGACTATGGCTTTTGTTTGCTGAGAGTGTTTTGATTACTGCCTCAATTTCATCAGTTGTTATTGGCCTATTCAGGTTTTCTGATTCTTCTTGATTCAGTTTTGGGAGATTGTATTTTTCTAGAAATTTGTCCAGCTTGTTGGCATAGTTGTTCACAGTATTTTCTTAAAATCCTTTGTATTTCTGTGGGGTCAGTTGTTACTTCACCACTTTTGTTTCTGTTTTTATTAATTTGAGTGCTCTTTGTTTCTTGATGAGTCTGGCTAAAGGTTCATCAATCTTGTTTAACTTTTCTAGAACCAGGTCTTGGTTTCATTGATTTTTTGTATTTTTTAATTGTTTTTATGTCATTTACTTCTGCTCTAATCTTTATTATTTCCTTCTTTATACTTACTCTGGGTTTTTCTTATTGTTCTCTTTCTAATTTTTTTAAGTTGTAGGGTTAAATAGTTTATTATTAATTTTTTATTTATTTAGCTAGGCCTGTAGTGCTATATACTTCCCTGTCAGGACTGCTTTTGCTGTGTCCCAGAAATTTTGGGTTGTTGTGTGTTCATTTTCATTTGTTTCCAGGAAGTTTTTGATTTCTTTCTTGATCTCGTTGGTAACCCATTCATTGTTTAATAGCATGTGATTTAATCTCCATGTGTTTCAATGTTTTTGAGTGTTTCTATTGTAGTTGATTTCTAATTTCATGCCATTGTGATCTGAGAAGATTCTTGGTATGATTTCAGTCTTCTTGAACTTGTAGAGACTTGTTTTGTGTCCTAACATGTAGTCTATCTTTTAGAATGATCCATGTGCACTTGAGAAGAATGTATATTCTGCAGTTTGAGGAGAAATGTTCTATAAATGTCAATTAAATCCATCTGATCTAGTGTGTCCTTTAAAGTCACTGTTTCCTTGTTACGTTTTTGTCTGGAGGATCTATCTGGTGAAGTCAGTGGTGTGCTAAACTCTCCTACTATGATTGTATTGCTGTTGATCTCTCCCTTAAAGTCATCTAGAAGTTTTTTTTTTAAAATATATTTAGGTGCTCCTGTATTGGGTGCATATATGTTTACCGCAGTTATATCCTCTTTTTGGATCAATCCCTTTAATATTATGTGGTGACCCTTGTTGTCTTTTGGGATGGCCTTCATTTTGAAGTCTATTTTTGCAGATATGAGTATTACTAACCCAGCTTTTTTTTTCTTTTCCATTTGCATGGAGATTTTTTTTTCATCCCTTCACTCTCATCCTGTGTGAGTTTTTTGTTCTGAGGTGAGTCTCTTGTAGATAGCATATGTTCATGTTGTCATGTGTTCATATCCATTGAGCTACCCTATGTCTTTTGATTGGAGCATTTAATCTGTTTACGGTTATTGTTGATAGGTTCTTATTTATTGTCATTTAAATTTTTATGCCTATGTTTCTCTATATATATATTTCTTACATCAATTTTGAAAGACAGCCTTCTTGGATATAGTAATCTTGGTTTCAGATCCTTGCTTTCCATTACCTTGAGTACTTCATGCCATTCTCTTCTGGCGTGTAGAGTTTCTGATGAAAAATCAGGTGTCAGCCTTATGGGAACTCCTTTGTAGGTAATAGTTTGCTTTTCTCTTGCTGCCTTTAAATTCTACCTTGGTCTTTAATTTTTGGCAATTTGTTTATGATGTGTCTGGGCATGGGCCTGTTTGGGTTCTTTATGCTTGGGACTCTCTGTACTTCCTGAACTTGTGTGACTTTTTCCTTCACCAGGTAAGGGAAGTTTTCTGCCATTATTTCTTTAAACAGGTTCTCTATCCCTTGCTCACTTTTTTCACCTCTTGGTTCTCCTATTATGTGAATATTGTTAAGTTTCATATTGTCCCTCAGTTCTCTTAAGCTGTCCTCCTGTTTTTTAATGTTTTTCTTTTTGGTTCTATGATTGAGTGACTTTCTCTACCTAGTCTTTTAATTCACTGATCTAATCCTCTGCCTCCCCTAGTCTACTGTATATCTCTTCCAATGTGTTCTTTATTATTGCTATGTCATTCTTTATTCCCAACTGTTCTTTTTTCATAGTTGCAATACCTTTTCTCATGCTGTTGATCATCTTGCCATGATTATTCTATATCTAATAAATTTCTCATCTCCATTTCATTTAGCTATTCTTCTGCAGAATCCTCTTTTGGGACCTGCTTTTTTTTTTTTTTTTTTTTTTTTGTCTCTCCATTTTGACTTCATGTTTGGGTTTGTGACTATGTATTAGGTAGATCTGCTGTGGCTCCCAATCTCTAGCGCAGGAGAATCTCACATGCTGTTTGTGACTGGCCTGAGTACCCAGTTTGGAGCTATCAGCAATTCACTGCTTGTGGCTCCCTCTGCTGGGACTGGGTGCCTTTTGGAAAGGACCAAAATGTGCACCATGGTCTGCTTTCATTAGCCCTGGGTTCCCAAATTAGATCAAAGACTCAAAGTCTCCAGAGACCTGCCTCTGCCTGCAATCTGACTGTTATTCAGTCTTGATTGGCCTCAGGCTATCAACAACAGGTTGTGGCTAGGAGATTTCTAACAGTGTGGGGCAATTGCTTCTGCCTGCAGACTGATTGTTATTCTCAGTCTCTTAATGGGCCCCAGAAACTACACAGAGGGGGGAAGAGGCTTTTCAATAGGGTGGGCAAATGCTTCCTCTCTTTCCTCTCCTCCTCCCCCTCCCTCCCCTACCTTCCCCCTCCCCGCCACAGCAAAGAGCTGCCTGGATGGTAAAGGTCTGCTGGAGAGAGTGTCCTCTGCAGTATGAAGGAATGACTCAGCATAGGAAACTGGTGGGACTGCCTTCTGAGCTCTAACTCCAGAGCCCCCAACCCTGGACTCTCCTCACACAGCTACAGACCATTCTGCCCTCCCTTTGCCGGAGCACAAGGTAAGTGGCTACACAGGGAATTTTGTGTGTTGGCCCTTTAATAAAGTGCCTGCATTTCCAGCCTTCTCTCCCTGGCAGGCAGCAACTCTATTGCTTTTTACAGCCAGGTGTTATGTGGGCACCTTTCTCAGTTCTGGTGCTCTCTACTAGTCACAGCTTAGAACCCAGAGTTCTCAGTGGCACCCCTCACAGCTGAGATATCTCCCCAGAACTTTAGTTGCTGTCTGTGGGAGCCCAGCCAGTCCTTTTGCACCTCCGTCCCTCCTACCACTCTCTAAGTCAGGGGTGGGCAAACTTTTTGACTCGAGGGCCACAATGGGTTCTTAAACTGGACCGGAGGGCCAGAACAAAAGCATGGATGGAGTGTTTGTGTGAACTAATATAAATTCAAAGTAAAGGAGCGGAGGGGAGAGCAAGAGAACCGGATAGAACAGCCGGATCCGGCCCGCGGGCCGTAGTTTGCCCACGGCTGCTCTAAGTGGTGTCCACTTTCCACCCTTGGTTATGAGGGTTCTCTCCAGCGAGTCTTCAGTTGATTATTCAGGATTTTTTATTTTTTTGTATTTTAGTTGTAATTTCAGTTTCATCCTGGAAGTGTTTCAGTGTAACATGCACTTACTCCACTGCCATTTTGGAATCCTCACCATCGATAGTTACCTTTATGTGGCTTTTCCCTCATTCCTATATTTCCAATTTCTTTCTGTCTGAACAACTTCCTTTAGCATTCCTTTATGATGATCTGCTCACAGTAAAGGCTCTTGGTTTTCCTTTATCTGGAAAAATCTTTATTTTGCCTACACTCCTGAAGGATATTTTCTCTGTTTTATCTTGGGTGAACACCTCTTTCTCACTTTCAGTCCGTTTGGTGCACACAACTCTGGAAAATTTGCATATTCTAAATTCTTGGGTTCAAGGCTGGGCTTGCTGTCCATGATCACTGAATCAGTATGAATTCAGAGGCCAGCTCCTGGGGGCATGCAGGGAGCTCCCTGTCAATAGAGGGGTCTTGAGACTGAAGCCACCACCCGGGAATGTGGAGATGGTGGGACTGGACTTTCCATTTGTATCGGCCAATAAGTCCCTTCTTTCCCATTTTATTATCTGATACCTGTTAGAGTTGGGTTTTGTTCCAAGTGACTTGAGGAACTATAACACACCCCTGGAGAACTGAGCTCTGGTTGCTATCAGAGTGAAGTACTAGTCACGACAGGCACTGTACAGTACAGAACAGACAGGCACTGGAGACGGAGCCTGGGCTCACATGTCACCTTAGCCACACGGGCTCCATGCTTTCACAGGTCCTTCCCTGGGCTGATGAGGAGGGAAGTGCAAGCATCCATGCAGAGCTCTCAGTAAAGGGCAGGCAAGGTTCTCAGTCAACATGAGCTGCTGATAATCATGCTGGTGATGAGAACCTAGCGGGAATTGTATTGTGGCATTTATCACCGCCCATGAGTACTTGGTGAAGTTGTGTGATGTGACTGGGAGGGGTGCACTTGGAATGACAGCCTCCCCCAGCTCCAGGGTGAGCTTTTGCTGACCCCAGGGCTGTGGTGACTGTTCAAGGGTGAAAAGGTGCCCCTATGGGTCCTGGGAGTGACATGGGCTATGGTATACTGTTGGGGAGACAGGAGTTGTATCTCCCTCAAGATGGTGTGCTGTGTCCACAGTGGGACCAGATCCTGCAGCCGCTCCTGTCCCTCTTGGAGGCCAGCCTGTGCACAGCCCAGACAATCACACAGCAGCCATGTGTCCTGGTCACTCCATGCTGGAGCCTCCCCCACACTGCCTGATATTTTAGCAGGTCCACTTCTGGAAAGAATTCATCCTTCAACTGTTTTTCTCACTCAAGTGTCCCCTTGCCTGACAGCCTTGCTGTACAGCATTTGTTTAATATTCCATTTGTAGGACATTCGCCTCCAGATTCACACTCACTGGGCTGCTTGTCAAGAGTAACTGCAGGTGAATAACAAAAGAAGCACAGAGCCACTCATCAAATGTCCTATGCTGTCACCGACTGGAGAGCCACTCGGCACTCAGCTCCCTTCGTGGCTCCCAGGTAGGCTCTCCTCTGCTGCTCTGAGGACTCTGAGAAAACATCACTGCACATAATCTCTGGCCCTAGGGGTTCCCGGTGCTCTGATCCCTTGCCAGGTCTGGGCTTCTGTGCATCTTCAGCCCCAGGACTTATGGTCAGACAGGCTAAGGGGCGGCTGTCTGTGAAAAGCATATGATGTATCTGATTATATGGATTGTTAACTTCTGCTAAAAATAAATTATTTACATGTCACTACTCTGAAACACCATCATAAACCAATTGTTGACACTGCTTGTGTTCACCTTGGAGAGGGCACGGTCGAGCGTGGACCGTGACACACTTAATAGACTGCTGTGCATTTACTGTGCTGCTTGTTACCTGGCTCACGAGCCGTGTCTGACTGCTACAGGATTGGTAAAAGGCCAGGTTAGCACTGCAATGCATGGAGGAAACTGGACCTCTGGGGAGAGGAGGAGGGAAAGGACCCAGCAGTTATTGGCTGCTTGAGCTTGCCCAAATGCAGGTGTGCAGAGTGAGCATTGGGGGCTCATAGACGTGGCACAGAATGACATTGCATCATAAGATGAAGAATTTCAGCCTCATTGACCTGGTAACTTCACCTAAGAGGCCAGGTGCTGGATGGTTTCAACATCAGCACACTCATTAATCCTCCTCTCTGACACAGGCCCAGAGTGGCAGCTGCTGCAGGTGCCTGGGCCGATGAGCTGACAACAGTTAAGTGTGCTTTATTCATTCTCAAGGTCCTGTCTAGTGAAGGAAAGTGGTCCTAGATTTCCATATATAGGAGTGAATATTCTTCAGATTTACAACTTAATTCCTTTTAACATATGATTTGTTTATTTTGGCTAGATAAGACAGTCTTCTGGCTTGAGCCGGGTTTATGGAAAATTCTGCACCTCAGTCCTGCCTGCCATCCACACACATTTCATCGCCCTCTTCCTCTTGCAGCCTCACAGGAGTTGATCAATATGACAGGCGTGAGTGCCCACTCTCCCTGACTAGTTTCCCACACGAATGGCAGCGGCCTTCGATAGTCTGCACCCTTTCTGCAGGACAGGATACCCTGGTGATGTCCCTATCCGTGGATGCCTCGTCCTTTGTTCTGCTGCACAGCACACCGCTGTATAAATGTGCCATAGTTCATTTGGCCATCTCCTTCTGGTGGACAGTTACATTGCTTCTGGTCTTCTGCTGTCAGACTCCGAGCAATTGGGACTAACTCATCTGTCCATTAACCTATCCACGCACGAGCGTATCTGAGCATGGCACTCCGGGCAAGGTGCAAGGGAATGTTAGCGTGTAATTTTGTTGGGCATTGCCAAACTGACCTCCCAAAGGGGCTATAGCTTTTTAAAAAAATATTTAATTGGTTTTTAGAGAGACAGGAAGGGGAGAGAGAGGGAGAGAGGGGGGGGAGAGAGAGAGAGAGAGGGAGAGAGAGAGAAATATTGATGTGAGATAGAAACATTGATCAGCTGCCTCCTGCACACCCCCGACAAGGGGTTGAGCTGGAAACCCCGGGCATGTGCCCCGACTGGGAATGAAACCTGAAACCTTTCGATGCACAGGAGGACGCCCAACCCAGTAAGCCACACCCGCCAGGGCTAGCTTTTGTCCTTAGAACCGGTTTATGGATCACAGATTTAGTGACAAGAGATGAAGAGGATGGCAGTGCAGGTGCTGTGCTGGCTGAGATGCTGGTGTGCGACTGCTCTGGAATGACCAGCAGAATGATTGCTCAGCTGCGGGCGGCGACGGGGTGTGGGGGACTTCAGTTGCTGTGTCCTGCTCCTCGCTCCTCTCAGTAGGGCCCTGGCCTGGCGGGCAGGGTCCCGGTGCCCAAGCAGGGGGTCTCCTGTTTCCTGCCTCACCTGTCGGAGGCTGGCCGGTCATTTTTCTTGGATTCCAGAAGGTTCCTCACCATAAACTCCTCCTCAGGCCAGATTGAGGGGCTTCTCCTAAATCGTTCGCCTGGAGACATCTGGCACACAGGCCCAGGTGGGAGCACTGTGCCGAGGTGAAGTTAGAAATTCATGTCGCGTCCGAGTCTTCCGGTTGCATTTTTAAAAGTTAAAACCGAAGTTTAGCTTTGTTCCCTCTTTGGAAAGAAGCGGCTCCTCATGGGGAGTATTAAGAATTCGGTCTTATAGTCAGAGGGCGAAAAGGAATTGCTCATCCAAAACCACAAGGCAGATTTATGTCGGAAATAGTGAGACCTGGCTGAGCCTGTGGGAAGCGGAGACAGCGGCCTCTCACTAGGCCAGACGTGGACGCCGATGCCCTGGCTCGAGGGAAGGGAAGGCCTTTGCTTCCAACACAAGAGTCAGATGCCTTTGTCTTTTTCTTTCTTTTAATAAAGGAAGGATCTAGCTAGTTGACCAGGGATTAGCTAGGATTAAGGGCCGGTTTACTTTGCAAATTTCTACCTGCCTGTGTGCATAGCAGAGGTAAGTAATAAAGGGCATTAGCATGTTGGCTGGGCCGCAGAGGGATGCCCCGGCTTGCTGCTGTGCCAGGCCTGGGCCTCCCCTCGCCTTGCTGGAATTCTATATGGTTTTGAATTTTAATTTTAGATTGCTCCAGGCACACTGCAAATAGCCACAATTTGGGGTAATTTTCTTTAATGGCGAAGTTGATTAGGAATCCAGGTTCTATATGATTAAGAGGCTTATTTACTGCCAGCCGTACAGTTACGCACAGAGACACGTTGAAACCACACAAAGGGCACAGAGCAGAGCCGGGACAAGGGCTGCGCTCGGCCGTGACAGCCTCACCGCTTTCCAGCTGCGCAGTTAAATTTAACTCAAAGGCTGGGAAAACAATTTGATAATTTTGTATCTCAGCGGAAATCGGAGTGCCTTAGAAGATTAAGGCTTCGGAATTCTCCTGGGAGAGACATGGCCACGAGGCACAGAGAAAGCTGCCTCTCCTATGCGGGAGGAAGACGTAACTGTGCCTCTTCCTCCTCCTCCTCCTCCTCGAAGAAGTTTACAAACATTTGCAAGTTGTCAGAAATAATTAGTCTAAAATGGTTCCATGCGCCAGCAAGGGAAACGGCACACGCCTGGTTAATATCAAAGGGCTGCTCTTGCCTTCTTGTGAATCCAAAAGAAATTTGGTTGAAAGTAACTCCCGGAATGAAGGTGGATTCTGTGGAGGTTGATGGTGGGAGGGAGCCGAGGGTTTAGACAGCAGGTCATCAGAGAGGAGGCTGGGAGGCGTGAAGCCGCCTCCAGAGAAACCAGGATGGGGTTTGCAAGGCCAGGACGCCCTTCTGGGGGCCCACAGACCCAGGGCCTGTTTCTGAGAGCGCAGGCCCTGCGCTACCTCCTGGTTGCAGCTGGGTCCGTAGTATCCGTGACCTGGACCTTGCAAGGTGGGAGTGAGTGCCTGCACCTGAACTTCCACAAATACAGAGAGAGCAGGGCTGGCGAGTGAGCAGGCTGCATTTCTGTCTCCGCATTGCCATCTCACAGACGTAGACCCTGGACAGGCCACTTGGTCCCTTTGAGCCTCAGTCCACTCCTCTGAACCGTGGCGCAGAGCCGTCCTCCCTCCCCCGCCAGAGCTAAGGGAGGCTGCAGTAGGGGCGAGCTTGGTGCCTGGCCCAGAATAAGCTCTGGGCCCTGGCGGCTCTATTCTTAAGTGATGCTCCTCTTTATTGGTGGTAGCAACTAGCACCCCTTTCCTGAGGGCTCATCTGTGCCAGGCGTGGGGGAGGTGCTGGGGGGCTCACTCAGAGCTAGGAGGCTGACTCCTCATACAGGGAGGTCAGAAAGGTCAGCTCACTGCACATCCACTGGGCTCTCCTGTGTGAAAGGTGCCCCCTAGAGGTGATCCACAGAGTGGCCTGAGAAACAACTCCAATGAGGGGGCTGGGAGAGGCTCATAGGAGAGGCGCTGGCTGCCTGGGGGTACAGGGAGGCCGCAGGGGAGCCCTGCTTGTAGGATCAGGAGCCCGAAGAGGGTGAAATGATGAAGACTTGATGGTCAATAGGAAGCAGAAGATACAGTGGAGCCAAACAATCAGAGTTCTCCCTGCAACCAGCATCTGTTTTTGGCATTTATCTATCCTTTTTGGCAACGGCTGTTTGTTGCTACGTTTAACAGAGGGTTGATGTCTGAAGACCCAAACCCTTCTCCTTGGAGTCACTCTTCCCTTTTGCTCACCATCTCCCTCCCCACCCTCTCAGGATTCTCAGCCACTGATCCCGAAGGAGCCACGTGGACTCTCTGCGACACATCTCTTTCCAGCCTCTCCGCCTGGGCCTGTTCTATTGTCTCCTTGTGCCGGACACAGGGACACCACCCAGCCCGAGCTATGGCGGCTGCAGGGGCACAGAAATGGGAACCAAGCTTTTCCCTGTGCAGGTGGCACACGATCGGATCCTGGATGTTGTCTGGTCCCTCTGAGGACCCCCGAAAAGCAGACACAGGAGTTTCTGCTTTAATGTTCTACACACAGTCCTGGAACAGCCTGTGCTATGTGGATCAACTGCTAACAAACAAAGCCAAACAACAACTCCAAGCAAAACAGGGCTGTGAGTGGGAGCAGGTGGAGCAAACCCTCCAGAATGCTTCACAGGACACTGGCAATAAAATACAAACCCGTTCCATCCGCATCTTGGTCAGAGGATGCTCCAGGTTTACAGCTCTCTGCCTGTGCTTCCTGCACTAAGATGTAGGTCCCAGGGGCATTCACTTTGAATAGAGATGATGTTATGAAGAAAAACGAAAGCAAAGGTGATTGTGCCTTCCCACACCCTACCATTGCCCTGGAGCAGGAGAGAGGCTACAGCTTGTGGGCTTGGGGGTTCTCCAGGTGGGAGAGAAGCTACAGCCTATGGGCGTGGGAATTCTTCAGGCAGCCTGATGGGCAGATGATAGCTCTTGAAGTTGCTAGAGCAGCCACCCCTTGTGTGGAAAGAAGGCATTTCTATGGCTTTTAAGCACTTTTAAAATTGATTAGGCTTACCTTCCAAAGTGGAGAAAGCTTGCCCCGACTGCTTGAAACCGTTAATTTGCTTGGAGGAACCACACGCGTGAACCGCATAGGGGCATGTTACACCCTCTTCGTGCCTTATAATCAGTGTGAGTTCGTTCTCACCTAGTAACCCGTGTGGCTGCAGAGCCCACCGCTGGTAACCCACACAGTGCACCAGGAGCTGCACTTGTGTGATGTGTGAGCGCAGGCACTGAGGGGCCCCGCTATGCAGAAGCTCGGGTCCTGGACTGAGAGGCTCAGTATTTTTTAACAAGACCCACTTTTCATTTTGCATGGAGGTGGCAAATCTGTAGCTGGCCCTGCATCCGATCTCCTGCCGCCCCTGGCTGGTGGGGTGCGTCTCTGCTCATGTATCTAATGTGGTGGAGGGTGCATGGGCCCTGAGGGCTCACGCAGTCTTCCTGCGTCAAGGCATTGGCTGTGTGTGAGTGGTGGGGCATTATTCAGAATTACCCCTCCTGCTGCCCAGTTCCCTGCCCGCCCAAACCAGCCCACTGCTAGGCCAGCCTGATTCTACCGCCCGCCCCAGGTGAGTGACAGCAGCACCCTGCTCCCCCTGGGAACTCCACTCTCAGCCTCCCTCACCTTTGCCGAGTGGCTTCTAAGGGTGTCCCAGATCCCCGCAACCTCTCCCACGCACTAGCACCTCTGCACACCAGGTCTCCTTGCTGGTGCAAATATGACCACAAGCCCCTGGCTTAGCTCCGCTCCTAATGGTCTTGCACGTCCCTTAAAAGAAAGGACAAAATGTCCCACCGGCATGAGGTCCGCCCTGTGGCGCTTCCTCTCCAGGCTCAGGTGACAAACTGGGTTCCCCAAGGCTTCTCCTGCCACTGCTCAGGGCCTTCACACAGGCCAGTCCCTCCGCCAGGTGCTCACGTGTTCTTGGTGACTCCTGTCCTGCCCTAGCTTCACCGGAAACCGCTCCCCCAGAGGCCTCTGTGGACCCATAAGCCGCATCAGCCAGCACACGTGGCCTCAGCGCTCAGCGTCTCTCCCAAGGCTCCTGTGGACTCTCTTCTGTGCTGGGCTCCAGGTCAGACACCCTTCGCACGGCTTCCTCTGTCTTTGGACCATAGCAGCTGCTCAATAAATATCTACTCCTCCACTGAGAAATGAGGGCGGGAGTGCTCTGTAAGGTAGGGGTGTCTCCCTGCCTTATAACGCTCCATTCAATGCTCAGATTAGAGGCACATTCAAACATGTTATGGTGATCACACGAAAATGGGCAGGAAAAGTGGTGTCTCAACTCCCAGGGGATCCCAGAAGAGGAAATCAACCTCTCCCAGGCTTAGCAGCAGCAGCAGGTGAATTCGGACCTAATAGCCACCGCATGCATTCTGGAACATTCTGGAAACAGTCCTCACCCAGTGGAAAACCTGCATGAAGAAGCTGCTGGTCAGGAGCAGCAGATGTGGGTCTTAAAGTGTTTATTGAATGCCAGTGTCACAGAGACCCTAATGGCCAAATATCTCAAGACAAATGTGCACTTCGGAATTGAAAATGCCTCTTCCGTTTTTCTTCAGCATGAAGGCAATATATTCTCATTAGATTTCTGTAGCATTTGCATTTTTATGTGTTCTGTAAAAGTCAAAGCCCCTCCACTGAATCCCCCAAATCGCCAGCAACATTTTCTCCTACAGAGACATGCTAGCATCTCATTGTTAACTTATTTTGCAAAACTGAGAGCAAACTGAAACCTTCTTGTCCCACTTGCTCTTCTTACTTAACAAATTGTGGATACTTTCCTGGGAAACTGAACATCAGCCTCATTCTTTTCTGCTTTTCTCTGCTGTTCAAAACAACGACATGCCATTGCTTCCTTAGCCAGCCCTGTGTTGATGGAGATTGGGTGGTCTCCAGTTTTTCGCTGCTATGAACCATGCTGCAAAGACCATTAAAAATGTATACATGTCTTTGCATAATTGGGTGAGGCTTTCTGCAGGATGAATTCCTTCCTAGAAATAGAATTCGTGGGACAAATGGCACGAACATTTTAAACATTAATTGGCATCGCCAAATTGTCTCCCTTGGGGAGGTGTTGAAAAATGTATATTCTTAACGATCTGCGGGAACTTACAAGAGAGAGGGTTGAAGTGACAGGAAGCCCAGCACAGAATGGTTTACACAGAAACGTACCATGGAAATTTGCTGCAAGTGCTCCACTGATACTGTCAGAGCGGGTGTCTCTGCTCCGGCTCAGTTCTGCTGGGCGCTGAGTACTTGGCTCGTTGTCAGACAGGTTCTTTCCTTGTGGTCACAGGAAGGCTGCCAGTGGCAGCTGGGCTACCTGGTCCAAGTCCACATCATGGGAGGAGAGCTTCCAGCACAAGCCCCAGGTCACTCAGATGGGGTGCCCACTCTGATTTGGGTCACATGCTCACTCCTGAACCAATCAGCGTGGCCAGACCAAGGTGATCAGGAGTTGGGTTAGGGCAGTGGTTGGCAAACTGCGGCTCGCGAGCCACATGCAGCTCTTTGGCCCCTTGAAGTGTGGCTCTTCCACAAAATACCACGGCCCGGGCGAGTCTATTTTGAAGAAGTGGCGTTAGAAGAAGTTTAAAAAATTTGGCTCTCAAAAGAAATTTCAATCATTGTACTGTTGATATTTGGCTCTGTTGACTAATGAGTTTGCTGACCACTGGGTTAGGCCCTAACTGTTAGGGCAAGGATGGTCACATGTTGCAGTCTAGGCTAGATGTGGACTCTGCTCACACCTTGTGGAGGAGAATGGGAGTCAGGACTGGTTTCATGGGGTGCACCCCACGCCTGCCCCTACGCTCAGAAAAGCCCCACATTTCCATTTCACACTGCAGACCCATCAGTCATACGGCCAGTCTCAGATGAAAATTGGGCTGTTTCTGGGAAAAGGGGGATGGAGCTGAGTTGGCAAAACACACACGTGCGCCGCAGTGGCCTGCGAGAGCCCATAGGACAGCCTGAGTTCTCTGAGAACAGCTTTCTCCTTTGCTGTCTGCCTCCCTCAGGCTCTGAAAATCAGTCTGCACCCGGTTCCAGGTTTTGGACCTGGTGCAAGTAGCCTCGTTGTGTTGGTTTTAAAAAATCACCAAATTAAAGGGAAAAACCCCCAGTTCACAAGAACAAGAAAACTGAATGGATGCGCCCCAGCTTCATCCACTTCTTAGCAACTGCCAGTGTAATGGAAAATCTTCAATCAGAAAATCCTAAGGTTTAGGGCGATGCTTTTCGAAGATTCTTATAAATTGATAACAGCGTGGTATGGTGGAGGACATATTTTCTTAGTCTGCTTCCTTTTCACAAGGAACCCAATTATTTCCCCCTAGTTAAGGAGCAAGGTGGACATTTAAATGACATCTACGTATTTCTGATGTGCTTGCCTCCTCTGCACCATCATAAATGGTCCCATCCACCCATTTCAGAGAAAATTATAATGGCTCATCTTCCAAAAAAGTGATTAATATTTCATTTAGCTATCAATATGTGAATATATTCCCTTGTGTAAGAAAAAAAATAGAAACCATCTCAGATGAGGGTGAAGTCCTTTCTGATTAAATCTCCCCTCCCTCCTCCTTCACTCATTTTCAGTCCTGACCTTTCTCAGAGGTAGCCACTGTTATCATTTTGGTCGTCTTCTAGAATGTTCTATGCAATCACATATCTATTATCTATCTGTCTGTCTACATATAGATACATTGACAGATATCCACAGAAAATACCTATTATTTTGGTGTAAGAGGCATCATCGTGCGTGTCTATTTTGACTTTGTTTAACTCCGCCTGGCTGGTGGGTTTCCACGGAACTGCGTGCAGCTGCAGGAGAGGGGGCTGTGGAAACTCCACGCTGTGCACGCCTCAGCCCTCTGACTGCAGGCGTGGCCATTCTCACAAGCTCACAGCAGGCACCTTGCACGTGCCTGAGGGCGGTGGGCCTGTCCAGCCAGGGTGCCAAGAGGGTTAGGAGGCCGTGGGGTGTGGCAGTTTGGGGGTCCCCGTGAAGTGGACTCTGAGATGGCTGATGTGGGCTGTTCTCAGGATCCACACATCTGGGGAAGTCGAGGCAGTGAGGTGGGCTGAGGGGACCTTAGGCTGTGATGAAGCTGCCCTAAGGTTGGGGGATCACTTCAGAGTTGTGGGGAGCAGAGGCCTTCAGTCCATCACTGGGTGTGGGCTGCCCGGGAGGGGCGTGACCTTGCCATCCTCAGCAGCAATCCCAGGGAAGGGGAAGGCAGGGTGTGGTGGGCTGGGCTGGGGCCCTCAGCCCTGACACTGGGGCAGCCTGAAGACCAGAGGACGGGCCATCAGGATGGGGTGTGGCAGAGCCCACAGGCTCTCGGGGTCCTACATTTAAAGGCAGATTGCCTTGAAAGGGCATGGGCTTGCAGGGGTGAAGTTGTGAGAGGATGGGTCACCCCAGACAAAGGCAGCAGAACCACGCCTCCCCCTTCAGTGTCCATGGCTCTCAAGGCGATAGCGCACACCTTGCCCAGGGCCTCAGACTCGTGGAAACCATCACCCCAACACACACGTTCTCAGAACGCAAATAGATGGGGTTTGATAACTTCTTTTTACACTATAAATTTTATTCAACATAAGTGGAACTCATTAGCTGAAACAATTAAAACCATGGCCAAATTAGATAAATGCTAAGGAAAGTGCTCTGAATTTATTGCCCAGTGATCTATAGGCTTGCTCAGTAACACACTCCTGGAACCTCAGAAGGAAGCTATGAAGTACATAAATATATATGCGCCAAATGGCCAAATTTAATGATGCTTTGACCCAATTTACTTGCTAAGCTAACAAGGCCTGTGGAGAGAAGCTGCTAACGTCACAGATGACAGCCACAGGATAGAAGCCCGTACCTGCCTGAAAACAGACCCTGTCCTGGCAGCAACTTACTGCCCCCCAGAGGCTTGGAGGTGAAAAGCTTGCCACGTCAATCAACCAGGCTCGGACCTTCCTTCCCGCAGAAGCAGAGCGTGCCCCTCAGCCAGGCAGGAGCTCGCAGGTGGCCTGCTGCACCCGCACTGGTGGTGGTGGGAGGCTGCAGGTGTGCACTCTGGAGGCGTAGCCCTGGAGGCACCCAGCCTCCCTCCTGCTCCTCCCCTTAGAGTCTTGTCAAATGGTCACTGCCTGCAGGTGGCTGCACCTCCTGTTTCTCATTCGTAAGTTTGGAACTGTCAGACTTAAAAATACAACAGCCAGTTATTTTGCCAGCAAAATGGGTTTATTCAGGAACTGCAGAGAATTGCAATTTGGGACAAAGCAATCAATAAGTGATAAATTAATAATTAAGAAATATGGCCTTTTAAGGTATATTGACGGACATTTTGATATTCATAAAATTTCTTTCTTGCAGTTGTTACCAAGGCTGAATCCTTCTGAAGCCATATGGTGAAAACACAAGATTCTTACCCAAACCACGAACTCTTCACAGTATTAAACATATTCCTCCCTTAAAAAGGGAGAAAGCTGTTCTGGCCAAGTAGCTCAGTTGTTTAGAGCGTCATCCCCATACACTAAGTTTGTGGGTTCGATCCCTGGTCAGTGCACATACAAGAATCAACCAATGAATGTATCTATAAGTGGAACAACAAATCGATGTTTCTCTCTCAAAATCAATAATAAATTTAAAGAAAAAAATTTTTTGAGAAGAAGACTACCAACGTTTGCATACAAATGCTTTTTGTTGATCAGCTCAAAAACCAACCCGTCTCTCAGCGAGCGGATTGTCATTCAGACCCATCGCTAATTTCCAGTGACGTCTCCTGGGCCATGAAAGAGACTTGGAGCTCTTTATGAACATTTCATTCCAGAGGAAATGGTGTTGGAGCATGGTTCCCGGTGTTGTTTTTAAGTAATAACGCCGCTTCCTGCCAACCCCATTCTTCCCTCCTATGCTTTGCGCCAAGCTGTGGCTTGGAGTGGAGGACAAGTCAGCCTGCAGACCTGCCTGGTGCAGCTGGCCAGCCCCTAGGCCGCTCCGACGGCAGTCTTACATCACCTTTACAAGTACATCAACTTATCTGCAATTAAGTTGAGATTGTCTAATAAAATCTGGTGATATTTGAGCCTATAGTTTATGTCCTAGTAAAAGGCTCCAAATGTTATTGCCATAAGAATCCATGTGATAACCCAATATTACCTGTATTTCAGGCTAGACAACTGACTGTTTAGAAATGGTAGGATAGGGAAATGGAGGGACCAGAGGTCATGGCTGTTGAGGATTCCTGAAGGCTTCATTTTCACTGTCAAGTTCCCCTTCTAGGACTCAAAAAGCTCAGCTCACCCTCCCTCCCTCCCTTCCTTTCTCCCTCCCTCCCTCCCTCCCTCCCTCCCTCCCTCCCTCCCTCCCTCCCTTCTTTCCTTTCTTGCTTCCAACCTCCTTCCCTCCCTCCCTTCCTTCCTTCCTTCCTTCCTTCTTTCCTTCCTTCCTTCCTTCCTTCCTTCCTTCCTTCCTTCCTTTCTCCCTCCCTCCTTCCCACCTTCCCTCCCTCCCTTGATACATCTATTGACTGCTTCCCACCCCACCCCCAAACTGGGATGGGGATTGAACCTGCAAACCAGGCATGTGCCCTTGACCCGGAATCAAACCTCACCACACCTCTGGTGTGCAGGCTGATGCTCCAACCACCCAGGCACATTGGCCAGGATTCCTGGACCTTTATTTATTAACTAGAGGCCCAGTGCACAAAATTCATGCACGGATGCACGGGGCAGGGGGTGTCCCTCAGCCTGGCCTGCACCCTTTCCAATCTGGGACCCCTCGGGGGATGTCTGACTGCTGGTTTAGGCCCCATCTCTGCAGGATCGGTCCTAAAGAAGCAGTCGGACATCCCTCTCACAATCCGGGACTGCTGGCTCCTAACTGCTCACATGCCTGATTGCCATTAACTGCTTCTGCCTACCAGCCTGATTGCCCCCTAACCACTCCCCTGCTGGCCTGATTGATGCCTCACTGCTCCCCTGCGGGCCTGATTACCCACAACTGCCCTCCCCTGATGGCCTGATAGCCCACAACTGCCCTCCCCTGCCGTGACCCGCCTCCTTTGTATGAGATGGCTGGGACCAGCCTCCTCCACATTGCACAGAGCCATGGGACCCCCAGGCTTCACCATGCAGAGTGGCCGCTGGGCCCTGCCTCCGCTGTGCACGCAGCCATCTTGTGATGGCCATCTTGTGACGACATGAGGGTGTGATGCCACCTAGGCTATTATTAGCATAGATATGCAATCTACATTTAGAACCAATTTTTTGTGCACGACGCTGTGTTGCTAACCCCAGGTGCTACGTGGTGCAGGAGCACTCATGCAGAACTGCCCATCCAGCAGCAGCTCCCCTTCCCCACCCCTGCCTCCAGCCTGCACCATTCTTCCTTTCTCTGAATCTGACCGCTCCAGATCCCTCATATAAAAGGAATCACACAGCCTTTGTCCTTCTGTGACTGGTTAATTTCACTGAACATAACGCCCTTGGGGCTTGTGCTGTGGTTGAATGCGGCAGGTTTTCTTTCAAAGGCTGACGTGTCCCCTCAGGTTAGATAGCACCGGCTTCTCCCGGAGGCACATGGACACGGGTGTTTCCATATCTCAGCTGTGTGAACATTGCCGCGATGAGCACGGGGGCGCAGATACCTCTTCATATCCGATTTCAATTCTTTTGGACAAATGCCCAGAAGTGGAATTGCTGGGTGGAAATGAGTCACAATGCCTCTTGTCAATGGGCTTTGAGTTGGGCCACAGACATGAGCAGTGATGAAGTCTCAGTCCTGCCAGTGAGTGTTCCTGGTGCTTAGAACATTAGGCTCTGAACCCAGCTCTGAAAGGTGGCCTTCACTGTAACCAGGTAGACACCTAGCTCAGAGGTCCCCTGAGGAGTGCCCCCCCGGGGGGGCTTCTGCAATGTCTGTGGACATTATGGGGGTCACACCTTACAGGGGAGGGGTGTGCTACAGGCATGTAGGGCTGGGGGCCAGGAATGCTGCCGAACATCCCACAATGCACAGGCCAGCCCCACCCCTGAGAGAGAGAGCTGGTCTGAATGTCTAAGTGAACCTACCTGCTAAACAAGCCTGACTTTCCAAGGTGGCTGCCGAGTGGCCTTGTGTTTTCTTCCTGAATCGTGATTCCACTCTGATGAAAACACAGAGTGAGGTCAGGGGACCGCCAGCCTCAGACCCCTGCTGGAGTGGGGACTGTGAGAATAAACAAATCATCTTTTCTGTCAAAGAACAGTTTAGACAGCTGCCATTTTGGACTGCGTGACTTGGCAGCTGCCATGTTGGCCTCATGGCTTGCAGCTCCCCTAAGGGCCACCATCTTGAAACAGCAAAGGCCAACCTCTCCCTTTGAATTAGCCAATCAGGAAAGACTGTGTGCCTGAGTTCCAATCAAGAACAAGGGACAGGTCACGTGCGTCAGGGATTATAAAGCCGAGCAGCCTGCCTGCTCGGTGTGCACGTGCTTCCAGACCATGTGTGTGCACCCTTCTATGTAAAAGTAAAGATGTTTGCCTTGCTGCCTGGCTCCCTGTTTTGTGTTCTATCAGGACCCCTGACTTGGGGGGCTCACCTTATTTCTAACAGGACGAAGCAGGGAGCAGCCACAAACAGCTCAGGCACCTGGTATTTGTGAAGGCAGGAGGCAGGAGGCAGGAGGCAGGAGCAGGAGGCAGGAGGCACAAAGATGGAGTAAGCAGCCCGCCGGAGTCTGGAGAAGCAGGACTCAATCCTCAGCTCCTATGGAAAGAGGTGCAGTGCCGAAGCAGCGACTTTATTCCCAAGTAGAACGCACACCCTATGAGAGAAAACACACGAAAGCAGTGCATTTGGAAGCAGCCTCCCAGGGCCCTCAGGATGCGCGGGCGCTCCGAGCAAGCTGTAGGTGCGCCGTGGTGAAGTGTGGAATATTCCCTGTCTCTCGTGTCTTAAAGCTTACAGATTCCAGAAATGAAAGCAGCTCGTGCATAAAACACCGCTCTGGGAACTAGCATGTTCACACTGTGCTTGTGCGGGCTGGGCTGTAGAGTGCTGAGGTGGGACCAAGCAGGACCCTGTGCCGAGGCCACTCTCCAGACCTCCTCACGCAATGCAGCGTGCTCTCACCTCCCTGTGGCTGGAGCACCAGCGCCTGTGGAGATATTTAACCCCCTTCCGGGCTCTGTCCCAGACAGGATTACCACACACTACCCCCTTCCCGCGGCTCTGTCCCAGACAGAGTTACCACACACCGGAGAGTGGTGCGTTTACACGGAGTCCGCAGTTTCCTAAGCACGAAGAGCATGAACAGCTCTCAGCTAAGGAACACAGGTCAGATGGGAGCTGGAATGGAACATCTGAGCTGGAGGGATGGGGAGAGAGGCTCCGGGAGGCCTGCCGCTGCCTGAGCTCCTCCGGACCCATGTCAGAAACACCCAGGCCAGAGACTGCGGTCCTGTTTGAATTGACGGAAAAGCCAAATTGCCTGGAGCGCTGGTTTCTGCACCTGTGTCCACCTGGGTTTCGGGGGTGGGGGGGCGCAGGGCTGTAGATCCCTTTGCAGGCTAAAGAGAGACCCCACACCTCCCTTCCACTCCTCTTCTTTCTTGAGATGCCAAATAAGATTTTTGTGCAGAGGAAACCCCAAATGACTATTATTAACTCAAAGGGGGAGGAGCTGTTAATTAAAATATTGGCTTTAAACTATTTAAAAAGAAATTAATTTGTTCACTCTTGAATGCCGGAGGCTTGGAATTCAGGAGTAAAAGGACCTTGTCGTCAAACAGACCTCCGTCAAAATGGAAGTGCCCGTGCCCCTTCCCCTATGACCTTATCCCATGACCTCCCCCTGTTCCCCAGCCTCATTTTCCTCATCTCTATTGGAAGAAGCAGCCAGAGTCTGAAGGGCACAGCGGGGACTACAGGCAATCGCACCCAGGCTCCCGGGTGCTTCGGAGGGAGGCCGGTGAGTGCGCAGCGTCGACCTGCAGAGAAGGAGGTGTTGTGCTGCCTGGAGATCCTGGTTCCAGGCTGGGTTCCTGTTGAGCCTTCTAGTCTTCTTTGGCAGCAAGCGACAGAAACCTGCGGTATTTTAAGCAGCAAAGGAATCTACTGGAAGGCTGTTGGGTGGCCAGTTCATAGCATGGACGGAAAGCTCAAAACCAGTAGCCCCTCCAAGCACAGAACTCAGCTGAGAGTACTGCTGGGCATCAAGCAGGTGGCACCTGCTGTCTTCGGATTTCCCACCCACCCTGTTGGAGAAGCCAGCCTGTCCCTCCAGGGAGCAGATCACCTTCATGGAGGTGCCCCGAGCCTGGGCACAGGGAGCAGATCACCTTCATGGAGGTGCCCCGAGCCTGGGCACAGGGAGCAGATCACCTTCACGGAGGTGCCCCGAGCCTGGGCACAGGGAGCAGATCGCCTTCACGGAGGTGCCCCGAGCCTGGGCACAAGGAGCAGATCGCCTTCACGGAGGTGCCCCGAGCCTGGGAGCAGATCGCCTTCATGGAGGTGCCCCGAGCCTGGGCACAAGGAGCAGATCGCCTTCACGGAGGTGCCCCGAGCCTGGGCACAGGGAGCAGATCGCCTTCACGGAGGTGCCCCGAGCCTGGGCACAGGGAGCAGATCGCCTTCACGGAGGTGCCCCGAGCCTGGGCACAGGGAGCAGATCGTCTTCACGGAGGTGCCCCGAGCCTGGGCACATGGAGGAGATCACCTTCACGGAGGTGCCCTGAACCTAGGCATAGGGAGGGCCCCAGCAAATCCAGATGCTGGAGCCACAATGCTCATGTCCCCTGCAGGCCTCAGTGACCTTGGGCTCAGCCCACCCCTCTCACCCAGTGCTGCCCGCCACTGGGACTGAAGCTGCAGTCCTCTGCTGCCCGATGAGAAGTGACTGTCAGTTCGGAGCCTGCTGCCCCATGTGTTTATCTGAAGTCGGGATTTTGCAGAAGCGCCCACCACCGTGGCAGATACCCCTTCTCCAGGCGGGCAGACAGGCAGCAGGTGGCATAAGAGACTGTCGGGGAGTTGGGGAGTCTTTCTAATGATGCATTGCAAACCTTGGCCTTAGATCTCAGTTTCCAAGTTATCTAATATGCCGCGTCCCCAGAAACAACGCGTGAACAGTCACCCCCAGTGCCTTCCACGGGCAGCCTCCACGCGTGGTGTTTCCTCATGCAAACAAATGCCCAGCTGCCGTGCAACGACACCCTGATGCTGTTGGAAAATTCCCAGATTTGCGTCAAAAGTATCTTATTCTGTACAATGATATGAAGAAATCTAGAGAAAAAGAATGACACAGGCATATCGATCAGCTAATTAAAAAAACAAGCTTGCAAAACCAAGAGACACAAACACCTCTGAGCCTCCAGCTTATGAAATATTTATTCAGTGGCACAGAAGACACTGAAGTCGGAAATGAACTTTGCAGAGTAATTACTTTTGATGCCAGCAAAATGTCTTCAAAGGCCTTTAGGTAAACATCACAGTTGAGAGGCACAAGGTGGATTGTAAAATGACATTATGCTTTTAAAGGCAGCAAGGGATGGATCAAAATGAGCAACCTGTCCACGGGCAGGTCAATAGGGTTCCTGCATGGAATTTTCTAGGAGCTGCTGCTGAAGAGCAGGGCAGAGATGCGCAGAGGGGAAGAGGAGATATGATGTGATGGCGAGTCAGAAAAGCTACTGGCACTAAGACCAGAGAGGAGCCTCCTCCTGCTTAAAGGAACTCTAAACAATGCCCTTAAATTTAAAAACAGAGTCTGTGCCACTAATTTTGATAAAGATCTTAAAAATGACATTAAAATGGAGATACACTCAAACTAGGCATCTCCTGGGAAAATGTCACTTATTGTGTTGCATTTGTTTTCCGTTTTGTTCCAGTGCTCTCATGAAAACAGCTTTATCACCAGTACTCCCGGCGGGAAGTGGAAGCGTGAAGGAGTGGGAGTGTTTCTGGGTTTTAGATGGATCCTTGGGGAGGGCTGCTGTGTGTGAAGCACACGGCCTCTCCCAGCACTGAGCCTGCCTGGGTGCTGTTGCCAGGGCCCGTCCGTCTGTGCTCCTTCACCTTCAGGTCTGAGCCTGTGTCAGAGTAGCAAGGCCATTCCCGAGCTTCAGGGTCAAGCAGTAACGCCACTCACTGGCCAAGGTCATTTTTTAAAGTGCCCCATAGAAAATGACCTTGGTTCTGAGTTAACGCGAGACTCACACCACATGAGGGGAAGCAGAATTTGCCACCCCAGAATCTGCCTTTTGGGAATTTTTAAGAAACAAAAGACTTGGGAAGAAACTCTGGCCTTCCCTCTAGCTGTCTAAGAGCTTAGTTGGAGGCCCTGCCCAGGAAGGAGCTACTTCACAGGGAACCAGGAGTGATGGGCAGGGAGGGACCCAGCAAATCCTGTTGATCCAAGTTCCCTTTGCATCCCATTGTGACATATGGCCCAGCAAACGTTCATTTACAAACGGTTGCTTTTCTATCTTCATGTAAATTGCTTCCTGCCCTTTGAGGTCCCCAAAATACAAATATCCCCGACCTTGGCTCAGGACCATGTATGAATATACCCTCAGCTGCCTAGATTTGTCCTCAGGGCCAAATTCTGACGGACCCCCTCTCCCCCCGCCCCTGTATGTGCATATTGGTCATTTTCTCCTGTTAAATCTGTCTTATGCAAATTTGATTATTAGTCTGGCCAGGAGAATTTAGCATGTTTGGAGGAAAATTGTTTTTTTCTTCCCCACACCCACAAGGCTCAGTTTTCCTGAGTCCGTACAGACCAGACCCACTTGGAGGTGATCTGGTGACTTCAGAAGAGGAAGAGCTTGTTCTACAGCCATAGTTATCCAGGTGCAAGTGACACATAACCCCCCCCGCCCCCACCTCAGGGAGAAGACATACCTTCAACATTTCATCCCCTGCAGACATCAATGTTAGGGCTGGTGGAAGCAGGCTCCCTGCTTTGAGAGCTGTCATGAGAAGAGAATATTTTATAAATTCCTCATAGAAAAAAAAGGAGAAAAACTTGAACCTGTCTCTTTACGTTCACAAAAATCCTGAAACAGAGTTTTATAACCCACTGTCATTCTGAAATGCTCCTCCTGGATCCCTCCTGTTGAAATCATGGGAAACTCTTTGAAAAGAAACAATAACCTCCCTTCCCATCCCTAGCCCATAAGTAGAAGCAAAATTTCAACGTTGTTGAAAGAAAACCCTGGAACTGGTCTGCCTTTCCCTGGTTGGGTTGCAGAGCAGCCGGGAAGGTGCAGAATAATAATAAAGGTCTGCTCACTCCCAAAGAGGACTCCCCACTAATCTCCGCCTTTGTAACTGGGAAATCACTGTGGTTTTGAGGTGTGCTTTGATGATCAGGGAAACAAGCTGGAGTTATCTTTGGGGTACCCAATGGGGCCTACCCTCACTTCCCAGAGATGGGAAGGGGGATCAACTGGGGTGCTCCAGGGAATAGCACATGCTCCCTGAGGGGAGTGGCCAGGCCTTGTGACAGGTGTAAGCAGGGAGCACTCCCAGGAGCCTCTGGGAGGGAGTGGGTCCACGGGACAGGAAAGGTCGAAGGAGCCAGGCAAGTCCCCACGGGTGGCTATAGCCAGACCCTCCAGGGGAGCCAGGGGGTGTTCTCAGACTGGGGCTCACATTGCCCACAGTGGTCAGTCATTGGCTAAGGCTGCCCCGGTGGCCGTGATCCCTCGGGTGGGCACCTGTGCTCTCAGGAGGTGCAGACAAGGGCCTGGGGGAACCTCAGGCTGCCACAGGGCCTAGAGGTTAGAGCCCAAGCACACAGGGCGGGGGGTGGGGCAGCGGGGAGCGCAGGGGCCTGGTGAAGACCTGGGGAAAGAATGGGATAGGATGTGGGTGGAGCACTAGGGGAGGGAGGCTAGCAGGGCAGAGCTGAGAGCCCGTCATTGGCCTTCACTATGGGAGTGTCCCCAGGCTTCACAAAGCGCCAAGAACCCTCAGCTGAGATGACAGATACATACACGCCGCACAGGCTCGGGCCAGCCCTCCCACCTCATAGGCCAGGAAGCGCACAGTCTTGGGAGGCTGATTTCCTCACGGTTTGGATACACGGGCTGGCTCTTCTTATGCCGCTCTGTATCCTTTTGACTGGAAATTTCTCTCTCTGCGCAAAAGACGCAAATAAAGCAGCATATGCACTTCCTTCCTCTGGAACTTCCTTGAGTCCTGGACCACCGTTCCAGCTGCACACTGGTCCAGGTGCCTTGAGATGAAAATGTGGCCACGACATGACATCTTAAAACACACCTCCTGCTGCCACGAGGTGGTCCATGCACCTGAAGAGGGTGACCCAGATGCAGCCAAAGTGCAGAAACAGCCAGGCCATTCCACAGGCAGGGCGCTGGCGGGAGTGAGGGCACGGTGCTTGGTCACTCAGGATGGGATCCGGACTGGGCACTGCACACTGAGCCACAGGCGGGCACCCTCCAGGAACTCACCATGTTTCAGAAGCCTCGGCGTGGCGGCTCCTGAGAGAGTTCTGCCCTGTTGGCCCCACCCTCTCACAGACACAGGGCCACGCAGGGCCTGAGGGCTGAGACCATTGGCAAAGGCACTAAGGCCGGTCAGGAAAGCTGCCGGTTGGCTGACTCAAAAGGCGCCTCCCCTGAATCCCAGCCTCCTGCCTTTCCACTGAACCACATTCCTCACAGGCCTCTTGCCTGAGTTTGATTAGAACTGTCTCCTCCCTGAAATCAAAGTGATTCACTGGCTCAACTCACTGCTTTGTATGCTGCAGAGCCCTGGGTTGTTTGTTTGACTCCCCTCTTCCACCAGGAAGGCAGGCAGGGCCCTTCCTCTCAAGAAGATGTGGCAGTTTTGCTAAGTGACAGCGGGAAGTAATTAGCACTCGAGTCCCCCTGCCTGCAACCTGTCTGCAGTGGTTCCTGCTTTCCCTGTCAGATGCCTCCTCCTGAGTGCATGGATAATTCATGGTTCCCTTCTCCTGCTGGCAGTGAGGCCTGCTCGGCTGCTGCTGGAGACAGGCCTGGGTGACAGGGGGAGGCGGGCTTCCTGGAGATGGAGCTGGGTGACAGGGGGAGGCGGGCTTCCTGCTGAGATGGAGCTGGGTGACAGGGGGAGGCGGGTTTCCTACTGAAAGAGGGTTTTCGCATGTGTGACCCACTGACAGACTGCTCATTCCAACTGGCTCCTAGGAACACAAGAGATACCTATCAACCCGCCAAAAGCAGAGCTCTGAGGATGCCTAAATTGGTTTTGGGGTCCCCTTTCCCCTTAAATGCTCTGCTTATGGCTGTTGAAGATTCCTTCATTTGTTCACTGAGTCTTATGGAGTCCCACTGTGTGAATGAGCCGGGCTTCTGTCCCTGGTCACCAAGCACAAACAGATTGCCAATGGCTTCCTGTGCTCCTCAGATGCAGGGAGGAACTGGGAGGGAGATTCCAGGAGATGCAGCTCCAGCTTACCTGGGCAATGACCTCCCTAGCTGCATCTGATATTCATGATGGAGCCATTCCCAGCCTTAGAGAGTGACTGTCTAACATATACAGGTCATTTGCTTATCATGCTAGGGTCTCACAGACAAGTGGCCAAGCTCTGGGTGTGTGCATGTGTGTATAAATGTGTGTGACTATATGCATGAGTGTTTGTGTACATGAGTGTATGCATGTGCATGTTTGCAGGAGCTGTGTGTGAGTGTATGCATGCACAAATGTGCATGATTGTGCATGTATGTCCATCTCTGTGTGCATGATCAAGGGTGCATGTGGGTGATCCTATGTCTCAGTATGTATTCATACAAACATCTAAACATGTGTGAACATGTGTGTTTAAGTGCATACTTGCATGTTCATATGCGTGAGTATGAGTGCATGCATGTATTATGATGTGTATGTACACATGGTGTGATGAATACCTATGCATACATGAATGCATGTGCAAATGTGCCCTAGTGTGTGCATGTGTGCATTCATAGGGTGCTGAAAATGTCCTTTCTGCTTACCACCATGTCTGCACCCAAAATTTTATGGAATTATGAACCCTATATGCTCCTGGAATAACTCCTCACATCTCTCAACTCACCTTCCTTCAGCCCTCCTAAGCATGTGGTGCCTTTGAGACTTGCCTACTGCTGTGCCTGCTCTGGGCACTTCCTCCCCATCATTGGAAGCCTTGGTGTCCCTGACTGCCCTCCTCTCTCCAGCCACAGTGATGCTAAGTCAGGGGAGGGGTCATTCTTCCCTCCTCCTTTGCACTGCTGCTGCTTCTAGCCTCAGCCAGACCCTCTGTCTTTCCTTTCCTTTCCTTTTTTTTCCTTTCCTTTCCTTTCCTTTCCTTTCCTTTCCTTTCCTTTCCTTTCCTTTCCTTTCCTTTCCTTTCCTTTCCTTTCCTTTCCTTTTCTTTTTCTTCCTTTCCTTTCCTTTCCTTTTTTTTTCCTTTCCTTTTTTTTCATTTCCTTTTTTATCCTTTCCTTTTTTCCTTTCCTTTCCTTTCCTTTCCTTTCCTTTCCTTTCCTTTCCTTTCCTTTCCTTTCCTTTCCCTTCCCTTCCCTTCCCTTCCTTTCCTTTCCTTTCCTTTCCTTTCCTTTCCTTTCCTTTCCTTTCCTTTCCTTTCCTTTCCTTTTCTTTTTCTTCCTTTCCTTTCCTTTCCTTTTTTTTATTTCCTTTTTTATCCTTTCCTTTTTTTTCCTTTACTTTTTTTCCTTTCCTTTCCTTTCCTTTCCTTTCCTTTCCTTTCCTTTCCTTTCCTTTCCTTTCCTTTCCTTTCCCTTCTCTTCCTTTCCTTTCCTTTCCTTTCCTTTCCTTTCCTTTCCTTTCCTTTCCTTTCCTTTTCTTTTTATTCCTTTCCTTTCCTTTCCTTTTTTTTCCTTTCCTTTTTTATCCTTTCCTTTTTTTTCCTTTCCTTTCCTTTCCTTTCCTTTCCTTTCCTTTCCTTTCCTTTCCTTTCCTTTCCCTTCTCTTCCTTTCCTTTCCTTTCCTTTCCTTTCCTTTCCTTTCCTTTCCTTTCCTTTCCTTTCCTTTCCCTTCCCTTCCCTTCCCTTCCCTTCCTTTCCTTTCCTTTCCTTTCCTTTCCTTTCCTTTCCTTTTCTTTTTAAAATTCCTAATGCACTTATTTTGGCTCTTAATGAAAGCATAGCATACATACAGAACAAGAAATCATAAAGGATAGCCTGGTACGCTTTCTTCACAAAGTGAACACACCCATCATATGTAGGTCAGGAAATAGACATTGCTATCCTCCTGATGCCACCTTCCGGCCACTGGACACTCCTCCACAAAGATAACTGACATCCAGCATTGAATGCCTGGATTGGTTTTTCCTGTTTTTAACTTTATGTAAAGGGAATCATACAGCAAGCTTGCTGTTGTGTGTGCTTTCTTTTGTTACACATTTTGTTTGTGGAGCCATCCTGTAGCTTAAAATAGCATGTCCTTCCTTTTCATGCTGTATAGTATTCTACTGTATGCACATACCAAATAGATTTTTTCATTTTATTATGGATGGTCATTTGGATTTTTCCAGACTTGGACTATCCTATATAATAAAAGCGTAATATGCAAATTGACCGAATGGTGGAACAACTGGTCAGTGGGGGGGCGGGGGCAGGGCAGGTGAGCAGGTGGTGCCAGGCCAGCCAAGGAGCATGCCAGAGGGAAGAGGAAGGAGAGGGCGATGAGGATGGGGCCATTCCCTAATCAGGCCCCCACCTCGCCTCCCACAGAGGGAGACCAGACTTTGGCTTAGGCCCACTCCCTAAGCCATCAGGCGGACATCCCCTGAGGGCTCCTGGACTGCAAGAGGGTGCAGGCCAGGCTGAGAGAACCCCCCTCACCCCTGAGTGCATGAATTTTCATGCACCGGGCCTCTAGTTTTTAATACTTCTATGTGATTATCTTTATCAATTCATTTTGGTCAATGCACATAGACATTTATGCGGGCTTACACCCCAGAGTGAAATTCTGGGCTCCCTCGATTTCCTTGCTGGGACTCCAGCAGCAGCCTGGGACTGGTGCACCTTGATCTTTCCCAACCTGCACTCCCCATGCACATCTGCAGGGAGCCCAGCTCAACTCGACTCAGCACCTCTCAAAGTTTCCACTGACTGTTCAACATAATTCACCTTCTAGGATACTCTTTATGTAGTTGTCTGCAACGAATGGCCACACAGTCTTCCAAGCCACCTAGTCAGCCCACAGAATCATGACCAATAGGTGGTTTTTGCAATCTTAAATTTCCACATGGTTTGTGGCATAGAAAGAAGCCAGCTGGCAGACCCTACAGCCTCGTCTTCACGTTCCTGCTCTAGCCATTGACAGCTCCTCCCGCCCTCTCATCTGCCTTCCAAGTCTTGCCCTGCGCCCGGTCTCCATGCCAGGACCCGCTTGCCCCAGGGCCCTCCTCCTGCTGTCATCTCTTCCAACCACATCATCTCTTCCTCCTTGAGACCCTCAGTGTTGTCCTTGCTTCTCGTGGGCCACCTGCTGTCCCCGCATCGTGACCCAGTGGGTTGAGGGCTTATCTCTTCCCTACAGCATGTCCCTAGAATAGGGCCATCATCATATTCACGTTGCCATGCTTCTAGCAAAAAGAATGCTCCTTTGCGGGTCTTCAGGTGCTTCACAGACATTGCCTCACTCATTCCCTGTGGTCTGCCATCACCATCTTCAGTGGCTTAGAAGACTGAGGCCACGGGGGCCCTGACACAAGATGAATCCAGGTGGTCAGCTCCACGGCCATGGCTTTCCGTGCAGGGCATCCTGACAGGCACAGAGGAGACACTGCGCACCCACTGAGTGTCGATGGATCTGGACCACCGGGTCTCTAACGGTTAACAAGCTCCCCTTCCTAGGCATCTCTGGCAGGAAGGGACTTAATCCAACAAGGAAAACAAGAGCGGAAACCTAGCCGGGCATGAAGCACACAGAGCAGTGTTTCCTGGTTCCATGGGGTGGGTGCCAGGCCCTACGATGCACACCTCATTGCTCAGCTCAGCTCACCCAGGAGGTCACCTGGTGCTGTCATTTCACACTAACGAAACCCAGTCTCAGAGCGGTGATGCTGTCCTGGGTCCCACATACGCATCGCCGCTGGGCTTTTAATTTATGTGACAGTTTTAGGAGCTAGCTCAGGACAGAAGCCATCACCCTCTCGCGGATGATGCTCTCCAAGCCTCACATGATGACGCCTTGGCTTGGCCAGGAGCCGGCTTCCCGCGCAGGCCTTCACTCTGATGTGCAGACCAAGTGGCGGCTGCTGGTCAGAGGACTTAACTCTCAGACGCAGCTGTGGGCTGGGACAGACTTGCTGGTAAGTTTCTAGAACAGGTTGCCACACATTTCCAGCACTTTCCTTGGGTCTCGCCACCGGTGATAAATCCCAACTTCTCAGACCTCGGGGCAGCTGGCTCACTTCTCAGTGTTAGCTAACACGAAGCAGAGAAGAGAATGTGGCTGAAGTAGCACTCACAGAACGGCTGCTTCATCGTTGGGGGGGCTTTGTCTTCTTGGTCTTTCTCAGACAAGCGCCACTAAGGACCAAGGGGCGGGAAAGGTCTCCCCTGAAATTTTGCCTGGCTGTGTGCATCAGGGGTCGGTCTCCATGAGCCTAAACAGACGCCCTCAGTGGCGCGTGTGCTCCTTGGTCGCTATGTGGAAGGACAATGGGGAGACTCTGAGAAGCCCCCCAGGTGGAACTGAGGAGCTCACACTTACTATTTATGGTGCAGAAAGGCCTGAGCTGGCATCTCCTGAGGCAGAGGTGGGGATGGAGGAAACGGTTCTGGGCGCTGCTCAACCTCATATAAATGGAATCGGATGCTTTCCTTTAATTGCACATTTCATTAGGATGCTGGCTACGCCTGGAATAACATGACACTTTACCCTGCTTGCAGACTTGAATAATGCATTTCATTTATTTTAAATATTCTACAATGCAGGGCATGGGATTGGTGCTTCTGTTATCCATAATACCATTCACGGTGCGTTGCCTCGCCCCGTGCAAGAAGGCTGAGTTCTGCGGTCGTGGGTTCACATTCTGTTTTTTTTCTGTACAATCCGCCTGCTCTGCTGACCTGGAGGCACCTCAGGTTCCTCCTCGAGTGGGCATGATGACCGCAGCACCTTCGTGGCTTCCTGTGGGCCTGGGGAGATCACTTATGAGACATGCCCGTAACGCACAGACCCTGTGTGGCGCTGCTATTATTACTGCCACTGTCATGACTGAGCGGGGTGCTAGACGGTGCAGGGCAAAGGACAAGTGAGCCCACAAACACTGGTGTGAGCGGACCAATCAGTGGGGATGGGCAGGAATATCTGGAAAATTATTTCTTAGAGAAGTTGCTGTTGGCAGAAGAATTCCTGGAGGAATGAGGGGCATTCCATAGGCAAGCATGGGGGTGGGACGGAAGTGGCGAGGGTGGCAGACAAAGCAGGGCAGGAGTCAGGTTTGGCGCCCGCGTCTGTGTGCCCACTGTGCAGGCAGCTGCTTTGTCCATACATACATGTGCTGGTCTTGTGTCTCGAGTCACGTGGTCTGTGCTCCCTGTGTTTTGATGGTATCCGTCCACTCATTTGTGTCCCAGATGAAGGATCTAATTCCAGGACAAAGACAGTATGCTGGCTGCTGTTGGGGATGTATGCAGTGTGAGTGGGTCAGCCGGAGGAGCTGGGCCCATGAGCGGATGGAGCAGGCACAGGCAGGCTGCCAGTGGTGAGGGGCCTGCTGCGGGGCCGGTGGTGGTGCTGCCTTAAGAGCCTGCTTGTTACTCACAGAGGAGAGCAAAAATGTCCAGAAAAAGATAAATGTTCCATACAATTGCACAAGTTTTCTTATCAAATTAAAAATATGAATGGTGTAACAGCAGCTTAAATATTTCCTGCATTTTGTGCCACCTCCAGGAAAAAGAAGAAGGGAAAAGGTGGGGTGGAGATGAAAGGGGACGAAAATCCAGGTCCAGATGAGGCCAGGCTTACTGGCTTCGCGAGTGAAAAAGACTGCCGTCCCCATGAGGAAGGCTGCCAGGAGCCCCCTGTCACAGCCGCTGAGAGCGGCTGGAGCTGCTGCCTTTGTTGTGTTGTCTGAGGGGAGAGACGAGAAAGGGCCAGCCCTCTTCTAACAGACCCCCACTCTCCTTCCCGTCTCATCCTGAAGCAGAGGCGAGACCCACTCAAACAAACCCAGCTGGTTTTCTGCTAAAGGTGAAAGCAATTCAAGGCAGGAAGGACAGACTTTCAACAAATGGTGCTGGAGGAACTGGACCCATAAAGAAACAAAACCCTAAAACAAACCTCAGTCTCTGCCTCACACCTGTTCAAAGATGAACTCAAAATAGATGATGGATTTAATGTGAACCTGAAGCCATAGCTTCCAGGGAGAAAACACACCACAGAGTAAAACCTCTGGGTCATGGACAAGGTGAATGGTTCTCGGACTCGACACCAAGAGGATGACCTACTTAAGAAGGGGTGCACTCAGCTCCCCAGAATGGAAAACTGCTCCGCGCAAGCCCAGGGAAGAAGCTGGGAGGAAAGAGTCACAAGCTACACACCTGGTAAAGGGTTAGTACTTAGAATACATAAAGAATTCTCAAAACACAACAGTGAAAAACCTTAAACAATTCAACTAGAAAATAGGCCAAGAACCATAAAGAAATATTTCACAGAAAGGGTATACAGAAGGCCAAGAGACATATGAAAAGATGCTCAGTGTCACTAACCAGAGAGATGCAAATTAAACTACAAAGAGCTATCACCTCACACCTGTCAGAAGAGCTGTCATTAATAAAATCAACCAATGACAAGTGCTGGTGAAGATGTGGAGGAAAGGGAACCCTCGTGCACTGCTGGAGGGAATGCAGACTGGTACAGCCACTCTGGAGAACACTGTGGAGGTTCCTCAAAAAATTAAAAAATTAAACTGTCTTATGACCCAGCAATTCCACTTCTGGGAATAGGTCTTACTTGGACATTTTTTAAGTGGAAAAAATAAACTTGTTTGACAATAATAGCGTGGCTAGTGTGAATATAAAGTTACCTCATTTTCTCGGGAAGTAACATAACAACATAATTTAAAAAAAAGACCTAAAAACAATAAGGGGGGAAACCCTTAGCCCAGCATCCAACCTCCATGAATTTACCCTAAGGAAACAACTGGACAAGCGTGTGAAGATTTATGTGCCGGTTATTAACTAAAGTATTCTTTATAAAAGTGAACAAGCAGAAACAAGCAAAATGTCCAAAATATGCAAAAAAAGATTGGCTTAACCGATGGTGCACACTGAGACAATGGACAGGGGACCTCTTCCAGGTAAAGCAGGTTGGCATCTTGGGTGTCACATGGGGGTGCTGCGCAAAGCCGCGCTTACCTGTAAAATGCTGGGGCTCTGTGTGTGCTTGCATAAGCACATGGACAGGGGCCATTGGCAAGGGAAAGGCCCAAACCTTAGCTATGTAATCTGCGTGTGAGAGGGTTCAGCTAATTATATGTTTTAAAAATGTGTATCCCTTTGGGCATTTGTAGTTATTTTCCATAATGATTACTTATATACATAAAATAATAAAGTTTCCTGTGTTACCCCATTATGGGAAGGCAAGGACGGAGGGAGGGAGGGAGAGAGGGCAGAGATGTCTGTGCGCCTGTTGACGGGATGAGTCCTGGGCAATGCTTCCGAGGGCAGGAATGAGAAGCTGGCCAACCCTCCTCGGGGGGAAGGGAAGTGGACAATGTGCTCCTGGGCTCCACTGGCTTCATGTCCTCTGGTCCTGGCCTCCTGGAATCATTAGGCAGGACACTCAAGACTTTAGAAGACACGTGGTGGACCCAGCTTCTTTGGGGGTCTGGCCACTAGTGCACTGCAGTGTCCTTGAGATGACCTTGAGGAGCTGTCTCCCAGACCCATGTTTCTCATTTGCTTGAGGGTTTTTGCAACATGGTGGTAGACAGGGCAGGATAATGACCACAAATAATGGCCCAAGAGGAGGAAATCTTGTTTAATATTTAATATGCAATATCCACCGCTAGCTGAAGGGATCTTCTTCTCCAGGACCAAGGGGGCTTACTGGTTGGGACGTTCCGATTCAGTAATGAGATCATTACAATCCTGGCCTCCTCCGAAGAACCGGTGTACCAGAGAGGTGCTTCCTGGAGGCTGCTCCAGCTCTTTCCAGAGGAGTCAGGTTCTTGGGACTCCAACAGGAATGCCCACCTCTAGCGTTTCTTCCCTCTCCTGATGCCGGTCTCATGCCTCTTCCAGCGACGGCTCTGTGCTTCTGACTTCTTCACGAAGCCCTGGCTCCATCCCACAAAGCAAACGCCCACCTCCTGC
Source organism: Plecotus auritus (assembly GCF_963455305.1). Classification (NCBI taxonomy): domain Eukaryota; kingdom Metazoa; phylum Chordata; class Mammalia; order Chiroptera; family Vespertilionidae; genus Plecotus; species Plecotus auritus. The sequence goes on from NC_137782.1 coordinate 96,023,053, forward strand.
TACCCACACACACTGGCTTGTGCGACGACAAAATGAGCTAGTGATGGCTTCAGCCTAGAAGACCTCGGTCTTGCCCCGGCCCTCAGACCGCCTGAACGCAGCTGCCTCGGGGATCTGCACATCACTAACCCCTCACCCCAGGAGAGAAGCCCACTCTGGCTAGGAAAGTGTAAACACACACCCCCTCCCCCCACACTCGCCCACCCAGCAAATACGGGCCAGTGCCTACTGTGTACAAGGCCAGGCGATCCAAGGGACAGGAAGTATGAGCACCAGTAAAGTCCATGTCCAGAGGCCTTGAGGAGGGAGGGGGTCACAGGACCAAACATGCTGAGGGTTCGGTAAGGGGCAGAGCCTTTCAGCCCAGCCAGCTGGGCACAGTGTGCCGCAGAGGGACTGTGCCAGACCCAACCCCCAAGCTCTGATTCAGAAGGTCTGAGGGGCTCAGACACGCTGCTGGTCACGGACATGTGATAGTCCTCTAGCGGGGCTAGTCCAGTCACCGCACAGCAACAGCTCCTTCCAACTAAAGTCCCATGAGCCACGTTAGCGGAACCCTGTCTAGCACATGGAGTGGAGTTTGTGTCTAGAAGTGGCAGAGGGGGCTGGTTCTCAGAAAGAGACGAGAAATGGCAGTGACGGCACAGCCCTAAGGAGGTATGCGTGTGCCAGGTCCTGCTTCGGGCACTTCACACGTCCGATTTTCAGTTGCTTCGCAGCCCAGTAGAGCAGCTGCCAAACCACTGTATGGGGAAGGAACGAGATTCAGCAATCACAGGCACAGGCACATGCTGGGAACTGCTGGCGGCGCATGGCCAGAGCTCTGAATATTTAAGAGAAGGAGGTTTAACAGTGTGGCGTGGCGTTAGCCTGGAGAGAGATCTGGGAGGCGGGCAGTCACTGCTCACAGCGGGCCGGCAGCTTCTCTTCTGAGCACAAGGTTGGCAGGTGGCCGTGGCACAATGGCTCCGCCTGCTTCCTGTTGGATGCCGCGGAATTAAGCAGCTGTGACCACAGTGCACATTATCCCACACCCTGGACTTTTCCAGGACTGTGACCTTTCTTTGTCCTTGATCCCCTTCAAATCAAGCCAACCCACACTCGGTGAGCACCACCAAGGAGTCATATCTATGAAGGTGATGTGCCCACGTCCTTGAGGAGCTTGAATCCAGCAACTGTCACTTTAAGGGACTTTGCTGGGACAGTCATATGTATATGCCAGACACTGGCTTCGCTCTCATAACAGTAATTCCCCACCACTGTACTAGCAGTTAAGGGCCCTGGGTGTGTGCCCCAATTAGTTATGTCCTCTACCTAATACAATATTAATATTTGATAGCAGTCCTAAAAATTAACCTTAAATAATTATATAAACGGAATTAATATTAATTAGCATAGCATGACAGTCAGAGAGGTGCGGCTTCATAACCCAGTGGGTTGTCATATGAATCTGTCAGTTAGGCGGCGCGCCAGCGGGGGAGACCACATTCTTTATTGCTTCACCTTAAATAATTTAAGTTCCTCCTGTCCATGAGCAGCAGCTCCTCCACCCGGATTTAGCTAGCTGAATGGCGCTGCCCATCAGCGAGGAGTGGACAGTTACGGACATAGCCTTTCAAGTGTCCCAGGGACCACAAGACGAGGGCTTGTAAATGCCCTGCTCTGCATGAGAAGCTCTATGATGACGAGAAAGGATTCTGTCCTCTAGAGGGGCAACCCAGTCACCACACAGAGCAGCAGCCGCTGTGTGCCATGAGGACAGATGTGAGAAGATGTGGAGCAGAGAGAGCTCCCATGTCTCCAATCTGTGCTGAGGAGGAAGCTAAAAGAGGGAAATGAGATTACTGTCACCGAGATGCATGCCTCAAGTTTTCTGATTCCAATTCCCATGAATTTTATTAAGGGATCAAGAGCTAAGCATAACAATTGGGTATGCTACCACCAGGTGGCAGCATCCACCCTTTTAAAAATAGACTTTGTTCAACACCTGCTGTGCTGGGTATTCATGTAGCAGGAACCAAGGCAGAGAAAGCTCTGGCATCATGGAGCCTAGAGGCTAAGCGGGTGGCCAGGGCTAAGAGCTTATAATCTGTTGTGAGAAATAGCTGGCTTTAAAGGACATATGATAGTTAACAAAGAACAACTGTTTTATCTAACTCAAAGCCATAATTTTTATTAAAATATAAAAAATTAATGGAAAGTAAATATTAAAATAGTTATTAAGAAAATGAGGAATAATATTCTGCTTAGTTATCAAATTAAGTGGAGGTTTTCAAATACGTTAAAGCTTTGTGCAACCAAAATTATGTGAGGAAGCAAAAGCCGAGATTCCAGAAAAGAAAAAGAGCTTTTTGCTTGGAAATGGGAAGGGGGATATTGGGAAGCCCTCCCACAGGCTAGACACCGAGGACTCCACAGAGCAGGACTGGGGGAGCAAGCACCGAGCAAGGTTCCCGCCGCAAACCTACGCTTGCCCTTGTGTTATCATTTAGCCTCAAGCTCAACCTCCTGCTCGGCTTTGGAGTTGCTCCTTCCTCGTCACCGTGGATGCCTTTCTTGTGTTCAGACCCTCCCAGGCCATTCCAGTGCAAGGACTGCAGCGGTTTACGCTGCGCCAGCTGCAGAAATCTGTCCTGTTACTTTGTTTCTTTATAGCCTTCTGGTCAACTGGCCCGCCCAACACGTCAGTTCCCTGGGAGACGACTTTTCAGCAAAAGAAAAGGGAGAAGGAAAAGCAAGCCCCATAATGGCTGTGGAGGAGAAACCCTCTGATTATTTTTATCCCCTTTAAACAGAAGGAGGCAACCTTCCACTCATTCTCTCTTTCTTGCTCTACTATTTTCCATGCTGTGTTTTATCTATAATAAAATATTAGGTCATTTGGAAAGTAGAGAACTAAAGAATTAAAAAGATCCAATCGTCATCTCAATGACAGGACCAATATTTTGCTCTAATTCCTTCCACTATTTCCCCCAAATATTTATGATTTATTTGATAATTGCCATCACACTCAGTAAAATTTTGAGTCATGATTTTAACTTAAGATTTGTATTTGAGTGGTTAGTACCCGTTCACATAACCATTCTCTGACATCTATATTGCTTCCATTTGTTTAAAAACAGATGCAATAGAGAAAGGCTGTCGTTCTCAAGCTACTTAACATCCATTAGGGCAGATTTCCACATAGCTGATCGCTGGGCCCAATGCTATGGACATTTGTAAGAGCTCTTCATATGTGTTGACTGATACTTTCCAAAAGCTTATTATTCCCATTTGCTGGTTTACCAGATGCTTCCAGAAATATATGAAAATGCCAATTTCATTACACTGTTGCCAGCATGAGGTATTTCCACTAAAGGCACTTTACTAGTAATGCTAGATTGATAGGTGAGAGGGACCTGCTGCCCACTGTAACTGCCATCTCCTTGGCGCGTCTCCACGAGACTCCGCCTGGAGCAGCTGCTCCTTCCAGCTCCCGCAGGAAGCCACCCTGGCCTCCCCGTCATGGGTCAGACTTCCTGTGTGTCACATGTCCCCAGCATCCTGCCTGTGCCTTCATCACGATTTGCTCCACACTCTGCTATCTTCCCTTTCCCTGTTATTGTCAGAGTGCTGGGCCTGAGCAGGGGGATGGAGGAGATGCTTCTTCATGCCCCCCCCACCCCCCATTCAGCACAGAGGCCAACAGAACTTGGTGACATGACTAAACTGAAAGGATGGACTGAGAAAATGATTCCATCATAAGGCCTCAACACGTGTGAGCTCCTGAGTGAAGCTAAGAACTAAAGAAGTGGGTCTTGGTTCTGTTTTCTTCTGGCCCTGAATCACATCTGAAGGCCCATGTGGTCTTCTAGTCGCACCTGATTTGAAAGAGGCCATGGGGCCAGATCCCCTTAGCACTGTGCTGGGGAGTCAGCACCAGGCTCACAGGAAGGAGACAGCACTCAGTGGAGGTGGAAACAGGTGCCTTTGGATCCCCCACTTTCCTTGTGAGGTCAGCAAAGCACATGGAGAGAGCTGTCATCCTCGGGGGTACCTGTGCAGTGTTCCTGACATTTACTGCCTCACTGATTTGATAGATATTTTTAGGAGTCTGTCATATGCCAAGTGTTGAGCTGCATCAGAGAATGAAGTTCAAGGGTGATCAGAATGACCAGAATACAGATGTTTAAAATATTGTCTCAGCTACTCGGTGATGTTGGAGCTTGATGGGAAGGAAGTTGGCTGATCAAGGTGTCCAGGCTAGGAAGCCCTCATTGGTGCTGGGCATCACTAGGATATCTCAGTCATATAAAGAGCCCCTGCAGGGTCTTTGTAATGGCTCCTGGGTTTCACACGGGATTATTCTCCCCTGGCTCTACCAGAACCAGGAGGGCATCTCTCTAGGGGTTTCACATGAGAACCTGGATGGTGGGTGCATTCCTGCAGATAAAGTCAGGAGAAGTGTGGGGGTCCCTAAGACTGCAGCCCTGGAAATTTCCCACTTTTGAGCTAGTACACCAGCCATAGCATTTTGTCAAATTACTGTCCAAGCGCTCCTTCCAGTTTATGAGTCCTGATGGGCAGAGCTCAGCTGCTCTCCGGATTCATGGACCTCGCCAAACTTCTGGACCATGGTGTGGGGGAGGGAATAGTTTTCTTCAACTCTCTTAGGGTCCCTGAGTGGGTGTGAAAATAAACCTGACAGAGGCTGATTAGCAGGAGAGGAGCATACATATTTCACATGGCTTGGAGCCTTCATGAGGACATAAAGCCCAGTTAGATCTGAGAGATTCTGTGCCAGGTTTAACGAGGAGTGGACGGTGGTCGTGGTGAAGATGACAGGCCAGGAGCATGAGGTAAGTGTAGTGAACTGGGAAACAGTAAGGCCTGTTCATTGGGAATTTTCTGGATTCCTTGCCTTTGGGACAAGATGATCTTTCCTTAGGTGCAGGGAGGGCACCTCTCATGTGAGGGCTTTCCAGGGGAGGATGAGAAAGGAGGAGGTCAGCGTGACCTCCCACTTATACAGGTTTCTCAAACTTTTTCAGCTTAAAATATTCATTATAACCAGGGGAAAGATTTGGGGCAGCATGTCCTAAACTCATCAGCGGTTTGCCATGGAAACTCAGCAACTGGTGTCCCCCTGAAGTCTCCTTCATCAAAGCACCTGGTGTCTTCCTGGTTTCTCCTTCATCTCAGTGCCTGTGTCTTCCCACTGTCTCCTTCATCTCAGTGCCTGTGTCTTGCCACTGTCTCCTTCGTCTCAGTGCCTGTGTCTTGCCACTGTCTCCTTCATCACAGCGCCTGTGTCTTCCCACTGTCTCCTTCATCTCAGTGCCTGTGTCTTCCCACTGTCTCCTTCATCTCAGCGCCTGTGTCTTCCCGCTGTCTCCTTCATCACAGTTCCTGTGTCTTCCCACTGTCTCCTTCATCTCAGTGTCTGTGTCTTCCCACTGTCTCCTTCATCTCAGTGCCTGTGTCTTCCACTGTCTCCTGCATCTCAGCGCCTGTGTCTTCCCACTGTCTCCTTCATCTCAGCGCCTGTGTCATCCCACTGTCTCCTTCATCTCAGCGCCTGTGTCTTCCCGCTGTCTCCTTCATCACAGTTCCTGTGTCTTCCCACTGTCTCCATCACAGTTCCTGTGTCTTCCCACTGTCTTCATCACAGTTCCTGTGTCTTCCCACTGTCTCCATCACAGTTCCTGTGTCTTCCCACTGTCTTCATCACAGTTCCTGTGTCTTCAACTGTCTTCATCACAGTTCCTGTGTCTTCCCACTGTCTCCATCACAGTTCCTGTGTCTTCCCACTGTCTCCATCACAGTTCCTGTGTCTTCCCACTGTCTCCATCACAGTTCCCGTCTTCCCACTGTCTTCATCACAGTTCCTGTGTCTTCCCACTGTCTTCATCACAGTTCCTGTGTCTTCTTGCTGTCTCCTTCATCACAGCGCCTGTGTCTCCCCACTCTCTTCTTCACCACAGTGCCTTGTCTTCCTGCTATCTCCTTCATCTCAGCGCCTGTGTCTTCCCGCTGTCTCCTTCATCACAGTTCCTGTGTCTTCCCACTGTCTTCATCACAGTTCCTGTGTATTCTCACTGTCTCCTTCATCACAGCGCCTGTGTCTCTCCACTCTCTTCTTCATCACAGTGCCTTGTCTTCCTGCTATCTCCTTCATCTCAGTGCCTGTGTCTTCCCGCTGACTCCTTCATCTCAGTGCCTGTGTCTTCCCACTGTCTTCTTCATCTCAGCGCCTGTGTCTTCCCGCTGTCTCCTTCATCACAGTTCCTGTGTCTTCCCACTGTCTCCTTCATCTCAGTGTCTGTGTCTTCCCACTGTCTCCTTCATCTCAGTGCCTGTGTCTTCCCACTGTCTTCATCACATTTCCTGTGTCTTCTCACTGTCTCCTTCATCACAGCGCCTGTGTCTCCCCACTCTCTTCTTCATCACAGTTCCTGTGTCTTCTCACTGTCTCCTTCATCACAGCGCCTGTGTCTCCCCACTCTCTTCTTCATCACAGTGCCTTGTCTTCCTGCTATCTCCTTCATCTCAGCGCCTGTGTCTTCCCACTGTCTCCTTCATCTCAGTGCCTGTGTCTTCCTGCTGTCTCCTTCATCTCAGTGCCTGTGTCTTCCCGCTGTCTCCTTCATCTCAGTGCCTGTGTCTCCCCACTGTTTTCATCACAGTTCCTGTGTCTTCCCACTGTCTCCTTCATCACAGCGCCTGTGTCTCCCCACTCTCTTCTTCATCACAGTGCCTTGTCTTCCTGCTATCTCCTTCATCTCAGTGCCTGTGTCTTCCCGCTGACTCCTTCATCTCAGTGCCTGTGTCTTCCCACTGTCTTCTTCATCTCAGCGCCTGTGTCTTCCCGCTGTCTCCTTCATCACAGTTCCTGTGTCTTCCCACTGTCTCCTTCATCTCAGTGTATGTGTCTTCCCACTGTCTCCTTCATCTCAGTGCCTGTGTCTTCCCACATCTTCATCACATTTCCTGTGTCTTCTCACTGTCTCCTTCATCACAGCGCCTGTGTCTCCCCACTCTCTTCTTCATCACAGTTCCTGTGTCTTCTCACTGTCTCCTTCATCACAGCGCCTGTGTCTCCCCACTCTCTTCTTCATCACAGTGCCTTGTCTTCCTGCTATCTCCTTCATCTCAGCGCCTGTGTCTTCCCACTGTCTCCTTCATCTCAGTGCCTGTGTCTTCCCGCTGTCTCCTTCATCACAGTTCCTGTGTCTTCCCGCTGTCTCCTTCATCTCAGTGCCTGTGTCTCCCCACTGTTTTCATCACAGTTCCTGTGTCTTCCCACTGTCTCCTTCATCACAGCGCCTGTGTCTCCCCACTCTCTTCTTCATGACAGTGCCTTGTCTTCTTGCTATCTCCTTCATCTCAGTGCCTGTGTATTCCCGCTGTCTCCTTCATCTCAGCGCCTGTGTCTTCCCGCAGTCTCCTTCATCTCAGCGCCTGTGTCTTCCCACTGTCTTTATCACAGTTCCTGTGTCTTCCCACTATCTTCATCACAGTTCCAGTGTCTTCCCACTGTCTTCATCAAAATTCCTGTGTCTTCCAACTGTCTTCATCACAGTTCCCGTGTCTTCCCACTGTCTTCATCTCAGCGCCTGTGTCTTCCCGCTGTCTCCTTCATCTCAGCGCCTGTGACTTCCCGCTGTCTCCTTCATCTCAGTGCCTGTGTCGTCCCACTGTCTTCATCACAGTTCCTGTGTCTTCCCACTGTCTTCATCAGAGTTCCTGTGTCTTCCCACTGTCTTCATCACAGTTCCTGTGTCTTCCCACTGTCTCCTTCATCTCAGCGCCTGTGTCTTCCCGCTGTCTCCTTCATCTCAGTGCCTGTGTCTTCCCACTGTCTTCATCACAGTTCCTGTGTCTTCCCACTGTCTTCATCACAGTTCCTGTGTCTTCCAACTGTCTCATTCATCTCAGTGCCTGTGTCTTCCCACTGTCTCCATCACAGTTCCTGTGTCTTCCCACTGTCTTCATCACAGTTCCTGTGTCTTCCCACTATCTCCATCACAGTTCCTGTGTCTTCCCACTGTCTTCATCACAGTTCCTGTGTCTTCCCACTGTCTTCATCTCAGTGCCTGTGTCTTCCCGCTGTCTCCTTCATCTCAGCGCCTGTGTCTTCCCGCTGTCTCCTGCATCTCAGTGCCTTGTCTTCCTGCTATCTCCTTCATCTCAGTGCCTGTGTCTTCCCGCTGACTCCTTCATCTCAGCGCCTGTGTCTTCCCGCTGTCTCCTTCATCTCAGTGCCTGTGTATTCCCGCTGTCTCCTTCATCTCAGCGCCTGTGTCTTCCCGCAGTCTCCTTCATCTCAGCGCCTGTGTCTTCCCACTGTCTTCATCACAGTTCCTGTGTCTTCCCCCTGTCTTCATCACAGTTCCTGTGTCTTCCCACTGTCTTCTTCATCTCAGCGCCTGTGTCTTCCTGCTGTCTCCTTCATCTCAGCGCCTGTGTCTTCCCGCTGTCTCCTTCATCACAGTTCCTGTGTCTTCCCACTGTCTCCTTCATCTCAGTGCCTGTGTCTCCCCACTCTCTTCTTCAACACAGTGCCTTGTCTTCTTGCTATCTCCTTCATCTCAGTGCCTGTGTCTTCCCGCTGTCTCCTTCATCTCAGCGCCTGTGTCTTCCCGCAGTCTCCTTCATCTCAGCGCCTGTGTCTTCCCACTGTCTTCATCACAGTTCCTGTGTCTTCCCCCTGTCTTCATCACAGTTCCTGTGTCTTCCCACTGTCTTCTTCATCTCAGCGCCTGTGTCTTCCTGCTGTCTCCTTCATCTCAGCGCCTGTGTCTTCCCGCTGTCTCCTTCATCACAGTTCCTGTGTCTTCCCACTGTCTTCATCTCAGCGCCTGTGTCTTCCCACTGTCTCCTTCATCTCAGTGCCTGTGTCTCCCCACTCTCTTCTTCAACACAGTGCCTTGTCTTCTTGCTATCTCCTTCATCTCAGTGCCTGTGTCTTCCCGCTGTCTCCTTCATCTCAGCGCCTGTGTCTTCCCGCTGTCTCCTTCATCACAGTTCCTGTGTCTTCCCACTGTCTTCATCACAGTTCCTGTGTCTTCTCACTGTCTCCTTCATCACAGCGCCTGTGTCTCCCCACTCTCTTCTTCATCACAGTTCCTTGTCTTCCTACTATCTCCTTCCTCTCAGCGCCTGTGTCTTCCCGCTGTCTGCTTCATCTCAGCGCCTGTGTCTTCCCGTTGTCTCCTTCATCACAGTTCCTGTGTCTTCCCGCTGTCTCCTTCATCTCAGCGCCTGTGTCTTCCCACTGTCTTCATCAGAGTTCCTGTGTCTTCCCACTGTCTTCATCACAGTTCCTGTGTCTTCCCACTGTCTTCATCACAGTTCCTGTGTCTTCCCACTGTCTCCTTCATCTCAGCGCCTGTGTCTTCCCGCTGTCTCCTTCATTTCAGTGTCTGTGTCTTCCCACTGTCTCCTTCATCACAGCTCCTGTGTCTTCTCGCTGTCTCCTTCATCTCAGCGACTCTGTCTTCCCACTGTCTCCTTCATCTCAGTGCCTGTGTCTTCCCACTGTCTCCATCAGAGTTCCTGTGTCTTCCCACTGTCTTCATCACAGTTCCTGTGTCTTCCCACTGTCTTCATCACAGTTCCTGTGTCTTCCCACTGTCTCCATCACAGTTCCTGTGTCTTCCCACTGTCTTCATCAGAGTTCCTGTGTCTTCCCACTGTCTTCATCTCAGCGCCTGTGTCTTCCCACTGTCTCATTCATCTCAGTGCCTGTGTCTTCCCACTGTCTCCATCACAGTTCCTGTGTCTTCCCACTGTCTTCATCACAGTTCCTGTGTCTTCCCACTGTCTCCATCACAGTTCCTGTGTCTTCCCACTGTCTTCATCACAGTTCCTGTGTCTTCCCAATGTCTTCATCACAGTTCCTGTGTCTTCCCACTGTCTTCATCACAGTTCCTGTGTCTTCCCACTGTCTTCATCACAGTTCCTGTGTCTTGTTACTGTCTCCTTCATCACAGCGCCTGTGTCTCCCCACTCTCTTCTTCACCACAGTGCCTTGTCTTCCTGCTATCTCCTTCATCTCAGTGCCTGTGTCTTCCCGCTGTCTGCTTCATCTCAGTGCGTGTGTCTTCACGCTGTCTCCTTCATCACAGTTCCTGTGTCTTCCCACTGTCTTCATCACAGTTCCTGTGTCTTCTCACTGTCTCCTTCATCACAGCGCTTGTGTCTCCTCACTCTCTTCTTCATCACAGTTCCTTGTCTTCCTACTATCTCCTTCATCTCAGCGGCTGTGTCTTCCCGCTGTCTCCTTCATCTCAGCGCCTGTGACTTCCCGCTGTCTCCTTCATCACAGTTCTTGTGTCTTCCCGCTGTCTCCTTCATCTCAGCGCCTGTGTCTTCCCACTGTTTTCATCACAGTTCCTGTGTCTTCCCACTGTCTCCTTCATCACAGCGCCTGTGTCTCCCCACTCTCTTCTTCATCACAGTGCCTTGTCTTCCTGCTATCTCCTTCATCTCAGTGCCTGTGTATTCCTGCTGACTCCTTCATCTCAGTGCCTGTGTCTTCCAACTGTCTCCTTCATCTCAGCGCCTGTGTTTTCCCGCTGTCTCCTTCATCACAGTTCCTGTGTCTTCCCACAGTCTCCTTCATCTCAGTGTCTGTGTCTTCCCACTGTCTCCTTCATCTCAGTGCCTGTGTCTTCCCACTGTCTTCATCACAGTTCCTGTGTCTTCTCACTGTCTCCTTCATCACAGCGCCTGTGTCTCCCCACTTTCTTCTTCATCACAGTTCCTGTGTCTTCTCACTGTCTCCTTCATCACAGCGCCTGTGTCTCCCCACTCTCTTCTTCATCACAGTGCCTTGTCTTCCTGCTATCTCCTTCATCTCAGCGCCTGTGTCTTCCCACTGTCTCCTTCATCTCAGTGCCTGTGTCTTCCCACTGTCTCTTTCATTTCAGTGCCTGTGTCTTCCCACTGTCTCCTTCATCTCAGCGCCTGTGTCTTCCCCCTGTCTCCTTCATCACAGCGCCTGTGTCTTCCCACTGTCTCCTTCATCTCAGTGCCTGTGTCTTCCCACTGTCTTCATCACAGTTCCTGTGTCTTCTCACTGTCTCCTTCATCACAGCGCCTGTGTTTCCCCACTCTCTTCTTCATCACAGTTCCTGTGTCTTCACACTGTCTCCTTCATCACAGCGCCTGTGTCTCCCCACTCTCTTCTTCATCACAGTGCCTTGTCTTCCTGCTATCTCCTTCATCTCAGCGCCTGTGTCTTCCCACTGTCTCCTTCATCTCAGTGCCTGTGTCTTCCCGCTGTCTCCTTCATCACAGCGCCTGTGTCTCCCCACTCTCTTCTTCATCACAGTGCCTTGTCTTCCTGCTATCTCCTTCATCTCAGTGCCTGTGTATTCCCGCTGTCTCCTTCATCTCAGCGCCTGTGTCTTCCCGCAGTCTCCTTCATCTCAGCGCCTGTGTCTTCCCACTGTCTTTATCACAGTTCCTGTGTCTTCCCACTATCTTCATCACAGTTCCTGTGTCTTCCCACTGTCTCCTTCATCTCAGCGCCTGTGTCTTCCCACTGTCTCCTTCATCTCAGTGCCTGTGTCTTCCCACTGTCTCCATCACAGTTCCTCTGTCTTCCGCTGTCTCCTTCATCTCAGCGCCTGTGTCTTCCCGCTGTCTCCTGCATCTCAGTGCCTGTGTCTTCCCACTGTCTTCATCACAGTTCCTGTGGCTTCCCACTGTCTTCATCACAGTTCCTGTGTCTTCCCCCTGTCTTCATCACAGTTCCTGTGTCTTCCCTCTGTCTCCTTCATCTCAGCACCTGTGTCTTCCCGCTGTCTCCTTCATCTCAGCGCCTGTGTCTTCCCGCTGTCTCATTCATCTCAGTGCCTGTGTCTTCCCACTGTCTCCTTCATCTCAGTGCCTGTGTCTTCCCACTGTCTTCATCACAGTTCCTGTGTCTTCCCTCTGTCTTCATCTCAGCGCCTGTGTCTTCCCACTGTCTCTTTAATCTCAGTGCCTGTGTCTTCCCACTGTCTCCATCACAGTTCCTGTGTCTTCCCACTGTCTTCATCACAGTTCCTGTGTCTTCCCACTGTGTTAATCACAGTTCCTGTGTCTTCCCACTGTCTCCTTCATCACAGCACCTGTGTCTCCCCACTCTCTTCTTCATCACAGTGCCTTGTCTTCCTGCTATCTCCTTCATCTCAGTGCCTGTGTCTTCCCGCTGACTCCTTCATCTCAGTGCCTGTGTCTTCCCGCTGTCTCCTTCATCTCAGCGCCTGTGTCTTCCCGCTGTCTCCTTCATCACAGTTCCTGTGTCTTCCCACTGTCTTCATCACAGTTCCTGTGTATTCTCACTGTCTCCTTCATCACAGCGCCTGTGTCTCCCCACTCTCTTCTTCACCACAGTGCCTTGTCTTCCTGCTATCTCCTTCATCTCAGTGCCTGTGTCTTCCTGCTATCTCCTTCATCTCAGCGCCTGTGTCTTCACACTGTCTCCTTCATCTCAGTGCCTGTGTCTTCCCGCTGTCTCCTTCATCACAGTTCCTGTGTCTTCCCGCTGTCTCCTTCATCTCAGCGCCTGTGTCTCCCCACTGTTTTCATCACAGTTCCTGTGTCTTCCAACTGTCTCCTTCATCTCAGTGCCTGTGTCTTACCGCTGTCTCCTTCATCACAGTTCCTGTGTCTTCCCGCTGTCTCCTTCATCACAGCGCCTGTGTCTCCCCACTCTCTTCTTCATCACAGTGCCTTGTCTTCTTGCTATCTCCTTCATCTCAGTGCCTGTTTATTCCCGCTGTCTCCTTCATCTCAGCGCCTGTGTCTTCCCGCAGTCTCCTTCATCTCAGCGCCTGTGTCTTCCCACTGTCTTTATCACAGTTCCTGTGTCTTCCCACTATCTTCATCACAGTTCCTGTGTCTTCCCACTGTGTTCATCAAAGTTCCTGTGTCTTCCAACTGTCTTCATCACAGTTCCTGTGTCTTCCCACTGTCTTCATCTCAGCGCCTGTGTCTTCCCGCTGTCTCCTTCATCTCAGCGCCTGTGTCTTCCCGCTGTCTCCTTCATCTCAGTGCCTGTGTCGTCCCACTGTCTTCATCACAGTTCCTGTGTCTTCCCACTGTCTTCATCAGAGTTCCTGTGTCTTCCCACTGTCTTCATCACAGTTCCTGTGTCTTCCCACTGTCTCCTTCATCTCAGCGCCTGTGTCTTCCCGCTGTCTCCTTCATCTCAGCGCCTGTGTCTTCCCGCTGTCTCCTTCATCTCAGTGCCTGTGTCTTCCCACTGTCTTCATCACAGTTCCTGTGTCTTCCCACTGTCTTCATCACAGTTCCTGTGTCTTCCCACTGTCTCCTTCATCTCAGCGCCTGTGTCTTCCCGCTGTCTCCTTCATTTCAGTGTCTGTGTCTTCCCACTGTCTCCTTCATCACAGTTCCTGTGTCTTCCCGCTGTCCCCTTCATCTCAGCGCCTGTGTCTTCCCACTGTCTCCTTCATCTCAGTGCCTGTGTCTTCACACTGTCTCCATCACAGTTCCTGTGTCTTCCCACTGTCTTCATCACATTTCCTGTGTCTTCCCACTGTCTCCTTCATCTCAGTGTCTGTGTCTTCCCGCTGTCTCCTTCATCTCATAGCCTGTGTCTTCCCGCTGTCTCCTTCATCTCAGTGCCTGTGTCTTCCCACTGTCTTCATCACAGTTCCTGTGTCTTCCCACTGTCTTCATCACAGTTCCTGTGTCTTCCCACTGTCTCCTTCATCTCAGCGCCTGTGTCTTCCCGCTGTCTCCTTCATTTCAGTGTCTGTGTCTTCCTACTGTCTCCTTCATCACAGTTCCTGTGTCTTCCCGCTGTCCCCTTCATCTCAGCGCCTGTGTCTTCCCACTGTCTCCTTCATCTCAGTGCCTGTGTCTTCACACTGTCTCCATCACAGTTCCTGTGTCTTCCCACTGTCTTCATCACATTTCCTGTGTCTTCCCACTGTCTCCTTCATCTCAGCGCCTGTGTCTTCCCGCTGTCTCCTTCATTTCAGTGTCTGTGTCTTCCCACTGTCTCCTTCATCACAGCTCCTGTGTCTTCCCGCTGTCTCCTTCATCTCAGCACCTGTGTCTTCCCACTGTCTCCTTCATCTCAGTGTCTATGTCTTCCCACTGTCTCCATCACAGTTCCTGTGCCTTCCCACTGTCTTCATCACAGTTCCTGTGTCTTCCCACTGTCTTCATCACAGTTCCTGTGTCTTCCCACTGTCTCCATCACAGTTCCTGTGTCTTCCCACTGTCTTCATCACAGTTCCTGTGTCTTCCTACTGTCTTCATCACAGTTCCTGTGTATTCCCACTGTCTTCATCACAGTTCCTGTGTCTTCTTACTGTCTCCTTCATCACAGCGCCTGTGTCTCCCCACTCTCTTCTTCATCACAGTTCATTGTCTTCCTACTATCTCCTTCATCTCAGTGCCTGTGTCTTCCCACTGTCTCCATCACATTTCCTGTGTCTTCCCACTGTCTTCATCACAGTTCCTGTGTCTTCCACTTTCTCCATCACAGTTCCTGTGTCTTCCCACTGTCTTCATCACAGTTCCTGTGTCTTCCCACTATCTTCATCACAGTTCCTGTGTCTTCCCACTGTTTTCATCACAGTTCCTGTACTTCCCGCTGTCTCTTTCATCTCAGCACCTGTGTCTTCCCTCTGTCTCCTTCTTATCCGTGTCTGTGTCTTCCCACTGTCTCCTTCATCTCAGTGTCTGTGTCTTCCCACTGTCTCCTTCATCTCAGTGCCTGTGTCTTCCACTGTATCCTTCATCTCAATGCCTGTGTCTTCCCACTGTCTTCATCTCAGCACCTGAGTCTTCCCACTGTCTCATTTATCTCAGTGCCTGTGTCATCCCACTGTCTCCATCACAGTTCCTGTGTCTTCCATTGTCGTCATCACAGTTCCTGTGTCTTCCCACTATCTTCATCACAGTTCCTGTGTCTTCCCAGGGTCTTCATCACAGTTCCTGTGTCTTCCCACTTTCTCCATCACAGTTCCTGTGTCTTCCCACTGTCTTCATCACAGTTCCTGTGTCTTCCCACTGTCTTCATCACAGTTCCTGTGTCTTCCCGCTGTCTACTTCATCTCAGCACCTGTGTCTTCCCGCTGTCTCCTTCATCTCAGTACCTGTGTCTTCCCTCTGTCTCCTTCTTATCAGTGTCTGTGTCTTCCCACTGTCTCCTTCATCTCAGTGTCTGTGTCTTCCCACTGTCTCCTTCATCTCAGTGTCTGTGTCTTCCACTGTCTCCTTCATCTCAGTGCCTGTGTTTTCTCACTGTTGTCATCACAGTTCCTGTGTCTTCCCACTGTCTCCTTCATCTCAGAGCCTGTGTCATCCCACTGTTTTCATCACAGTTCCTGTGTCTTCCCACTGTCTCCATCACAGTTCCTGTGTCTTCCCACTGTCTTCATCACAGTTCCTGTGTCTTCCCACTTTCTCCATCACAGTTCCTGTGTCTTCCTACTGTCTTCATCACAGTTCCTGTGTCTTCCCACTGTCTTCATCACAGTTCCTGTGTCTTCCCACTGTCTCCTTCATCTCAGAGCCTGTGTCATCCCACTGTTTTCATCACAGTTCCTGTGTCTTCCCACTGTCTCCATCACAGTTCCTGTGTCTTCCCACTTTCTCCATCACAGTTCCTGTGTCTTCCTACTGTCTTCATCACAGTTCCTGTGTCTTCCCACTGTCTTCATCACAGTTCCTGTGTCTTCCCGCTGTCTACTTCATCTCAGCGCCTGTGTCTTCCCGCTGTCTCTTCATCTCAGTGCCTGTGTCTTCCACTGTCTCCTTTATCTCAGTGCCTGTGTCTTCCACTGTCTCCTTCATCTCAGTGCCTGTGTCTTCTCACTGTTGTCATCACAGTTCCTGTGTCTTCCCACTGTCTTCATCACAGTTCCTGTGTCTTCCCTCTGTCTTCATCACAATTCCTGTGTCTTCCCACTATCTTCATCACAGTTCCTGTGTCTTCCCACTGTCTTCATCACAGTTCCTGTGTCTTCCCGCTGTCTCCTTCATCTCAGCACCTGTGTCTTCCCTCTGTCTCCTTCTTATCCGTGTCTGTGTCTTCCCACTGTCTCCTTCATCTCAGTGTCTGTGTCTTCCCACTGTTTCCTTCATCTCAGTGCCTGTGTCTTCCACTGTATCCTTCATCTCAGTGCCTGTGTCTTCCCACTGTCTTCATCTCAGCGCCTGTGTCTTCCCACTGTCTCATTCATCTCAGTGCCTGTGCTTCCCACTGTCTCCATCACAGTTCCTGTGTCTTCCACTGTCTCCATCACAGTTCCTGTGTCTTCCCACTGTCTTCATCACAGTTCCTGTGTCTTCCCACTATCTTCATCACAGTTCCTGTGTCTTCCCACTGTCTTCATCACAGTTCCTGTGTCTTCCCACTTTCTCCATCACAGTTCCTGTGTCTTCCCACTGTCTTCATCACAGTTCCTGTGTCTTCCCACTGACTCCTTCATCTCAGTGTCTGTGTCTTCCCACTGTCTCCTTCATCTCAGTGCCTGTGTCTTCCACTGTATCCTTCATCTCAGTGTCTTTGTCTTCCACTGTCTCCTGCATCTCAGTGCCTGTGTCTTCTCACTGTTTTCATCACAGTTCCTGTGTCTTCCCACTGTCTCCTTCATCACAGCACCTGTGTCTCCCCACTCTCTTCTTCATCACAGTGCCTTGTCTTCCTGCTATCTCCTTCATCTCAGTGCCTGTGTCTTCCCGCTGTCCCCTTCATCTCAGCGCCTGTGTCTTCCCACTGTCTCCTTCATCTCACTGCCTGTGTCTTCACACTGTCTCCATCACAGTTCCTGTGTCTTCCCACTGTCTTCATCACAGTTCCTGTGTCTTCCCACTGTCTCCTTCATCTCAGCGCCTGTGTCTTCCCGCTGTCTCCTTCATCTCAGCACCTGTGTCTTCCCGCTGTCTCCTTCATCTCAGTGCCTGTGTTTTCCCACTGTCTTCATCACAGTTCCTGTGTCTTCCCACTGTCTTCATCACAGTTCCTGTGTCTTCCCACTGTCTCCTTCATCTCAGCGCCTGTGTCTTCCCGCTGTCTCCTTCATCTCAGCGCCTGTGTCTTCCCGCTGTCTCCTTCATCTCAGTGCCTGTGTCTTCCCACTGTCTTCATCACAGTTCCTGTGTCTTCCCACTGTCTTCATCACAGTTCCTGTGTCTTCCCACTGTCTCCTTCATCTCTGCGCCTGTGTCTTCCCGCTGTCTCCTTCATTTCAGTGTCTGTGTCTTCCCACTGTCTCCTTCATCACAGCTCCTGTGTCTCCCCCTGTCTCCTTCATCTCAGCACCTGTGTCTTCCCTCTGTCTCCTTCTTATCCGTGTCTGTGTCTTCCCACTGTCTCCTTCATCTCAGTGTCTGTGTCTTCCCACTGTCTCCTTCATCTCAGTGCCTGTGTCTTCCACTGTATCCTTCATCTCAGTGCCTGTGTCTTCCCACTGTCTTCATCTCAGCGCCTTTGTCTTCCCACTGTCTCATTTATCTCAGTGCCTGTGTCTTCCCACTGTCTCCATCACAGTTCCTGTGTCTTCCACTGTCGTCATCACAGTTCCTGTGTCTTCCCACTATCTTCATCACAGTTCCTGTGTCTTCCCAGGGTCTTCATCACAGTTCCTGTGTCTTCCCACTTTCTCCATCACAGTTCCTGTGTCTTCCCACTGTCTTCATCACAGTTCCTGTGTCTTCCCACTGTCTTCATCACAGTTCCTGTGTCTTCCCGCTGTCTACTTCATCTCAGCACCTGTGTCTTCCCGCTGTCTCCTTCCTCTCAGTACCTGTGTCTTCCCTCTGTCTCCTTCTTATCAGTGTCTGTGTCTTCCCGCTGTCTCCTTCATCTCAGCGCCTGTGACTTCCCGCTGTCTCCTTCATCACAGTTCTTGTGTCTTCCCGCTGTCTCCTTCATCTCAGCGCCTGTGTCTTCCCACTGTTTTCATCACAGTTCCTGTGTCTTCCCACTGTCTCCTTCATCACAGCGCCTGTGTCTCCCCACTCTCTTCTTCATCACAGTGCCTTGTCTTCCTGCTATCTCCTTCATCTCAGTGCCTGTGTATTCCTGCTGACTCCTTCATCTCAGTGCCTGTGTCTTCCAACTGTCTCCTTCATCTCAGCGCCTGTGTTTTCCCGCTGTCTCCTTCATCACAGTTCCTGTGTCTTCCCACAGTCTCCTTCATCTCAGTGTCTGTGTCTTCCCACTGTCTCCTTCATCTCAGTGCCTGTGTCTTCCCACTGTCTTCATCACAGTTCCTGTGTCTTCTCACTGTCTCCTTCATCACAGCGCCTGTGTCTCCCCACTTTCTTCTTCATCACAGTTCCTGTGTCTTCTCACTGTCTCCTTCATCACAGCGCCTGTGTCTCCCCACTCTCTTCTTCATCACAGTGCCTTGTCTTCCTGCTATCTCCTTCATCTCAGCGCCTGTGTCTTCCCACTGTCTCCTTCATCTCAGTGCCTGTGTATTCCCACTGTCTCTTTCATTTCAGTGCCTGTGTCTTCCCACTGTCTCCTTCATCTCAGCGCCTGTGTCTTCCCCCTGTCTCCTTCATCACAGCGCCTGTGTCTTCCCACTGTCTCCTTCATCTCAGTGCCTGTGTCTTCCCACTGTCTTCATCACAGTTCCTGTGTCTTCTCACTGTCTCCTTCATCACAGCGCCTGTGTTTCCCCACTCTCTTCTTCATCACAGTTCCTGTGTCTTCACACTGTCTCCTTCATCACAGCGCCTGTGTCTCCCCACTCTCTTCTTCATCACAGTGCCTTGTCTTCCTGCTATCTCCTTCATCTCAGCGCCTGTGTCTTCCCACTGTCTCCTTCATCTCAGTGCCTGTGTCTTCCCGCTGTCTCCTTCATCACAGCGCCTGTGTCTCCCCACTCTCTTCTTCATCACAGTGCCTTGTCTTCCTGCTATCTCCTTCATCTCAGTGCCTGTGTATTCCCGCTGTCTCCTTCATCTCAGCGCCTGTGTCTTCCCGCAGTCTCCTTCATCTCAGCGCCTGTGTCTTCCCACTGTCTTTATCACAGTTCCTGTGTCTTCCCACTATCTTCATCACAGTTCCTGTGTCTTCCCACTGTCTCCTTCATCTCAGCGCCTGTGTCTTCCCACTGTCTCCTTCATCTCAGTGCCTGTGTCTTCCCACTGTCTCCATCACAGTTCCTCTGTCTTCCGCTGTCTCCTTCATCTCAGCGCCTGTGTCTTCCCGCTGTCTCCTGCATCTCAGTGCCTGTGTCTTCCCACTGTCTTCATCACAGTTCCTGTGGCTTCCCACTGTCTTCATCACAGTTCCTGTGTCTTCCCCCTGTCTTCATCACAGTTCCTGTGTCTTCCCTCTGTCTCCTTCATCTCAGCACCTGTGTCTTCCCGCTGTCTCCTTCATCTCAGCGCCTGTGTCTTCCCGCTGTCTCATTCATCTCAGTGCCTGTGTCTTCCCACTGTCTCCTTCATCTCAGTGCCTGTGTCTTCCCACTGTCTTCATCACAGTTCCTGTGTCTTCCCTCTGTCTTCATCTCAGCGCCTGTGTCTTCCCACTGTCTCTTTAATCTCAGTGCCTGTGTCTTCCCACTGTCTCCATCACAGTTCCTGTGTCTTCCCACTGTCTTCATCACAGTTCCTGTGTCTTCGCACTGTGTTAATCACAGTTCCTGTGTCTTCCCACTGTCTCCTTCATCACAGCACCTGTGTCTCCCCACTCTCTTCTTCATCACAGTGCCTTGTCTTCCTGCTATCTCCTTCATCTCAGTGCCTGTGTCTTCCCGCTGACTCCTTCATCTCAGTGCCTGTGTCTTCCCGCTGTCTCCTTCATCTCAGCGCCTGTGTCTTCCCGCTGTCTCCTTCATCACAGTTCCTGTGTCTTCCCACTGTCTTCATCACAGTTCCTGTGTATTCTCACTGTCTCCTTCATCACAGCGCCTGTGTCTCCCCACTCTCTTCTTCACCACAGTGCCTTGTCTTCCTGCTATCTCCTTCATCTCAGTGCCTGTGTCTTCCTGCTATCTCCTTCATCTCAGCGCCTGTGTCTTCACACTGTCTCCTTCATCTCAGTGCCTGTGTCTTCCCGCTGTCTCCTTCATCACAGTTCCTGTGTCTTCCCGCTGTCTCCTTCATCTCAGCGCCTGTGTCTCCCCACTGTTTTCATCACAGTTCCTGTGTCTTCCAACTGTCTCCTTCATCTCAGTGCCTGTGTCTTCCCGCTGTCTCCTTCATCACAGTTCCTGTGTCTTCCCGCTGTCTCCTTCATCACAGCGCCTGTGTCTCCCCACTCTCTTCTTCATCACAGTGCCTTGTCTTCTTGCTATCTCCTTCATCTCAGTGCCTGTTTATTCCCGCTGTCTCCTTCATCTCAGCGCCTGTGTCTTCCCGCAGTCTCCTTCACCTCAGCGCCTGTGTCTTCCCACTGTCTTTATCACAGTTCCTGTGTCTTCCCACTATCTTCATCACAGTTCCTGTGTCTTCCCACTGTGTTCATCAAAGTTCCTGTGTCTTCCAACTGTCTTCATCACAGTTCCTGTGTCTTCCCACTGTCTTCATCTCAGCGCCTGTGTCTTCCCGCTGTCTCCTTCATCTCAGCGCCTGTGTCTTCCCGCTGTCTCCTTCATCTCAGTGCCTGTGTCGTCCCACTGTCTTCATCACAGTTCCTGTGTCTTCCCACTGTCTTCATCAGAGTTCCTGTGTCTTCCCACTGTCTTCATCACAGTTCCTGTGTCTTCCCACTGTCTCCTTCATCTCAGCGCCTGTGTCTTCCCGCTGTCTCCTTCATCTCAGCGCCTGTGTCTTCCCGCTGTCTCCTTCATCTCAGTGCCTGTGTCTTCCCACTGTCTTCATCACAGTTCCTGTGTCTTCCCACTGTCTTCATCACAGTTCCTGTGTCTTCCCACTGTCTCCTTCATCTCAGCGCCTGTGTCTTCCCGCTGTCTCCTTCATTTCAGTGTCTGTGTCTTCCCACTGTCTCCTTCATCACAGTTCCTGTGTCTTCCCGCTGTCCCCTTCATCTCAGCGCCTGTGTCTTCCCACTGTCTCCTTCATCTCAGTGCCTGTGTCTTCACACTGTCTCCATCACAGTTCCTGTGTCTTCCCACTGTCTTCATCACATTTCCTGTGTCTTCCCACTGTCTCCTTCATCTCAGTGTCTGTGTCTTCCCGCTGTCTCCTTCATCTCATAGCCTGTGTCTTCCCGCTGTCTCCTTCATCTCAGTGCCTGTGTCTTCCCACTGTCTTCATCACAGTTCCTGTGTCTTCCCACTGTCTTCATCACAGTTCCTGTGTCTTCCCACTGTCTCCTTCATCTCAGCGCCTGTGTCTTCCCGCTGTCTCCTTCATTTCAGTGTCTGTGTCTTCCTACTGTCTCCTTCATCACAGTTCCTGTGTCTTCCCGCTGTCCCCTTCATCTCAGCGCCTGTGTCTTCCCACTGTCTCCTTCATCTCAGTGCCTGTGTCTTCACACTGTCTCCATCACAGTTCCTGTGTCTTCCCACTGTCTTCATCACATTTTCTGTGTCTTCCCACTGTCTCCTTCATCTCAGCGCCTGTGTCTTCCCGCTGTCTCCTTCATTTCAGTGTCTGTGTCTTCCCACTGTCTCCTTCATCACAGCTCCTGTGTCTTCCCGCTGTCTCCTTCATCTCAGCACCTGTGTCTTCCCACTGTCTCCTTCATCTCAGTGTCTATGTCTTCCCACTGTCTCCATCACAGTTCCTGTGCCTTCCCACTGTCTTCATCACAGTTCCTGTGTCTTCCCACTGTCTTCATCACAGTTCCTGTGTCTTCCCACTGTCTCCATCACAGTTCCTGTGTCTTCCCACTGTCTTCATCACAGTTCCTGTGTCTTCCTACTGTCTTCATCACAGTTCCTGTGTATTCCCACTGTCTTCATCACAGTTCCTGTGTCTTCTTACTGTCTCCTTCATCACAGCGCCTGTGTCTCCCCACTCTCTTCTTCATCACAGTTCATTGTCTTCCTACTATCTCCTTCATCTCAGTGCCTGTGTCTTCCCACTGTCTCCATCACATTTCCTGTGTCTTCCCACTGTCTTCATCACAGTTCCTGTGTCTTCCACTTTCTCCATCACAGTTCCTGTGTCTTCCCACTGTCTTCATCACAGTTCCTGTGTCTTCCCACTATCTTCATCACAGTTCCTGTGTCTTCCCACTGTTTTCATCACAGTTCCTGTACTTCCCGCTGTCTCCTTCATCTCAGCACCTGTGTCTTCCCTCTGTCTCCTTCTTATCCGTGTCTGTGTCTTCCCACTGTCTCCTTCATCTCAGTGTCTGTGTCTTCCCACTGTCTCCTTCATCTCAGTGCCTGTGTCTTCCACTGTATCCTTCATCTCAATGCCTGTGTCTTCCCACTGTCTTCATCTCAGCACCTGAGTCTTCCCACTGTCTCATTTATCTCAGTGCCTGTGTCATCCCACTGTCTCCATCACAGTTCCTGTGTCTTCCATTGTCGTCATCACAGTTCCTGTGTCTTCCCACTATCTTCATCACAGTTCCTGTGTCTTCCCAGGGTCTTCATCACAGTTCCTGTGTCTTCCCACTTTCTCCATCACAGTTCCTGTGTCTTCCCACTGTCTTCATCACAGTTCCTGTGTCTTCCCACTGTCTTCATCACAGTTCCTGTGTCTTCCCGCTGTCTACTTCATCTCAGCACCTGTGTCTTCCCGCTGTCTCCTTCATCTCAGTACCTGTGTCTTCCCTCTGTCTCCTTCTTATCAGTGTCTGTGTCTTCCCACTGTCTCCTTCATCTCAGTGTCTGTGTCTTCCCACTGTCTCCTTCATCTCAGTGTCTGTGTCTTCCACTGTCTCCTTCATCTCAGTGCCTGTGTCTTCTCACTGTTGTCATCACAGTTCCTGTGTCTTCCCACTGTCTCCTTCATCTCAGAGCCTGTGTCATCCCACTGTTTTCATCACAGTTCCTGTGTCTTCCCACTGTCTCCATCACAGTTCCTGTGTCTTCCCACTGTCTTCATCACAGTTCCTGTGTCTTCCCACTGTCTCCATCACAGTTCCTGTGTCTTCCCACTTTCTCCATCACAGTTCCTGTGTCTTCCTACTGTCTTCATCACAGTTCCTGTGTCTTCCCACTGTCTTCATCACAGTTCCTGTGCCTTCCCGCTGTCTACTTCATCTCAGCGCCTGTGTCTTCCCGCTGTCTCTTCATCTCAGTGCCTGTGTCTTCCACTGTCTCCTTTATCTCAGTGCCTGTGTCTTCCACTGTCTCCTTCATCTCAGTGCCTGTGTCTTCTCACTGTTGTCATCACAGTTCCTGTGTCTTCCCACTGTCTTCATCACAGTTCCTGTGTCTTCCCTCTGTCTTCATCACAATTCCTGTGTCTTCCCACTATCTTCATCACAGTTCCTGTGTCTTCCCACTGTCTTCATCACAGTTCCTGTGTCTTCCCGCTGTCTCCTTCATCTCAGCACCTGTGTCTTCCCTCTGTCTCCTTCTTATCCGTGTCTGTGTCTTCCCACTGTCTCCTTCATCTCAGTGTCTGTGTCTTCCCACTGTTTCCTTCATCTCAGTGCCTGTGTCTTCCACTGTATCCTTCATCTCAGTGCCTGTGTCTTCCCACTGTCTTCATCTCAGCGCCTGTGTCTTCCCACTGTCTCATTCATCTCAGTGCCTGTGCTTCCCACTGTCTCCATCACAGTTCCTGTGTCTTCCACTGTCTCCATCACAGTTCCTGTGTCTTCCCACTGTCTTCATCACAGTTCCTGTGTCTTCCCACTATCTTCATCACAGTTCCTGTGTCTTCCCACTGTCTTCATCACAGTTCCTGTGTCTTCCCACTTTCTCCATCACAGTTCCTGTGTCTTCCCACTGTCTTCATCACAGTTCCTGTGTCTTCCCACTGACTCCTTCATCTCAGTGTCTGTGTCTTCCCACTGTCTCCTTCATCTCAGTGCCTGTGTCTTCCACTGTATCCTTCATCTCAGTGTCTTTGTCTTCCACTGTCTCCTGCATCTCAGTGCCTGTGTCTTCTCACTGTTTTCATCACAGTTCCTGTGTCTTCCCACTGTCTCCTTCATCACAGCACCTGTGTCTCCCCACTCTCTTCTTCATCACAGTGCCTTGTCTTCCTGCTATCTCCTTCATCTCAGTGCCTGTGTCTTCCCGCTGTCCCCTTCATCTCAGCGCCTGTGTCTTCCCACTGTCTCCTTCATCTCACTGCCTGTGTCTTCACACTGTCTCCATCACAGTTCCTGTGTCTTCCCACTGTCTTCATCACAGTTCCTGTGTCTTCCCACTGTCTCCTTCATCTCAGCGCCTGTGTCTTCCCGCTGTCTCCTTCATCTCAGCACCTGTGTCTTCCCGCTGTCTCCTTCATCTCAGTGCCTGTGTTTTCCCACTGTCTTCATCACAGTTCCTGTGTCTTCCCACTGTCTTCATCACAGTTCCTGTGTCTTCCCACTGTCTCCTTCATCTCAGCGCCTGTGTCTTCCCGCTGTCTCCTTCATCTCAGCGCCTGTGTCTTCCCGCTGTCTCCTTCATCTCAGTGCCTGTGTCTTCCCACTGTCTTCATCACAGTTCCTGTGTCTTCCCACTGTCTTCATCACAGTTCCTGTGTCTTCCCACTGTCTCCTTCATCTCTGCGCCTGTGTCTTCCCGCTGTCTCCTTCATTTCAGTGTCTGTGTCTTCCCACTGTCTCCTTCATCACAGCTCCTGTGTCTTCCCGCTGTCTCCTTCATCTCAGCACCTGTGTCTTCCCTCTGTCTCCTTCTTATCCGTGTCTGTGTCTTCCCACTGTCTCCTTCATCTCAGTGTCTGTGTCTTCCCACTGTCTCCTTCATCTCAGTGCCTGTGTCTTCCACTGTATCCTTCATCTCAGTGCCTGTGTCTTCCCACTGTCTTCATCTCAGCGCCTTTGTCTTCCCACTGTCTCATTTATCTCAGTGCCTGTGTCTTCCCACTGTCTCCATCACAGTTCCTGTGTCTTCCACTGTCGTCATCACAGTTCCTGTGTCTTCCCACTATCTTCATCACAGTTCCTGTGTCTTCCCAGGGTCTTCATCACAGTTCCTGTGTCTTCCCACTTTCTCCATCACAGTTCCTGTGTCTTCCCACTGTCTTCATCACAGTTCCTGTGTCTTCCCACTGTCTTCATCACAGTTCCTGTGTCTTCCCGCTGTCTACTTCATCTCAGCACCTGTGTCTTCCCGCTGTCTCCTTCCTCTCAGTACCTGTGTCTTCCCTCTGTCTCCTTCTTATCAGTGTCTGTGTCTACCCACTGTCTCCTTCATCTCAGTGTCTGTGTCTTCCCACTGTCTCCTTCATCTCAGTGTCTGTGTCTTCCACTGTCTCCTTCATCTCAGTGCCTGTGTCTTCTCACTGTTGTCATCACAGTTCCTGTGTCTTCCCACTGTCTCCTTCATCTCAGCGCCTGTGTCATCCCACTGTTTTCATCACAGTTCCTGTGTCTTCCCACTGTCTCCATCACAGTACCTGTGTCTTCCCACTGTCTTCATCACAGTTCCTGTGTCTTCCCACTGTCTCCATCACAGTTCCTGTGTCTTCCCACTTTCTCCATCACAGTTCCTGTGTCTTCCCACTGTCTTCATCACAGTTCCTGTGTCTTCCCACTGTCTTCATCACAGTTCCTGTGTCTTCACGCTGTCTACTTCATCTCAGCGCCTGTGTCTTCCCGCTGTCTCTTCATCTCAGTGCCTGTGTCTTCCACTGTCTCCTTTATCTCAGTGCCTGTGTCTTCCACTGTCTCCTTCATCTCAGTGCCTGTGTCTTCTCACTGTTGTCATCACAGTTCCTGTGTCTTCCCACTGTCTTCATCACAGTTCCTGTGTCTTCCCTCTGTCTTCATCACAGTTCCTGTGTCTTCCCACTATCTTCATCACAGTTCCTGTGTCTTCCCACTGTCTTCATCACAGTTCCTGTGACTTCCCGCTGTCTCCTTCATCTCAGCACCTGTGTCTTCCCTCTGTCTCCTTCTTATCCGTGTCTGTGTCTTCCCACTGTCTCCTTCATCTCAGTGTCTGTGTCTTCCCACTGTTTCCTTCATCTCAGTGCCTGTGTCTTCCACTGTATCCTTCATCTCAGTGCCTGTGTCTTCCCACTGTCTTCATCTCAGCGCCTGTGTCTTCCCACTGTCTCATTCATCTCAGTGCCTGTGTCTTCCCACTGTCTCCATCACAGTTCCTGTGTCTTCCACTGTCTCCATCACAGTTCCTGTGTCTTCCACTGTCTTCATCACAGTTCCTGTGTCTTCCCACTATCTTCATCACAGTTCCTATGTCTTCCCACTGTCTTCATCACAGTTCCTGTGTCTTCCCACTTTCTCCATCACAGTTCCTGTGTCTTCCCACTGTCTTCATCACAGTTCCTGTGTCTTCCCACTGTCTCCTTCATCTCAGTGTCTGTGTCTTCCCACTGTCTCCTTCATCTCAGTGCCTGTGTCTTCCACTGTATCCTTCATCTCAGTGTCTTTGTCTTCCACTGTCTCCTTCATCTCAGTGCCTGTGTCTTCTCACTGTTGTCATCACAGTTCCTGTGTCTTCCCACTATCTTCATCTCAGCGCCTGTGTCATCCCACTGTTTTCATCACAGTTCCTGTGTCTTCCCGCTGTCTCCTTCATCTCAGTGCCTGTGTCTTCCCACTGTCTTCATCACAGTTCCTGTGTCTTCCCACTGTCTTCATCACAGTTCCTGTGTCTTCCCACTGTCTCCTTCATCACAGTTCCTGTGTCTTCCCGCTGTCCCCTTCATCTCAGCGCCTGTGTCTTCCCACTGTCTCCTTCATCTCAGTGCCTGTGTCTTCACACTGTCTCCATCACAGTTCCTGTGTCTTCCCACTGTCTTCATCACAGTTCCTGTGTCTTCCCACTGTCTCCTTCATCTCAGCGCCTGTGTCTTCCCGCTGTCTCCTTCATCTCAGCGCCTGTGTCTTCCTGCTGTCTCCTTCATCTCAGTGCCTGTGTCTTCCCACTGTCTTCATCACAGTTCCTGTGTCTTCCCACTGTCTTCATCACAGTTCCTGTGTCTTCCCACTGTCTCCTTCATCTCAGCACCTGTGTCTTCCCGCTGTCTCCTTCATCTCAGCGCCTGTGTCTTCCCGCTGTCTCATTTATCTCAGTGCCTGTGTCTTCCCACTGTCTCCTTCATCTCAGTGCCTGTGTCTTCCCACTGTCTTCATCACAGTTCCTGTGTCTTCCCTCTGTCTTCATCTCAGCGCCTGTGTCTTCCCACTGTCTCTTTAATCTCAGTGCCTGTGTCTTCCCACTGTCTCCATCACAGTTCCTGTGTCTTCCCACTGTCTTCATCACAGTTCCTGTGTCTTCCCACTGTCTTCATCACAGTTCCTGTGTCTTCCCACTATCTCCATCACAGTTCCTGTGTCTTCCCACTGTCTTCATCACACTTCCTGTGTCTTCTTACTATCTCCTTCATCACAGCGCCTGTGTCTCCCCACTCTCTTCTTAATCACAGTTCCTTGTCTTCCTACTATCTCCTTCATCTCAGCGCCTGTGTCTTCCGGCTGTCTCCTTCATCTCAGCGCCTGTGTCTTCCCTCTGTTTTCATCACAGTTCCTGTGTCTTCCCACTGTCTCCTTCATCACAGCACCTGTGTCTCCAGACTCTCTTCTTCATCACAGTGCCTTGTCTTCCTGCTATCTCATTCATCTCAGTGCCTGTGTCTTCCCGCTGACTCCTTCATCTCAGTGCCTGTGTCTTCCCACTGTCTCCTTCATCTCAGCGCCTGTGTCTTCCCGCTGTCTCCTTCATCAAGGTTCCTGTGTCTTCCCACTGTCTCCTTCATCTCAGCACCTGTGTCTTCCCACTGTCTCCTTCATCTCAGTGCCTGTGTCTTCCCACTGTCTTCATCACAGTTCCTGTGTCTTCCCACTGTCTTCATCACAGTTCCTGTGTCTTCTCACTGTCTTCAACACAGTTCCTGTGTCTTCTTACTGTCTCCTTCATCACAGCGCCTGTGTCTCCACACTCTCTTCTTCACCACAGTGCCTTGTCTTCCTGCTATCTCCTTCATCTCAGTGCCTGTGTCTTCCCGCTGTCTCCTTCATCTCAGCGCATGTGTCTTCCCGCTGTCTCCTTCATCACAGTTCCTGTGTCTTCCCACTGTCTTCATCACAGTTCCTGTGTCTTCTCACTGTCTCCTTCATCACAGCGACTGTGTCTCCCCACTCTCTTCTTCACCACAGTGCCTTGTCTTCCTGCTATCTCCTTCATCTCAGTGCCTGTGTCTTTCTGCTATCTCCTTCATCTCAGCGCCTGTGTCTTCACACTGTCTCCTTCATCTCAGCGCCTGTGTCTTCCCGCTGTCTCTTCATCTCAGTGCCTGTGTCTTCCCACTGTGTTCATCACAGTTCCTGTGTCTTCCCACTCTCTTCATCACAGTTCCTGTGTCTTCCCACTGTCTCCTTCATCTCAGCGCCTGTGTCTTCCCGCTGTCTCCTTCATTTCAGTGTCTGTGTCTTCCCACTGTCTCCTTCATCACAGTTCCTGTGTCTTCCCGCTGTCCCCTTCATCTCAGCGCCTGTGTCTTCCCGCTGTCTCCTGCATCTCAGTGCCTGTGTCTTCCCACTGTCTTCATCACAGTTCCTGTGTCTTCCCACTGTCTTCATCACAGTTCCTGTGTCTTCCCCCTGTCTTCATCACAGTTCCTGTGTCTTCCCACTGTCTCCTTCATCTCAGCACCTGTGTCTTCCCGCTGTCTCCTTCATCTCAGCGCCTGTGTCTTCCCGCTGTCTCCTTCATCTCAGTGTCTGTGTCTTCCCACTGTCTCCTTCATCTCAGTGCCTGTGTCTTCCACTGTATCCTTCATCTCAGTGCCTGTGTCTTCCCACTGTCTTCATCTCAGCGCCTGTGTCTTTCCACTGTCTCATTCATCTCAGTGCCTGTGTCTTCCCACTGTCTCCATCACAGTTCCTGTGTCTTCCACTGTCACCATCACAGTTCCTGTGTCTTCCCACTGTCTTCATCACAGTTCCTGTGTCTTCCCACTATCTTCATCACAGTTCCTGTGTCTTCCCACTGTCTTCATCACAGTTCCTGTGTCTTCCCACTTTCTCCATCACAGTTCCTGTGTCTTCCCACTGTCTTCAACACAGTTCCTGTGTCTTCCCACTGTCTCCTTCATCTCAGTGTCTGTGTCTTCCCACTGTCTCCTTCATCTCAGTGCCTGTGTCTTCCACTGTATCCTTCATCTCAGTGTCTTTGTCTTCCACTGTCTCCTTCATCTCAGTGCCTGTGTCTTCTCACTGTTGTCATCACAGTTCCTGTGTCTTCCCACTGTCTCCTTCATCTCAGCGCCTGTGTCATCCCACTGTTTTCATCACAGTTCCTGTGTCTTCCTACTGTCTCCATCACAGTTCCTGTGTCTTCCCACTGTCTTCATCACAGTTCCTGTGTCTTCCCACTGTCTTCATCAAAGTTCCTGTGTCTTCCAACTCTCTTCATCACAGTTCCTGTGTCTTCCTACTGTCTTCATCTCAGCGCCTGTGTCTTCCCGCTGTCTCCTTCATCTCAGCGCCTGTGTCTTCCCGTTGTCTCTTTCATCTCAGTGCCTGTGTCGTCCCACTGTCTTCATCACAGTTCCTGTGTCTTCCCACTGTCTTCATCAGAGTTCCTGTGTCTTCCCACTGTCTTCATCACAGTTCCTGTGTCTTCCCACTGTCTCCTTCATCTCAGCGCCTGTGTCTTCCCGCTGTCTCCTTCATCTCAGCGCCTGTGTCTTCCCGCTGTCTCCTTCATCTCAGTGCCTGTGTCTTCCCACTGTCTTCATCACAGTTCCTGTGTCTTCCCACTGTCTTCATCACAGTTCCTGTGTCTTCCCACTGTCTCCTTCATCTCAGCGCCTGTGTCTTCCCGCTGTCTCCTTCATTTCACTGTCTGTGTCTTCCCACTGTCTCCTTCATCACAGTTCCTGTGTCTTCCCGCTGTCCCCTTCATCTCAGCGCCTGTGTCTTCCCACTGTCTCCTTCATCTCAGTGCCTGTGTCTTCACACTGTCTCCATCACAGTTCCTGTGTCTTCCCACTGTCTTCATCACAGTTCCTGTGTCTTCCCACTGTCTCCTTCATCTCAGCGCCTGTGTCTTCCCGCTGTCTCCTTCATCTCAGCGCCTGTGTCTTCCCACTGTCTTCATCACAGTTCCTGTGTCTTCCCACTGTCTTCATCACAGTTCCTGTGTCTTCCCACTGTCTCCTTCATCTCAGCGCCTGTGTCTTCCCGCTGTCTCCTTCATCTCAGTGCCTGTGTCTTCCCACTGTCTTCATCACAGTTCCTGTGTCTTCCCACTGTCTTCATCACAGTTCCTGTGTCTTCCCACTGTCTCCTTCATCTCAGCGCCTGTGTCTTCCCGCTGTCTCCTTCATTTCAGTGTCTGTGTCTTCCCACTGTCTCCTTCATCACAGTTCCTGTGTCTTCCCGCTGTCCCCTTCATCTCAGCGCCTGTGTCTTCCCGCTGTCTCCTGCATCTCAGTGCCTGTGTCTTCCCACTGTCTTCATCACAGTTCCTGTGTCTTCCCACTGTCTTCATCACAGTTCCTGTGTCTTCCCCCTGTCTTCATCACAGTTCCTGTGTCTTCTTACTGTCTCCTTCATCTCAGCACCTGTGTCTTCCCGCTGTCTCCTTCATCTCAGCGCGTGTGTCTTCCCGCTGTCTCATTCATCTCAGTGCCTGTGTCTTCCCACTGTCTCCTTCATCTCAGTGCCTGTGTCTTCCCACTGTCTTCATCACAGTTCCTGTGTCTTCCCTCTGTCTTCATCTCAGCGCCTGTGTCTTCCCACTGTCTCTTTAATCTCAGTGCCTGTGTCTTCCCACTGTCTCCATCACAGTTCCTGTGTCTTCCCACTGTCTTCATCACAGTTCCTGTGTCTTCCCACTGTGTTCATCACAGTTCCTGTGTCTTCCCACTGTCTCCATCACAGTTCCTGTGTCTTCCCACTGTCTTCATCACAGTTCCTGTGTCTTCTTACTGTCTCCTTCATCACAATGCCTGTGTCTCCCCACTCTCTTCTTCACCACAGTGCCTTGTCTTCCTGCTATCTCCTTCATCTCAGTGCCTGTGTCTTCCCGCTGTCTCCTTCATCTCAGCACCTGTGTCTTCCCATTGTCTCCTTCATCACAGTTCCTGTGTCTTCCCACTGTCTTCATCACAGTTCCTGTGTCTTCTCACTGTCTCCTTCATCACAGCGCCTGTGTCTTCCCACTCTCTTCTTCATCACAGTTCCTTGTCTTCCTACTATCTCCTTCATCTCAGCGCCTGTGTCTTCCCGCTGTCTCCTTCATCTCAGCGCCTGTGTCTTCCCTCTGTTTTCATCACAGTTCCTGTGTCTTCCCACTGTCTCCTTCATCACAGCACCTGTGTGTCCCCACTCTCTTCTTCATCACAGTGCCTTGTCTTCCTGTCATCTCCTTCATCTCAGTGCCTGTGTCTTCCCGCTGACTCCTTCATCTCAGTGCCTGTGTCTTCCCACTGTCTCATTCATCTCAGCGCCTGTGTCTTCCCGCTGTCTCCTTCATCACAGTTCCTGTGTCTTCCCACTGTCTCCTTCATCTCAGTGTCTGTGTCTTCCCACTGTCTCCTTCATCTCAGTGCCTGTGTCTTCCCACTGTCTTCATCACAGTTCCTGTGTCTTCCCCCTGTCTTCATCACAGTTCCTGTGTCTTCCCACTGTCTTCATCACAGTTCCTGTGTTTTCTTACTATCTCCTTCATCACAGCGCCTGTGTCTCCCCACTCTCTTCTTCACCACAGTGCCTTGTCTTCCTGCTATCTCCTTCATCTCAGTGCCTGTGTCTTCCCACTGTCTTCATCTCAGCGCCTGTGTCTTCCCACTGTCTCATTCATCTCAGTGCCTGTGTCTTCCCACTGTCTCCATCACAGTTCCTGTGTCTTCCACTGTCTCCATCACAGTTCCTGTGTCTTCCCACTGTCTTCATCACAGTTCCTGTGTCTTCCCACTATCTTCATCACAGTTCCTGTGTCTTCCCACTGTCTTCATCACAGTTCCTGTGTCTTCCCACTTTCTCCATCACAGTTCCTGTGTCTTCCCACTGTCTTCATCACAGTTCCTGTGTCTTCCCACTGTCTCCTTCATCTCAGTGTCTGTGTCTTCCCACTGTCTCCTTCATCTCAGTGCCTGTGTCTTCCACTGTATCCTTCATCTCAGTGTCTTTGTCTTCCACTGTCTCCTTCATCTCAGTGCCTGTGTCTTCTCACTGTTTTCATCACTGTTCCTGTGTCTTCCCACTGTCTCCTTCATCACAGCACCTGTGTCTCCCCACTCTCTTCTTCATCACAGTGCCTTGTCTTCCTGCTATCTCCTTCATCTCAGTGCCTGTGTCTTCCCGCTGTCCCCTTCATCTCAGCGCCTGTGTTTTCCCACTGTCTTTTTCATCTCAGTGCCTGTGTCTTCACACTGTCTCCATCACAGTTCCTGTGTCTTCCCACTGTCTTCATCACAGTTCCTGTGTCTTCCCACTGTCTCCTTCATCTCAGCGCCTGTGTCTTCCCGCTGTCTCCTTCATCTCTGCACCTGTGTCTTCCCGCTGTCTCCTTCATCTCAGTGCCTGTGTTTTCCCACTGTCTTCATCACAGTTCCTGTGTCTTCCCACTGTCTTCATCACAGTTCCTGTGTCTTCCCACTGTCTCCTTCATCTCAGCACCTGTGTCTTCCCGCTGTCTCCTTCATCTCAGCGCCTGTGTCTTCCCGCTGTCTCATTCATCTCAGTGCCTGTGTCTTCCCACTGTCTCCTTCATCTCAGTGCCTGTGTCTTCCCACTGTCTTCATCACAGTTCCTGTGTCTTCCCTCTGTCTTCATCTCAGCGCCTGTGTCTTCCCACTGTCTCTTTAATCTCAGTGCCTGTGTCTTCCCACTGTCTCCATCACAGTTCCTGTGTCTTCCCACTGTCTTCATCACAGTTCCTGTGTCTTCCCACTGTCTTCATCACAGTTCCTGTGTCTTCCCACTGTCTCCATCACAGTTCCTGTGTCTTCCCACTGTCTTCATCACACTTCCTGTGTCTTCTTACTGTCTCCTTCATCACAGCGCCTGTGTCTCCCCACTCTCTTCTTCACCACAGTGCCTTGTCTTCCTTATATCTCCTTCATCTCAGTGCCTGTGTCTTCCCGCTGTCTCCTTCATCTCAGCACCTGTGTCTTAACATTGTCTCCTTCATCACAGTTCCTGTGTCTTCCCACTGTCTTCATCACAGTTCCTGTGTCTTCTCACTGTCTCCTTCATCACAGCGCCTGTGTCTCCCCACTCTCTTCTTCATCACAGTTCCTTGTCTTCCTACTATCTCCTTCATCTCAGCGCCTGTGTCTTCCGGCTGTCTCCTTCATCTCAGCGCCTGTGTCTTCCCTCTGTTTTCATCACAGTTCCTGTGTCTTCCCACTGTCTTCATCACAGTTCCTGTGTCTTCCCACTGTCTCCTTCATCTCAGCGCCTGTGTCTTCCCGCTGTCTCCTTCATCTCAGCGCCTGTGTCTTCCCACTGTCTTCATCACAGTTCCTGTGTCTTCCCACTGTCTTCATCACAGTTCCTGTGTTTTCCCACTGTCTCCTTCATCTCAGCGCCTGTGTCTTCCCGCTGTCTCCTTCATCTCAGTGCCTGTGTCTTCCCACTGTCTTCATCACAGTTCCTGTGTCTTCCCACTGTCTTCATCACAGTTCCTGTGTCTTCCCACTGTCTCCTTCATCTCAGCGCCTGTGTCTTCCCGCTGTCTCCTTCATTTCAGTGTCTGTGTCTTCCCACTGTCTCCTTCATCACAGTTCCTGTGTCTTCCCGCTGTCCCCTTCATCTCAGCGCCTGTGTCTTCCCGCTGTCTCCTGCATCTCAGTGCCTGTGTCTTCCCACTGTCTTCATCACAGTTCCTGTGTCTTCCCACTGTCTTCATCACAGTTCCTGTGTCTTCCCCCTGTCTTCATCACAGTTCCTGTGTCTTCTTACTGTCTCCTTCATCTCAGCACCTGTGTCTTCCCGCTGTCTCCTTCATCTCAGCGCGTGTGTCTTCCCGCTGTCTCATTCATCTCAGTGCCTGTGTCTTCCCACTGTCTCCTTCATCTCAGTGCCTGTGTCTTCCCACTGTCTTCATCACAGTTCCTGTGTCTTCCCTCTGTCTTCATCTCAGCGCCTGTGTCTTCCCACTGTCTCTTTAATCTCAGTGCCTGTGTCTTCCCACTGTCTCCATCACAGTTCCTGTGTCTTCCCACTGTCTTCATCACAGTTCCTGTGTCTTCCCACTGTGTTCATCACAGTTCCTGTGTCTTCCCACTGTCTCCATCACAGTTCCTGTGTCTTCCCACTGTCTTCATCACAGTTCCTGTGTCTTCTTACTGTCTCCTTCATCACAATGCCTGTGTCTCCCCACTCTCTTCTTCACCACAGTGCCTTGTCTTCCTGCTATCTCCTTCATCTCAGTGCCTGTGTCTTCCCGCTGTCTCCTTCATCTCAGCACCTGTGTCTTCCCATTGTCTCCTTCATCACAGTTCCTGTGTCTTCCCACTGTCTTCATCACAGTTCCTGTGTCTTCTCACTGTCTCCTTCATCACAGCGCCTGTGTCTCCCCACTCTCTTCTTCATCACAGTTCCTTGTCTTCCTACTATCTCCTTCATCTCAGCGCCTGTGTCTTCCCGCTGTCTCCTTCATCTCAGCGCCTGTGTCTTCCCTCTGTTTTCATCACAGTTCCTGTGTCTTCCCACTGTCTCCTTCATCACAGCACCTGTGTGTCCCCACTCTCTTCTTCATCACAGTGCCTTGTCTTCCTGTCATCTCCTTCATCTCAGTGCCTGTGTCTTCCCGCTGACTCCTTCATCTCAGTGCCTGTGTCTTCCCACTGTCTCATTCATCTCAGCGCCTGTGTCTTCCCGCTGTCTCCTTCATCACAGTTCCTGTGTCTTCCCACTGTCTCCTTCATCTCAGTGTCTGTGTCTTCCCACTGTCTCCTTCATCTCAGTGCCTGTGTCTTCCCACTGTCTTCATCACAGTTCCTGTGTCTTCCCCCTGTCTTCATCACAGTTCCTGTGTCTTCCCACTGTCTTCATCACAGTTCCTGTGTTTTCTTACTATCTCCTTCATCACAGCGCCTGTGTCTCCCCACTCTCTTCTTCACCACAGTGCCTTGTCTTCCTGCTATCTCCTTCATCTCAGTGCCTGTGTCTTCCCACTGTCTTCATCTCAGCGCCTGTGTCTTCCCACTGTCTCATTCATCTCAGTGCCTGTGTCTTCCCACTGTCTCCATCACAGTTCCTGTGTCTTCCACTGTCTCCATCACAGTTCCTGTGTCTTCCCACTGTCTTCATCACAGTTCCTGTGTCTTCCCACTATCTTCATCACAGTTCCTGTGTCTTCCCACTGTCTTCATCACAGTTCCTGTGTCTTCCCACTTTCTCCATCACAGTTCCTGTGTCTTCCCACTGTCTTCATCACAGTTCCTGTGTCTTCCCACTGTCTCCTTCATCTCAGTGTCTGTGTCTTCCCACTGTCTCCTTCATCTCAGTGCCTGTGTCTTCCACTGTATCCTTCATCTCAGTGTCTTTGTCTTCCACTGTCTCCTTCATCTCAGTGCCTGTGTCTTCTCACTATTTTCATCACAGTTCCTGTGTCTTCCCACTGTCTCCTTCATCACAGCACCTGTGTCTCCCCACTCTCTTCTTCATCACAGTGCCTTGTCTTCCTGCTATCTCCTTCATCTCAGTGCCTGTGTCTTCCCGCTGTCCCCTTCATCTCAGCGCCTGTGTTTTCCCACTGTCTTTTTCATCTCAGTGCCTGTGTCTTCACACTGTCTCCATCACAGTTCCTGTGTCTTCCCACTGTCTTCATCACAGTTCCTGTGTCTTCCCACTGTCTCCTTCATCTCAGCGCCTGTGTCTTCCCGCTGTCTCCTTCATCTCTGCACCTGTGTCTTCCCGCTGTCTCCTTCATCTCAGTGCCTGTGTTTTCCCACTGTCTTCATCACAGTTCCTGTGTCTTCCCACTGTCTTCATCACAGTTCCTGTGTCTTCCCACTGTCTCCTTCATCTCAGCACCTGTGTCTTCCCGCTGTCTCCTTCATCTCTGCGCCTGTGTCTTCCCGCTGTCTCATTCATCTCAGTGCCTGTGTCTTCCCACTGTCTCCTTCATCTCAGTGCCTGTGTCTTCCCACTGTCTTCATCACAGTTCCTGTGTCTTCCCTCTGTCTTCATCTCAGCGCCTGTGTCTTCCCACTGTCTCTTTAATCTCAGTGCCTGTGTCTTCCCACTGTCTCCATCACAGTTCCTGTGTCTTCCCACTGTCTTCATCACAGTTCCTGTGTCTTCCCACTGTCTTCATCACAGTTCCTGTGTCTTCCCACTGTCTCCATCACAGTTCCTGTGTCTTCCCACTGTCTTCATCACACTTCCTGTGTCTTCTTACTGTCTCCTTCATCACAGCGCCTGTGTCTCCCCACTCTCTTCTTCACCACAGTGCCTTGTCTTCCTTATATCTCCTTCATCTCAGTGCCTGTGTCTTCCCGCTGTCTCCTTCATCTCAGCACCTGTGTCTTCCCATTGTCTCCTTCATCACAGTTCCTGTGTCTTCCCACTGTCTTCATCACAGTTCCTGTGTCTTCTCACTGTCTCCTTCATCACAGCGCCTGTGTCTCCCCACTCTCTTCTTCATCACAGTTCCTTGTCTTCCTACTATCTCCTTCATCTCAGCGCCTGTGTCTTCCGGCTGTCTCCTTCATCTCAGCGCCTGTGTCTTCCCTCTGTTTTCATCACAGTTCCTGTGTCTTCCCACTGTCTCCTTCATGACAGCACCTGTGTCTCCCCACTCTCTTCTTCATCACAGTGCCTTGTCTTCCTGCTATCTCCTTCATCTCAGTGCCTGTGTCTTCCCGCTGACTCCTTCATCTCAGTGCCTGTGTCTTCCCACTGTCTCCTTCATCTCAGCGCCTGTGTCTTCCCGCTGTCTCCTTCATCACAGTTCCTGTGTCTTCCCACTGTCTCCTTCATCTCAGTGTCTGTGTCTTCCCACTGTCTCCTTCATCTCAGTGCCTGTGTCTTCCCACTGTCTTCATCACAGTTCCTGTGTCTTCCCACTGTCTTCATCACAGTTCCTGTGTCTTCCCACTGTCTTCATCACAGTTCCTGTGTCTTCTTACTGTCTCCTTCATCACAGCGCCTGTGTCTCCCCACTCTCTTCTTCACCACAGTGCCTTGTCTTCCTGCTATCTCCTTCATCTCAGTGCCTGTGTCTTCCCGCTGTCTCCTTCATCTCAGCGCCTGTGTCTTCCCGCTGTCTCCTTCATCACAGTTCCTGTGTCTCCCCACTGTCTTCATCACAGTTCCTGTGTCTTCTCACTGTCTCCTTCATCACAGCGCCTGTGTCTCCCCACTCTCTTCTTCACCACAGTGCCTTGTCTTCCTGCTATCTCCTTCATCTCAGTGCCTGTGTCTTCCTGCTATCTCCTTCATCTCAGGGCCTGTGTCTTCACACTGTCTCCTTCATCTCAGTGCCTGTGTCTTCCCGCTGTCTTTTTCATCACAGTTCCTGTGTCTTCCCGCTGTCTCCTTCATCTCAGCGCCTGTGTCGCCCCACTGTTTTCATCACAGTTCCTGTGTCTTCCCACTGTCTCCTTCACCTCAGTGCCTGTGTCTTCCCGCTGTCTCCTTCATCACAGTTCCTGTGTCTTCCCGCTGTCTCCTTCATCACAGCGCCTGTGTCTCCCCACTCTCTTCTTCATCACAGTGCCTTGTCTTCTTGCTATCTCCTTCATCTCAGTGCCTATGTATTCCCGCTGTCTCCTCCATCTCAGCGCCTGTGTCTTCCCGCAGTCTCCTTCATCTCAGCGCCTGTGTCTTCCCACTGTCTTTATCACAGTTCCTGTGTCTTCCCACTATCTTCATCACAGTTCCTGTGTCTTCCCACTGTCTTCATCAAAGTTCCTGTGTCTTCCAACTGTCTTCATCACAGTTCCTGTGTCTTCCCACTGTCTTCATCTCAGCGCCTGTGTCTTCCCGCTGTCTCCTTCATCTCAGCGCCTGTGTCTTCCCGCTGTCTCCTTCATCTCAGTGCCTGTGTCGTCCCACTGTCTTCATCACAGTTCCTGTGTCTTCCCACTGTCTTCATCAGAGTTCCTGTGTCTTCCCACTGTCTTCATCACAGTTCCTGTGTCTTCCCACTGTCTCCTTCATCTCAGCGCCTGTGTCTTCCCGCTGTCTCCTTCATCTCAGCGCCTGTGTCTTCCCGCTGTCTCCTTCATCTCAGTGCCTGTGTCTTCCCACTGTCTTCATCACAGTTCCTGTGTCTTCCCACTGTCTTCATCACAGTTCCTGTGTCTTCCCACTGTCTCCTTCATCTCTGCGCCTGTGTCTTCCCGCTGTCTCCTTCATTTCAGTGTCTGTGTCTTCCCACTGTCTCCTTCATCACAGCTCCTGTGTCTTCCCGCTGTCTCCTTCATCTCAGCACCTGTGTCTTCCCTCTGTCTCCTTCTTATCCGTGTCTGTGTCTTCCCACTGTCTCCTTCATCTCAGTGTCTGTGTCTTCCCACTGTCTCCTTCATCTCAGTGCCTGTGTCGTCCCACTGTCTTCATCACAGTTCCTGTGTCTTCCCACTGTCTTCATCAGAGTTCCTGTGTCTTCCCACTGTCTTCATCACAGTTCCTGTGTCTTCCCACTGTCTCCTTCATCTCAGCGCCTGTGTCTTCCCGCTGTCTCCTTCATCTCAGCGCCTGTGTCTTCCCGCTGTCTCCTTCATCTCAGTGCCTGTGTCTTCCCACTGTCTTCATCACAGTTCCTGTGTCTTCCCACTGTCTTCATCACAGTTCCTGTGTCTTCCCACTGTCTCCTTCATCTCAGCGCCTGTGTCTTCCCTCTGTTTTCATCACAGTTCCTGTGTCTTCCCACTGTCTCCTTCATCACAGCACCTGTGTGTCCCCACTCTCTTCTTCATCACAGTGCCTTGTCTTCCTGTCATCTCCTTCATCTCAGTGCCTGTGTCTTCCCGCTGACTCCTTCATCTCAGTGCCTGTGTCTTCCCACTGTCTCATTCATCTCAGCGCCTGTGTCTTCCCGCTGTCTCCTTCATCACAGTTCCTGTGTCTTCCCACTGTCTCCTTCATCTCAGTGTCTGTGTCTTCCCACTGTCTCCTTCATCTCAGTGCCTGTGTCTTCCCACTGTCTTCATCACAGTTCCTGTGTCTTCCCCCTGTCTTCATCACAGTTCCTGTGTCTTCCCACTGTCTTCATCACAGTTCCTGTGTTTTCTTACTATCTCCTTCATCACAGCGCCTGTGTCTCCCCACTCTCTTCTTCACCACAGTGCCTTGTCTTCCTGCTATCTCCTTCATCTCAGTGCCTGTGTCTTCCCACTGTCTTCATCTCAGCGCCTGTGTCTTCCCACTGTCTCATTCATCTCAGTGCCTGTGTCTTCCCACTGTCTCCATCACAGTTCCTGTGTCTTCCACTGTCTCCATCACAGTTCCTGTGTCTTCCCACTGTCTTCATCACAGTTCCTGTGTCTTCCCACTATCTTCATCACAGTTCCTGTGTCTTCCCACTGTCTTCATCACAGTTCCTGTGTCTTCCCACTTTCTCCATCACAGTTCCTGTGTCTTCCCACTGTCTTCATCACAGTTCCTGTGTCTTCCCACTGTCTCCTTCATCTCAGTGTCTGTGTCTTCCCACTGTCTCC
Organism: Plecotus auritus; assembly: GCF_963455305.1. Lineage (NCBI taxonomy): Eukaryota > Metazoa > Chordata > Mammalia > Chiroptera > Vespertilionidae > Plecotus > Plecotus auritus. The sequence goes on from NC_137782.1 coordinate 96,062,656, forward strand.
TTCATCTCAGTGCCTGTGTCTTCCACTGTATCCTTCATCTCAGTGTCTTTGTCTTCCACTGTCTCCTTCATCTCAGTGCCTGTGTCTTCTCACTGTTTTCATCACAGTTCCTGTGTCTTCCCACTGTCTCCTTCATCACAGCACCTGTGTCTCCCCACTCTCTTCTTCATCACAGTGCCTTGTCTTCCTGCTATCTCCTTCATCTCAGTGCCTGTGTCTTCCCGCTGTCCCCTTCATCTCAGCGCCTGTGTCTTCCCACTGTCTTTTTCATCTCAGTGCCTGTGTCTTCACACTGTCTCCATCACAGTTCCTGTGTCTTCCCACTGTCTTCATCACAGTTCCTCTGTCTTCCCACTGTCTCCTTCATCTCAGCGCCTGTGTCTTTCCGCTGTCTCCTTCATCTCTGCACCTGTGTCTTCCCGCTGTCTCCTTCATCTCAGTGCCTGTGTTTTCCCACTGTCTTCATCACAGTTCCTGTGTCTTCCCACTGTCTTCATCACAGTTCCTGTGTCTTCCCACTGTCTCCTTCATCTCAGCACCTGTGTCTTCCCGCTGTCTCCTTCATCTCAGCGCCTGTGTCTTCCCGCTGTCTCCTTCATCACAGTTCCTGTGTCTTCCCACTGTCTCCATCACAGTTCCTGTGTCTTCCCACTGTCTTCATCACACTTCCTGTGTCTTCTTACTGTCTCCTTCATCACAGCGCCTGTGTCTCCCCACTCTCTTCTTCACCACAGTGCCTTGTCTTCCTTATATCTCCTTCATCTCAGTGCCTGTGTCTTCCCGCTGTCTCCTTCATCTCAGCACCTGTGTCTTCCCATTGTCTCCTTCATCACAGTTCCTGTGTCTTCCCACTGTCTTCATCACAGTTCCTGTGTCTTCTCACTGTCTCCTTCATCACAGCGCCTGTGTCTCCCCACTCTCTTCTTCATCACAGTTCCTTGTCTTCCTACTATCTCCTTCATCTCAGCGCCTGTGTCTTCCGGCTGTCTCCTTCATCTCAGCGCCTGTGTCTTCCCTCTGTTTTCATCACAGTTCCTGTGTCTTCCCACTGTCTCCTTCATCACAGCACCTGTGTCTCCCCACTCTCTTCTTCATCACAGTGCCTTGTCTTCCTGCTATCTCCTTCATCTCAGTGCCTGTGTCTTCCCGCTGACTCCTTCATCTCAGTGCCTGTGTCTTCCCACTGTCTCCTTCATCTCAGCGCCTGTGTCTTCCCGCTGTCTCCTTCATCACAGTTCCTGTGTCTTCCCACTGTCTCCTTCATCTCAGTGTCTGTGTCTTCCCACTGTCTCCTTCATCTCAGTGCCTGTGTCTTCCCACTGTCTTCATCACAGTTCCTGTGTCTTCCCACTGTCTTCATCACAGTTCCTGTGTCTTCCCACTGTCTTCATCACAGTTCCTGTGTCTTCTTACTGTCTCCTTCATCACAGCGCCTGTGTCTCCCCACTCTCTTCTTCACCACAGTGCCTTGTCTTCCTGCTATCTCCTTCATCTCAGTGCCTGTGTCTTCCCGCTGTCTCCTTCATCTCAGCGCCTGTGTCTTCCCGCTGTCTCCTTCATCACAGTTCCTGTGTCTCCCCACTGTCTTCATCACAGTTCCTGTGTCTTCTCACTGTCTCCTTCATCACAGCGCCTGTGTCTCCCCACTCTCTTCTTCACCACAGTGCCTTGTCTTCCTGCTATCTCCTTCATCTCAGTGCCTGTGTCTTCCTGCTATCTCCTTCATCTCAGCGCCTGTGTCTTCACACTGTCTCCTTCATCTCAGTGCCTGTGTCTTCCCGCTGTCTTTTTCATCACAGTTCCTGTGTCTTCCCGCTGTCTCCTTCATCTCAGCGCCTGTGTCTCCCCACTGTTTTCATCACAGTTCCTGTGTCTTCCCACTGTCTCCTTCACCTCAGTGCCTGTGTCTTCCCGCTGTCTCCTTCATCACAGTTCCTGTGTCTTCCCGCTGTCTCCTTCATCACAGCGCCTGTGTCTCCCCACTCTCTTCTTCATCACAGTGCCTTGTCTTCTTGCTATCTCCTTCATCTCAGTGCCTATGTATTCCCGCTGTCTCCTCCATCTCAGCGCCTGTGTCTTCCCGCAGTCTCCTTCATCTCAGCGCCTGTGTCTTCCCGCTGTCTCCTTCATCACAGTTCCTGTGTCTTCCCGCTGTCTCCTTCATCACAGTTCCTGTGTCTTCCCGCTGTCTCCTTCATCACAGCGCCTGTGTCTCCCCACTCTCTTCTTCATCACAGTGCCTTGTCTTCTTGCTATCTCCTTCATCTCAGTGCCTATGTATTCCCGCTGTCTCCTCCATCTCAGCGCCTGTGTCTTCCCGCAGTCTCCTTCATCTCAGCGCCTGTGTCTTCCCACTGTCTTTATCACAGTTCCTGTGTCTTCCCACTATCTTCATCACAGTTCCTGTGTCTTCCCACTGTCTTCATCAAAGTTCCTGTGTCTTCCAACTGTCTTCATCACAGTTCCTGTGTCTTCCCACTGTCTTCATCTCAGCGCCTGTGTCTTCCCGCTGTCTCCTTCATCTCAGTGCCTGTGTCTTCCCGCTGTCTCCTTCATCTCAGTGCCTGTGTCGTCCCACTGTCTTCATCACAGTTCCTGTGTCTTCCCACTGACTTCATCAGAGTTCCTGTGTCTTCCCACTGTCTTCATCACAGTTCCTGTGTCTTCCCACTGTCTCCTTCATCTCAGCGCCTGTGTCTTCCCGCTGTCTCCTTCATCTCAGCGCCTGTGTCTTCCCGCTGTCTCCTTCATCTCAGTGCCTGTGTCTTCCCACTGTCTTCATCACAGTTCCTGTGTCTTCCCACTGTCTTCATCACAGTTCCTGTGTCTTCCCACTGTCTCCTTCATCTCTGCGCCTGTGTCTTCCCGCTGTCTCCTTCATTTCAGTGTCTGTGTCTTCCCACTGTCTCCTTCATCACAGCTCCTGTGTCTTCCCGCTGTCTCCTTCATCTCAGCACCTGTGTCTTCCCTCTGTCTCCTTCTTATCCGTGTCTGTGTCTTCCCACTGTCTCCTTCATCTCAGTGTCTGTGTCTTCCCACTGTCTCCTTCATCTCAGTGCCTGTGTCTTCCCGCTGTCTTCATCACAGTTCCTGTGTCTTCCCACTGTCTTCATCACAGTTCCTGTGTCTTCCCGCTGTCTCCTTCATCTCAGCACCTGTGTCTTCCCTCTGTCTCCTTCTTATCCGTGTCTGTGTCTTCCCACTGTCTCCTTCATCTCAGTGTCTGTGTCTTCCCGCTGTCTCCTTCATCTCAGTGCCTGTGTCTTCCCACTGTCTTCATCACAGTTCCTGTGTCTTCCCACTGTCTTCATCACAGTTCCTGTGTCTTCCCACTGTCTCCTTCATCTCAGCGCCTGTGTCTTCCCCCTGTCTCCTTCATTTCAGTGTCTGTGTCTTCCCACTGTCTCCTTCATCACAGTTCCTGTGTCTTCCCGCTGTCCCCTTCATCTCAGCGCCTGTGTCTTCCCGCTGTCTCCTGCATCTCAGTGCCTGTGTCTTCCCACTGTCTTCATCACAGTTCCTGTGTCTTCCCACTGTCTTCATCACAGTTCCTGTGTCTTCCCACTGTCTCCTTCATCTCTGCGCCTGTGTCTTCCCGCTGTCTCCTTCATTTCAGTGTCTGTGTCTTCCCACTGTCTCCTTCATCACAGCTCCTGTGTCTTCCCGCTGTCTCCTTCATCTCAGCACCTGTGTCTTCCCTCTGTCTCCTTCTTATCCGTGTCTGTGTCTTCCCACTGTCTCCTTCATCTCAGTGTCTGTGTCTTCCCGCTGTCTCCTTCATCTCAGTGCCTGTGTCTTCCCACTGTCTTCATCACAGTTCCTGTGTCTTCCCACTGTCTTCATCACAGTTCCTGTGTCTTCCCACTGTCTCCTTCATCTCAGCGCCTGTGTCTTCCCCCTGTCTCCTTCATTTCAGTGTCTGTGTCTTCCCACTGTCTCCTTCATCACAGTTCCTGTGTCTTCCCGCTGTCCCCTTCATCTCAGCGCCTGTGTCTTCCCGCTGTCTCCTGCATCTCAGTGCCTGTGTCTTCCCACTGTCTTCATCACAGTTCCTGTGTCTTCCCACTGTCTTCATCACAGTTCCTGTGTCTTCCCCCTGTCTTCATCACAGTTCCTGTGTCTTCTTACTGTCTCCTTCATCTCAGCACCTGTGTCTTCCCGCTGTCTCCTTCATCTCAGCGCCTGTGTCTTCCCGCTGTCTCATTCATCTCAGTGCCTGTGTCGTCCCACTGTCTTCATCACAGTTCCTGTGTCTTCCCACTGTCTTCATCAGAGTTCCTGTGTCTTCCCACTGTCTTCATCACAGTTCCTGTGTCTTCCCACTGTCTCCTTCATCTCAGCGCCTGTGTCTTCCCGCTGTCTCCTTCATCTCAGCGCCTGTGTCTTCCCGCTGTCTCCTTCATCTCAGTGCCTGTGTCTTCCCACTGTCTTCATCACAGTTCCTGTGTCTTCCCACTGTCTTCATCACAGTTCCTGTGTCTTCCCACTGTCTCCTTCATCTCTGCGCCTGTGTCTTCCCGCTGTCTCCTTCATTTCAGTGTCTGTGTCTTCCCACTGTCTCCTTCATCACAGCTCCTGTGTCTTCCCGCTGTCTCCTTCATCTCAGCACCTGTGTCTTCCCTCTGTCTCCTTCTTATCCGTGTCTGTGTCTTCCCACTGTCTCCTTCATCTCAGTGTCTGTGTCTTCCCACTGTCTCCTTCATCTCAGTGCCTGTGTCTTCCCGCTGTCTTCATCACAGTTCCTGTGTCTTCCCACTGTCTTCATCACAGTTCCTGTGTCTTCCCACTGTCTCCTTCATCTCTGCGCCTGTGTCTTCCCGCTGTCTCCTTCATTTCAGTGTCTGTGTCTTCCCACTGTCTCCTTCATCACAGCTCCTGTGTCTTCCCGCTGTCTCCTTCATCTCAGCACCTGTGTCTTCCCTCTGTCTCCTTCTTATCCGTGTCTGTGTCTTCCCACTGTCTCCTTCATCTCAGTGTCTGTGTCTTCCCGCTGTCTCCTTCATCTCAGTGCCTGTGTCTTCCCACTGTCTTCATCACAGTTCCTGTGTCTTCCCACTGTCTTCATCACAGTTCCTGTGTCTTCCCACTGTCTCCTTCATCTCAGCGCCTGTGTCTTCCCCCTGTCTCCTTCATTTCAGTGTCTGTGTCTTCCCACTGTCTCCTTCATCACAGTTCCTGTGTCTTCCCGCTGTCCCCTTCATCTCAGCGCCTGTGTCTTCCCGCTGTCTCCTGCATCTCAGTGCCTGTGTCTTCCCACTGTCTTCATCACAGTTCCTGTGTCTTCCCACTGTCTTCATCACAGTTCCTGTGTCTTCCCACTGTCTCCTTCATCTCTGCGCCTGTGTCTTCCCGCTGTCTCCTTCATTTCAGTGTCTGTGTCTTCCCACTGTCTCCTTCATCACAGCTCCTGTGTCTTCCCGCTGTCTCCTTCATCTCAGCACCTGTGTCTTCCCTCTGTCTCCTTCTTATCCGTGTCTGTGTCTTCCCACTGTCTCCTTCATCTCAGTGTCTGTGTCTTCCCGCTGTCTCCTTCATCTCAGTGCCTGTGTCTTCCCACTGTCTTCATCACAGTTCCTGTGTCTTCCCACTGTCTTCATCACAGTTCCTGTGTCTTCCCACTGTCTCCTTCATCTCAGCGCCTGTGTCTTCCCCCTGTCTCCTTCATCTCAGTGCCTGTGTCTTCCCACTGTCTCCTTCATCTCAGCGCCTGTGTCTTCCCGCTGTCTCCTTCATCACAGTTCCTGTGTCTTCCCACTGTCTCCTTCATCTCAGTGTCTGTGTCTTCCCACTGTCTCCTTCATCTCAGTGCCTGTGTCTTCCCACTGTCTTCATCACAGTTCCTGTGTCTTCCCACTGTCTTCATCACAGTTCCTGTGTCTTCCCACTGTCTTCATCACAGTTCCTGTGTCTTCTTACTGTCTCCTTCATCACAGCGCCTGTGTCTCCCCACTCTCTTCTTCACCACAGTGCCTTGTCTTCCTGCTATCTCCTTCATCTCAGTGCCTGTGTCTTCCCGCTGTCTCCTTCATCTCAGCGCCTGTGTCTTCCCGCTGTCTCCTTCATCACAGTTCCTGTGTCTCCCCACTGTCTTCATCACAGTTCCTGTGTCTTCTCACTGTCTCCTTCATCACAGCGCCTGTGTCTCCCCACTCTCTTCTTCACCACAGTGCCTTGTCTTCCTGCTATCTCCTTCATCTCAGTGCCTGTGTCTTCCTGCTATCTCCTTCATCTCAGCGCCTGTGTCTTCACACTGTCTCCTTCATCTCAGTGCCTGTGTCTTCCCGCTGTCTTTTTCATCACAGTTCCTGTGTCTTCCCGCTGTCTCCTTCATCTCAGCGCCTGTGTCTCCCCACTGTTTTCATCACAGTTCCTGTGTCTTCCCACTGTCTCCTTCACCTCAGTGCCTGTGTCTTCCCGCTGTCTCCTTCATCACAGTTCCTGTGTCTTCCCGCTGTCTCCTTCATCACAGCGCCTGTGTCTCCCCACTCTCTTCTTCATCACAGTGCCTTGTCTTCTTGCTATCTCCTTCATCTCAGTGCCTATGTATTCCCGCTGTCTCCTCCATCTCAGCGCCTGTGTCTTCCCGCAGTCTCCTTCATCTCAGCGCCTGTGTCTTCCCGCTGTCTCCTTCATCACAGTTCCTGTGTCTTCCCGCTGTCTCCTTCATCACAGTTCCTGTGTCTTCCCGCTGTCTCCTTCATCACAGCGCCTGTGTCTCCCCACTCTCTTCTTCATCACAGTGCCTTGTCTTCTTGCTATCTCCTTCATCTCAGTGCCTATGTATTCCCGCTGTCTCCTCCATCTCAGCGCCTGTGTCTTCCCGCAGTCTCCTTCATCTCAGCGCCTGTGTCTTCCCACTGTCTTTATCACAGTTCCTGTGTCTTCCCACTATCTTCATCACAGTTCCTGTGTCTTCCCACTGTCTTCATCAAAGTTCCTGTGTCTTCCAACTGTCTTCATCACAGTTCCTGTGTCTTCCCACTGTCTTCATCTCAGCGCCTGTGTCTTCCCGCTGTCTCCTTCATCTCAGTGCCTGTGTCTTCCCGCTGTCTCCTTCATCTCAGTGCCTGTGTCGTCCCACTGTCTTCATCACAGTTCCTGTGTCTTCCCACTGTCTTCATCAGAGTTCCTGTGTCTTCCCACTGTCTTCATCACAGTTCCTGTGTCTTCCCACTGTCTCCTTCATCTCAGCGCCTGTGTCTTCCCGCTGTCTCCTTCATCTCAGCGCCTGTGTCTTCCCGCTGTCTCCTTCATCTCAGTGCCTGTGTCTTCCCACTGTCTTCATCACAGTTCCTGTGTCTTCCCACTGTCTTCATCACAGTTCCTGTGTCTTCCCACTGTCTCCTTCATCTCTGCGCCTGTGTCTTCCCGCTGTCTCCTTCATTTCAGTGTCTGTGTCTTCCCACTGTCTCCTTCATCACAGCTCCTGTGTCTTCCCGCTGTCTCCTTCATCTCAGCACCTGTGTCTTCCCTCTGTCTCCTTCTTATCCGTGTCTGTGTCTTCCCACTGTCTCCTTCATCTCAGTGTCTGTGTCTTCCCACTGTCTCCTTCATCTCAGTGCCTGTGTCTTCCCGCTGTCTTCATCACAGTTCCTGTGTCTTCCCACTGTCTTCATCACAGTTCCTGTGTCTTCCCACTGTCTCCTTCATCTCTGCGCCTGTGTCTTCCCGCTGTCTCCTTCATTTCAGTGTCTGTGTCTTCCCACTGTCTCCTTCATCACAGCTCCTGTGTCTTCCCGCTGTCTCCTTCATCTCAGCACCTGTGTCTTCCCTCTGTCTCCTTCTTATCCGTGTCTGTGTCTTCCCACTGTCTCCTTCATCTCAGTGTCTGTGTCTTCCCGCTGTCTCCTTCATCTCAGTGCCTGTGTCTTCCCACTGTCTTCATCACAGTTCCTGTGTCTTCCCACTGTCTTCATCACAGTTCCTGTGTCTTCCCACTGTCTCCTTCATCTCAGCGCCTGTGTCTTCCCCCTGTCTCCTTCATTTCAGTGTCTGTGTCTTCCCACTGTCTCCTTCATCTCAGTTCCTGTGTCTTCCCGCTGTCCCCTTCATCTCAGCGCCTGTGTCTTCCCGCTGTCTCCTGCATCTCAGTGCCTGTGTCTTCCCACTGTCTTCATCACAGTTCCTGTGTCTTCCCACTGTCTTCATCACAGTTCCTGTGTCTTCCCACTGTCTCCTTCATCTCTGCGCCTGTGTCTTCCCGCTGTCTCCTTCATTTCAGTGTCTGTGTCTTCCCACTGTCTCCTTCATCACAGCTCCTGTGTCTTCCCGCTGTCTCCTTCATCTCAGCACCTGTGTCTTCCCTCTGTCTCCTTCTTATCCGTGTCTGTGTCTTCCCACTGTCTCCTTCATCTCAGTGTCTGTGTCTTCCCGCTGTCTCCTTCATCTCAGTGCCTGTGTCTTCCCACTGTCTTCATCACAGTTCCTGTGTCTTCCCACTGTCTTCATCACAGTTCCTGTGTCTTCCCACTGTCTCCTTCATCTCAGCGCCTGTGTCTTCCCCCTGTCTCCTTCATTTCAGTGTCTGTGTCTTCCCACTGTCTCCTTCATCACAGTTCCTGTGTCTTCCCGCTGTCCCCTTCATCTCAGCGCCTGTGTCTTCCCGCTGTCTCCTGCATCTCAGTGCCTGTGTCTTCCCACTGTCTTCATCACAGTTCCTGTGTCTTCCCACTGTCTTCATCACAGTTCCTGTGTCTTCCCCCTGTCTTCATCACAGTTCCTGTGTCTTCTTACTGTCTCCTTCATCTCAGCACCTGTGTCTTCCCGCTGTCTCCTTCATCTCAGCGCCTGTGTCTTCCCGCTGTCTCATTCATCTCAGTGCCTGTGTCTTCCCACTGTCTCCTTCATCTCAGTGCCTGTGTCTTCCCACTGTCTTCATCACAGTTCCTGTGTCTTCCCTCTGTCTTCATCTCAGCGCCTGTGTCTTCCCACTGTCTCTTTAATCTCAGTGCCTGTGTCTTCCCACTGTCTCCATCACAGTTCCTGTGTCTTCCCACTGTCTTCATCACAGTTCCTGTGTCTTCCCACTGTGTTCATCACAGTTCCTGTGTCTTCCCACTGTCTCCATCACAGTTCCTGTGTATTCCCACTGTCTTCATAACAGTTCCTGTGTCTTCTTACTGTCTCCTTCATCACAATGCCTGTGTCTCCCCACTCTCTTCTTCACCACAGTGCCTTGTCTTCCTGCTATCTCCTTCATCTCAGTGCCTGTGTCTTCCCGCTGTCTCCTTCATCTCAGCACCTGTGTCTTCCCATTGTCTCCTTCATCACAGTTCCTGTGTCTTCCCACTGTCTTCATCACAGTTCCTGTGTCTTCTCACTGTCTCCTTCATCACAGCGCCTGTGTCTCCCCACTCTCTTCTTCATCACAGTTCCTTGTCTTCCTACTATCTCCTTCATCTCAGCGCCTGTGTCTTCCCGCTGTCTCCTTCATCTCAGCACCTGTGTCTTCCCTCTGTTTTCATCACAGTTCCTGTGTCTTCCCACTGTCTCCTTCATCACAGCACCTGTGTGTCCCCACTCTCTTCTTCATCACAGTGCCTTGTCTTCCTGTCATCTCCTTCATCTCAGTGCCTGTGTCTTCCCGCTGACTCCTTCATCTCAGTGCCTGTGTCTTCCCACTGTCTCATTCATCTCAGCGCCTGTGTCTTCCCGCTGTCTCCTTCATCACAGTTCCTGTATCTTCCCACTGTCTCCTTCATCTCAGTGTCTGTGTCTTCCCACTGTCTCCTTCATCTCAGTGCCTGTGTCTTCCCACTGTCTTCATCACAGTTCCTGTGTCTTCCCCCTGTCTTCATCACAGTTCCTGTGTCTTCCCACTGTCTTCATCACAGTTCCTGTGTTTTCTTACTATCTCCTTCATCACAGCGCCTGTGTCTCCCCACTCTCTTCTTCACCACAGTGCCTTGTCTTCCTGCTATCTCCTTCATCTCAGTGCCTGTGTCTTCCCACTGTCTTCATCTCAGCGCCTGTGTCTTCCCACTGTCTCATTCATCTCAGTGCCTGTGTCTTCCCACTGTCTCCATCACAGTTCCTGTGTCTTCCACTGTCTCCATCACAGTTCCTGTGTCTTCCCACTGTCTTCATCACAGTTCCTGTGTCTTCCCACTATCTTCATCACAGTTCCTGTGTCTTCCCACTGTCTTCATCACAGTTCCTGTGTCTTCCCACTTTCTCCATCACAGTTCCTGTGTCTTCCCACTGTCTTCATCACAGTTCCTGTGTCTTCCCACTGTCTCCTTCATCTCAGTGTCTGTGTCTTCCCACTGTCTCCTTCATCTCAGTGCCTGTGTCTTCCACTGTATCCTTCATCTCAGTGTCTTTGTCTTCCACTGTCTCCTTCATCTCAGTGCCTGTGTCTTCTCACTGTTTTCATCACAGTTCCTGTGTCTTCCCACTGTCTCCTTCATCACAGCACCTGTGTCTCCCCACTCTCTTCTTCATCACAGTGCCTTGTCTTCCTGCTATCTCCTTCATCTCAGTGCCTGTGTCTTCCCGCTGTCCCCTTCATCTCAGCGCCTGTGTCTTCCCACTGTCTTTTTCATCTCAGTGCCTGTGTCTTCACACTGTCTCCATCACAGTTCCTGTGTCTTCCCACTGTCTTCATCACAATTCCTGTGTCTTCCCACTGTCTAATTCATCTCAGCGCCTGTGTCTTCCCGCTGTCTCCTTCATCTCTGCACCTGTGTCTTCCCGCTGTCTCCTTCATCTCAGTGCCTGTGTTTTCCCACTGTCTTCATCACAGTTCCTGTGTCTTCCCACTGTCTTCATCACAGTTCCTGTGTCTTCCCACTGTCTCCTTCATCTCAGCACCTGTGTCTTCCCGCTGTCTCCTTCATCTCAGCGCCTGTGTCTTCCCGCTGTCTCATTCATCTCAGTGCCTGTGTCTTCCCACTGTCTCCTTCATCTCAGTGCCTGTGTCTTCCCACTGTCTTCATCACAGTTCCTGTGTCTTCCCTCTGTCTTCATCTCAGCGCCTGTGTCTTCCCACTGTCTCTTTAATCTCAGTGCCTGTGTCTTCCCACTGTCTCCATCACAGTTCCTGTGTCTTCCCACTGTCTTCATCACAGTTCCTGTGTCTTCCCACTGTCTTCATCACAGTTCCTGTGTCTTCCCACTGTCTCCATCACAGTTCCTGTGTCTTCCCACTGTCTTCATCACACTTCCTGTGTCTTCTTACTGTCTCCTTCATCACAGCGCCTGTGTCTCCCCACTCTCTTCTTCACCACAGTGCCTTGTCTTCCTTATATCTCCTTCATCTCAGTGCCTGTGTCTTCCCGCTGTCTCCTTCATCTCAGCACCTGTGTCTTCCCATTGTCTCCTTCATCACAGTTCCTGTGTCTTCCCACTGTCTTCATCACAGTTCCTGTGTCTTCTCACTGTCTCCTTCATCACAGCGCCTGTGTCTCCCCACTCTCTTCTTCATCACAGTTCCTTGTCTTCCTACTATCTCCTTCATCTCAGCGCCTGTGTCTTCCCGCTGTCTCCTTCATCTCAGCGCCTGTGTCTTCCCTCTGTTTTCATCACAGTTCCTGTGTCTTCCCACTGTCTCCTTCATCACAGCACCTGTGTCTCCCCACTCTCTTCTTCATCACAGTGCCTTGTCTTCCTGCTATCTCCTTCATCTCAGTGCCTGTGTCTTCCCGCTGACTCCTTCATCTCAGTGCCTGTGTCTTCCCACTGTCTCCTTCATCTCAGCGCCTGTGTCTTCCCGCTGTCTCCTTCATCACAGTTCCTGTGTCTTCCCACTGTCTCCTTCATCTCAGTGTCTGTGTCTTCCCACTGTCTCCTTCATCTCAGTGCCTGTGTCTTCCCACTGTCTTCATCACAGTTCCTGTGTCTTCCCACTGTCTTCATCACAGTTCCTGTGTCTTCCCACTGTCTTCATCACAGTTCCTGTGTCTTCTTACTGTCTCCTTCATCACAGCGCCTGTGTCTCCCCACTCTCTTCTTCACCACAGTGCCTTGTCTTCCTGCTATCTCCTTCATCTCAGTGCCTGTGTCTTCCCGCTGTCTCCTTCATCTCAGCGCCTGTGTCTTCCCGCTGTCTCCTTCATCACAGTTCCTGTGTCTCCCCACTGTCTTCATCACAGTTCCTGTGTCTTCTCACTGTCTCCTTCATCACAGCGCCTGTGTCTCCCCACTCTCTTCTTCACCACAGTGCCTTGTCTTCCTGCTATCTCCTTCATCTCAGTGCCTGTGTCTTCCTGCTATCTCCTTCATCTCAGCGCCTGTGTCTTCACACTGTCTCCTTCATCTCAGTGCCTGTGTCTTCCCGCTGTCTTTTTCATCGCAGTTCCTGTGTCTTCCCGCTGTCTCCTTCATCTCAGCGCCTGTGTCTCCCCACTGTTTTCATCACAGTTCCTGTGTCTTCCCACTGTCTCCTTCACCTCAGTGCCTGTGTCTTCCCGCTGTCTCCTTCATCACAGTTCCTGTGTCTTCCCGCTGTCTCCTTCATCACAGCGCCTGTGTCTCCCCACTCTCTTCTTCATCACAGTGCCTTGTCTTCTTGCTATCTCCTTCATCTCAGTGCCTATGTATTCCCGCTGTCTCCTCCATCTCAGCGCCTGTGTCTTCCCGCAGTCTCCTTCATCTCAGCGCCTGTGTCTTCCCACTGTCTTTATCACAGTTCCTGTGTCTTCCCACTATCTTCATCACAGTTCCTGTGTCTTCCCACTGTCTTCATCAAAGTTCCTGTGTCTTCCAACTGTCTTCATCACAGTTCCTGTGTCTTCCCACTGTCTTCATCTCAGCGCCTGTGTCTTCCCGCTGTCTCCTTCATCTCAGCGCCTGTGTCTTCCCGCTGTCTCCTTCATCTCAGTGCCTGTGTCGTCCCACTGTCTTCATCACAGTTCCTGTGTCTTCCCACTGTCTTCATCAGAGTTCCTGTGTCTTCCCACTGTCTTCATCACAGTTCCTGTGTCTTCCCACTGTCTCCTTCATCTCAGCGCCTGTGTCTTCCCGCTGTCTCCATCATCTCAGCGCCTGTGTCTTCCCGCTGTCTCCTTCATCTCAGTGCCTGTGTCTTCCCACTGTCTTCATCACAGTTCCTGTGTCTTCCCACTGTCTTCATCACAGTTCCTGTGTCTTCCCACTGTCTCCTTCATCCCTGCGCCTGTGTCTTCCCGCTGTCTCCTTCATTTCAGTGTCTGTGTCTTCCCACTGTCTCCTTCATCACAGCTCCTGTGTCTTCCCGCTGTCTCCTTCATCTCAGCACCTGTGTCTTCCCTCTGTCTCCTTCTTATCCGTGTCTGTGTCTTCCCACTGTCTCCTTCATCTCAGTGTCTGTGTCTTCCCACTGTCTCCTTCATCTCAGTGCCTGTGTCTTCCACTGTATCCTTCATCTCAGTGCCTGTGTCTTCCCACTGTCTTCATCTCAGCGCCTGTGTCTTCCCACTGTCTCATTTATCTCAGTGCCTGTGTCTTCCCACTGTCTCCATCACAGTTCCTGTGTCTTCCACTGTCGTCATCACAGTTCCTGTGTCTTCCCACTATCTTCATCACAGTTCCTGTGTCTTCCCAGGGTCTTCATCACAGTTCCTGTGTCTTCCCACCGTCTTCATCACACTTCCTGTGTCTTCTTACTGTCTCCTTCATCACAGCGCCTGTGTCTCCCCACTCTCTTCTTCACCACAGTGCCTTGTCTTCCTTATATCTCCTTCATCTCAGTGCCTGTGTCTTCCCGCTGTCTACTTAATCTCAGCACCTGTGTCTTCCCATTGTCTCCTTCATCACAGTTCCTGTGTCTTCCCACTGTCTTCATCACAGTTCCTGTGTCTTCTCACTGTCTCCTTCATCACAGCGCCTGTGTCTCCCCACTCTCTTCTTCATCACAGTTCCTTGTCTTCCTACTATCTCCTTCATCTCAGCGCCTGTGTCTTCCGGCTGTCTCCTTCATCTCAGCGCCTGTGTCTTCCCTCTGTTTTCATCACAGTTCCTGTGTCTTCCCACTGTCTCCTTCATCACAGCACCTGTGTCTCCCCACTCTCTTCTTCATCACAGTGCCTTGTCTTCCTGCTATCTCCTTCATCTCAGTGCCTGTGTCTTCCCGCTGACTCCTTCATCTCAGTGCCTGTGTCTTCCCACTGTCTCCTTCATCTCAGCGCCTGTGTCTTCCCGCTGTCTCCTTCATCACAGTTCCTGTGTCTTCCCACTGTCTCCTTCATCTCAGTGTCTGTGTCTTCCCACTGTCTCCTTCATCTCAGTGCCTGTGTCTTCCCACTGTCTTCATCACAGTTCCTGTGTCTTCCCACTGTCTTCATCACAGTTCCTGTGTCTTCCCACTGTCTTCATCACAGTTCCTGTGTCTTCTTACTGTCTCCTTCATCACAGCGCCTGTGTCTCCCCACTCTCTTCTTCACCACAGTGCCTTGTCTTCCTGCTATCTCCTTCATCTCAGTGCCTGTGTCTTCCCGCTGTCTCCTTCATCTCAGCGCCTGTGTCTTCCCGCTGTCTCCTTCATCACAGTTCCCGTGTCTCCCCACTGTCTTCATCACAGTTCCTGTGTCTTCTCACTGTCTCCTTCATCACAGCGCCTGTGTCTCCCCACTCTCTTCTTCACCACAGTGCCTTGTCTTCCTGCTATCTCCTTCATCTCAGTGCCTGTGTCTTCCTGCTATCTCCTTCATCTCAGCGCCTGTGTCTTCACACTGTCTCCTTCATCTCAGTGCCTGTGTCTTCCCGCTGTCTCCTTCATCACAGTTCCTGTGTCTTCCCGCTGTCTCCTTCATCTCAGCGCCTGTGTCTCCCCACTGTTTTCATCACAGTTCCTGTGTCTTCCCACTGTCTCCTTCACCTCAGTGCCTGTGTCTTCCCGCTGTCTCCTTCATCACAGTTCCTGTGTCTTCCCGCTGTCTCCTTCATCACAGCGCCTGTGTCTCCACACTCTCTTCTTCATCACAGTGCCTTGTCTTCTTGCTATCTCCTTCATCTCAGTGCCTATGTATTCCCGCTGTCTCCTTCATCTCAGCGCCTGTGTCTTCCCGCAGTCTCCTTCATCTCAGCGCCTGTGTCTTCCCACTGTCTTTATCACAGTTCCTGTGTCTTCCCACTATCTTCATCACAGTTCCTGTGTCTTCCCACTGTCTTCATCAAAGTTCCTGTGTCTTCCAACTGTCTTCATCACAGTTCCTGTGTCTTCCCACTGTCTTCATCTCAGCGCCTGTGTCTTCCCGCTGTCTCCTTCATCTCAGCGCCTGTGTCTTCCCGCTGTCTCCTTCATCTCAGTGCCTGTGTCGTCCCACTGTCTTCATCACAGTTCCTGTGTCTTCCCACTGTCTTCATCAGAGTTCCTGTGTCTTCCCACTGTCTTCATCACAGTTCCTGTGTCTTCCCACTGTCTCCTTCATCTCAGCGCCTGTGTCTTCCCGCTGTCTCCTTCATCTCAGCGCCTGGTCTTCCCGCTGTCTCCTTCATCTCAGTGCCTGTGTCTTCCCACTGTCTTCATCACAGTTCCTGTGTCTTCCCACTGTCTTCATCACAGTTCCTGTGTCTTCCCACTGTCTCCTTCATCTCTGCGCCTGTGTCTTCCCGCTGTCTCCTTCATTTCAGTGTCTGTGTCTTCCCACTGTCTCCTTCATCACAGCTCCTGTGTCTTCCCGCTGTCTCCTTCATCTCAGCACCTGTGTCTTCCCTCTGTCTCCTTCTTATCCGTGTCTGTGTCTTCCCACTGTCTCCTTCATCTCAGTGTCTGTGTCTTCCCACTGTCTCCTTCATCTCAGTGCCTGTGTCTTCCACTGTATCCTTCATCTCAGTGCCTGTGTCTTCCCACTGTCTTCATCTCAGCGCCTGTGTCTTCCCACTGTCTCATTTATCTCAGTGCCTGTGTCTTCCCACTGTCTCCATCACAGTTCCTGTGTCTTCCACTGTCGTCATCACAGTTCCTGTGTCTTCCCACTATCTTCATCACAGTTCCTGTGTCTTCCCAGGGTCTTCATCACAGTTCCTGTGTCTTCCCACTTTCTCCATCACAGTTCCTGTGTCTTCCCACTGTCTTCATCACAGTTCCTGTGTCTTCCCACTGTCTTCATCACAGTTCCTGTGTCTTCCCGCTGTCTACTTCATCTCAGCACCTGTGTCTTCCCGCTGTCTCCTTCATCTCAGTACCTGTGTCTTCCCTCTGTCTCCTTCTTATCAGTGTCTGTGTCTTCCCACTGTCTCCTTCATCTCAGTGTCTGTGTCTTCCCACTGTATCCTTCATCTCAGTGTCTGTGTCTTCCACTGTCTCCTTCATCTCAGTGCCTGTGTCTTCTCACTGTTGTCATCACAGTTCCTGTGTCTTCCCACTGTCTCCTTCATCTCAGCGCCTGTGTCATCCCACTGTTTTCATCACAGTTCCTGTGTCATCCCACTGTCTCCATCACAGTACCTGTGTCTTCCCACTGTCTTCATCACAGTTCCTGTGTCTTCCCACTGTCTCCATCACAGTTCCTGTGTCTTCCCACTTTCTCCATCACAGTTCCTGTGTCTTCCCACTGTCTTCATCACAGTTCCTGTGTCTTCCCATTGTCTTCATCACAGTTCCTGTGTCTTCACGCTGTCTACTTCATCTCAGCGCCTGTGTCTTCCCGCTGTCTCTTCATCTCAGTGCCTGTGTCTTCCACTGTCTCCTTTATCTCAGTGCCTGTGTCTTCCACTGTCTCCTTCATCTCAGTGCCTGTGTCTTCTCACTGTTGTCATCACAGTTCCTGTGTCTTCCCACTGTCTTCATCACAGTTCCTGTGTCTTCCCTCTGTCTTCATCACAGTTCCTGTGTCTTCCCACTATCTTCATCACAGTTCCTGTGTCTTCCCACTGTCTTCATCACAGTTCCTGTGACTTCCCGCTGTCTCCTTCATCTCAGCACCTGTGTCTTCCCTCTGTCTCCTTCTTATCCGTGTCTGTGTCTTCCCACTGTCTCCTTCATCTCAGTGTCTGTGTCTTCCCACTGTTTCCTTCATCTCAGTGCCTGTGTCTTCCACTGTATCCTTCATCTCAGTGCCTGTGTCTTCCCACTGTCTTCATCTCAGCGCCTGTGTCTTCCCGCTGTCTCCTTCATCTCAGCGCCTGTGTCTTCCCGCTGTCTCCTTCATCTCAGTGCCTGTGTCTTCCCACTGTCTTCATCACAGTTCCTGTGTCTTCCCACTGTCTTCATCACAGTTCCTGTGTCTTCCCACTGTCTCCTTCATCTCTGCGCCTGTGTCTTCCCGCTGTCTCCTTCATTTCAGTGTCTGTGTCTTCCCACTGTCTCCTTCATCACAGCTCCTGTGTCTTCCCGCTGTCTCCTTCATCTCAGCACCTGTGTCTTCCCTCTGTCTCCTTCTTATCCGTGTCTGTGTCTTCCCACTGTCTCCTTCATCTCAGTGTCTGTGTCTTCCCACTGTCTCCTTCATCTCAGTGCCTGTGTCTTCCACTGTATCCTTCATCTCAGTGCCTGTGTCTTCCCACTGTCTTCATCTCAGCGCCTGTGTCTTCCCACTGTCTCCTTTATCTCAGTGCCTGTGTCTTCCCACTGTCTCCATCACAGTTCCTGTGTCTTCCACTGTCGTCATCACAGTTCCTGTGTCTTCCCACTATCTTCATCACAGTTCCTGTGTCTTCCCAGGGTCTTCATCACAGTTCCTGTGTCTTCCCACTGTCTTCATCACAGTTCCTGTGTCTTCCCACTGTCTTCATCACAGTTCCTGTGTCTTCCCACTGTCTCCTTCATCTCAGCGCCTGTGTCATCCCACTGTTTTCATCACAGTTCCTGTGTCATCCCACTGTCTCCATCACAGTACCTGTGTCTTCCCACTGTCTTCATCACAGTTCCTGTGTCTTCCCACTGTCTCCATCACAGTTCCTGTGTCTTCCCACTTTCTCCATCACAGTTCCTGTGTCTTCCCACTGTCTTCATCACAGTTCCTGTGTCTTCCCACTGTCTTCATCACAGTTCCTGTGTCTTCACGCTGTCTACTTCATCTCAGCGCCTGTGTCTTCCCGCTGTCTCTTCATCTCAGTGCCTGTGTCTTCCACTGTCTCCTTTATCTCAGTGCCTGTGTCTTCCACTGTCTCCTTCATCTCAGTGCCTGTGTCTTCTCACTGTTGTCATCACAGTTCCTGTGTCTTCCCACTGTCTTCATCACAGTTCCTGTGTCTTCCCTCTGTCTTCATCACAGTTCCTGTGTCTTCCCACTATCTTCATCACAGTTCCTGTGTCTTCCCACTGTCTTCATCACAGTTCCTGTGACTTCCCGCTGTCTCCTTCATCTCAGCACCTGTGTCTTCCCTCTGTCTCCTTCTTATCCGTGTCTGTGTCTTCCCACTGTCTCCTTCATCTCAGTGTCTGTGTCTTCCCACTGTTTCCTTCATCTCAGTGCCTGTGTCTTCCACTGTATCCTTCATCTCAGTGCCTGTGTCTTCACACTGTCTTCATCTCAGCGCCTGTGTCTTCCCACTGTCTCATTCATCTCAGTGCCTGTGTCTTCCCACTGTCTCCATCACAGTTCCTGTGTCTTCCACTGTCTCCATCACAGTTCCTGTGTCTTCCCACTGTCTTCATCACAGTTCCTGTGTCTTCCCACTATCTTCATCACAGTTCCTATGTCTTCCCACTGTCTTCATCACAGTTCCTGTGTCTTCCCACTTTCTCCATCACAGTTCCTGTGTCTTCCCACTGTCTTCATCACAGTTCCTGTGTCTTCCCACTGTCTCCTTCATCTTAGTGTCTGTGTCTTCCCACTGTCTCCTTCATCTCAGTGCCTGTGTCTTCCACTGTATCCTTCATCTCAGTGTCTTTGTCTTCCACTGTCTCCTTCATCTCAGTGCCTGTGTCTTCTCACTGTTGTCATCACAGTTCCTGTGTCTTCCCACTGTCTTCATCACAGTTCCTGTGTCTTCCCACTATCTTCATCACAGTTCCTATGTCTTCCCACTGTCTTCATCACAGTTCCTGTGTCTTCCCACTTTCTCCATCACAGTTCCTGTGTCTTCCCACTGTTTTCCTCACAGTTCCTGTGTCTTCCCGCTGTCTCCTTCATCTCAGCGCCTGTGTCTTCCCGCTGTCTCCTTCATCTCAGTGCCTGTGTCTTCCCACTGTCTTCATCACAGTTCCTGTGTCTTCCCACTGTCTTCATCACAGTTCCTGTGTCTTCCCACTGTCTCCTTCATCTCAGCGCCTGTGTCTTCCCGCTGTCCCCTTCATCTCAGCGCCTGTGTCTTCCCACTGTCTCCTTCATCTCAGTGCCTGTGTCTTCACACTGTCTCCATCACAGTTCCTGTATCTTCCCACTGTCTTCATCAGAGTTCCTGTGTCTTCCCACTGTCTCCTTCATCTCAGCGCCTGTGTCTTCCCGCTGTCTCCTTCATCTTAGCGCCTGTGTCTTCCCGCTGTCTCCTTCATCTCAGTGCCTGTGTCTTCCCACTGTCTTCATCACAGTTCCTGTGTCTTCCAACTGTCTTCATCACAGTTCCTGTGTCTTCCCACTGTCTCCTTCATCTCAGCACCTGTGTCTTCCCGCTGTCTCCTTCATCTCAGCGCCTGTGTCTTCCCGCTGTCTCATTCATCTCAGTGCCTGTGTCTTCCCACTGTCTCCTTCATCTCAGTGCCTGTGTCTTCCCACTGTCTTCATCACAGTTCCTGTGTCTTCCCTCTGTCTTCATCTCAGCGCCTGTGTCTTCCCACTGTCTCTTTAATCTCAGTGCCTGTGTCTTCCCACTGTCTCCATCACAGTTCCTGTGTCTTCCCACTGTCTTCATCACAGTTCCTGTGTCTTCCCACTGTCTTCATCACAGTTCCTGTGTCTTCCCACTGTCTCCATCACAGTTCCTGTGTCTTCCCACTGTCTTCATCACACTTCCTGTGTCTTCTTACTGTCTCCTTCATCACAGCGCCTGTGTCTCCCCACTCTCTTCTTCACCACAGTGCCTTGTCTTCCTTATATCTCCTTCATCTCAGTGCCTGTGTCTTCCCGCTGTCTCCTTCATCTCAGCACCTGTGTCTTCCCATTGTCTCCTTCATCACAGTTCCTGTGTCTTCCCACTGTCTTCATCACAGTTCCTGTGTCTTCTCACTGTCTCCTTCATCACAGCGCCTGTGTCTCCCCACTCTCTTCTTCATCACAGTTCCTTGTCTTCCTACTATCTCCTTCATCTCAGCGCCTGTGTCTTCCCGCTGTCTCCTTCATCTCAGCGCCTGTGTCTTCCCTCTGTTTTCATCACAGTTCCTGTGTCTTCCCACTGTCTCCTTCATCACATCACCTGTGTCTCCCCACTCTCTTCTTCATCACAGTGCCTTGTCTTCCTGCTATCTCCTTCATCTCAGTGCCTGTGTCTTCCCGCTGACTCCTTCATCTCAGTGCCTGTGTCTTCTCACTGTCTCCTTCATCTCAGCGCCTGTGTCTTCCCGCTGTCTCCTTCATCACAGTTCCTGTGTCTTCCCACTGTCTCCTTCATCTCAGTGTCTGTGTCTTCCCACTGTCTCCTTCATCTCAGTGCCTGTGTCTTCCCACTGTCTTCATCACAGTTCCTGTGTCTTCCCACTGTCTTCATCACAGTTCCTGCGTCTTCCCACTGTCTTCATCACAGTTCCTGTGTCTTCTTACTGTCTCCTTCATCACAGCGCCTGTGTCTCCCCACTCTCTTCTTCACCACAGTGCCTTGTCTTCCTGCTATCTCCTTCATCTCAGCGCCTGTGTCTTCACACTGTCTCCTTCATCTCATTGAATGTGTCTTCCCGCTGTCTCCTTCATCACAGTTCCTGTGTCTTCCCACTGTCTTCATCACAGTTCCTGTGTCTTCCCACTGTCTTCATCACAGTTCCTGTGTCTTCCCACTGTCTCCTTCATCTCAGCGCCTGTGTCTTCCCGCTGTCTCCTTCATGTCAGTGTCTGTGTCTTCCCACTGTCTCCTTCATCACAGTTCCTGTGTCTTCCCGCTGTCCCCTTCATCTCAGCGCCTGTGTCTTCCCACTGTCTCCTTCATCACAGTGCCTGTGTCTTCACACTGTCTCCATCACAGTTCCTGTGTCTTCCCACTGTCTTCATCACAGTTCCTGTGTCTTCCCACTGTCTCCTTCATCTCAACGCCTGTGTCTTCCCGCTGTCTCCTTCATCTCAGCGCCTGTGTCTTCCCGCTATCTCCTTCATCTCAGTGCCTGTGTCTTCCCACTGTGTTCATCACAGTTCCTGTGACTTCCCACTCTCTTCATCACAGTTCCTGTGTCTTCCCACTGTCTCCTTCATCTCAGCGCCTGTGACTTCCCGCTGTCTCCTTCATTTCAGTGTCTGTGTCTTCCCACTGTCTCCTTCATCACAGTTCCTGTGTCTTCCCGCTGTCCCCTTCATCTCAGCGCCTGTGTCTTCCCGCTGTCTCCTGCATCTCAGTGCCTGTGTCTTCCCACTGTCTCCTTCATCTCAGTGCCTGTGTCTTCCACTGTATCCTTCATCTCAGTGCCTGTGTCTTCCCACTGTCTTCATCTCAGCGCCTGTGTCTTTCCACTGTCTCATTCATCTCAGTGCCTGTGTCTTCCCACTGTCTCCATCACAGTTCCTGTGTCTTCCACTGTCTCCATCACAGTTCCTGTGTCTTCCCACTGTCTTCATCACAGTTCCTGTGTCTTCCCACTATCTTCATCACAGTTCCTGTGTCTTCCCACTGTCTTCAACACAGTTCCTGTGTCTTCCCACTGTCTCCTTCATCTCAGTGTCTGTGTCTTCCCACTGTCTCCTTCATCTCAGTGCCTGTGTCTTCCACTGTATCCTTCATCTCAGTGTCTTTGTCTTCCACTGTCTCCTTCATCTCAGTGCCTGTGTCTTCTCACTGTTGTCATCACAGTTCCTGTGTCTTCCCACTGTCTCCTTCATCTCAGCGCCTGTGTCATCACACTGTTTTCATCACAGTTCCTGTGTCTTCCTACTGTCTCCATCACAGTTCCTGTGTCTTCCCACTGTCTTCATCACAGTTCCTTTGTCTTCCCACTGTCTTCATCAAAGTTCCTGTGTCTTCCAACTCTCTTCATCACAGTTCCTGTGTCTTCCCACTGTCTTCATCTCAGCGCCTGTGTCTTCCTGCTGTCTCCTTCATTTCAGCGCCTGTGTCTTCCCGCTGTCTCCTTCATCTCAGTGCCTGTGTCGTCCCACTGTCTTCATCACAGTTCCTGTGTCTTCCCACTGTCTTCATCAGAGTTCCTGTGTCTTCCCACTGTCTTCATCACAGTTCCTGTGTCTTCCCACTGTCTCCTTCATCTCAGCGCCTGTGTCTTCCCGCTGTCTCCTTCATCTCAGCGCCTGTGTCTTCCCGCTGTCTCCTTCATCTCAGTGCCTGTGTCTTCCCACTGTCTTCATCACAGGTACTGTGTCTTCCCACTGTCTTCATCACAGTTCCTGTGTCTTCCCACTGTCTCCTTCATCTCAGCGCCTGTGTCTTCCCGCTGTCTCCTTCATTTCAGTGTCTGTGTCTTCCCACTGTCTCCTTCATCACAGTTCCTGTGTCTTCCCGCTGTCCCCTTCATCTCAGCGCCTGTGTCTTCCCACTGTCTCCTTCATCTCAGTGCCTGTGTCTTCACACTGTCTCCATCACAGTTCCTGTGTCTTCCCACTGTCTTCATCACAGTTCCTGTGTCTTCCCACTGTCTCCTTCATCTCAGCGCCTGTGTCTTCCCGCTGTCTCCTTCATCTCAGCGCCTGTGTCTTCCCACTGTCTTCATCACAGTTCCTGTGTCTTCCCACTGTCTTCATCACAGTTCCTGTGTCTTCCCACTGTCTCCTTCATCTCAGCGCCTGTGTCTTCCCGCTGTCTCCTTCATCTCAGTGCCTGTGTCTTCCCACTGTCTTCATCACAGTTCCTGTGTCTTCCCACTGTCTTCATCACAGTTCCTGTGTCTTCCCACTGTCTCCTTCATCTCAGCGCCTGTGTCTTCCCGCTGTCTCCTTCATTTCAGTGTCTGTGTCTTCCCACTGTCTCCTTCATCACAGTTCCTGTGTCTTCCCGCTGTCCCCTTCATCTCAGCGCCTGTGTCTTCCCGCTGTCTCCTGCATCTCAGTGCCTGTGTCTTCCCACTGTCTTCATAACAGTTCCTGTGTCTTCCCACTGTCTTCATCACAGTTCCTGTGTCTTCCCCCTGTCTTCATCACAGTTCCTGTGTCTTCTTACTGTCTCCTTCATCTCAGCACCTGTGTCTTCCCGCTGTCTCCTTCATCTCAGCGCCTGTGTCTTCCCGCTGTCTCATTCATCTCAGTGCCTGTGTCTTCCCACTGTCTCCTTCATCTCAGTGCCTGTGTCTTCCCACTGTCTTCATCACATTTCCTGTGTCTTCCCTCTGTCTTCATCTCAGCGCCTGTGTCTTCCCACTGTCTCTTTAATCTCAGTGCCTGTGTCTTCCCACTGTCTCCATCACAGTTCATGTGTCTTCCCACTGTCTTCATCACAGTTCCTGTGTCTTCCCACTGTCTCCATCACAGTTCCTGTGTCTTCCCACTGTCTCCATCACAGTTCCTGTGTCTTCCCACTGTCTTCATCACAGTTCCTGTGTCTTCTTACTGTCTCCTTCATCACAATGCCTGTGTCTCCCCACTCTCTTCTTCACCACAGTGCCTTGTCTTCCTGCTATCTCCTTCATCTCAGTGCCTGTGTCTTCCCGCTGTCTCCTTCATCTCAGCACCTGTGTCTTCCCATTGTCTCCTTCATCACAGTTCCTGTGTCTTCCCACTGTCTTCATCACAGTTCCTGTGTCTTCTCACTGTCTCCTTCAGCACAGCGCCTGTGTCTCCCCACTCTCTTCTTCATCACAGTTCCTTGTCTTCCTACTATCTCCTTCATCTCAGCGCCTGTGTCTTCCCGCTGTCTCCTTCATCTCAGCGCCTGTGTCTTCCCTCTGTTTTCATCACAGTTCCTGTGTCTTCCCACTGTCTCCTTCATCACAGCACCTGTGTCTCCCCACTCTCTTCTTCATCACAGTGCCTTGTCTTCCTGTCATCTCCTTCATCTCAGTGCCTGTGTCTTCCCGCTGACTCCTTCATCTCAGTGCCTGTGTCTTCCCACTGTCTCATTCATCTCAGCGCCTGTGTCTTCCCGCTGTCTCCTTCATCACAGTTCCTGTGTCTTCCCACTGTCTCCTTCATCTCAGTGTCTGTGTCTCCCACTGTCTCCTTCATCTCAGTGCCTGTGTCTTCCCACTGTCTTCATCACAGTTCCTGTGTCTTCCCCCTGTCTTCATCACAGTTCCTGTGTCTTCCCACTGTCTTCATCACAGTTCCTGTGTTTTCTTACTGTCTCCTTCATCACAGCGCCTGTGTCTCCCCACTCTCTTCTTCACCACAGTGCCTTGTCTTCCTGCTATCTCCTTCATCTCAGTGCCTGTGTCTTCCCGCTGTCTCCTTCATCTCAGCGCCTGTGTCTTCAAACTGTCTCCTTCATCTCAGTGCCTGTGTCTTCCCGCTGTCTCCTTCATCACAGTTCCTGTGTCTTCCCGCTGTCTCCTTCATCTCAGCGCCTGTGTCTCCCCCCTGTTTTCATCACAGTTCCTGTGTCTTCCCACTGTCTCCTTCATCTCAGTGCCTGTGTCTTCCCGCTGTCTCCTTCATCACAGTTCCTGTGTCTTCCCGCTGTCTCCTTCATCTCAGCGCCTGTGTCTCCCCACTGTCTTCATCACAGTTCCTGTGTCTTCCCACTGTCTTCATCACAGTTCCTGTGTCTTCCCGCTGTCTACTTCATCTCAGCACCTGTGTCTTCCCGCTGTCTCCTTCATCTCAGTACCAGTGTCTTCCCTCTGTCTCCTTCTTATCAGTGTCTGTGTCTTCCCACTGTCTCCTTCATCTCAGTGTCTGTGTCTTCCCACTGTCTCCTTCATCTCAGTGTCTGTGTCTTCCACTGTCTCCTTCATCTCAGTGCCTGTGTCTTCTCACTGTTGTCATCACAGTTCCTGTGTCTTCCCACTGTCTCCTTCATCTCAGCGCCTGTGTCATCCCACTGTTTTCATCACAGTTCCTGTGTCTTCCCACTGTCTCCATCACAGTTCCTGTGTCTTCCCACTGTCTTCATCACAGTTCCTGTGTCTTCCCACTGTCTCCATCACAGTTCCTGTGTCTTCCCACTTTCTCCATCACAGTTCCTGTGTCTTCCCACTGTCTTCATCACAGTTCCTGTGTCTTCCCACTGTCTTCATCACAGTTCCTGTGTCTTCCCGCTGTCTACTTCATCTCAGCGCCTGTGTCTTCCCGCTGTCTCTTCATCTCAGTGCCTGTGTCTTCCACTGTCTCCTTTATCTCAGTGCCTGTGTCTTCCACTGTCTCCTTCATCTCAGTGCCTGTGTCTTCTCACTGTTGTCATCACAGTTCCTGTGTCTTCCCACTGTCTTCATCACAGTTCCTGTGTCTTCCCTCTGTCTTCATCACAGTTCCTGTGTCTTCCCACTATCTTCATCACAGTTCCTGTGTCTTCCCACTGTCTTCATCACAGTTCCTGTGTCTTCCCGCTGTCTCCTTCATCTCAGCACCTGTGTCTTCCCTCTGTCTCCTTCTTATCTGTGTCTGTGTCTTCCCACTGTCTCCTTCATCTCAGTGTCTGTGTCTTCCCACTGTCTCCTTCATCTCAGTGCCTGTGTCTTCCACAGTATCCTTCATCTCAGTGCCTGTGTCTTCCCACTGTCTTCATCTCAGCGCCTGTTTCTTCCCACTGTCTCATTCATCTCAGTGCCTGTGTCTTCCCACTGTCTCCATCACAGTTCCTGTGTCTTCCACTGTCTCCATCACAGTTCCTGTGTCTTCCCACTGTCTTCATCACAGTTCCTGTGTCTTCCCACTATCTTCATCACAGTTCCTGTGTCTTCCCACTGTCTTCATCAGAGTTCCTGTGTCTTCCCACTGTCTTCATCACAGTTCCTGTGTCTTCCCACTGTCTCCTTCATCTCAGCGCCTGTGTCTTCCCGCTGTCTCCTTCATCTCAGCGCCTGTGTCTTCCCGCTGTCTCCTTCATCTCAGTGCCTGTGTCTTCCCACTGTCTTCATCACAGTTCCTGTGTCTTCCCACTGTCTTCATCACAGTTCCTGTGTCTTCCCACTGTCTCCTTCATCTCAGCGCCTGTGTCTTCCCGCTGTCTCCTTCATTTCAGTGTCTGTGTCTTCCCACTGTCTCCTTCATCACAGTTCCTGTGTCTTCCCGCTGTCCCCTTCATCTCAGCGCCTGTGTCTTCCCACTGTCTCCTTCATCTCATTGCCTGTGTCTTCACACTGTCTCCATCACAGTTCCTGTGTCTTCCCACTGTCTTCATCACAGTTCCTGTGTCTTCCCACTGTCTCCTTCATCTCAGCGCCTGTGTCTTTCCGCTGTCTCCTTCATCTCAGTGCCTGTGTCTTCCCACTGTCTTCATCACAGTTCCTGTGTCTTCCCACTGTCTTCATCACAGTTCCTGTGTCTTCCCACAGTCTCCTTCATCTCAGCGCCTGTGTCTTCCCGCTGTCTCCTTCATTTCAGTGTCTGTGTCTTCCCACTGTCTCCTTCATCACAGTTCCTGTGTCTTCCCGCTGTCCCCTTCATCTCAGCGCCTGTGTCTTCCCGCTGTCTCCTGCATCTCAGTGCCTGTGTCTTCCCACTGTCTTCATCACAGTTCCTGTGTCTTCCCACTGTCTTCATCACAGTTCCTGTGTCTTCCCCCTGTCTTCATCACAGTTCCTGTGTCTTCCCACTGTCTCCTTCAACTCAGCACCTGTGTCTTCCCGCTGTCTCCTTCATCTCAGCGCCTGTGTCTTCCCGCTGTCTCCTTCATCTCAGTGTCTGTGTCTTCCCACTGTCTCCTTCATCTCAGTGCCTGTGTCTTCCACTGTATCCTTCATCTCAGTGCCTGTGTCTTCCCACTGTCTTCATCTCAGCGACTGTGTCTTCCCACTGTCTCATTCATCTCAGTGCCTGTGTCTTCCCACTGTCTCCATCACAGTTCCTGTGTCTTCCACTGTCTCCATCACAGTTCCTGTGTCTTCCCACTGTCTTCATCACAGTTCCTGTGTCTTCCCATTGTCTCCTTCATCACAGCTCCTGTGTCTTCCCACTGTCTTCATCACAGTTCCTGTGTCTTGTCACTGTCTCCTTCATCACAGCGCCTGTGTCTCCCCACTCTCTTCTTCATCACAGTTCCTTGTCTTCCTACTATCTCCTTCATCTCAGCGCCTGTGTCTTCCCGCTGTCTCCTTCATCTCAGCGCCTGTGTCTTCCCTCTGTTTTCATCACAGTTCCTGTGTCTTCCCACTGTCTCCTTCATCACAGCACCTGTGTCTCCCCACTCTCTTCTTCATCACAGTGCCTTGTCTTCCTGCTATCTCCTTCATATCAGTGCCTGTGTCTTCGCTCTGACTCCTTCATCTCAGTGCCTGTGTCTTCCCACTGTCTCATTCATCTCAGCGCCTGTGTCTT
This sequence comes from Plecotus auritus, assembly GCF_963455305.1. NCBI lineage: Eukaryota > Metazoa > Chordata > Mammalia > Chiroptera > Vespertilionidae > Plecotus > Plecotus auritus. Next base: position 96,090,012 of record NC_137782.1, read on the forward strand.
CCCGCTGTCTCCTTCATCACAGTTCCTGTGTCTTCCCACTGTCTCCTTCATCTCAGTGTCTGTGTCTTCCCACTGTCTCCTTCATCTCAGTGCCTGTGTCTTCCCACTGTCTTCATCAATGTTCCTGTGTCTTCCCCCTGTCTTCATCACAGTTCCTGTGTCTTCCCACTGTCTTCATCACAGTTCCTGTGTCTTCTTACTGTCTCCTTTATCACAGCGCCTGTGTCTCCCCACTCTCTTCTTCACCACAGTGCCTTGTCTTCCTGCTATCACCTTCATCTCAGTGCCTGTGTCTTCCCGCTGTCTCCTTCATCTCAGCGCCTGTGTCTTCCCGCTGTCTCCTTCATCACAGTTCCTGTGTCTTCCCACTGTCTTCATCACAGTTCCTGTGTCTTCTCACTGTCTCCTTCATCACAGCGCCTGTGTCTCCCCACTCTCTTCTTCACCACAGTGCCTTGTCTTCCTGCTATCTCCTTCATCTCAGTGCCTGTGTCTTCCTGCTAACTCCTTCATCTCAGCGCCTGTGTCTTCACACTGTCTCCTTCATCTCAGTGCCTGTGTCTTCCCGCTGTCTCCTTCATCACAGTTCCTGTGTCTTCCCGCTGTCTCCTTCATCTCAGCGCCTGTGTCTCCCCACTGTTTTCATCACAGTTCCTGTGTCTTCACACTGTCTCCTTCATCTCAGTGCCTGTGTCTTCCCGCTGTCTCCTTCATCACAATTCCTGTGTCTTCCCGCTGTCTCCTTCATCTCAGCGCCTGTGTCTCCCCACTGTCTTCATCACAGTTCCTGTGTCTTCCCACTGTCTTCATCACAGTTCCTGTGTCTTCCCGCTGTCTACTTCATCTCAAAACCTGTGTCTTCCCGCTGTCTCCTTCATCTCAGTACCTGTGTCTTCCCTCTGTCTCCTTCTTATCAGTGTCTATGTCTTCCCACTGTCTCCTTCATCTCAGTGACTGTGTCTTCCCACTGTTTCCTTCATCTCAGTGTCTGTGTCTTCCACTGTCTCCTTCATCTCAGTGCCTGTGTCTTCTCACTGTTGTCATCACAGTTCCTGTGTCTTCCCACTGTCTCCTTCATCTCAGCGCCTGTATCATCCCACTGTTTTCATCACAGATCCTGTGTCTTCCCACTGTCTTCATCACAGTTCCTGTGTCTTCCCACTGTCTCCTTCATCTGAGCGCCTGTGTCTTCCCACTGTCTCCTTCATCTCAGCGCCTGTGTCTTCCCGCTGTCTCCTTCATCTCAGTGCCTGTGTCTTCCCACTGTCTTCAACACAGTTCCTGTGTCTTCCCACTGTCTTCATCACAGTTCCTGTGTCTTCCCACTGTATCCTTCATCTCAGCGCCTGTGTCTTCCCGCTGTCTCCTTCATTTCATTGTCTGTGTCTTCCCACTGTCTCCTTCATCACAGTTCCTGTGTCTTCCCGCTATCCCCTTCATCTCAGCGCTTGTGTCTTCCCGCTGTCTCCTGCATCTCAGTGCCTGTGTCTTCCCACTGTCTTCATCACAGTTCCTGTGTCTTCCCCCTGTCTTCATCACAGTTCCTGTGTCTTCCCCCTGTCTTCATCACAGTTCCTGTGTCTTCCCGCTGTCTCCTTCATCTCAGCGCCTGTGTCTTCCCGCTGTCTCATTCATCTCAGTGCCTGTGTCTTCCCACTGTCTCCTTCATCTCAGTGCCTGTGTCTTCCCACTGTCTCCATCACAGTTCCTGTGTCTTCCCTCTGTCTTCATCTCAGCGCATGTGTCTTCCCACTGTATCTTTAATCTCAGTGCTTGTGTCTTCCCACTGTCTCCATCACAGTTCCTGTGTCTTCCCACTGTCTTCATCACAGTTCCTGTGTCTTCCCACTGTGTTCATCACAGTTCCTGTGTCTTCCCACTGTCTCCATCACAGTTCCTGTGTCTTCCCACTGTCTTCATCACAGTTCCTGTGTCTTCTTACTGTCTCCTTCATCACAATGCCTGTGTCTCCCCACTCTCTTCTTCACCACAGTGCCTTGTCTTCCTGCTATCTCCTTCATCTCAGTGCCTGTGTCTTCCCGCTGTCTCCTTCATCTCAGCACCTGTGTCTTCCCATTGCCTCCTTCATCACAGTTCCTGTGTCTTCCCACTGTCTTCATCACAGTTCCTGTGTCTTCTCACTGTCTCCTTCATCACAGCGCCTGTGTCTCCCCACTCTCTTCTTCATCACAGTTCCTTGTCTTCCTACTATCTCCTTCATCTCAGCGCCTGTGTCTTCCCGCTGTCTCCTTCATCACAGTTCCTGTGTCTTCCCTCTGTTTTCATCACAGTTCCTGTGTCTTCCCACTGTCTCCTTCATCACAGCACCTGTGTCTCCCCACTCTCTTCTTCATCACAGTGCCTTGTCTTCCTGCTATCTCCTTCATCTCAGTGCCTGTGTCTTCCCGCTGACTCCTTCATCTCAGTGCCTGTGTCTTCCCACTGTCTCATTCATCTCAGCGCCTGTGTCTTCCCACTGTCTCTTTAATCTCAGTGCTTGTGTCTTCCCACTGTCTCCATCACAGTTCCTGTGTCTTCCCACTGTCTTCATCATAGTTCCTGTGTCTTCCCACTGTGTTCATCACAGTTCCTGTGTCTTCCCACTGTCTCCATCACAGTTCCTGTGTCTTCCCACTGTCTTCATCACAGTTCCTGTGTCTTCTTACTGTCTCCTTCATCACAATGCCTGTGTCTCCCCACTCTCTTCTTCACCACAGTGCCTTGTCTTCCTGCTATCTCCTTCATCTCAGTGCCTCTGTCTTCCCGCTGTCTCCTTCATCTCAGCACCTGTGTCTTCCCATTGTCTCCTTCATCACAGTTCCTGTGTCTTCCCACTGTCTTCATCACAGTTCCTGTGTCTTCTCACTGTCTCCTTCATCACAGCGCCTGTGTCTCCCCACTCTCTTCTTCATCACAGTTCCTTGTCTTCCTACTATCTCCTTCATCTCAGCGCCTGTGTCTTCCCACTGTCTCCTTCATCTCAGCGCCTGTGTCTTCCCTCTGTTTTCATCACAGTTCCTGTGTCTTCCCACTGTCTCCTTCATCACAGCACCTGTGTCTCCCCCTCTCTTCTTCATCACAGTGCCTTGTCTTCCTGCTATCTCCTTCATCTCAGTGCCTGTGTCTTCCCGCCACTGTCTCATTCATCTCAGCGCCTGTGTCTTCCCGCTGTCTCCTTCATCACAGTTCCTGTGTCTTCCCACTGTCTCCTTCATCTCAGTGTCTGTGTCTTCCCACTGTCTCCTTCATCTCAGTGCCTGTGTCTTCCACTGTATCCTTCATCTCAGTGTCTTTGTCTTCCACTGTCTCCTTCATCTCAGTGCCTGTGTCTTCTCACTGTTGTCATCACAGTTCCTGTGTCTTCTCACTGTCTCCTTCATCTCAGCGCCTGTGTCATCCCACTGTTTTCATCACAGTTCCTGTGTCTTCCCACTGTCTCCATCACAGTTCCTGTGTCTTCCCACTGTCTTCATCACAGTTCCTGTGTCTTCCCACTGTCTTCATCAAAGTTCCTGTGTCTTCCAACTCTCTTCATCACAGTTCCTGTGTCTTCCCACTGTCTTCATCTCAGCGCCTGTGTCTTCCCGCTGTCTCCTTCATCTCAGCGCCTGTGTCTTCCCGCTGTCTCCTTCATCTCAGTGCCTGTGTCGTCCCACTTTCTTCATCACAGTTCCTGTGTCTTCCCACTGTCTTCATCAGAGTTCCTGTGTCTTACCACTGTCTTCATCACAGTTCCTGTGTCTTCCCGCTGTCTCCTTCATTTCAGTGTCTGTGTCTTCCCACTGTCTCCTTCATCACAGTTCCTGTGTCTTCCCGCTGTCCCCTTCATCTCAGCGCCTGTGTCTTCCCACTGTCTCCTTCATCTCAGTGCCTGTGTCTTCACACTGTCTCCATCACAGTTCCTGTGTCTTCCCACTGTCTTCATCACAGTTCCTGTGTCTTCCCACTGTTTCCTTCATCTCAGCGCCTGTGTCTTCCCGCTGTCTCCTTCATCTCAGCGCCTGTGTCTTCACGCTGTCTCTTTCATCTCAGTGCCTGTGTCTTCCCACTGTCTTCATCACAGTTCCTGTGTCTTCCCACTGTCTTCATCACAGTTCCTGTGTCTTCCCACTGTCTCCTTCATCTCAGCGCCTGTGTCTTCCCGCTGTCTCCTTCATTTCATTGTCTGTGTCTTTCCACTGTCTCCTTCATCACAGTTCCTGTGTCTTCCCGCTGTCCCCTTCATCTCAGCGCCTGTGTCTTCCCGCTGTCTCCTGCATCTCAGTTCCTGTGTCTTCCCCCTGTCTTCATCACAGTTCCTGTGTCTTCCCACTGTCTCCTTCATCTCAGCACCTGTGTCTTCCCGCTGTCTCCTTCATCTCAGCGACTGTGTCTTCCCGCTGTCTCATTCATCTCAGTGCCTGTGTCTTCCCACTGTCTCCTTCATCTCAGTGCCTGTGTCTTCCCACTGTCTTCATCACAGTTCCTGTGTCTTCCCTCTGTCTTCATCTCAGCGCCTGTGTCTTCCCACTGTCTCTTTAATCTCAGTGCTTGTGTCTTCCCACTGTCTCCATCACAGTTCCTGTGTCTTCCCACTGTCTTCATCACAGTTCCTGTGTCTTCCCACTGTGTTCATCACAGTTCCTGTGTCTTCCCACTGTCTCCATCACAGTTCCTGTGTCTTCCCACTGTCTTCATCACAGTTCCTGTGTCTTCTTACTGTCTCCTTCATCACAATGCCTGTGTCTCCCCACTCTCTTCTTCACCACAGTGCCTTGTCTTCCTGCTATCTCCTTCATCTCAGTGCCTGTGTCTTCCCGCTGTTTCCTTCATCTCAGCACCTGTGTCTTCCCATTGTCTCCTTCATCACAGCTCCTGTGTCTTCCCACTGTCTTCATCACAGTTCCTGTGTCTTCTCACTGTCTCCTTCATCACAGCGCCTGTGTCTCCCCACTCTCTTCTTCATCACAGTTCCTTGTCTTCCTACTATCTCCTTCATCTCAGCGCCTGTGTCTTCCCGCTGTCTCCTTCATCTCAGCGCCTGTGTCTTCCCTCTGTTTTCATCACAGTTCCTGTGTCTTCCCACTGTCTCCTTCATCACAGCACCTGTGTCTCCCCACTCTCTTCTTCATCACAGTGCCTTGTCTTCCTGCTATCTCCTTCATCTCAGTGCCTGTGTCTTCGCTCTAACTCCTTCATCTCAGTGCCTGTGTCTTCCCACTGTCTCATTCATCTCAGCGCCTGTGTCTTCCCGCTGTCTCCTTCATCACAGTTCCTGTGTCTTCCCACTGTCTCCTTCATCTCAGTGTCTGTGTCTTCCCACTGTCTCCTTCATCTCAGTGCCTGTGTCTTCCCACTGTGTTCATCACAGTTCCTGTGTCTTCCCCCTGTCTTCATCACAGTTCCTGTGTCTTCCCACTGTCTTCATCACAGTTCCTGTGTCTTCTTACTGTCTCCTTTATTACAGCGCCTGTGTCTCCCCACTCTCTTCTTCACCACAGTGCCTTGTCTTCCTGCTATCTCCTTCATCTCAGTGCCTGTGTCTTCCCGCTGTCTCCTTCATCTCAGCGCCTGTGTCTTCCCGCTGTCTCCTTCATCACAGTTCCTGTGTCTTCCCACTGTCTTCATCACAGTTCCTGTGTCTTCTCACTGTCTCCTTCATCACAGCGCCTGTGTCTCCCCACTCTCTTCTTCACCACAGTGCCTTGTCTTCCTGCTATCTCCTTCATCTCAGTGCCTGTGTCTTCCTGCTAACTCCTTCATCTCAGCGCCTGTGTCTTCACACTGTCTCCTTCATCTCAGTGCCTGTGTCTTCCCGCTGTCTCCTTCATCACAGTTCCTGTGTCTTCCCGCTGTCTCCTTCATCTCAGCGCCTGTGTCTCCCCACTGTTTTCATCACAGTTCCTGTGTCTTCCCACTGTCTCCTTCATCTCAGTGCCTGTGTCTTCCCACTGTCTCCTTCATCACAATTCCTGTGTCTTCCCGCTGTCTCCTTCATCTCAGCGCCTGTGTCTCCCCACTGTCTTCATCACAGTTCCTGTGTCTTCCCACTGTCTTCATCACAGTTCCTGTGTCTTCCCGCTGTCTACTTCATCTCAGCACCTGTGTCTTCCCGCTGTCTCCTTCATCTCAGTACCTGTGTCTTCCCTCTGTCTCCTTCTTATCAGTGTCTGTGTCTTCCCACTGTCTCCTTCATCTCAGTGTCTGTGTCTTCCCACTGTTTCCTTCATCTCAGTGTCTGTGTCTTCCACTGTCTCCTTCATCTCAGTGCCTGTGTCTTCTCACTGTTGTCATCACAGTTCCTGTGTCTTCCCACTGTCTCCTTCATCTCAGCGCCTGTGTCATCCCACTGTTTTCATCACAGTTCCTGTGTCTTCCCACTGTCTTCATCACAGTTCCTGTGTCTTCCCACTGTGTTCATCACAGTTCCTGTGTCTTCCCACTGTCTCCATGACAGTTCCTGTGTCTTCCCACTGTCTTCATCACAGTTCCTGTGTCTTCTTACTGTCTCCTTCATCACAATGCCTGTGTCTCCCCACTCTCTTCTTCACCACAGTGCCTTGTCTTCCTGCTATCTCCTTCATCTCAGTGCCTGTGTCTTCCCGCTGTCTCCTTCATCTCAGCACCTGTGTCTTCCCATTGTCTCCTTCATCACAGTTCCTGTGTCTTCCCACTGTCTTCATCACAGTTCCTGTGTCTTCTCACTGTCTCCTTCATCACAGCGCCTGTGTCTCCCCACTCTCTTCTTCATCACAGTTCCTTGTCTTCCTACTATCTCCTTCATCTCAGCGCCTGTGTCTTCCCGCTGTCTCCTTCATCTCAGCACCTGTGTCTTCCCTCTGTTTTCATCACAGTTCCTGTGTCTTCCCACTGTCTCCTTCATCACAGCACCTGTGTCTCCCCACTCTCTTCTTCATCACAGTGCCTTGTCTTCCTGCTATCTCCTTCATCTCAGTGCCTGTGTCTTCCCGCTGACTCCTTCATCTCAGTGCCTGTGTCTTCCCACTGTCTCATTCATCTCAGCGCCTGTGTCTTCCCACTGTCTCTTTAATCTCAGTGCTTGTGTCTTCCCACTGTCTCCATCACAGTTCCTGTGTCTTCCCACTGTCTTCATCACAGTTCCTGTGTCTTCCCACTGTGTTCATCACAGTTCCTGTGTCTTCCCACTGTCTCCATCACAGTTCCTGTGTCTTCCCACTGTCTTCATCACAGTTCCTGTGTCTTCTTACTGTCTCCTTCATCACAATGCCTGTGTCTCCCCACTCTCTTCTTCACCACAGTGCCTTGTCTTCCTGCTATCTCCTTCATCTCAGTGCCTGTGTCTTCCCGCTGTCTCCTTCATCTCAGCACCTGTGTCTTCCCATTGTCTCCTTCATCACAGTTCCTGTGTCTTCCCACTGTCTTCATCACAGTTCCTGTGTCTTCTCACTGTCTCCTTCATCACAGCGCCTGTGTCTCCCCACTCTCTTCTTCATCACAGTTCCTTGTCTTCCTACTATCTCCTTCATCTCAGCGCCTGTGTCTTCCCCCTGTCTCCTTCATCTCAGCGCCTGTGTCTTCCCTCTGTTTTCATCACAGTTCCTGTGTCTTCCCACTGTCTCCTTCATCACAGCACTTGTGTCTCCCACTCTCTTCTTCATCACAGTGCCTTGTCTTCCTGCTATCTCCTTCATCTCAGTGCCTGTGTCTTCCCGCCACTGTCTCATTCATCTCAGCGCCTGTGTCTTCCCGCTGTCTCCTTCATCACAGTTCCTGTGTCTTCCCACTGTCTCCTTCATCTCAGTGTCTGTGTCTTCCCACTGTCTCCTTCATCTCAGTGCCTGTGTCTTCCCACTGTCTTCATCACAGTTCCTGTGTCTTCCCCCTGTCTTCATCACAGTTCCTGTGTCTTCCCACTGTCTTCATCACAGTTCCTGTGTCTTCTTACTGTCTCTTCATCACAGCGCCTGTGTCTCCCCACTCTCTTCTTCACCACAGTGCCTTGTCTTCCTGCTATCTCCTTCATCTCAGTGCCTGTGTCTTCCCGCTGTCTCCTTCATCTCAGCGCCTGTGTCTTCCCGCTGTCTCCTTCATCACAGTTCCTGTGTCTTCCCACTGTCTTCATCACAGTTCCTGTGTCTTCTCACTGTCTCCTTCATCACAGCGCCTGTGTCTCCCCACTCTCTTCTTCACCACAGTGCCTTGTCTTCCTGCTATCTCCTTCATCTCAGTGCCTGTGTCTTCCTGCTATCTCCTTCATCTCAGCGCCTGTGTCTTCACACTGTCTCCTTCATCTCAGTGCCTGTGTCTTCCCGCTGTCTCCTTCATCACAGTTCCTGTGTCTTCCCGCTGTCTCCTTCATCTCAGCGCCTGTGTCTCCCCACTGTCTTCATCACAGTTCCTGTGTCTTCCCACTGTCTTCATCACAGTTCCTGTGTCTTCCCGCTGTCTACTTCATCTCAGCACCTGTGTCTTCCCGCTGTCTCCTTCATCTCAGTACCTGTGTCTTCCCTCTGTCTCCTTCTTATCAGTGTCTGTGTCTTCCCACTGTCTCCTTCATCTCAGTGTCTGTGTCTTCCCACTGTCTCCTTCATCTCAGTGTCTGTGTCTTCCACTGTCTCCTTCATCTCAGTGCCTGTGTCTTCTCACTGTTGTCATCACAGTTCCTGTGTCTTCCCACTGTCTCCTTCATCTCAGCGCCTGTGTCATCCCACTGTTTTCATCACAGTTCCTGTGTCTTCCCACTGTCTCCATCACAGTTCCTGTGTCTTCCCACTGTCTTCATCACAGTTCCTGTGTCTTCCCACTGTCTCCATCACAGTTCCTGTGTCTTCCCACTTTCTCCATCACAGTTCCTGTGTCTTCCCACTGTCTTCATCACAGTTCCTGTGTCTTCCCACTTTCTTCATCACAGTTCCTGTGTCTTCCCGCTGTCTACTTCATCTCAGCGCCTGTGTCTTCCCGCTGTCTCTTCATCTCAGTGCCTGTGTCTTCCACTGTCTCCTTTATCTCAGTGCCTGTGTCTTCCACTGTCTCCTTCATCTCAGTGCCTGTGTCTTCTCACTGTTGTCATCACAGTTCCTGTGTCTTCCCACTGTCTTCATCACAGTTCCTGTGTCTTCCCTCTGTCTTCATCACAGTTCCTGTGTCTTCCCACTATCTTCATCACAGTTCCTGTGTCTTCCCACTGTCTTCATCACAGTTCCTGTGTCTTCCCGCTGTCTCCTTCATCTCAGCACCTGTGTCTTCCCTCTGTCTCCTTCTTATCCGTGTCTGTGTCTTCCCACTGTCTCCTTCATCTCAGTGTCTGTGTCTTCCCACTGTCTCCTTCATCTCAGTGCCTGTGTCTTCCACTGTATCCTTCATCTCAGTGCCTGTGTCTTCCCACTGTCTTCATCTCAGCGCCTGTGTCTTCCCACTGTCTCATTCATCTCAGTGCCTGTGTCTTCCCACTGTCTCCATCACAGTTCCTGTGTCTTCCACTGTCTCCATCACAGTTCCTGTGTCTTTCCACTGTCTTCATCACAGTTCCTGTGTCTTCCCACTATCTTCATCACAGTTCCTGTGTCTTCCCACTGTCTTCATCACAGTTCCTGTGTCTTCCCACTTTCTCCATCACAGTTCCTGTGTCTTCCCACTGTCTTCATCACAGTTCCTGTGTCTTCCCACTGTCTCCTTCATCTCAGTGTCTGTGTCTTCCCACTGTCTCCTTCATCTCAGTGCCTGTGTCTGCCACTGTATCCTTCATCTCAGTGTCTTTGTCTTCCACTGTCTCCTTCATCTCAGTGCCTGTGTCTTCTCACTGTTGTCATCACAGTTCCTGTGTCTTCCCACTGTCTCCTTCATCTCAGCGCCTGTGTCATCCCACTGTTTTCATCACAGTTCCTGTGTCTTCCCACTGTCTCCATCACAGTTCCTGTGTCTTCCCACTGTCTTCATCACAGTTCCTGTGTCTTCCCACTGTCTCCATCACAGTTCCTGTGTCTTCCCACTTTCTCCATCACAGTTCCTGTGTCTTCCCACTGTCTTCATCACAGTTCCTGTGTCTTCCCACTGTCTTCATCACAGTTCCTGTGTCTTCCCGCTGTCTACTTCATCTCAGCGCCTGTGTCTTCCCGCTGTCTCCTTCATCTCAGTGCCTGTGTCTTCCACTGTCTCCTTTATCTCAGTGCCTGTGTCTTCCACTGTCTCCTTCATCTCAGTGCCTGTGTCTTCTCACTGTTGTCATCACAGTTCCTGTGTCTTCCCACTGTCTTCATCACAGTTCCTGTGTCTTCCCTCTGTCTTCATCACAGTTCCTGTGTCTTTCCACTGTCTCCTTCATCACAGTTCCTGTGTCTTCTCACTATCTCCTTCATCTCAATGTCTGTGTCTCCCCACTCTCTTCTTCATCACAGTGCCTTGTCTTCCTGCTATCTCCGTCATCTCAGTGCCTGTATATTCCCACTGTCTTCTTCATCTTAGCGCCTGTGTCTTCCCTTTGTCTCCTTCATCACAGTGCCTTGTGTCCTCCTGTTGTCTCCTTCATCACAGCACCTGGTGTCTTCCCCTTCTGGCACCCATTCCAGTCTACCGGTGTTCTGCTTATAGGCTCTCAATCAGTCCTGGGATGGCAGGGATAGTAGCCCCTTCATATATCATTCATCTCCATGCCCCCTCCTCTGTCCTGGATAGGGGGGCCAATACACATTGTCAAGAAAAACACACTCACCAATAGAGAGATGATTGGAGAGCTTCACTCCAGTTAGGTGATTTTTGTATTAATCCTTCTTACATTTGCACAAGGCAGGACAATGTTGCAAACTCCCTATGACATCACTGGACCTTTTTAGAAATGCTGTGTAATGGTGGGCAGGGCACCGGGGCATCAGGGAAATGTGCCCCAATTTGGGAGCAGAATATTCAAAGCAATTCAAACTCTCAGTTTTCTGTGTGAAGCAGAAACTTTGAGGACTGTTTCATAAATAATAGAGCAAGGATGAGAAACAAACAAGTGGAGAGAGAGAAACCAGGAAAGATACAGAGAATAGAGAAAGGGGGAGGTCGGCTTTTGGGGGATTCTGTGATTTTGGTGATCAACACCATGGTGATCCTTCTGATTAATGAGGGGCATTTGGATTTCTAAAACAGAACATACACTTCTCATGAGATCACCTGTATGTGTGTCCAATCCTTTCTGCTGTAAAAATGAAGAGAATTCGATTTTTCTTTCTTCTGGCATATTTGCGAGTTATCCAAAACCAGACCGTCTTTGATAACCCTCTGTGCTGCCTGCTCTCTGTAGGCCATGGTTTGCTCAGGAAATGCCCATGCTGACGGGCTGTCCCTTGGTTACAGGGAGGATACCAGCGTCCACACACCCTGTTCTCTGGCAGGGACCAGCTGATGCTGCCACTCAGTGACACCCGGCTATTTACACTTCGGGATTTTTAAACTACTAGACCCTGGATTAAAAAGTAAGGTGAATGGAGCAATCTATTAGGCCAGATTCGTACTGAGCTGCAGTTAGGACAGTGCCGGGGCCATCAGATCTGCTGTGGTGGAGAGACAGAACAGTGAAGTCTGGCTACTGCTCTCAGGCTGGCATCCATCTACAATACTGTGAAGATTGAAAACAGTCCTTTTAAGTGGAGGGAGACAGTGAGCTGACATGGGAAGTACAGGTAGGAACCATCCACAATGATGTCCTGACAAGATGGAGCCAAGAACTCCAGAGGTCTTTGTTCTGAGGACTGAAATGGACTTTCAACTGAACTGAACTATCTTTAGAAACCCGCACTGGAGCCCTGGCCAGTGTTTCTCAGTGGTCAGAGCACAGGCCTGAGCATTGAAGGGTAGCAGGTTCGATTCCCAGTCAAGGTCACATATCTGGGTTGCAGGTTTGATCCTCTGCCCTGGTTGGGGCATGTGAGGGAGGCAACCAATCAATGTTTCTCACTCTCCCCCTCCCACCCTCCCTTCCACTCTCCAAAAAAAAATCATTGAAAAAATATCCTCTGGAGGAGGATTACCAGCTACAACAACAAAAAACACACAAAAGAAGCCGGCACTGGAGGTGGCCTGGCCCCTCCCAGAGGACCTCTGGAGAGGCCACTGGCCACAGGACAGGGCCACTAGCATGACTGCTGGTCTGAATGAAAACAGCAACTGTGGGAGGTCATGCGTGGAGAATTAAAGAAATGAGGACACTGATATTTAAATGCTTCACAAAATGTGATGCTTAATTCAGAGAGCAAAGTCCAAGTCTGCAGGCAGCAGGGTTCACATGAAATGGCCTGGAGTTGGGAGAGGGCCCAGTGGGAATTCCTGGCACCTTGGTTTAGGATAAGCAATTGGAATGAGCATCAAGTCCTGCCCGGAACCCAGGGCAGCTGAGCTACGGTAACTGTTACAGCAGAAAAATTAGCAGATGATCAAAGGAAATTTTAGAATTTCCTACACAGATTGAATACACTTGAAATTCTATCCTCTGTTCCAACAAAATGCACACAGGGTCAAAGTAAATTTAGCTAATTAGATAGGATTGCATTAACCCATGCTCTTCATGTGCTAGGCTGTTCTACCGTTCACGGAAATGTCATAAAGTTACAGACTGTATGAGTTGCAAGGACCCTGTGCTGCTCTCAGGCCCCCATTAATGCTGCACTTGCCCTGATTTTAATTCCCTAGGCACCTCATTGTCCACTCTGCTTCAAACTCCTAGAGACAGGGACCTCGCCACTCTTCCCGCCCTCTCCGAAATGGAAGTGGGACTATATCATGTTAAATGCACAGAAAGGGGGTGATTAGTTGTCAAATTCAAGGAAGACATCGGAAGGAGAAACTGATGATGGGGTTGGGGATGGCACGATGGGCACCTTCTGGTGATCACAGTGAGAGGAGCCAAGAAGCAGCTGTAATACAACCAAACGCAGCACTGGCTGTGGCCTCACTTACAGCGTCACTGTGCAGGAAGGAATTGGAGAAGGGGGACCCCAGTTCCTGAAGGGTGGCTTTTCCAGCAAGAACTGACTTCCTTTCCATCGCTTCCACCCAGGGGGCTGAACTCATTCCAGCGGGTCAGCAGGAGAGGGATCGGGAGCCAGGACTTGCACTGTGGAATGTTGGCCACTGTGGTCATCTCCCACCTCATCTTCTCCCACCAATGCTACCTCCTCCATCTGAAATTTTACCCACTCAGCATCTACAGGACAGACATTTAAAAGAAGAGTTTTATAATCAAAGATTACTTTATAAACAATAATATGCACAAGGTTTAAACATTTAGTTCAAGGAGTTTTATCATGTGATTACCCAAAAGAAGACTTGGGACACTTCCGTCACCCCCACCCCAACCCTCCAAGGTTCCTAGTCCTCTTGCCAATTGATATCTTTAAAGGGCAAGCACTTTCTGGTTCTGGACACTACAGAATAGTTTTGTTACTTGTAGTTTATTCTTAGATCTCATAGAAATGCAATCACATGGAGCATATATGATGCTAAATCTGACTTTTCTTGGTGTTCCATCCATTCATTCCTTTGTATTGACAAGCAGCATTGCATTTTATGAATATACCTCAATTTCTTCACCATTCACCTGTTGATGGACACTTAGACTGTTTCCAGGTATGAGCGAATACACCTGAGGCTGTGATGGATGTTCTTGTGCAAGCCTTTTTGTGCATACATACTTTCATTTGGGAGGGGAGGGGAGACACTTCGGAGTAGAACTACTGAGTTAGAGAGGAGTTGTATATTTAAATACATACACAACTGCCGAAACCGTTCTCCCAAGTGCTGTCCACATGCCCACCAGGAGTGTCTGAGAGTCTTGGTCACCCTGTGTCCTTCAAACTGAGCATTTTGATCCGACTTCAGACATAACCAGAGGATCTTGCTTTAGTCTGAGCTTCCCTAAGGACTAATGATGTCAAGCACCTTTTCGTGTGCTCCTATTAGCCGTTGATTTGCCCTCTTTTGTGAAGTGTCTGTTCAAGTCTTTCCCCCAGGATTTTAATTACAGTGTTTGTCTTTTTGTTATTGATTTGTTGGAATTATTTAAACATTCTGAACATAAGTCCTTTGTTAGATAAATGTCTGAATATTTTCTCCCTTTCTGTGGTTATGTATTCATGTTCCTAATGGTGTCCTTTAAATAGCACATTTAAAATTTTTTATTAGTCCCATTTAATCTTTATTTTTCTTGTTGTTTTTTAGATACTTTGTTTTGTCTGCAAAAAATCTTAGCCTACATTGAGGTTGTGAAAATGTTCTGTTTTCTTCCAGAAGCTGTATGGGTTTAGCTTTTACATTTAGGTCTATAATCTCTTCAACATTATTAAAAACTAGAGGTCCGGCACACGAAATGGTGCACGGGTACAGTTTCTAGGCTTGGCCTGCAATCAGGGCCATCTTCCCCGGCTGCCCACAGCTGGGCCTGCCCCCCACTGCCACCCACACTGGTTCCCTGTTTGCCATCAGGCGATCGGAGCCTGCTGGCTGGGGAAAGGGACCGAGAGGTGGTCAGTGCACCTCATAGTGACTGGTCTAGCAGTCGTTCTGGTCGTTCCGCTGTCAGGGTCAATTTGCATATTACCCTTTTATTATATAGGATGCTTTCCTTTCCCCTTTGAATGGACATGGTGCCTTTCTCAAGCAAGGCACTTTCTATTTGTGGGCACTTGCGTTCTGTTCCACTGATGTTCTATTCACATAATGACATTCTATTCACATAACTTTGATATTTGTTGTCCTTATTATTCAGTTGGTCTACCATTTGGTTTTCCCTGCAATTTATTCTGTGACTCATGTGCTATTTGGAAGTACAGAATTTTGCTTCATATCCAACCATTCTGAGGTTTTCTAGATGTTATTGTTTTATGAGTTCACACTATTTGGGGCAGAGAACATATTCTGAATGGTTCAGTCCTGTGAATGTTCCACATGTACTTGAATATCAGGCTGGTTGGTGGTGCTGAGCCATGTGTTATGGCCTTGGAGTGGCTCTTCAGTTGTACTCATAATTACTGTGGGATAAGTGTTAAAATCTCAAACTCAGACTGGAGACTAATCTATTTCTCTTATCGCTGCCAATTTTTAGTTACATTTTCTCATTCTCTTATTTGCATAACATTTAGGATTTTTATCTCAACACTTGACACTTGAATAAGTATAAAATAGCCTTCACTGTCTATACTACTTGTCTTGAAGTATTTTTTTCTGATATTAATGTAATTTTCTTATGCTTATTTTTTTGCCTGATATATCTTTTTTGACTCAGACTTTCAACCTATATATCTACATTTAGAATGTTTCTAGTAAATAGCATACTGTTGGGCCTGGATTTTTTCCCCTTGAAATTTGACAATCTTTTACATAGAGCGTTCAGCCTATTAACTTTGAATGTAGTTGTCAATATAGTTGTACTTAAGCCCATCATTTTGTCAATTGTTCCTACTTATTTCACTGTTCTTTGTTGTTCTCTGCCTCCTTCCCTATCTTCAGTTGGGTTAACTGAATATTTTTGTAGTATTCCTTTCAACAACCCCTCTTTTTTGTTATAGCTATATTTTCAGTACTTATTTTAGTGGTTATCCTAGATATTACAATATTCATTTTCAAATATCACAGACAGCTTCAAATAGTGCTACCAATTCACAAACCATGTAAATAACTTATAACCACGTAACCCCACCCATTCCCCGTAACACTTTGTGCTCTTATTGTCATATATTTTACTTCTGGGTATGTTGTCAACCCTTCAATTCTTTATCATTTGTGCTCTGAAGAGTCAAGTCTAGTATCATCCCCACTATCCTGAACAACGTAGTTCAGCAATTTTTTTGGTAGAGTTTATCTGCTGGATATGAATTCTCTCCACCTTTGGCTGTCTAAAAGTGTCTTGAATTTCTCACTTCTGAAGTATGAGCTTCATGGTTTCTGTTGAAATGCCAGATTGCATCCTTTTCCACTCTACCTTTGCTTCAACAGTTTGATGATGATATTCCTAGTTGTGGTTCCCTTATATCTGTCTTGCTTGGAATGTACTGAGATTCTTGGGTCTGTAGGTTAATGTCTTGCATCACTTTTATTAAACTCAAATCGTGATTTCAAATACTGTTTAGTCACCATTCCATATCTCATTTTTCAAACTCCAATTACACTTATCTTAGACTATGGTTTTGATTCTTAGTTCTCAGATCTTCTCTTCTGTTTTTAAAAATTGCTTTCCTTTTGTTTTGAGTTTCAGTTTGAATAGTTTATAATGCCATCTCTTTAAGTTCATTGACCATTTATTCTGCTGTGAACAGCCTTCTATGAAAGCCTGTTGGTGAAATAGCAACATCTCATATTGTGTTATTCGGTTACTGCATTTCTAATTGTTACTGAAAGTTTTCATTTTAAAGATTTTTAGTGTTTTCATTGAATTTTTTTTTGCAAAAATATCCTATCTGTTCATACATGTTGATTGTTTTATGGTAGCCCTTTTAACACATTTTTATAGTGACAGCGAAGTCCTTGCTTACGAATTCAGCCATTAGGTCCTCTATGAATTTGTTCTAATGACTATTTTTTCTTTTCAAAATAGGTCAAGTTTTCCTCCTTCTATGTCTCACCATTTTTAATTCTAGATATTGCATGTGAGAAATAGTAGGCAGTGAATAAACACAATTTATCCCTGAAATAGTGGCATAGGCTCTCTGTGTAAGGAGGCTAGTGTTGGGATCGAGTAAGTCTAGTCTGTGATTGAAACAGGTCTGGGCTTTGAAGAATTCATACAATTGGGAGCCTCAGTTCACTTAGGTTTCATTTGCTCTCACCTCTGTGATGGATCTTTAAAAACCTGATATTGTGGCATATCTGTCTTGTTCTCACTGTTCATATGGTATCAACAGTCTCTTCTGCCTTTCTACATACTTAGGCTAGAGATTTCTATTATCTTTAATGTTATGATTATGGTGATGTTTTTATTAACCGCAACAATGGTTTTCATCAATAGTGAGTAATTAAGCTATAATGTAAATCCTTAGATAGGCTGTGTTGCTTCAGGGTAACTGTTGGCTATGGAACCCTGGGGCTTTGAGGAGTACTGTACTGGTTGCTGTTATTGAACAATAGAACAATTTATGGCAGGGGCTGGTGGATACCAGGTGGCTCCCATCTCTACTTAGAAATCTGCACTGAACACGAGGAAGCGTATCTATCAGCTGCTCTCAACTGCATCTTCCGAGGCCAGTTGTGAGTCTGCATGGTGTGACCTGCAGTCCAGTGGAACTGCAGTCAGCTGAAGCTCTGGGGTAAGAACCTGGGACCTGAGTGGGGGCACAGAGAGGGGCTGAGGGCATAGGAAGCTCCTTGCATGTGGGAAAGGAAGCTGGAAACCATATGTAAGTCTTATGCGTTTCAGAGGCATGGGACAAGAGAGTGGAGGTAACAGAGGTGGCTATAAGAATTAGACTTTTTCTAAGAGGATTCAAGGGGTAAATTAAATCCATTCAAAAGGCATTTATTAAACATATACTTCATCTCAGGCTCTGGGTTAGAACAGCATAATATTAATGTTAATGAACACCAATGGTTTCCTCAGGACCCTGCTGAGCATTTTAAATGCATTATCTGAATATATCTTCACCACATTCCCGTGAGACAGGGACTGCCCTAATGCCTACTTTACTCACCTAAGGTAAGTGATTTTTCTGAAGTTTACAAAGTAACATAAAGTGGAGCTAGGGTTTGACTCTGGGCCAGATGAGTTCAGAGTAATTCTCATTTACAGGAGAAGAAATGGAGGCACTGAGGCAGGGCTGTCCTTTCGACCATGGGCTTCATGTGAGCAAGGGCGGTGTTTCTCTGTCTCACTGTCTCCTGCACTTTGTATAGTGCCTAGCACCCTGTCAATACAGATCTGAATGACGAAATTAATTTACCAGTGAATGCTATGCAGCAGGAATACTGGAGGAGTCAGTCATGCTTTTGCTGTCCTCCAATCATAAAGATGATGGCCAAGGAAATGAGGAGATTGCAAGGCTCTTGCAGGATGCGAGAGAAAGCCATCCTGTTTACTTGGCTGCCTCCCCGACGAGACTCTGAAGCTCCCGATGGCCGGTGAGCATCCGTTCATCTTTTCATTCTCGTCTGTTCATCAAGCTGCTCAGTGGATGGCTGGTGGGTAAGTGTCAAGTAGAGGAAGCAGAGGTCAACTTCTGTAACCAGAGCAGAAATGCACAACAGTGGAGATGTCCAGCAGCGCTTGTTCAGGGCAAATCGGAAGGGATGCTGCCTGCCGGTCAAGAGGAAGAGCTTGTCTAGACTGAGGAATCGGATGATGCTGAGATCACAGGAGGAGGGGGAGGGGGAAAAGGGAAAGAGGAAGGAGAAATGGAGGGAGGGAGAGAGAAAAACTTGACATTATCCAGACCCCGAAGCCAGCCATGTCTGAATACCAACCCCTTGGACTTCTTAGTTCCGGGCTCATGAATTCCCTCTTTTTATTTATCTAGTTTGAGTCTGGTTCCCATTTTGCAACTGAAAGGATTTTGACTTTAAATTGATAAGTTTCTGTTCAGTGACTGTGTCTTAAACTATTTTTTTGTATCTGTTTAGAGCACAAGTTGGCAAACTGAAACCAATGGGCCAAATCTAACCCACTGTTTTTGTACAGACAATGAGCTAAGAATAAGAATGTTTATTGCCTGTTTAAATGGCTGAAAACTAAAGAGTATTTCATGATGTGAAAATTCTATGAAATTCAGACTCCAGTGCCCTAAATACTGCTGGGCACAGCAGTGCTCAGCTGTGTGCTTATGGTCTGTGGCTACATTCTGCTCCCACGAGGCAGAGTGGAGAAGTCTGAGACGTGATGTCTGGCCCTTTACAGACGGTGTTTGCCAACCCTGCTGTAAGGCCTGGAGCGCAGAAAGGGCTGACATTCATGGTCACCGAGGGTGTGGGTGTGACCTGCACTTAGTGGTGAGGGAGGAGGCCATCTTTATTCCAGGATTGCACCTCTCACCCCAGAGGTTACTCAGCTTCGGGCCCTTCATCTCCTTTCTCCTCTCTTCATGTTGATGCCCGTGTCCGCTAGGCTCTCTTGGGCATTCATGAATGCAAAGAGAACTTGGCTGAGGGTCCAGAAACCATTCACCAGTCATGTGACCACGGGTATCCCAGCCAGCCTCTCTGACCTCAAGTTTCCTCATTAGTGAAGTGGGGTGATTTAATGAAGCTCATTTCCTAGGCTGGTTATGAGGATTAAATCATGGTACATGTGTGGTCAGGAGACATCAACAAATACTTTCCCTCAGCCTTTTACTGTGAGAAGCAGATGAAATAGGCTTTGGTAACACTGGGACCCACCACTGAAGGAAAGAAAATTTAATGTAACAGTGACCACTATCCAGATCAAACTCTGGATTCATTATATTTCCCCCTTTGATGAACTAATATTATTGTAAACATAACCCATACTCTTTGAAAAAATTTAGAATAGTAAAAACATATCAGTAGTGAGAAGTAAAGCTCTCCTTGCTCCTTAGACATTCATCCCAAGGCAAGCATGGTTATCATTTTGTATACTTCGGAGAGGGCTCTGCGCATGCCCCTAGCAGACAGATGGCACGTGTGCACAGTGTGTGGCCTCTACCGCTCTCCTTTACCTCCATCCCCACACCAGTGGGAATTCCCCAGACACCTGTACAGGAACACTGAGAGCAGCACTGTTTGTAGGAGTTAAAAGCTGGAAAGAGCCCAGGTATCCCTCAACAGCAGAATGAGTAACTGCACTGCCGTGTGCTTTTTACAACAGAACACCAGCCACTAATGAGCATGCCCAAACTACGCTACAACAACAAGGTGGATCAATGGCTCCGATTCTTCTTTTTTCTTTTAATATGTTTTTATTGATTTCAGAGAGGAAGGGAGAGGGAGAGAGATAGAAACATCAATGATGAGAGAGAATCATTGATTGGCTGCCTCCTGCACACCCCCTATTGGGGATCATGCCCAATACCTGGGACCCTTCAGTCTGCAGGCTGATGCTCTATCCATTATGCCAAACCAGCCAGGGAAATGGCTCTGGTTCTAATCTCTGATGTCAGAGTGCAAATGGGGGACCCCTGGGTGGCAGAGATGGAGTGTGAAGGGCTCTGGGCTGTTCCGGGTGTTGGCTACCCATGTGTGTGCACTTAGGGTCTCGTGCACATTTCTGTGAATAGGATTCTCCTTAATAAAATTCAGACCAGAAACTTAAAAAACATGTGTCTTGGAAATGGATTTCAGAGCAGATGTGTTTAGCTCTTCTTCCATAGCTGCAGAGGCTGTCTTTAGGTGGTTGGCATTTTCCTTCTGCCATTGGCCCTTGGATGCACAATTACGCTGTTCCAGCTGCTATTTTCCAAGATGTTTCCTAACCACCCTTCTACATGGAAGCAGGTTGTTATGAGAACAGACAAATGATACCTGTCTGAGTAGAATCAATTGTGCCTCACTGCTGCTGAGAGGCAGGTCAGCCTGTTCCAGACCGCCATGCAGGTGTGGGGCCCTGGCCCGCCCTGGACCTGCACAGGCATCTGTGGGCGGACTCACCCACTGCATGGCCCAGGGGCTGCTGGTGGTATCCCAAGGGCTGGCACGGTTATTTGCATTTTCTCATTGCCAGGAACGCCCAAGTGTTCTGAATATTAATGAAACCAGTCACAGCCTCCTTTGCAGGCTTGAAATATTCAGCATCAGACATACTGATCTCTCCCATTTCAGCCAAGCTTAATTTCTCTTAACCAGCTTTATTTTTGTGAAGTAACATTAATGTATAATTTCAGTGTTTAAATCTCAATTCTCAGCAATTCACGACAGATTGCAAGTGAATATGATTTGTTCGTTAACACCTAATGGGTTGAAATAATTTATGGCATAAACATTTCCAGAAAAACGATGCCACTTGAGGAAAAGCAAATCAGGAAACGTTACTTGTTTATCTAATAAACTACCCCAGGGTGAGCGCGTGCATTAGCATTGCGCAAACTTTGTGACTTATTTATCATCACTATTTATTATTAAAACTTTATCTGTTTCAACTTAGCGAATGAGTGCCTTGGGATACACTGCTTGCAGCAACAACAAAATAAAGTTTATGCAATTTGCATAATACTGCACAAAGAATATTAGCTTAGAACAATATGAATCCCTGGATCATTTGCACAGTCTTTTGGTGTTTAATGCTGGTAAATATTTAAATAACAGCCAGCTCGTGTAATTATAAAGATTTTTCTTTCTAATCTGCCTGGGATGAGCAGCTGCTGTAAATCACCTCAGTCATGTGGTCTGGCTGGAGGCTGTGAGGGGGTGACGAAGGGGCACTGGTTGCTCATGATGGCCAGGAGGATGGAGACCTAGAAGCACCTGCTCAGGAGAGGAGTCTCAGACAAGGTACTGAAGTCTTGCTTTCTCCTTTTTAACCTTTGATAATAGCAGCAACTGGTCCTGTTTACAACAGTCATGCAGAAGATGGGTTGTGGACTTTCAGATCCTCTCTCATGAAGGGGGTGGTTGCATGTTCAGATGAGTCAGACTCTAGGGCCTTTGCACATGCTGCCTTTTCTCTTTGCATTGTTCTCCCTGTTATGCACATTGTAAGCATACTTGTTCAAACGTCTTTCCTCCCCTATGGACTCTGAGCCCCTTGGGGGGGGGGGTGGATATGTCTGTTAGAGGGTGTTGTGTCCAGGGTGTGACAAAGGGTAAATGCTGAGTTACATTTTTGTTAAATGGAAGAGTAAATAAATGAATATATGTAGTCATCCACTTAAAGAAACGAATACACAGTCAACTATCACATGCTATATTACCTTTCAAATTAAACAAATCAAAAATTGAATTAGAATGCCTAGTGTTGGTGAGAGTTTAGGGATGTCAGAACTCCCAAATAATCAGGAGAAGCAAAAGTCTTAAAGTGATCCTTTTATATATATTTTTTGGCTCAAAAAATACATTTGTGGGGATTGGTGCTAAAGCAGTAATGCAGGAATGTATGGACATATTTGGTCCCAAGGATATTCCTCGGCGTTACTTAAAATTGTGAAAAATTGTTAACAGCTTAACTGGTCAACAATAGAGAATTGGCTGAGAGTTGTAATCCATCTCAACAACAGAGTACTGGGAAGGTGCTAGAACAGCGATTTAGAAATATTTTTAATGGTGTGGGAAGAGGTTTATGATATACTAGAGGCCCGGTGCACGAAATTCGTGCACGGGGGGGGGGGGGAGGAGGATGTCCCTCAGCCCAGCCTGCACCCTCTCCAATCTGGGACCCCTCAAGGGATGTCCGACTGCCCGTTTAGGCCCGATCTGGCCTAAACGGGCAGTCAGACATCCCTCTCACAATCCAGGACTGCTGGCTCCCAACTGCTCACCTGTCTTCCTGATTGCCCCTAACCACTTCTGCCTGCCAGCCTGATCATCCCCTAACCACTCCCCTGCAAGCCTGATTGATGCCTAACTGCTCCCCTGCCAGCCTGATTGCCCCTAACTGCCCTTTCCTGCAGGCCTGGTCACCCCTAACTGCAGTCCCCTTCAGGCCTGGGTCCCCCCCAACTGCCCTTCCCTGCAGGCCTGGTCGCCCCCAACTTCCCTCCTCTGCCAGCCTAGTCACTCCTAACTGCCCTCCCCTGTAGGCTTGATCACCCCCAACTGCCCTCCCTTGCAGGCCTGGTCCCTCCCAATGCCCTCCCCTGCTGGCCATCTTGTGGTGGCCATCTTGTGTCCACATCGGGGCAGCCATCTTGTGTGTTGGAGTGATGGTCAATTTGCATATTACTCTTTTATTAGATAGGATTCTGGAGTGAATAAAGCAAATACAAAACCAATGTAACTGATTCCATTTCTGTAATGATGTTATATATACAAATAAGAAGCATATTTTTCTATTTTTAAATTTATTTATATGAGAGAGAGAGAGAGGGAGAGAGGAAAGAAGGAGAGAGAGAGAGAGACATGGATTTCTTGTTCCACTTATTCATGCATTCATTGGTTGATTCTTATATGTGCCCTGACTGGGGATTGAACCCACAACCGTGATATAGCGGGATGATGCTCCAACCAACTGATCTACCCGGCCAGGGCCAAGAAGCATATTAACATACACGCTAAAAATAGAAGAGGTTACTGTTTGTGGTTTGGTGAGATTTTCCTTGTAATATGACCCTTCCTCAAAGGCAAAATGAAACAAATAAAGCTATGCTTTCAGTTTCTGGATAAGCTTACACAGTAATTAATTTAACTGACTATAAAGCTGTCCATCTTAGTGGGGTATATGTTAAGGACAAAAAGACATAAAAGGAATTTTCTTTTCAGTAATTATACTGTTAATTATTATATCAGTATTTCTATTTGGAAGACTCAGAGAAACAAATAGAAGTCCTATATAATAAAAGCTTAATATGCAAATTGTTTGACCAGGAGTTTGACCAGGAGTTCGGCCGCTCACTATGATGTGTGCTGACCACCAGGGAGTGGCACGAGACATGGCAGACATCAGCAACATGACGCAGGCAGTGGGTGACAGTGGAGGTATGGCCGGCCCCGATGGGCCCTGAGGAAAGCTGGACCATGGTGGGATGGTGAGCAGGTGAGCAGGCGGCACCAGGCCAAGGCAGTTGCAAACAGGGGCCCAATTGCCCAGACTGATCACCCTGACTGATCAAATGGCAGTGGTGACCTGCAGCGGTGGTGGGGGCAGTGCCGCTGCCCAGCTGCCAGGCACTGAGGGAGCTGGGCCTGGCCCCGATCTATTGCCTGGTAGGTGGGATGGTGGAGCAGGTGAGGGGGTGGCACCAGGCTACGGCATGGTGCCAGGTGGGGCTGCAGGGCTGTGAGGCTGGGGGCGTGAGCTGGGGCCCGATCCTAGTCCACCCTGAGGGATCCTACCTGTGCATGAATTTGTGCACTGGGCCTCTAGTATTTAAATAAAAACCCTGAAGATCTCAATTTGAAATAGAAATATCAGTCCAGAGTCCTGATGTGCTTTCTCTTAAAATGCACATCCCTACCTCTGTCCATGGAGCAAGACAGGAAACCAGGAAACCCTACAGCAGTGAGTGCTCCTGGCATCCACACTGTGATTGCTACCCATTTCCCACCAAACCAACAAGAGCTGCTAGGAGAAATGGCTGACTCCAGCTCAGGGGCAGGAGATGCAGATAAGAGCCTGGGTTAGTTCATCTTACCATGGGAAACAAGAAGAAAGGCTCCGGGTCAGGTCAGGGCTCAGTCACAGGCCTGACCAGGCTCCCTGGCAGAGAGGGCTCACGTGGAGCATTGATAAGAATAACGACAACCGCGGATTAAACCCCATCTGCTGTGTGAAAATCCATGTGTAAAACATGTAACAACAACAACAATTTGGTTTCTTCTGAGGCACAGAGGTAACCAGCTCACTTTCTGAAGACTAGCAAACTGCCAGAAAGAAGCATTTTCCTGCCTTTACTTAACACTGAAATCTTAGGTAACCCAATGGTTGACTTGAGATGGTTTCTCTTCATATTGAAGAGCCCCAGCTCAGTTCTGAGGACCGAATGACAGAATTAGAATGTCCCAATTTTTTTACCTCAAATGCAATCACAGCACAGTGCAGCCACCCCCAGTGAACACTGGCTTCACAGAAACAACCAGCCAGACAATGTGCCTCCTGATGGAAACATGACACTGTTCATGGAATTTTCTTGTCAAAATATAGAACCTGAAGACAGGGGATAGAGAAACACATGAAATAGCCTCTCAGGGATGCAAGCAGAAAAATTTTAAATGTCAGGAACTAGATGACACCACAGAAAACTGCGAAGGAATTAAAAAGAGAGGAATGAGAACCTATAGAGAGATAGATGCAAGGTGTGACCTTGTGTGGACCCTAACTTGAATAAGCTAATTGTTAAAAAAAGAAAAAACAAGGAAATTTTTAATACTCACTGGTTATTTGGTGATATTAACAAATCATTGTGTTGTTTTTTTTTGTTAACCCTCACCCGAGGATATCTTCCCTATTGACTTTTATTTTTCTCAAGTGGAAGGGCAGGGGTGAGGAGACAGAGAGAGAGAAAGAGAGAGAGAAATATCGATGTGAGAGAGACACATCGATTGGTTGCCTCCCACACACACACCCTGACCTGGGCCAGGGAATGAACCCACAACCTTGACTGGGAATCAAACTGGAGACTCTTCAGTGTTCGGGCTGATGCTCTACCACTGAGCTACATGGGCCAGGGCTATTGTGCTTATTTTAAAAACAACTTTTACCTTTCAGAGATATAGGCTAAATTATTTCCAGAAAAACCTGCCAGAATGTGTAACACATTCAGGCCTCTTCTGTACTTTTGCTGAGTTTTTCCGGCTCTTGAAAACCTTTCATTTTGAAAACTCAAAAAGAGACCTTTGTCTTTTCATGCTTAAAATTTTTCTATTACTTTATTGATACTGCCACAACAGCATTTATTCTGTTTTCTTGTTTTGTAATCCCCTTGGGTATATAATGTAACCTAGACTGGCTCTCTATTTCTCTTTTCTTTTCCAATTTCATCATTCAAGAATAATTGAATTACTCTGAATTAACTGAAGTTGATCCAAAGCAACTTATGTCCAACACAGGCTATGACAGCAACTAGATAGTACATCAGCTGAATATTACTACAAGGGGGAGGCCTTTTCAAACAGGAAAAATAATACAGCTTTGATCTTTTATACTTCAGAGAAGCAGTGTGAGCAAAGAGCCTCCCAGCTACACTAGGAACAGTAGTAGGTATTTGGGTCAGCTATTCAAGGCAGCCATAAATAATCCCATTTTCTTGGTCCAACCACCAATCTATATCTTATCTAATAAATAGAGAATATGTTAATTGACCCTCACACCATCGCAACGATGGTGGCACCCACAGCCAATAAGGAGGGAATATGCTAATTGACTGCCCTGCCCTCAAAGATGGCAGTGCTCATAGCCACAAGATGGTAGTGCCCAGTCCCCTCAACCCCCCAGCCACCCAGGGCCGCCCAAGACACAGGCAAGCCTCGGATGGTGGCTGCCCAGCTGCCCAGAGCCGCCTGAGTCTCAGGTAACCAGGGCTGGCTGAGGCTTGTGCTGCTGGCAGTGGCAGCAGCAGAGGTGTGATGGGGGCATCGCCTTCCCCTGATCGCCGGGTCGCCTCCCGCCCCTGAGGGCTCCCAGACTGTGAGAGGGGGTAGGCTGGGCTAAGGAACCCCCGCTCCAGTGCATGAATTTTCATGCACCAGGCCTCTAGTATATATATAAAAGGCTAATATGCAAAGTGTCCCCTCGGGAGTTCGACCAGAGACCAGGAGTTTGATCGCTTGCTATGATGTGCACTGACTGCCAGGGGGCAGTGCGGAATGAAGGAAGGCCCTGGACGGGCCAGCAGCCTGAAGGCCCTGATCGTCCCTGATCGTCAGTCAGGCCTAGGGACCCTACCCGTGTACGAATTTCATGCACCAGGCCTCTAGTTGTACTATAATGTTCTCAATACTTTCATCTGTCCTTGCTAGGAAATATTAATGGAATGCTCTAGACCAGGAAATTGGGAACACTATTGCTTAATGAAGACACAAGTCCCTATGTGTACCTAAAAATACGACAGACCCAGACTGATTTTCAAATGAGGATGGTGGCTTCAGGATAATACAGATAAGTATGTCCTCAGTGTTACAACTGTAAGACATCAGATTAAACTGAGTTGATTGAAAAGGATTTCATGGAAACAGCTCAAACTGTAACCCTGATCTAATTAGCTTGTTTACAAAGTTTAATTGATTTATTTTCCCTAAAAGACCTTTTTTCTGGCGTTCTCTGTAGATAGTGTTTTTCTTAAAAGCCTTCTAGTTACCTGTTACCAAAACTCAGCTCAAACAATGGGTTCATTTTCCTTTTCAAAGGGAAGACATTGCCTCAGTGAATAGAGAAGCCAGAGGCAGCGTCCCAGGCCCGGCTGACCAGCTGCACAGCCAGGCCCTCAGGAATGCCTCTCTGTTCCCGCTGCTCCACCATTCCCTGCATCAGCTTCAGTCTCTGCAGACCTCCTACCTGGTGATGAAGGTGGTCACCAGTGGCTTCCACCATGTCTTGCCAGGTTAGCAACCCCACTGCAAAGAGCACTAAGCCACCGATTTGCCTTGCTACCATCATGTCTGCATTCCTAGACACAGCATTGACTGGGGCATGCTATTTGTGGGCCAAGCTGGGGTCCCACGTTCACCTGTGGGGCCACAGTAACAGCAGCAGGCAGGGCTTTGATGGAAACTCAAACTCTGCTCCTTGGAAGGGAAACAGATGCCTGGCAGGCACACAACGCATCAGACGCCCATGCAGAATCTCAAACAATTTTAGAGATAAAATCTCCCCAGGGTGGACTGGCCTGGTGTTCCAGGTTAAAGGAGTGGTGGAGAGGCAGCTTTGGAAGCGGCGGGAAGCTTTGCTGCTCTGCACCTAGGGGAGGGGAGGAGGAGTTGGAGACAATGCCTAGTCCTGATCTGTCCCTTCCCTCTGAGGATGCAACCGTGATGATTATCAGTGGTATGTTTATTGGCAGATCATTATTTTTTAAGTCTTATGAACAGGAAACCTTCTGTTCTTTGGGATTTTAGGAATGGTGGAATAAATCCCCTGTGTTAGCGTTGTCAAAGGTTGCACAACAATACAACTTCATCAGAGAACATGAAAAATGCTGTCCTGGATCTTTCTGTTCGGTCAGACAATGGGTGTGACACAGTCACAGTCAGTGGCCAGCACCTGGGAAAGGTGGCATCTAGGTGGCTTTGGAGGTAGGACGTTCAAACAGGCAAGCTTGTGTCCAGGAGGGTGGGTAGTTTTGAGTCTGGTAAGACTTGGTCCTCATGTATTGAATACTGACTAAGCCACATGATTTGCTCTGAATCAGCGGCACAAATAAAAACATATGAATGTGCATTGGTGCAATACTGTAATCTATAATATGAAATACATATTTGGCCTTTGTCCCCTTTTCTGCCCTAGAGCTCCTAAAACCCTTGGAATTTCCTAAGCATTGAGAGCCATACAGGTGTCTTTGATGTTAATGAGGTGACTTCTGGAACCATCTAAAAATATGCACTCCTTGTCAAGAGAGCCAACCATGTGATTAGAAGGCTCTAGCCGACAACTCCCAGGAGGGGAAAGGGGCATGGAAGTTGAATCAATCACCAAATCACAGATGGCCAATGAACTAATGATCATGTCTACATAAAGAAATCTCCACAAAATCCCCAAAGGACAGGCTTTTTGAGTTTCCAAGTTGGTGAACATGTGGAGATGGGGTGTGTGTGGCACTAGGAGAAGGCATGGAGGCTTCAAACCCCTTCTGCACACCTTGCCCTGTGCACCTGTCCCACCTCTGTTCCTGAGTTTTCTCCTTTTACAGTAAACTGGAAATCCAGTGCATAACACGTTACTCTGAATTCCGTGAGCTGCTCTGGCCAATTAATTGAATCTGAGGAGGGGCTGTGGGAACCTCTGGTAAGTCCATCAACCTTGGCTCACAGCAGGTATCTGAAGTGGGGGAGGGGAGAAGCAGCTTACAGGACTGAGTGCTTAACCTGTGGGAGCTGATGCTGTCTCAGGGCAGACAGACAGTGTCCGCACTGAGTTGAACTGCAGGACCCCTGGTGCCCTGGGGGATTGCTTGGTGGTGTGGGGGAACACACACTGGATGCTGGTCTCAGAACACCAAAATAATTGGGGATACAAATGCCCTGTGTCAAATACATTGTGTCTGCTTGTAACAGCTGGCTTAGAATAATTCAAATAAAACAAGGGAAAGGGCTGAAGAAGTGAAATGTCAGGAACTTTATGTTTTAATAAATAAGAGTTTTATTCCTGGATCCTCTGATAGATGGAATAGAATAAAAATAATCTTGGACTTTAAGAATTTTGTGACAAATCTCCTTTGACCTAAGGAGTCCTGTGCAGACCTCTGGGGTGGGTGAGTTTATTCCCTGTGATGCAATGTGTCAGCAGACCATCTTTAACGACTGCTTCTTTCTGCTTGATGGAGACTCGAGGTTGCCGAGGTTTCTGCATGTCTGATATGATTTCCACTTGGAATCTGGCAGGCTTACATACACGAATACATATTTATCAGGGTTGGGAAAGACCAGGCTAGGGTTGTTCAAAACCCTGGGGATATGGCTTATGCTTGTTAGGACTTAGTGGTCTCTGGTTCCGACACATCACGCTCACTGCCAACCTTCAAGAGAGAAATCAGCACGAAAATATTTACATGGGTCTAATGACATTCCCTTGCCATTAGGGCTAGTGCAGGGAAATCACTCATCCACAGGCCAGGAAACCTGGACCAATCTGACATTCCTTACAAATGCCCGGCTCTAATGAGCACCCCACCACTGCGGGGGTGGGGCAGCAAGCTCCTGTAGACAAGGGCTTCCAGGCTTATTCCCTCCTTAATCTCAGTGGGAGATGTCTAGAATTGGTCCCTGCTACTGTCAGCTCAGGTACACATTTTTCTCTATGTCTGGGGGAACTGGGCCTTTCAGTCCATCCTTCAGCAAATGCAGATTTCCAAATATGTGTCTGCAATACGGAGACACGCTGCAGTGCTGGAAGAGGCTTCCTGGGCCGTGGTCTCAGGACCACGTAGGTCTCAGCGTAAACATACCTCTATGTGATCAAGGAAGTCTGGGGTTCCTCCAGGTCTTGTGGCTCCCAATATATTCAAAATGAAGGAATTGTGAATTGAGGTTTTAAGAATTAATATATATTTTAAATATTTGCATTGAATGAATTCCTGCTTTTTCCACAGCAAAGTGCAATGACTGTTGGTATGATCCTCATCTAGCAATGGCTGGTTGCGTATCTGTGACGGTTGGGCTGGTCCCATGAGAGGCCAAGGGCACAGGGAGGGCAGCTGGGCTCTTGACTACAGAACTGAGCCTCTGAATCACATCATCTGAAGTCTTCAAGTACAGGCCCTCCGCCAGACCCTTCATAGCTGAGCTAATAGATTCTTTATTTTAACCCTCACCTCAGGATATGTTTTTATTGATTTTTTGGGGGGGAGAGAGAAGAAGGGAGAGACAGACAGACAGACAGACAGACATCCATCAGTTCCTTCCTGTATGTGCTGTGACCAGGGATCAAACATGCAACCTTCTCATGTATGGGATGACACTTCCACGTGGCTGGGGTCAATAGATTCTTATTTTTTTGTTAATCTTCACCCAAGGATATTTTTCCATTGGTTTTTAGAGAGAGTGAAAGGCAGGTGGAAAGTCAGAGAGAGAGAAACATCAATGTGAAAGACACACATTGATTAGTTGCCCCTGCACATGCCCCAACCAGCCCCAGGGATCGAGCCTGCAACCTAGGTACGTGCCCTTGACCAGAATCGAACCCATGATCCTTCAATATGCAGGCCAACTCTCTATCCATTGAGCCAACTGGCTAGGGCAGATTCTTTACTTTCTGATCCAGTTCAGTGTTGTCTCCTTGAAGTTGAAATGATCAGAAGTGATACAGGCCTAATTCTGCCCACTGCCTACCCTCTAACCTCTCTCAGCTCATGCCCAATACAGAGACTATCTTTATTTAATCGAAAAGTTAATTACAGACAGAGGGCTGTTGTATAGTATGTAGTTATTCTGGTGTCTAGCAGCAAACACGTCTGACAAGTCCTCTTACTGATTTGACTACATGGACGGATTGTTGACGTGACATAATTCTAGCTATTAGCTGTCAATCCTTTCATACTTAAAGACACTGTTTTCTCTTTTCTTTACATTGGCTTGACAATTTATACAATTTGAAATGTTTTCCCAGGCATTATCGCATCTGATCATAAATTCATGCTTGGGGCTTACAGAACAGACATTTCCTACCTTTTCAGAGGAGGAAGTTGAGATGGGAGCCTGGGTGAGAATGGGAGCCTGCCTCTCCAGGAAGTCTGTCCTCATGGCTCCTCATGGGCTGACCAATGCAGTTAGTTTCCGAGCCGGTTGTCATGCATTACGCTGTGACAGAACACTGACTCAGATAACCCAACAGTATGGACATTTACGACGCTGGGCAACAAAATCCAGAGGCAGAGTGGCATTGGGTGAGGATGTCAGGCTCTGAGCCTTCATCTGCATTTCTCCGGGCTCCCTCCTCCGAGTGTCGGCTTCATCCTCCCGGGCACAGGAAGGTAGCTGCAGCCTGCTCGGGAGTCAACCCAGACACAGCACTGTCTTGTCCTTTGGCTGGAAACCTGTCTCATAAGCACCCCAGCACACACATCCTTTTCCCCAGCCCAGCACTGAGTCCATGCCCACCCCTCAACCAGCTAGGGGAGAGAGAAGGAGTGTCCAAGATGGGCTCAGAACAATCAGCAGACCAGAGGAGGATGTGGGTGAGTGAGGCACAGTAGCTGCCACCACATTCATGTAAAGCACTTCAGGTTAAAGTACACAGCAGCTCGAAAGAACTGGTCTGGGGTCAGGTGGGTTGTTGCCATCACTGGCCCACGTTTGTTCTGCCTCCCTGTATCCATGCACCTGTGTGGTCCGCACCCTCACTGGTTCAGAGATTGGCCACAGGGGCCAATGAGGAAATAGTAAATGTTACACCAGGAGCTCGCCTTCTGGGACCTGTTATGGACTGCACTGTGGTCTCCCACAATCCATAGGCTGAAGTCCTACCCTCCACTGTGACTGTAGTTAATGATGGGGACTTTAAGGAGGTAATTATGGTTAAATGAGGTCCTAAGAATGGGCCCTGATCTAATAAGACTGGATCCACCAGAGAAGCAGATGAGACCCAGCAGCCACTCCTCAGGAAGGCATCTGTGGACACAGCAGGCAGGCAGTTGTCTGCAAGCCAGGAAGCAAGGTCTCACCAAAACCAAACTTGTCAACCACATGGGTCTTGGACTTTGTCTTCAGAACCTCAAGAAATTAAATTTCTGTTTTTTAATATTTTTTATAATTATTATTTTTTTTTAGAGAAAGAGATAGACACACCAATCAGCTGCCTCCTGCTTGTCCCCTACTAGGGATTGAGCCCGCAATCTGGGCATGGGTCTGGACTGGGAATCAAACTGGTGACCTCTTGGAGCATGCACCATGACTAAACCAACTGAGCCACAGCAGCTTGCAAATTTCTGTTTTTTAAGCCACTCAGTTTATGGTGTTCTGTTATGAACCTGACCAGACTAACACAGGAACCCTACAACTGCCACACCCGAACAACCCTGCTGGAGGATGAAAGACATGAGCCAACTACCTTCCAAACCTCAACTTATCGCTGTCAACCTGCAGGCATGTGAGTCAGGGCGTGACCACCAGCTGACCACAGCATGAGCCTGGGTGAGACTAGCACAAAAGCAACTGGGCTGAGTTCAACCCAAATTGTTGACCCACAAATAAAGAGCCAATAAATGGCTGTTTTAAACCATGAAGTGTGGTGTGAGGGAGGTTGATTACACAGCAATGGATAACTGATGTGTGTGGGATCCCCGGGGTTATCAGTCACATGCTCTTATGTTCTGTGGATGGACTTGAGTTACATCTGTTCCTTTTGGTCTGCCTTGAAATGCAATTTGTCTTTTCCCTGGGTCAGAGCTGTTTTTATAGAGATCAGGTAAAGTTAATGAGCAAGGCAGACTTGATCTTACTAATAAAAGAGAAATATGTAAATTGACCATCACTTCACGACACCCACAGCCAATCAAGACTGAGTATGCAAATTAACCTGACAAAGATGGTGGTGGTCCTGGTCCCCAGCCACTCTGGGCCTCTGGGCAGCGTGCCTCCTCAGGCCTCCCTGCCGTGCTCCACACCTGTCAACCATCCTTGCAGCCTCCCTGTGGGCCCAGCCCCTGGCCTCAGAGGCAACCCTCTGGTGCTTGAGGTCGTAGCTCCCAGTGTCTGGTGTCTCCCTTTACCCCACCCCTGCCCTGCTGCTCTGGTAAACAAAACCCTAGCATTGGAGCAGCTCCACGGGTGCGGATGCACATGGGAGCTCACTCAGTGCACAGTTAACGCACCCCAGGAGCCCCGGGCCAGCCAAAGGGCAATGATGGTGGCCACGGTGGCAGTGGCAGGTGGCTCAGCTTTGTTTTGAATAGATGAAAGAGGCCACCTATACAGTAACCCAAATTATCAGATCTCCCTCCTCCCTATCTGCCAAATCAAGAGGGGAGGGGAGATGAGCATGGAGGGAGGGAGGGTGGGCGGGAGGCGGAGGGCGGAGGAGGAAGAGGATGAGGAAGGGGGACAGTTGCATCCCATTTTCACAATGGGAAAGTGAAATGAACTAGCGCACCCAACCTCTCCAGTCCTCCCCGCCTGCCTCGCTTCCCCCACCTCTTCCCCTCCACGCCTCCCCGAGAGCACCAGCACTGCACAGAGGAACTCTCCAGAGAAGGAGGGCAAGGATGAAGCGACTCCGGAGCACACAGGGCTTGCCACCACTGCTGCCGCTGCACAGGCTGACGGAGCGAGCCTGCCGCATGCTGGCAGCCAGGGGAAGGAAGGCCTATTCTTGCACGAATCTTCATGCATCGGGCTTCTAGTATAAAGATAATCACCAAACTTGAGTTTTATCTTCTGTTATTAAATACACAGGTACAGAAATATTCTCATATCATAAGAAAACAACAATGTAGGTGAGATGCTTAGTGACAACTGACACACACAGTCTCCATGATGGGTCTACTATAGGGAGCAGTAGGGTCTTTGGAGAACTGGATGTGCCCTACTAAGGAGGAAGGCCACTATTCAGCTCTGACCCTTGTGGCCATGTGAAAGAGAAACCAGAAATCTGGATTTTTATATAAAATCTCCTAATTATAAAACATTGATTCCACTTAAAATAAAACACTGTATTCTACAGTCTAAATGAAACTGACATTAGCCTGAACTGCTTCTTTAGAATGTCTGTTCTACACACACTTGCTCACATCTATACTAATAAAAGGGTAATATGCTAATTAGACTGGACATCTTCCAGACATCCTTCTGGACATCCTTCCAGACAAAGTCACAGTGGCGGGGGCCAAAAAAGAGGCAGTTAGGGGTGATCAGGCTGGCAGGGGAGAGCAGTTAGGGGGATCAGGCCAGCAGGGGAGAGCAGTTAGGAGGATCAGGCAGGCAGGCAGAGGCAGTTAGGGGCAATCAGGCAGGCAGGGGTCCCAGATTGGAGAGGGTGCAGGCTGGGCTAAGGGACCTCCCACCCACACCATGCATGAATTTCATGCACCGGGCCTCTCTATATATAAAAGCCCAAATGGCCAGAGCAGCGCAACGACTGGAACAACCAGAACAACCAGTGGCTATGACGTGCACTACGGCCTGATCCAGGCCCCAATCGGCCCCTAACACCCTGGCTGGGGGCAGGACCGGCTGCCAACTGCCTGCGGCCCCTCCCCCTGGCCAGCCCCACTCCAGATAGTGCCCCCCCCCACCACCCTGATCAGGGGCAGGGCCAGCCAGCCAATAGCCCTCAGCTCCTCATCCCCACCAGCCTGGCCCCATGGACCCCACCTGTGCACAAAATTGTGCACTGGGCATCTAGTAAAGTTATAAATTAGTAAAACACACTGATTTCAAATAACGGTTCCCACATTTCTGTTGGTTTGGGATTGGGATATTTGCAGTGACACTTGCAAATGGAAGACTTTTCAGAAACATGGGTCCCAAATCAAAAATATAACAGAGAGAAAACGAAACAATGAAAAATACAGTCTGTGATTGCAGATTTCGCTGCCTCCAAGGTCAGAGAAAGCAAATAAATAAAACACACAAAAAACCTAATATGGGTAGACTCAGTACAAAAAGTTTTTCACATTCAGAAAAAAAAATAAATGAAGATTTGATCTTTTGCAAGTCAATACAATCACAGCCTGATGGTAAATGCCTTGAAATAAGGGGGTGATTTTATTTACATTTGTATCACCAGAAGCTGGAAGCACCCAGTCAAAGTGAAGTCAATGAAGGAACAAATGACTATTCCAGATGGATTTATAGGTGATTAACATAAGGGACTTGTATTGGGGAGTGGCCTAGTGTGGGTTATGAGCAGGCGTGGGGAGCCAGGAGACCTGGCTTTTTTCCTACCTGCTCTTCCATTTTGCAACGGTAGTTACCTAACTTCTCTGTGCCTCCATTCCTCATGTGTAAAATGAAGATAATAAAAAATACCTGCCTGACAGCATTATTATGAAGATAAAATGAAAACCTGCGTGTAGACTGCACAGCATCTCCTGAAATGAAACATGGGCCCCTGGATGTTGTTACTGAGGTTGATGGCTAGTTAACATTAAACAGTGGATGGCTAGGTGCGTTGATAGGAGGGGAGATTGTATATTTAACTCCTTGGGGGCAGAGCTTTTGTGCAAAGCAGTATGAATTTGGAGGAGATTAAGTAAAAGCGTTCTTTCTATGGATTCTGCGAGAATCAGCTCAGGTCACATTGTGGACAGAGGCCTGAGGAATCCAGAAGTAAACACAATGCTGTTTCTAAAGCATTTTCTGCAGCAATGAGGCCCAGATGCTTCCCTGGGGAAGGATTCTTGGCTATAGAATCGGCCATTTTCAGCAGCACACACTGATGTTGTAATGAGGGGGATAAAACACGTTGGTCCACAGCGGCTGTTTATGGAGTGCTCAGTACAGCCTAATTGTTCTCCAACCAGCAGAGAGAGTGCATTCTCTAGCTGGAAGAAGTGTATGGCTTTTCATTTTCTGCACCCTTTTGGGTATCATTGTTTTCCTTTTCCCTTTGCCCTAATAAGGAGTGTGCCCTCCAGAGCAAAATAGACGTCGGTCTTCAGCATTTCTGAAGGAAGAGCTATTGCAGTTGGAAATTACCAAATAAGTCTCAGGGTATTATTTTGCAATTATTACTGCACATTTGCTATTATATTCCTGATTCTGCCTGGGACCTGCTAGTCTGCTGAAATGTAGGTAAGGTCAGGGCCAGCTCCCATTACATACCCTGAGAAAGAAAAATATCCTCCTGGTCTCCAGCATGTGGAGAAAGGTCAGCAGGTGGGTCAGCAGTGTGGGCTCCTCCTCCTCTGCCTTTGCATCCTGCTGGGGGCTTTCTTGAGTGTGGGCTGTTCAGCTCCATGGTGAGCCAGATGGAAAAAAATTAATTTCTTTAACAGTTCTATAAATTGATCCTATTCACATATAATGTGAGTATAGCAACCTTTAAACAAACAAACCTAGAGTTGAGAGTGGTGAGAATGGTGAAAAATTTTGCATTGGAATAAGATTAAAAATTAAACAACTTCTAATGGAACAGCAGATAACACTGTCCTTAAAATGCCTTTTGATGATCCCCTAGCCTTCATCAGAGAGTTCCTCTGATCTGCTCTGTATTTCTTGCCCCGTCCTCAGGTTTGTCTTGGGACTCCAAATGCTGGGAGCATCTGCATTCTCTGCAAAGTCCACCCTGAGCTCACACACCTAATTCATCCAGATCTAGTCGGCAGAAAGGCACTCCCCCGCTGCACCCCCCGCCCCCCCGCCGCCCCCGCCGCTACCTTAAAAATCAGCTGAAGTTACCAAAGTGATCTTTCTGTTACAATTCCAATCATTGAATTGATTGATTTATTATCAAGGTAAGCATATGTCCTGCTTACACCTTTTTCCAGTTTAATTATTCAGAGTGCCCAATTGCTCTGTCAAGATTGTCCAGGTTGGCCCTAGCCAGTTTGGCTCAGTGGATAGAGCGCTGGCCTGTGGACCAAAGGGTCCTGGGTTCAATTCTGGTGAGGGGCACGTACCTTGATTGCAGGCTCCTCCCCAGTCCAGGCCCTGGCCAGGGCTTGTGCAGGAGGCAACCAATCAGTGTATTTCTCTCACATCCATATTTCTCTCTGACTTTCCCTCTCTCTCCCATTCTCACTAAAAAATCAATGGAAAAATATCCTCAGATGGGGATTAACAAAAAAAAAAAAAGAGAGAGAGAGAGAGAGAGAGAGATTGTCCCGGTTGGATAAAAATTTCATGCAGTCACCCTAGATCAGCGGTCGGCAAACTGCGGCTCGCGAGCTGCGGTTTGCCGCTCTGTTAACTAATGAGTTTGCAAACCACTGACATAGACTCTCGATTCCAATAATTACAGGCTGTTGTTGTTCCTTGTGATTAAGCTCCTATCCCAGTGGTCGGCAAACTCATTAGTCAACAGAGCGGCAAACCGCAGCTCGCGAGCCGCAGTTTGCCGACCATGGCCCTAGATAGTTCCATTGCTCATTTTTTATTTAGAGTGGTGCTTTACAATAAATATATATGGAGCCATATGTGTAATTTAAAATTTTCTAGATGCCCCATAAAAACAGAAGTGAAATTAATTTTAATAATATATTTTATTAACCTAATATGTCCAAAATATTATCATTCAAATGTAATCAATGTAAAAGCAAAGGAGATATTTTACCTTTTTATTTTTTTTTATTATTTAAAGTATTACATGTAGTAGTACATGTATCTCCTTTTTTTTTCCCCATTGACCTTCCCCCAGCCTCCCCTACCCTCTGTCGCCTGCCCTCATCCCACCCCCGCAGTGTCTTGTGTCCATTTGTTGTGCTTATATAAATGCATACAAGTCTTTGGTGGATCTCTTTCCCTCCCTCCCCAACACTCCCCTGCTTTCCCGCTGTAAATTGGCATTCTGTTCAGTGCTTTATTGCCTCTGTATCTATCTTTTTGTTCATCAGGTTATAATGTTCTTTATTTTCCATAAATGAGTGAGATCATGTGGTATTTTTCTTTCATTGCCTGGCTTATTTCACTTAACATAATGCTCTCCAGGTCCATCCATGATGCTGCAAATGGTAAGAATTCCTTCTTTTTTATAGCAGCGTAGTATTCCATTGTGTAGATGTACCACAGTTTTCTAATCCACTCATCTGCTGATGGGCATTTAGGCTGTTTCCAAATCTTAGCTATGGTGAATTGTGCTGCTATGGACATAGGGGTGCATATATCCTTTCTGATTGATGTTTCTAGTTTCTTGGGATATATTCCTAGAAGTGGGATTACTGGGTCAAATGGGAGTTCCATTTTTAGTTTTTTGAGGAAACTCCATACTGTTCTCCACAATGGCTGCACCAGTCTGCATTCCCACCAGCAGTGCAGGAGGGTTCCTTTTTCTCCACATCCTCACCAGCACTTGTCGTTTGTTGATTTGTTGATGATTGCCATTCTGACAGGTGTGAGATGGTACCGCATTGTTGTTTTGATTTGCATCTCTCTGATGATTAGTGACTTTGAGCATGTTTTCATATGTCTCTTGGCCTTCCTTCTGTCTTCTTTCGAAAAGATTCTATTTAGGTCTGTTGCCCATTTTTTTATTGGATCATTTATCTTCCTTTTATTAAGTTGTATAAGTTCCCTGTAGATGTTGGAGATTAAACCTTTATCAGTGATAACATTTGCAAATATGTTCTCCCATACAGTGGGCTTTCTTATTGTTTTGTTGATGGTTTCTTTTGCTGTGCAAAAGCTTTTTATTTTGATGTAGTCCCATTTGTTTATTTTCTCTTTAGTTTCCATTGCCCTAGGAGCGGTATCAGTGAAGAAATTGCTTTGGCATATGTCTGAGATTTCTCTGCCTGTGGATTCCTCTAGTATTTTTATGGTTTCATGTCTTATGTTTAAGTCCTTTATCCATTTTGAGTTTATTTTTGTGTATGGTGTAAGTTGGTGGTCTAGTTTCATTTTTTTTTCCTATGTATCTGTCCAATTTTCCCAACACCATTTATTGAAGACACTGTCTTAACTCCATTGTATGTTCATTCCTCCTTTGTCAAATATTAATTGAGCATAGTGATTTGGGTTGATTTCTGGGTTCTCTATTCTATTCCATTGGTCTGTATGTCTGTTCTTGTGCCAGTACCAGGCTGTTTTGAGAACAGTGGCTTTGTAATACAGCTTGAAATCTGGTATTGAGATCCCACCTACTTTGTTCTTTCTCAGGATTGCTGTGGCTATTCGGGGTCTTTTTTTATTCCAGATGAATTCCTGGAAAGTTCGTTCTAGGTCTGTGAAATATGCCGTTGGTATTTTAATGGGGAGTGCATTGAATCTATACATTGCTTTGGGTAGTATGGACATTTTGATGATGTTGATTCTACCAATCCATGAACATGGTATGTCCTTCCATCTGTTTACATCTTCCTCTATCTCTTTTTTCAGTGTCCTGTAGTTTTCCACGTATAGGTCTTTTACCTCTTTAGTTAAGTTTATTCCTAGGTATTTTAAGTTTTTTGGTGCAATGGTAAATGGGACTGCTTTTTAAGTCTCTCTCTCTATAAGTTCACTATTGGTGTAAAGAAATGCCATAGACTTCTTGGCATTAATTTTGTATCCTGCTACATTGCTGAATTCATTTATTAAGTCTAATAGTTTTTTGATGGAGTCTTTGGGGTTTTTATATACAGTATCATGTCATCTGCAAATAAGGACAGCTTTACTTCTTTTCCAATTTGGATGCCTTTTATTTCTTCTTGTTGTCTGATAGCAATGGCCAATACTTCCAGTACTGTGTCAAACAGGAGTGGTGAGAGTGGGCATCCCTGTCTTGTTCCTGTTCTTAGGGGAAATGGTTTTAGTTTTGCCCATTGAGTATGATGTTAGCTGTGGGTTTATCATATATGGCTTTTATTATGTTGAGGTATGATCCTTCTATTCCCACCTATTTAGAGTTTTTATCAAGAAAGGGTGTTGGATTTTGTCAAATGCTTTTTCTGCATCAATTGTTATGACTATGTGATTTTTATCTCTTAATTTGTTTATGTGATGTATCACATTTATTGATTTGTGGATATTGTACCATCCTTGCATTCCTGGGATAAATCCTACTTGGTCATGGTGTATGATCTTTCTGATATACTGCTGGATCCGATTCTCTAGAATTTTGTTGAGGATTTTGGCATCTATGTTCATGAGGGATATTGGTCTGTAATTCTCTTTCATTGTGTTGTCTTTTTCTGGTTTTGGTATTAGGGATGATGCTGGCTTCATAGAAGGAGCTTGGAAGTGTTCCTTCCCCTTGAATTTTTTGGAATAGTCTGAGGAGGATAGGTTTTAGCTCTTCCTTGAATGTTTGGTAAAACTCCCCTGTGAAGCCGTCTAGCCCCAGGCTTTTGTTTGCTGGAATCTTTTTGATGATTGCTTCAATTTTTTCCATAGTTATTGGCCTATTGAGATGTTTAGATTCCTCCTGATGGAGTTTTGGAAGGTTGCATTTTTCTAGGAATATGTCCATTTCCTCCAGGTTGTTCAGGGTGTTGGAGTAAAGTTGTTCATAGTATTTTTTAACAATCCTTTGTATTTCTGTGGGGTCTGTTGTTATTTCGCCTCTTTCATTTCTGATTTTGTTTATTTGGGTCCTCTCTCTTTGCTTCTTGGTGAGCCTGTCTAGAGGTTCATCAATCTTGTTTATCATTTCAAAGAACCAGCTCTTGGTTTTGTTGATCTTTTGTATTTTTTTTTTTTTTGGTCTCTATGTCGTTTATCTCCACTCTGATCTTTATTATTTCCTTCCTTCTGCTTACACTGGGGAATCTCTCCCTTGATATCCTCCAGGAGTATTTTTTATGTATTTGGGTGCTCTTGTATTGGGTGCATATATGTTTACCAGAGTTATTTCTTCTTGTTGGATTGCTCCCTTTAGTATTA
Organism: Plecotus auritus; assembly: GCF_963455305.1. Lineage (NCBI taxonomy): Eukaryota > Metazoa > Chordata > Mammalia > Chiroptera > Vespertilionidae > Plecotus > Plecotus auritus. The sequence goes on from NC_137782.1 coordinate 96,130,638, forward strand.
TGAAGTGGCCTTCCTTGTCTCTTTTTATGTCCTTCACTTTGATATCTAATTTGTCAGATATAAGTATTGCTACCCCAGCTTTTTTTGTTTTTCATTTCTATTCACCTGAAAAACCTTTTTCCATCCCCTTACCCTCAGTTTGTGTGCGCCTTTTTTTTTTTTTTTTCCTGAGGTGGGTTTCTTGTAGACAGCAGATATATGGGTCATGTTTTCTTATCCAATCCATTACCCTATGTCTTTTGATTGGGGTATTTAATCCATTTATATTTAAATTTATTATTGATAGGTACTTATTTGTTGCCAATTTTATTCTTTACCCCTGTGTTCTTTCTTTGCTTCCTATTTCTTTCTTTTTTTTTTTTTTTTTTTTTTTTTTTTACAGCAGACCCTTTAGCATTTCTTAATTGCTGGTTTGGTGGTAATAAATTCCCTTATTCCTTTTTTGTCTGTGAAGTTCCTGATTTCACCTTCAATTTTGATTGACAGCCTTGCTGGGTACAGTATTCTTAGATTCAGACCCTTCTTTTGCATGACTTTGTATATTTCATTCCATTCCCTTCTGGCCTGATGAGATTCTGTTGAGAAATCAGTTGCTAGTCTGATGGGGGTTCCCTTGTAGGTAACTTTCTGTCTCTCTCTGGCCACTTTTAAGATTCTTACTTTGTCATTGGTGTTTGCCAATTTAATTATAATGTGCCTTGGTGTCAGTCTTTTGGGATTCATTTTGCTTGGGACTCTGTGAGCTTCTTGGATTTGTGTGGGTTTTTTCTTCCCTATATCAGGGAAGTTTTCTGTCATTATTTCTTCAAACAGGTTTTCTATTCCTTGCTCAGTTTCATCTCTTTCTGGAATCCCTATTATGCGGATGTTGTTTTGTTTCGTGTTGTCCCAAAGTTCCTTTAGGCTCCCCTCCTGCTTTTTAATTTTTTTTTTCTAGAAGCTGCTCTACTTGGGTATTTTTTCCTATCTTGTCTTCTAGCTCACTGATGCGGTCCTCTGCTTCTTCTAGTCTACTCTTGATGCTTTCTATTGAGTTCTTTACAGCAGTGATGTCATTTTTCATTTCTTCTTGGTTCTTGTTCATTTCCTCTTGGTTCTTACACATATTGTCAAATTTGTCTTCCATTCTTTTCAGCCACCTTATGATCGTTTCTCTGAATTCCTTCTCTGACAGGTTGCTTGTCTCCATTTCCTTTACTTCCTTTTCTGGTGATGCCTGCTTTTCTTTCATATGTGGGCTGCTGCTTTGACTCCCCATGGTCTCTCTTCTCTGGATGTCTGGTTATGTAGTTCTCTCTCTCCTGCGTTGATTTAAAGGCACAAAATACAACACAACCAGGTACAACGCACAAGGCACTGAACAGAAATGTATTCACGATATTAATAACCCCAAATAAAGGTGATCACCAGAGAAAGGCAAATTAGAGGATAGGAGAGAAAGAAGAAGAGAAAAAAAAGAAAGGAGTGCAAAAATAAAATTGGGAAAAGGAAAAAAAAAGTAAGAGAGAAAAGAAAGAGAATAAGAAAGAAGAGGGGAACAAACTATATATGTGGGGAGAAAACTCCAATAGAACAGCCACTAATCCCAACAAATGCCAGCAACAAGTACCTGGAGATGAATGCAAACTACAAACAACAACTAATATCAAGCGAGGCGAGGGAAAACAGAAGCAAAAAACAAACAAAAACAAAATAAACAAAGAAAAAAGAATAAGCAAGACAATCTCACAAACAAGCATACAAAATTGATATAATCAACAATCAAGCAAACAACAACAAAAGGACAGAGAGAAAAAAATTTTGGATAGTGAAGAGAGAGGTGTGTATGGACTTGGAGCAGGGGATTGGAAATTAGATATATAAGTAGGGTGAAATTTTAACAGGGGGTGAAAAGAAGGAATAGGGAAAATCTAAAGCAGTAATAGGGTAAGAGAAACAGGACAACAAAAGGGGAAAAGTTAGGAAGAGAGTGATGGCATAAAAGTAGAGATAGAGTAAAATGATGCTAAAGGAAAGATGAAAATAGAATATAGAACAGTAATCCCAAAGTAAAATAAAGAGAAAATAAAATGACACTTTTTTTAAAAAAAAAAAAGGTAAAATAATAGTAGTAATAATACTGATTGAAAATAAAAATGTAATAATTAAAAAGGTAAAATCAAGTGAGGAAAAAAGAAAAACATTAGTTTCTTAAGTAAAAGAAGAAAAAAATAAAAATTAAAATGTGCAGTAGTGAAGATCATTCACTTCCTCTGTTGTTCTGTTTGGCACGCCTGTTTCCTAGTCAGGACAGTATTGAAGTTCCCTGAGTTCTACTGCTCCTCAGTGTTGTAAGCCAGTCCTGATTTTTAAGTAGGTAGTGTGTCTTAATTTCTTGTATTCCTTTATTTGTGTTTTCACAAGAGTCAATTTGTGATTCAACCACTGGGTGGCAGTGTTTCTGGATTGACCTCCGGGTCTATAGGTCCTCTCTAGCCAGTGCTTAGATCCTGCTTTCCCTGTGGTACTCAATACCTGTTTGTGAGAGTGGGTTGCCCCAGAGCTGGTTCTCTGATGGTTATTCCCCGCTCTGATCCCCAGGTTCCAGAAAAACAACTTTCCCCTGCAGACTCTTAGGGTGTCCCCAATTGGGTGATCCTATGTATTGGGCTTAGTAATCAGAAGCAAGAATTTAAAGAGGAAAAAGAAAAAAGAAAAAAAAGAGAGAGAGCCAGCGTAAGTGTGTGAACTAGGGGCTGCACGCAAGTCTGTGCAGTCTTTTTTTTCCACTTGGGTCTAAGCAGTTGGCACACTTTTAAAATTTTTAGGCTGTCCTTTTGCATCAGATCAAAATGTGTTGCTTTTTAGAGTTCCCTTCTGTTAGCAGCTCTGCTGACCCCCTTCTACATTCACGGATCTCGCCAGCCCCAACGGCCAAGGATTTTTCTAGGGGCAGACTTCCCCAGGTTCTCCAGCTCCTGCCTGCATGTTTCTCTCTCCTGTCAGAACCAGAGACCTCACCTTATCCCAGGTGAAATCTGACCTTTCTGTGGTGGAGTGTAGAGCTCCTCTGAATCTGCGTGCTTGCGCCAATTGGGTACCGGTGTTCTCGGGTTCGCAGCTGTTCAGTGGGTGCTGTATTTGTAGATTCCCTGGGCTTTTCAGGTGTCAGATAACATCCACTTTCCCCTTCAAGATGGTGTGGTCTCTGCATCTGAGCCTATCACTCTGGGAGGGAACCCAGCAGCAGTGGGTTCCACAGTCCAGCAGTCCCCCACAGTCTCCTGGAGTATAGCTGTCCCTCAACTCACCAACAAACATTCCCTGTGTGACCACACACTCTCCCTTTGTTTTCTCACTCACACACTATCTTGCAGTCTGCCTTTGCATCAGCAGCCATCTTCTTTATTTTACCTTTTTTTTAAAAAAAGGGCAGGCATTTCACTGCAGCACCACTCGGTTTGGACAAGGAGACTGCAGGTGAGGCTCAGGTGGGGGCTAGTGGGCTGGCTGATAGGCGGGAAATTTGGCCTCAGGCTCAACAACAGCCCAGAGTCCCCAGAGCTCCTGCTCTCCTGGTTGCGTCCTGGGACCCGCTCTAGGTCCTGGAGGCAACATGGCTAGAGGCCCACACATTCTCATGATTGCAGGATGCAGGGCCAACCCAAGGAGTCACGTGAGGGCTGCTGGACCAGGTGTTCAGGAATGGACTGAGCTGATTGGCTCCCACAGTACTCTGTCAGGGTGCTGGGGGTGGAGCTTTTTGGTTCTCGCTGCCCTAGGAGTTCCTGGGGGAAGTTGGGGACTCCTGTCTGAGGCTGAAGGGAGAGGCCGCTGCAGACTGACAGGCCCAGGTTTCTTAAGGGAGGGGACTTCTGCCGCTTGTCTTGGCGGCTACAGAGGAGTAGTTTTATCATAAACTCTGCAGAGAACCCTTGCCGGGTGGGTCCAGCACCCACCTGGCCTCCACAGCACCAACTCTCCAGCCCTGGAACCAGCTCCACGGTGGGGGCAGCAGGTGGAACCTGCACTCCAGGGAAGTGAGGGCTGTGGACCGCTTCACCAGAGCAGACAGCCGGGCATGCAGGGGAAGGAGGTGAGGAGTGCACCAGACAGCCCCAAGGCCCAGAATTCGTGGAGGCAAGTGTGCCTGCATCCCCTCAGCGTCCCAAGTAGCATCCAGTGCTGGACCAGGAAGACTTCCGGTTCACTCAAGTGTGTAGGTGTGAACCATGAATGCTGTCCAACTTCACCTGGCTCTATCCTCGATTACACTAACCAATGAGATGGAAATGGAGCCTAGGAGCCAGTTTCAAATGCAAATCATCAACAATTAGTGGGGCTTAGTGCAAAGTTGGAAGTTGTTAGGAGTGTCAAGATGGCGACAGCAGAGCAGGAAGCCAGGTGGAGGGCTGTGCAGCCAGCCCTCCAACAGTAGCTATGAGCAGCTCACATTTCCCTTCAGGAAACACCCTCAGATGGCAAGTGCTAAGTTATCCCTGGTTCAACATCCTCATGATGCCTCACCAGAGGTGCAGGGTGTGCTGTGTAGACCAGACTGTGTGCCTCTGTTTCCCTTCTCCCACTCACTAGCTGAGTGTTCAGTCTCTGTCAGATGGGGTGATAACACCATCTCCCTCGTGAGGTGGTGTTTTTTAAAATACATATCTTTATTGATTTCAGGGAGGAAGGGAGAGGGAGAGAGAGAAAAACATCAATGATGAGAGAGAATTATTGATCTGCTTTCTGCACGCCCCCTACTGGGAATTGAGCCTGAAACCAGAGCATGTGCCCTGACGGGGAATGGAACCGTGACCTCCTGGTTCATAGGTCCAAACTCAACAACTGAGCCACGGGGGCCAGGCTCGGGAGATGGTTTTGAAGATTTAACTGTGAAATGGATACAATGAGCTGAGAATCGGGGCTGGTGCCGATTGCCACTCCCTGGACTCTTGTAGTATTGAGGTTCTGAGCACCATTGCTGGAGATGTACGGGGTACCTCCCTGCACACAGTGTGGTGGAGAAGAGGCATGCGTGAGCTGTCCAGCATGCTCGCTTGCATGATTTTATGTAGATAGAAGGTGACATCATTGACTTTTTAAAAGGTGTGATGCTGAATTACAACCATCTTAACCAGTGAAACATGTTCAAGAAGATTACACGTTCCAGGGTCTGCACAAGCACAGTCTTTTGGACTGTCATTTGGTGTATATCACAGGCATGTATCTTGCTCTTTATTATGCAGGATTTTGGCGGGGGGTGGGGTGGGGTGGGGGGAGATAGTTAAAATGCATCTTAAGAAAAAAGAATTTGAATTAAACCCTGGCAGAACCCTCAAACTCTGGCCCTTATCCCTGTAGACTGTGATCCTAGGATACTTAGCTCCTGGTAAACGTCCCCATAAGTGACTTCATTTACAATAGATACAGGACTTTTGTTAAGTGATTTAAAAGAAAAAATACTTGATTTTAACTTTGTCTTTAATTAAATGAAAATGAGATGATTTTACCTTATATTTATTATTTAGATAATAATCACAACCATGAGCTAGTTTTCAAATAGAGAAAGAATGTCTTGATTTTTTCCAATTTTTTATTGTGGTAAAATATACATAACATAGAATTTACCACTCTAACCATTTTCAGTGGCATTAAGTGCATTCATACTTCTGTGCAGCCATCACCACCATCATCTCCAGACCTTTTTCACCTTCTTGAACTGAAACTGACCCCATTAAACACTAACTCCCCATTTCCTCCTCTGGCAGCCCCTGGCACCCTCCATTCTCCTTCCTGTCTCTAGGAATTTGTCTAATATAGTTCCTCATGTAAGTGAATCACGTAGTATTTTTGTCTTTTTGTGACTGGCAATCACTGCTTTTTTGTCTAATTTTCCTAACAAGTTTGGATTACAGCACAGCAGCATATCTTTCACTTTAGTGCTTTCATAGAACCATCAGCAAGAGGAAATTCTTGAAGAGTTATTCAAGGGCTTCATTGGTTGTGCAAAAATACTCTTTAAATTTTTTTATTGAAGGGTGACTTACAGTAAAGTGCATATGCCTTAACATTCAGCTCCATGAACGTTTACAGCTGGATATAACCATGTGGGCACCACCCAGATTTAGATGCAGAACATTTCCACCATCCCTGCATCTTCCCTGTGCTCCTTCAGCCAGTCACTCCTCCCACCAGGAGGACTTCCCTTCCCCAGAGCTGGGTTCCCTGCCCCTGCCCCTCATGTGAGCGGAACCACCATCATGGGCTCCTTGTGTGTGGCTTTTCACTCAGCATACGTCTGCAGTGTGCATACAGGCTGCTGTTCTGTTCTTGGCAGTTGACTCTTAGTTACAGTGGGTACTATTTTATGCTATGAATGTACCACAATTTGTTTACCCATTCTACCTTTGACAGACATTTGGGTGGTTTTAATTGCCTGTTATAAATAAAGTTGCTATAGCCACTCTGCCAAGAACATTTCTTAATTCAAATAATTTTTCTTTTAAAACGTCTGTGTTGTCATCATTCTTATAAATTTTCTCTTTAGTTCTTGGCTCTGCCATATCTTCATACTCGAATGCTTCCACATGGGATTGTGCTTTCCAAAAATCGTGGTTTTCTACTTCACAAAATCCTTCATCATTTGCAAGGTTTTCACATTTCCTTTGAAGCCAATTTGTCTTGTCCTTTTAGGGGCTATCTGCAGATGGAAGGACCTGGCTGATAAGACAAGGGCAGGAGCTATAGGTGAGTGGGTGCCGATGTTTGAAAGGTGCTAATGTGCTGACAGTCCCTTAGAGGTGAATATTTTTATGTTATGATACCCCTTTCTTCTCTGTACGACCTTGTGCCTGGGAATTGGGTTAATGTGGAGTCGGATAACAAGATACTCTGTATTCGGTCTGAAGTCTGCTGCTTCCTAAACTGCCACTTTGGAGGTTCATCTTCCTGTCCTTAAGCCCCATGCTGCAGTCTTTGATTAGTGGTACATATATGGGCAAAGGGGACAGTTGTCACTGAAATTACAGGCCACAGACTGTGGACCAGTGATTTGAATTGCATGAGCAGTAAGGCCTTCCATGCGAGAGATATACAAAACCCATGATTTTATTCAGCCGTCAGGAAGTATAGATAAAGCCCCCTGACAACATCACAGCAGGGGACACTCTAAGAACCTAATTTTAATGAATATACATTTTGACTTTGCAACTAAAAGGGAAGTAGGGCAAAGGATTTATTTAGATCTTCCTAATTAATAGTCCAGTGTACTAGGCAGGACCATTTCAGGGCTGTTCTGTTAACCCCAGAGAAAAGGAAACAAGAGGAGATACAGACAACTGCGGCACCCACTGAACAGCTGCGAGCCCCAGAACACCGGTCCCCAATTGGCGCAAACACGTGGATTCAGAGGAGCTCTACACTCCACCACAGAAAGGTCAGATTTCACCTGGGATAAGGTGAGGTCTCTGGTCCCGGCGGGAGAGAGGAACGCGCGTTTTGTGGGAGCTGGAGGACCAGGGAAGTCTGAGCCTAGAAAAATTCGTGGCTGTTGGGGCTGGCGGGATCCGTGAATGTGGAAGGGGGTTTTCAGAGCTGCTAACAGAAGGGATCTCTAAAAAGCAACTCATTTTGATCTGACGTGCAGGGACAGCCTAAGAATTTCAAAGGTGTGCCGGCTTCTTAGACTTACGCACAGACCTATTGTTCGCACACTTGGGCTTTTTCCTCTTGAAATTCTTGCTTCTGATTACTAAGCCCAATACATAGGATCACCCAGTTGGGGACACCCTCGGAGACTGCAGGGGAAAGTTGTTTTTCTGGAACCTGGGGATCGGAGCAGGGAGTGACCATTGGAGAGCCAGCTCTGAGGCAGCCCACTCCCACAAACCGGTAGTGAGTGCCACAGGGAAAGAAGGCTCTAACACTGCCTAGAGAGGCCATAGATAGACCCGGAAGTCAATCCAGAAACAATGCCACCCAGGGGCTGAATCACAAATTGACTCTTGTGTAATCAAAAATAAAGGAATACGAGAAATTAAGACACACCGCCTGCTTAAAATCAGGACTGGCTTACAACACTGAAGAGTAGTGTAACGCAGGGAACTGCAATACTGTCCGGACTGAGAAACAGGTGTGCAAAACAGAACAACAGAGGAAGTGAATGACCTTCACTACTCCACATTTTATTTTTATTTTTTATTTTTTTATTTTCATTTTTTGCATCTTTTACTCAAGAAACTAATTTTTTTTCTTTTTTCCTCACTTGATTTTACTTTTTTAATTATTACATTTTTATTTTCAATCTGTATTATTACTACTGCTATTTTATCTTTTTTTTTCTTTTAAGTGTCATTTTATCTTCTCTTCATTTTACTTTGGGATTAGTGTTCTACATTCTATTTTCATCTTTCCTTTAGCATCGTTTTACTTTATCTCAACTCTATCTTTATGCCATCACACTCTTCCTAACCTTCCCCTTTTCGGTGTCCTGTTTATCTTACCCCTTTCCTACTTTAGATTTCCCCTATTCTTTCTGTTTACCCCCTGTTAAAATTTCACCCTACTTACATATCTAATCTCCAATCCCCTGCTCCAAGTCCTTACACACCTCTCTCTTCGTTGTCTTAACTATCCAAAAAATTGTTTTTCTCTCTGTCCTTTTGTTGTTGTTTGCTTGAATGTTGATTATATCAAATTTTTATGCTTTTTGTGAGATTGTTTTGCTTATTATTATTTTGTTTGTTTATTTTTTTGTTTGTTTTGTGCTTCTGTTTTCCCTTGCCTCACTCAATATTAGTTGGTGTTGTAGTTTGTATTAATCCCCAGGTACTTGTTGCTGGCATTTGCTGGGATTAGTGATTGTTCTATTGGAGTTTTATCCTTATATATAGTTTGTTCCTCTTTCTCTCTTAGTCTCTTTCTTGTCTCTCTTACTTTTTTTTTCCTTTTCCCAATTTCATTTTGACACTCCTTTTTTTTCTTTCTTTCTTTCTTTATTTTTCCTCTTCTTCTTTCTCTCCTATCCCCTAATTTGCCTTTCTCTGGTGGTCACCTTTATTGGAGGTTATTAATATCGTGAATACATTTCTGTTCAGTGCCTTGTGTGTTGTACCTCGTAGTGCTGTATTTTGTGCCTTTAAATCAACACAGGAGAGAGAGAACTACATAACCAGACACCCAGAGAAGAGAGACCATGGGGAGACAAAGAAACAGCCCACATATGAAAGAAAAGCAGGCATCACCAGAAAAGGAGGAGATACATGTGTATGTATATAGTTATATGTGTAAATGTGTGTAGACATATGAGATTTATTATGAGAATTGGCTTCTGCGATTATGAAAGCCAAATGTCCCACCATCTGCCATCTGGGAGCTGGGGAACCAGGAAGGCCTCGGTGTGGTTCAGCCATAGTCCGAGGGCCTGAGAACCAGGAGCCAGTCTCCATGGCCACGGGACGATGGACAGCCGAGCTCGGGCAGACAGATAACTCTCCTGTCTTCTGCCTTTTCTATTCCAGCTCTCGGTGGGTTGGGGGATGCCCGCCTGTGTTGGTGAGGGTCATGCTCTTTACTCACTCTACCAGTTCATGTGCTCATCTCTCTCTCTCACACACACACTTTTATATTCGTTAAGGAGGAGGGCCCAGGATATCTGCTCATTATCAGCCTGGCATAAAAACACACCCTGGAACCATGGCACGACCCTGGGACTGCCACCGTTCTGGGTGGAGCTGCCCTCAGAGGTCCCTCAGATGTGGTCAAAGCCATGTCTGGAACAAAATGGGCTGCTTCTCTGCACTTAGTTCATGACCTCCAGGCTGTGTTTGAGCATTTGGAGGGGTCACTCCACTAACGGTTTGGGAGGTGTTCATAGGGAATGCGGAAGCGGGTTGGGCTGTCTCAGTCACATTGGAACTGGAGGAGACTTTGTGCAGGTAGCTGAGGTGCTTCCAATAGGAATGGAGCCCTTGGGAGTGTTCAGCGATGGTTGGCTGAGCTCTGCTGAGCTCTTGGCTGACCGACAGGAGAGGGTGTTTTGTGCTCAGTGAACGATAGGTAGAAACTTGCTCACATTTCGTGAGTCAACTAATCCTTCTGGAACATACGCCGTGCCCACGTGTATTCCCAGTTACTCTCTCGCTGGGTCTCATGCGTCAGCTAAAGGGTGGCAGCGTCCCTCTCTGCGTGTCTTACTCTTTTATGGGTGCTGTTGCACTGGGGTGTAGAGAAGAGTTCTATACACAAGAGCAGGGCTACAAGAAGTGCCGTATTTCTTTATTTTCTCTAAACCGAATGAAATAAAAACACATCCTGGCACCATGGCACGGCCAATATCCTGGCAGGCTGGCGGGAAACTCAGTGCTGACTCTTCTATTGGGACACAAAACTTGTGCAGGTTTACGTGAAATCGGGAGGCGCCCATCTGCTGCTCAGTCTGTGCTGCTCACTGCCGGCATCCTTCCGCATGGACTGCATGCTATCTTTACTAACAAGGCAGAGAGGCCAGTCTTCCTGCTCCAGTTCTTTCACAAGGTTTACCTCGATGGATTACCCTTGCACAGGTGTTTTTGAATCAACATTTCGTGCTGTGCTGCACAGGCCTCCCAGGTGAAGGGATGAGTGGTAGTCTCCAGGTACATTCTTGCTAGGCTGTCAGCTCCCTGAGTGAGGGCCAGGCCTGCCTTAGTCACGCTTCATCTCCAGCCCAGGACAGTGCCTGGTGCGGGGCAGGTTCTCCATCAATATCTGCTGGATGGATGATGGAGATGTGATAAGCTTCAGGGCTGATCACTGAGGAAGTTGACTTCTTGGGAACAGCCCTGATACAGCTCCTGTGGACTGGTGGTAGCCACCTTAGAGAAAACATTCCTGAGACCCACTTACCCTTTACAGTGGAAAGTAACCTCTGGGAAGCCCTAGCTGGTTTGGCTCAGTGTATAGAGTGTTGGCCTGCAGACTAAAGGGTCCTGGGTCTGATTCGGGTCTAGGGCACATGAAGGGTTTCGGGTTCGATCCCCAGTAGGGAGCGTTCAGGAAGTAGCCAATCAATGATTCTCTCTCATCATTGATGTTTCTACCTCTCTCCCCCCTCTCCCTTCCTCTCTGATATCAATAAAAATATATTAAGAAAAAATAAAGAAAGTAACCTCCAGGGTCACAAAACACCAGAAAGTCCAGTAAATCACGTTCCCCCCCTTCATGGTTTGTGTTATTATGTGTCCTGTGTAAGAAATCTCTGGCCCAAGGCGTGAAGATATTCTTTTATATTGTCATCTAGATACTTGGTTTTAATTGTCACCTTTCACAATTAGATCTATAGGTCACTGGATACTGAGTTTTGTCTGTGTCATGAACCAATACTACTAACCAGATATGCATTGTCTGATTTCTTATCTCCATATAGTTTTATGGATTATCTTTTTTTTAGTCCAGTAGTTCTCAGCTTGGGGACATTATCGTTGTCGTGTGTGTGGGTGTGTATGTGTACTACTGGTATCTAATGTTGCAAAACATCCTACCATGCACAGGCCAACCCCATAATAAGGAGTCTTCCATCCCCAGTGTCAGCAATGCTGAGCCGGGGAGCCTGGGCTATGCCTACACCGGGACCATGCCGTCTTAACTACTTAGTGTGGCAGACTGTGACCTTCCCGTTTCCAGCATCGTTCCAAGCCTGCCTTGTCTTTTCTCTTGCTTGTTTTTCCTGATCCACTCTGACAATCTCTGTGTTTATATTAGTGTAGTTAGACCTAACCTTGATGTTTAAATTGATTGTTGATATAGTTGGATTAGTATATATCATATTTGTTACTGTTTTCTATTTATTACCCTTGTTCTTTGTTTCTTCTTTTGACCCCATTATTTTTCTGCCTTTTGTGGCTTTAACTGAGCATTTTATATGACTCCATTTTTTCTTTTTTTCTTACATCATTAGTTATACTTCCTTTTATCTATTGTTAATCATTTCCCTAGAGTTTGCAACATACATTCACAGGTCATCCAAGTCCACTTTCAAGTAACACTATATTGCTACAGGGATAGTACAAGCGCCTTAGAATTGCAAAATAATCCTAATTCTCTTTCCTGTTCCTTGTATCACTGCCATCATTTATTTCACTTAGATATAAGCATATACAAGCATTTAACACACTAGAGGCCCGGATCCGTGCACCGGTGGGGTCCCTCAGCCTGGCCTGTGCCCTCTTGCAATCCAGAACCTCTCGGGGGATATCAGACTGCCGGATTGGGTCCATCCTGAGCGATGTGGTAGTGCGTGAAGTGATTGATGTTTAGACAATTGATGTTTTAGCTTTGTCTTTCTCACATGGACATTTAAGACCATGAATTTCTGGCTGGCCTGTGTTGCTCAGTGGTTTAGCATCGACCTATGAACCAGGAGGTCATGGTTTGATTATAGGTCAGGGCACATGCCCAGGTTGAAGGCTCGATTCCAGGTCAGTGGGGCATGCATCAATGATTGCCTCTCAACATTGATGTTTCTATCTCTCCCTCTCCCTTCCTCCCTGAAATCAATAAAAAAAAATTTTTTTAAGTTAAAAAAAAAAGATCATGAATTTCTCCTCAGCACAACTTAGCTGCATGCCACACACTTTCATTTTGGCACATATGTGTAAAATGTGGGTGCAGCACGCATGTGGATTAAGTCAAGTCTGTATTTCTTCTGTATATATAAATCAACCTCTGAGAAATAGAAAAGCACCAAATTCTCTGGAAGAGGGAGGCAGAGCCGCCTGAGATAGCAGATAGGAGACCCACTCTCTGGGGCCCGAGGAAACCTTTAACGTGTCTAAGGTGAACTTGAGCCTCTCAGAGGCTGCTCTGTCAGAGAAGCATGGGAATCCCACTGGCAAACACTGGAGGTTTCATTCAAAGCCTCTCAGGGGTAGAGAGAGCTTACATTGGAGCCATTTCTGCCCTGAGTGCAAAGCTGGTCACCTGAGGTTGACGTGTCTTCTTAGCCTGTGGATAGGGACTCTCGGGACCTCACCTCTCCCTGTTTCTGGTTGGCTCCCCAGACTGGGTGCTGATGATTTCTGATGCCCCCATTGGTCTGTCTGCAGGGAGACAGTGCAGGTGGCCTAGGCACCGTGAGTCTTCTATTCTCCACAGGAGTTACTTCTCTGTAAAATCAAACAGGTGGCATTCTGAATGTGATTTGACTTCTTGTGTCTGTGAGTTGCGCAGAGACAAATTTCCAAATCTCCATTGTAATTACAGGGCGTTTCGTTGCCATTTGTTGAACACTGCCTAGGAGCTAGGCTCCCTGTGCAACCTGTATGAGTTCCCTTGTGCTTATTCGCACTGCAATCCCATGAGGCCTGATCTCCACAGCACATTTAGAGATTTGTGTCCCGCACTCCATCCACAGCTGGCAAGTGGCAGCCCTGGGCCATCTGACTTCAGGTCAGGGTTCTTAACCATAGAAAAACAGAGTGTTGCTACCACAGGCTGAACAGTTGGTATCTGGGGGTCCTGCACTTCAGCTGTAAACCTTGGCTTATGTGAGTCTGTCCCCATGTATTTGGTCTGCAACTCAGTGGCCACAGCCTGACAAGGGTGAATTTGCAGGTTGAAACAAATAGCAACAGTAATAGGAGTAAAAATAAAATCATGAACTCTTATTCAGTGACTATCAATTTCTGCTGTATATGTAAATTTGGGCCAAGTGCTGCTCTTCGCACTGCATTTGTGTTAGCTCTTTAGTCCGCGAAAGCCTTTGAGAACAATGTTACCATTAGCTGTATTTTACAGGCGAGGAAACTGAGGCACGGAGAGATTTGGTAACTCACTCACAGTCAAACAGTGGTGAGTAACAGAGCTGGGTCCATCCTGGGCAGCCTTGGTCCAGAGCACACACTTCATCACAGAGTCATGCCACAGTAAAGGGCCGCGTTGGGGGATCTGCTACCCACACTGTGCCGGGGCTGGTCTGGGCACCCTGAGAGGCAGGCACCAGCAACCTCTTGCAGCAGAGGAAGGTGCGATGCCCTGAGGTGTACCAGGGACTTCCAGCTTCCTCTTCCCAGGTGGGAAGGAGCCAGTTGACCTGGCAGTATGGATATGAAGTCATTCAGGGTTAGCCAGGGCACAGACTCTGGTTGGGAAGAAGAAGGTTTAGTGGGGGTGCATGTCATGGGCTTAAATACTCAGTGGGGAGCCTGGAGAACCAGTCAGCAGGGAGGGCAGAGCTAAGGTCTGTCTGGCCTCTGAGCTTAGCACTCCTGGCATGAATCAGGCCAGCTCTTTTTCAACTTGTGTCATTCTGATTAATAGTCAAAATATGGTGTGTGTGTGGGGGAGTGCTGAGAGAAAGATAGAGATAGGCAGAGAAAGACATACAGAGAGAGAACTCACTGAGATTGTCCCAGTCTGGACGCCAGTCTCCCAACCTGCACCGCACTGAGCAGTGTTAGGGCACCTTGCGTATAGCCAACCTGGGACTGCACAATGTGGGATGGGGGGAACCTCCCCCCGCACTCTTCAAAGTGAAGGGGAGTGGAGAAACAGTTCGTGATGTTGCCACCAACATATCTGTTATGCAGAGAGCCGGGGCCGAGCAGGCTCAGTGTATTGTTTGCCATTTCCAAAGAAATAGCCTGGAGGTTCGTTAAGACTGATGTGCAAGCCGGGGCCTGTCAGTGAGGTCTCCGCAACACAGGCTTTCTCAGTCCAGGGTTCTATACAGCACAGAGAACAGAGCAAACCGCATAACACATCGTTCATGCAGGTGGGTGCCCTTGTGCCAAAGCTGTGTGACATCAAAACGCCAGCTATTTACAATCAGGATCAGATCCAAGAACAGGTTTTTTTGGGCTGATCCTTCATGGAGGAGCTGGCCAGGCTCCGCAGGTGCCACAGCACACTTACAGAAGGCCTTCACTGTCTCCCACGGTGGGGGAGGGAGTTGGCGCTTGGGAAGAGGTCCATGTTCTACGTAACACACAGTATCTGATAAAAGTTCTCTGCCTAGAAAAACTCAATTTTCCATAAATCATGTCGAAATAATAATAGTATTTTACCAAACTTTGGGCATATGAAATTTGTCTGTCTTTAAAGTGAAAATAAACCTAGAATCATCTATTTCCCCTCCATTACTTTTAATTTCTTTACCATCACTTGTTTTCAAACCAAGTAAAATCCATGAGAAATTTGGTAGAAATGAATGGGTTCTTATTGGATGTGTTATACAGATCAAAGTCCCTTCACACAGAAATTGCCTTTAAAATTGCCTGAGAGTGTACCCTAAAAATTGGGATGTCTCTGAAAGTTTAAGAAGGTACAGGTTTAGCCAAAACCGGTTTGGCTCAGTGGATAGAGCGTCGACCTGCGGACTGAAGGGTCCCGGGTTCGATTCCGGTCAAGGGCATGTAACTTGGTTGCGGGCACATCCCCAGTAGGAGGTGTGCAAGAGTTAGCTGATCGATGTTTCTCTCTCATCGATGTTTCTGACTATCTATCCTTCTTCCTTCCTCTCTGTAAAAAATCAATAAAATATATTAAAAAAAAAAGAAGGTACAGGTTTATAAAAAAGGAGATGAAACAGTCAAAGATATTTCAAAAGGAATGAGCTTCAAATGAGAAGATTCCAGGTGACTCCTTTGAACCCTAAGAGGAGGCTCTTTCTCATCTCGGCGCAGCTGCTAGGGATGCGTATCCACTGACACTGCTGTGTGGAGGTGAAATGTGGGACCTGAGGAGAGATAGGTCACTATACATATTTATAGCCACCAAAGACCAGCTACTTTATTGGGAACAGCTGCTTTTAATTTTTATACAGGCTTTGAAATCAGCAAAAATTGGATGCTTTTGATCACCATGAAATGCCAAATTTTGCAGGGAAGGTGTTCTCAAAGTCAGGTTCCCCATAGAGAATGAGGGGGCGGCCTGTCTGCCACACTCCCCTCCCCACCGGGAATTCCAGCTGGTCTTGGGGGCCGGGGTGGGTGCTGAGTTGCAAAAAAATAAGGCATCTTATAGAAAAGGCTTGTAAGGTGTTGCTCCTTAGAATAAACAGTACTACATAACATTTTGTTTTGTTTTTAAATGAAATTTCTGTGGTCAGATAAGAGAACCCATTTCACCCCTGTACAGAGATGGATATCCTATATAATAAAGAGCTAATATGCTAATTAGACCAAATAGCCGAACATCCTTCTGAACGTCCTTCCAGACCACCTTCTGGACGAAGCCTGGGCTGGGAGGGCCGGCCGGGTTTGCAAGGGCCAAGCCCCTTGCACAAATTTCATGCATCGGGCCTCTAGTATTAGTATATTAAGGTCTCTTAGAAACCCTACACAGAAGAAACTTAACTTTGCAAAGCCCAGTGTTTTTCAAACTTATTGGACCACATACCTTTGTTCTAAGGAATATGTTTTTAAAGACGTTCTTTTCCTAGATTGTGAGTCCCCAGGTGGGCCCCGCTGGAGGGAAACCTGGGTGCCGGTGCCTGTGGCAGAAGACATTCTGAGACAGGTTTGCCTTCTTCAAGTTGCCATTCTCTTAAGACCAGGAAAGCTGAGACCACACCACTTTGTGCAAAGGAAGTCTCTTACCAGTACATCACATTTACTTGAAAGACTGAGGGGTTGATGAGCCTGTTTAGTTTCAAACAGGACCAGTGCTGTGGTGTAGCACTGGTCGTTGATCTGCCTTGGTTCAACTTTGACAATTCCATCAAAGTGAGCACAGATGGCAGGTTTTTTTAGGCAAAACAAACGAACAAAATGTGGCTCAAACAGGATTAGGCAGAGAAGGGAAATTAGTTGGCAATAGGCTCAGCAGACCTGAGGTCACCTTGCTTTTGTGTCTCTCATGCCTGATAATGGTTTCATCTCTAAGATGCCTCTTTCTCAGGGCTCTCTCCAAATATTTGCCAAGATGGCCACCAGGTCACATCCGACCAGCTCAGCCCCCTCACCAGAAATAAAGCACAAGCCTAGACAACCCTTGAGGATGACACTCTTCAGCTAGATTGGCTGTGTCCATCTCTGAACTAATTGCCATGGTTGCCATGGGACCTTTCTGGGCCTGGAGTGTGGGTTGACTCCATCCAAACAACTTGCTCTGAGAGTGGGGAAGAGGTGGGACCCCCAAAAAACACAAAAAACGAGGGGCCCATCAAGAGGAAGGGAGTGCTTGCTCGTCTGTGAACAGAGGAGCCTGTCCCCACTTGGTTAAAGCTGAGAAACGGAGGATGAATGGGGGCCAGGTAGTAGAGAAGCATGATGGAGACAACATTCTTTCTGCTACCCATCCAGTTGGAATGTCCCGGAGGTTGGTGCTTTCTCAGTCTTTATTACATCCATTCAAAGACAGAATGATTCCAGAAAACAGCAGAGGGCCAGCTGTGGTCTATATGGCTGGTGGCAAACTGCTAGAAACAGGCACAGAGCTGACCACCTTCACTCACTGGTGTGAGAATCAGATGCTTTGACACTTGTGCTGCTGGGAGAGACCAGGTGCCCCAGAGTCTGGGCAGAATTAGGTCAAGTTCCTCCAAGATCTGCCGTAGTCCAATACCGAACTTCAGACTAATCCAACCTTCACCTCCCAAGTGCCCAAAGCACTCTGGGCAGTGTGGGTGCCCCTGCGTGGACTAGCTCCCGAGGGCCGTGACAGAGGAGGGGTGGGCACCGTTGGCCAGAGCCTCCCACCCAGGCTCACAGTTGTTCTGGGCAGGTGACTGACAGGCCTGCCTTGCCCAGGAGCTCTCAGAGCCCAGATCTTGGCTGATGCAGGGCTTTTCTCAAGTTGTCTGTAGACATGCAGGCTCTGGCCTCCCAGACTCTTCCCTGTGGGTGCTGCTTCCTTGGGTCTCCTCTTCGTCTTTGTGCTTCCACTTAATGACTTTGCAGACCTGTAGCCCCAGTGGGAAGAGTGCATTTTGCAGCCGTCCCTCCTCTAGGCCTGTGTCTGAAATAATAACACTGGGTGTGGCCAGTGCAGTGGCACCCAGCTCTCTGACGAGTGGGTCTAGCTATAGCTGTTTTATGCCAGATGCATGCCTTTGGGAAGAGAGATGTAATTTTTTTAATTTATTTTTTTGATCAAGTTTTTATTTTAGAATAGTTTTGATTTATGAAAAACTGCTAAGCTACTACATAGGGCTCTCATATGCCCCAAACCCAGTTTCCCCAGTTCGTAACCTCCTGCATCAGTGTGATACATCTCTTACAATCGATGAACTAGGATTGATACCATTCGCGCAAGCCCACACTTCACTGGGACTCCACTGGTTTCTGACCCTACACAGCATTGCCGCCTTGTGCCTCCTGAGGCTTGTGGCTGGGACCCTTTCTCAGACTTCCCTTGGCTTTGATGACCTTGGCAGTTTGAGACTGTCCGTTGGGATTTGCTGGATGTCTTTCTCATCACTGTTCTGGGGCTCTGGGGAGACTTTCACATGTGAGCCCTGATTCTTTTCTAATGGCTAACATTTGCTGAGCATTTGCCAGGAGCCAGCACAGGGCCACACCTTCCACCCTGGCACCAGGTGGACATCATTATTAAACCCATGTTACGGATGAGAAAAGGGAAGCAGAGTGAGGACGATAACAGTCTGCAGAGGGTCCCACACCGGCTGGGCAGTGCCCCTTCTCCATCCCCCGAGCATCTAGCGGCTAGCCGCTAGCCTCTGATGGAAAAGGCACCATTGCTGGATTAGCCATTTGTGGATCACCTGTGGATTTTTTGCAGCTCCTAAACCACAGGTCAGTGATTACTCATTGCCTTAAATGTAGCCATTTTAACCTAAATATTTATTGTACAATTACATTTTGTATCATGACCGTCAGGGGAAAATCTTGCCATAATTAATTTTTTTAAATGTGTGACAATAAAACAGGTGATTGTCCTTGCACCTAGGGCCCCTCTTCTGCCTTCAGTGGGGGACCCTGGGTATTCAGTCCAGTAGTGTTGATTGTATGCCTACTGTGGAAATGCTTTTGTAATTGCTCTGAGGTTTACAGAGGCGACCTGGACCCAGAGCAGCACTGAGCCGGGCTTTCAAGTCCCTCTCCATGTCCTTTCTACCCACAGTGACCACTCCCCTCACAGGTCGGCCTCCTTTGAAACAGCCTGGTAGAGCTGGCTTCTGTCCTAATGAGCTCACTGGCTCAGAGTGGGGACCCCAGTGAGAACAAAGAGCTGAGCTCCACTTACTCACATTAGCTGAACCTCCAGAAATTTAAAAGGACATTATTTATTGTAATTTATGGAAATTTATTAGAGAATGTCCTAATGAAGGCTGAAAAGGCCTAAATTATATTCAGATGAGAATATTTGATGACATGTTAGAAGGTCTATATCTGAAAGCTATTTGTTAAAGTGCTCCCAATTTTGACAAACATTTGTAGAAGTGTTTTTTTTTTTAATCTTGAGGGAGCAGAAGTAATGTATGGGTAAAAACTTTGAGTAATACTCACAAATGACATTAGGAAAAAGAATAATTCAGCATCTGATGTATATTCTCTCTCTTGCATAATGAACCAGACATTGCTGGCTTATGTACATAATTATCAGAACTCATTTTTCTAAAATCAATAAAGAATGTTAAATCAGAAATTTTGTTAAGATTTTTAGTTTAATGTATGGTATGAGACTCTTAATACTGCTAATTCATGGAGTAAGAATTGCAGGATAAGTTAATCTAATTTCATAAAATCAAGGTAAATAGAATAACTGCTTTCTATCTATTTTCACAGTGGGGTTCAGTCATAACCAGTGTTCATTTCAAGAAATGTTTGTCATCCCAAACAGAAGTTCTATTCTTATTAAACACTAACTCCTCATCCGCTTCCCCCAGCCCCTGGCAACCATCATTCTACTTTCCGTCCCTATGGATTTGACTGCTCAAGGAACCTTATATGAATGGAATCTTATAATATTTGTCATTTTGTGTCTCTCTTATTCCAATTAGCACAATGTCGTCAAGGCTTATCCATGTTGTAGCACACATCAGAATTTCAGCCCTTCTCAGGGCTGAATACTATTCTAGTGTATGTGTGTCCCAGGTTTTGTTTATTCATCTATTGATGGCCATTTGGTTTGTTTCCACCAGGCTTGACTTTTCAATGAATGCTTTTGTATATTTTTGTGCCACATGGATCACAGGGGAATTGAATGTCCCTGTTGGGTATGAAGGAGACTCTCTTCTCTCTGACTTCACTGAATAGCTGGCTGTGCCCCGTGTTCCTTCACTCACTGATACTCAGGGGACCCTCCGAATCACCAGCAGGTTCTAGACACAGCGAAATGCAGTCCCGTCCTCATGGAGCTTACATTCCACCCTCAGACAGCAAGCAAGCAAGCGAGTAGGTGATGTCTGAGTGAGAAGGTTCTGTGGGGAGAGCAGCACAGGAAAGGAGATGGAGAGACCCTGGGAGTCCCCACTTGCACTGTGTGTGGGTGGGGAGGGCCCCTTTGGGGGCGACATGGGCAGAAGCCTCCGTGGGGTGAAGAGGCCGTGCTGCATGAAGCTGGGGTAAGCTTCCTGCAAGCGGAAGGAGCAGCAGGTGGAACCGAGGAGGGCAGCATCTCCCATGAGGGCAAGACCAGGTGGGATGCTGGGGGAGTAGGGCCTGGTAGCAGATGGCCTGTCAGCCCTGGGAGAACTTGGGTTTCGTCTTAAGGATGATGGGAAGCATCGTCGGGTTTTGGGCGGGAGCGACAGGATCTGGCCCATATTTTGAGAGGGTCTCTGCTGGTTAGCTGGGCAGAGGCCTGAAGAGGCCCAAGGGAGGAGACGGGAGACCGACGTGCCCTCTGTGTCCATGCACCTGTGAGTAGGCCCTCCTTCGGGGCTCAGACAGTACATGCACATGGAACCAGCCTGTGGTTGACAGCCAGCTTACTTTCATAGGAATCATGCTTTCAATGTCTAGCCCGGGGCTGGATGGACCTCACCTGGCCTTTTCAATTGCTTGTCAAGATGGTGCCCTGTCTACTCCCAGGATTACCCACAGTGGCCTGGTAAAGACATGGCCCTCTGCTTCACCACCTCAGCAGCTGGGTCTGCCCCCACCCAGCGTGGCCTAGTGTGCCCTGTTGGAACAGGGTTCACCATGCTCCTTCCGAAGCTACACACAGGGAACTAGCTTGTGGAGGCACTGCGTCCTGCCGTGCGCTTGTCGCCCGAGGATGCTGACTGTGAGTGGCTGCCATGCAGAGCCTGCGGCTGGACACCAGGCCCATGTCTCGGCTGAGCATGAAGGATACTGGGGTTGTAATGAAAGAGAAAACCTTAGGCCAGCCTTGGGCAAACTACGGCCCGCGGGCCGGATCCGGCTGTTCTATCCGGTTCTCTTGCTCTCCCCTCCGCTCCTTTACTTTGAATTTATATTAGTTCACACAAACACTCCATCCATGCTTTTGTTCCGGCCCTCCGGTCCAGTTTAAGAACCCATTGTGGCCCTCGAGTCAAAAAGTTTGCCCACCCCTGCCTTAGGCTCTGCATCCTTGTTTATCCAGCAGGTTTTATAAATATAGGATTCAGCTGTTCTTCACCACAATTCACTGCTGAAGGAGGAAAAGAATAAAAAGGAGGGAAAAGATTAATTGGTTCATTCAAGTATATGTTTCTTTTGACAAGTGAAGAATGATTGACAAATTTGATATAAAATAAGGTGTTGTGACCTGATATTTATCACTCATGTTTATTGACAGTAACTTATTTCCTGAAATTCATTAATGCCAAGAAGCAGAATGAAGCTAAGTCCATGGGAAGGCCACACCTGCCCTTTACCCTCATTTGGGGGACGCTGAGCATAGACCTCACACTGTGAAGTCAATGATAATGACTTTGTACATTTCCTCTCCTTCTTCATGTTGAGAAAGCTGTATGCCCACAGGGACAGCACTTATGGAAAGCCCCAAAAGATAATTAAAAAAAATCTAAACAAGACTAAGAATCAGCAAAGTACCCAAAAGTCTTGGCAGAAAGCAAATAAAGTGAGCTTCTCAGAAAAACACAGCCAGAGCCAGCACAGAGTGAGGGTGCAGATGGAGAAGCAGGGAGGGGGTCAGCGTTAACGGGGTCTCTCCTGATGAAGACAGTGAGCGGGCTTTTCCCCTTCTTCCCATTGTGGCAAGTAGGAACAGCATTCCCTGAGGCCAGAGTAGCTGGTGAGGACTGCAGGGTCACAAAACCAGGGAGTTAGTGGCCTTGGGAGAGACAGGAGCCTCGCACTCAGGAAGCAAGGCCCTGCCCCCGCACACACCACAGGATCAGTCCATGGGACAGGCAGGAGAGAAGCAGGTATTCACACACCAGTGAACACTTAGCAGCAGCAGCACCAAGGCTGCAAGTGGGAGAACTGGAGTCCCGCACAAGGAAGTGCAGAAACGCAGACACCAGCGACACCAGAGGTTCCTGGTGACTTGACATCACAGCCAGCTCCCATGAGTTAAAAACGGGCATCTCAAACTATGAAGGCCAGTAGAGACATGGCAGGGGTTTGAGGGATTCTTCTAGAGGGCAGCAAAGGCGGGTAAGACAGGAGAGAGGAAGGTAAGAGCCTGAAGGATGAGCCCACAAGTTTGACATCCCGCTAAAGAATTCTGATTCTGGAAGGAGAGAAAGGCGGGACTGTAGAGAAGGACATGAGAACAGTGAAATCAGTGACATTTCCCAGAATAGGAGTCGTCACAGTGAAAGGACCCACTGCGGGAGCAGGGAAAGTAAAGGCTCCAGCCTGCACAGGTGTGGAGATTTTGGATCACCGAGGATGGGCAGAACACCCAAGCTCCCACAAAGCAAGATGATGTTTCTTATTCAGGAGCAAACTTCAGGCCAGCATTCCACTTCTCATTGCCAGTGCCAGGTTGGAGGAGACAGTGGAGGAACTGGCATGTTCCCAGGGAAGCTGGTTTGCTCATAGAATCTTATATTCTTACTAGAGGCCTGGTGCATGAATTTGTACACGGGTGGGTCTGGCTGGCCCGCCCTGATGGGAACTCATCAGTCCAGGCTGGTGGCGGGGGCGGGGTGGGGGGGGGCGCAGGCAGTTGGCCCGAACAGGGTGTTGGGGCTGATCGGGTGCTGGGACGGCTGGGGAAGGGGGGGCAGGGCAATCGGGGCCCAGATCAATATCTGGTTGGCTGTGGCAGTGCGTGTCATAGCCACCAGTCGTTCTGATCATTCTGGTTGTTCTGCCGTTCCAGTCACCAGGCTTTTATATACATACTAGTAGATATTCAGCCAAAATAACATTCCAGGGTGAGGCCGAATGAACACATGTCCAACTATGCAAAAAGTCAGAAGTTTTGTCTTCCACAGTACTCGGAGGATTACCTGAGTATGTCCTCAAGCCACATGTACACTAAATCCAAAATTAGTGCAGTGCAGTCCACAGAATACAGAAAAGTGCAGAGTGGAAAGCACAATTTTCTCACTGTCCCTTCCTCCCAAGATAGTCACTGTTAGGAATGTATTTTTCCAAGATACTTCATATATGTGTACTAACAGCTCAGTTTTACATTGCACTTTATACCAACATATGTCTTTACCAAAAGATCATATGCCACATACTGTTGGCAGAATTGCTTCTGTAACTTGACATTTTGCTTCCAGTGTGTGCTGCCTTGTTTCTGTAGAGTCTGCATAGGCTTCTGTGCCATGGAGGTCCTAATTTATTTAACTGGCCCCGATTAATAGGTGTTTAGACAGCTTTTATATTTCACTACAGAAGGAATACCCAGCGAATATCCCTTGGACATTTATCTCTGCACACAAGCTGGTGTTGATGCAGCGTAAACCCCGAGAACTGGAGTAATAGCTAGATCAAAGGGAATGGGCAATTAAAAACCCAATAGCATCGTGGTCACTATTTCCCCTTACTCCTGCCTTGGTTCTTCCAGGCAGGTGTAAGGGGTGTTGGCCCAGGAGCCTCTGGACCCTGAGCAGCTTGGGTTGTGCTGAGCTGGCTGTGGAGGCCCTCCTACAGGTGGCGCTGTTGCCTTGCTCTCTGGTCACTCCCACCCCAGGAAACATAATTATAAAACAAAAAGAAATTAAGCTGAGCACCAAGCAGAGGGCAGAGTCTTTAATGACTATGCTCAGCCAGCCTAGATCTGCATTTTCTTACCTTCCTGGCTGTAAAACTCAGATAACTTTGTGATGCACTGTTCCTCAGAAGGAAAAAAGAAAAGATTATATTTGACCATCTATTTTGAAATCTTCAGAATTTCATCCTTTGAAAATAAGTCTTTGAGAATTTCCCAAAATGTGCATCCAGTTGGTGTGTTTTGGAAGAGATGAACTAATTATGGTTTCAGCTTAGATTTCTTTTTGTATCCTCCTCCTCATTAAAAAACAAAATCAAACAAACAGAGAGAACCTCTTGATCCAAAGGAGCAAATGGAGGCCATAGGATCATTTTGCAGAACCCAGTGCTCCCGATGGCAAGTTGCCTCCCTGTCCTGTGCCCCTGGGCACTTGCTGTCTGGGGGAACACCCAGCGATGTGGGAGTCTGGGAATCCAGTCTGTAGGGGAAGGAATGGAGTATCCTGTGATGCAGAGAGCCTAGTCTCTTAAGAACACACTCCAGGGCATCTGGGTGTGTCTTTTTGGGTGGCTGGGTGACAGAAGTCAGGGAGCAGAGCAGGGTGCTGGGGACAGTCAAGCTGCTGGACTGGGGCCAGCTCAGATCATGCCTGGTGTTGGGGCGGAGATGTGCGCCATAGATGCCAAGCAGAGCCAGGCCTGGTGCCATGGTCCCCTCTTCTGTGGAAACAGCACCAGGCCATGCAGAGCTCTGATGACCCCGCTCACGCTGCCAGGGTGAGACAGGGGAAAACAGGAGGGTAGCAAAGGGTGCTTGCAGACAGATTGCTATTTCCTGCATTCCGTCAGAAATGAAATTGAACCTAAAGGTCCTCTCAGCACAGAATCTTAAGGGCTGGGGTGACCTCGATGAATCCCAGTCAGGTTTCAGAAAATTTAGGAACTAATAAATCCTGCAAGGGAGCACACTCCCAGACAGTAAAACCACCAGGGAGCACACTCCCAAACAGTAAACCCACCAGGGAGCACACTGCCATACAGTAAACCCACCAGGGAGCACACTCCCAGACATTAAAACTCTGCCAGAAAGCACAGTCCCCGACAGAAAAACCCCACCAGGGAGCACGATCCAAGACAGTAAAGCCCACCAGAGAGCACACTCCCAGACAGTAAACCCACCAGGGAGCACACTGCCAGAGAGTAAACGCACCAGGGAGCACACTCCCAGACAGTAAACACACCAGGGAGCACACTCCCAGACAGTAAACCCACCAGGGAGCACACTGCCAGACAGTAAACCCATCAGGGGGCACACTCCCAGACAGTAAACCCATCAGGGAGCACACTCCCAGACAGTAAACCCACCAGGGAGCACACTCCCAGACAGTAAACCCACCAGGGAGCACACTGCCCGACAGTAAACCCATCAGGTAGCACTCATAGACAGTAAACCCACCAAGGAGCACACTGCCAGACAGTAAACCCACCAGGGAGCACACTCCCAGACAGTAAAACCCCATTAGGGAGCACACTCCCAGACAGTAAACCCATCAGGGTGCACACTCCCAGACAGTAAACCCACCAGGGAGCACACTCCCAGACAGTAAACCCACCAGGGAGCACACTGCCAGACAGTAAACCCATCAGGGAGCACTCATAGACAGTAAACCCACCAGGGAGCACACTGCCAGACAGTAAACCCATCAGGGAGCACACTCCCAGACAGTAAACCCACCAGGGAGCGCACTCCCAGACAGTAAACCCGCCAGGGAGCACACTGCCAGACAGTAAACCCATCAGGGAGCACACTCCCAGACAGTAAACCCACCAGGGAGCACACTGCCAGACAGTAAACCCATCAGGGAGCACACTCCCAGACAGTAAACCCACCAGGGAGCACACTCCCAGACAGTAAACCCAACAGGGAGCACACTCCCAGACAGTAAACCCATCAGGGAGCACTCATAGACAGTAAACCCACCAGGGAGCACATTGCCAGACAGTAAACCCATCAGGGAGCACACTCCCAGACAGTAAACCCACCAGGGAGCACACTCCCAGACAGTAAACCCGCCAGGGAGCACACTCCCAGACAGTAAAGCCCGCTAGGGAGCACACTCCCAGACAGTAAACCCATCAGGGAGCACTCATAGACAGTAAACCCACCAGGGAGCACACTGCCAGACAGTAAACCCATCAGGGAGCACACTCCCAGACAGTAAACTCACCAGGGAGCACACTCCCAGACAGTAAACCCATCAGGGAGCACTCATAGACAGTAAACCCACCAGGGAGCACACTGCCAGACAGTAAACCTACCAGGGAGCACACTCCCAGACAGTAAACCCACCAGGGAGCAGACTCCCAGATAGTAAACCCATCAGGGAGCACACTGATAGACAGTAAACCCACCAGGGAGCACACTGCCAGACAATAAACCCATCAGGGAACACACTGCCAGACAGTAAACCCACCAGGGAGCACACTGCCAGACAGTAAACCCACCAGGGAGCACACTCCCAGAAAGTAAACCCACCAGGGAGCACACTGCCAGACAATAAACCCATCAGGGAGCACACTCATAGACAGTAAACCCACCAGGGAGCACACTCCCAGACAGTAAAACTCCATCAGGGAGCACACTCCCAGACAGTAAAACCCACCAGGGAGCACACTCCCAGACAGTAAAACCCACCAGGGAGCACACTCCCAGACAGTAAACCCACCAGGGAGCACACTCCCAGACAGTAAACCTACCAGCGAGCACACTCATAGACAGTAAAACCCCATCAGGGAGCACACTCATAGACAGTAAAGCCCACAAGGAGCACACTCCAGGCAGTAAACCCATCAGTGAGCACACTGCCAGACAGTAAACCCATCAGGGAGCACACTCATAGACAGTAAACCCATCAGGGAGCACACTCATAGACAATAAACCCATCAGGGAGCACACTGCCAGACAGTAAACCCATCAGGGAGCACACTCATAGACAGTAAACCCACCAGGGAGCACACTGCCAGACAATAAACCCATCAGGGAGCACACTGCCAGACAGTAAACCTACCAGGGAGCACACTCCCAGACAGTAAACCCATCAGGGAGCACAATGCCAGAAAGTAAACCCATCAGTGAGCACACTGCCAGACAATAAACCTATCAGGGAGCACACTGCCAGACAATAAACCCATCAGGGAGCACACTCCCAGACAGTAAACCCGCCAGGGAGCACACTCCCAGACAATAAAACCCCATCAGGGAGCACACTCCCAGACACTAAACCCATCAGGGAGCACACTCATAGACAGTAAAGCCCGCCCAGGAGCACACTGCCAGACAGTAAAGCCCGACAAGGAGCACACTCCCAGACAGTAAACCCACCAGGGAGCACACTGCCAGACAGTAAACCCATCAGTGAGCACACTGCCAGAGAGTAAGCCCACCAGGGAGCACACTGCGAGACAGTAAACCCACCAGGGAGCACACTGCCAGACAGTAAACCCACCAGGGAGCACACTCCCAGACAGTAAACCCATCAGGGAGCACACTGATAGACAGTAAACCCACCAGGGAGCACACTCCCAGACAGTAAACCCACCAGGGAGCACACTGCCAGACAGTAAACCCACCAGGGAGCACACTCCCAGACAGTAAACCCACCAGGGAGCACACTGCCAGACAGTAAACCCGCCAGGGAGCACACTCCCAGACAGTAAACCCATCAGGGAGCACACTCATAGACAGTAAAACCCCATCAGGGAGCACACTCATAGACAGTAAACCCACCAGGGAGCACACTCCCAGACAGTAAACCCACCAGGGAGAATACTCCCAGACAGTAAAACCCACCAGGGAGCACACTCCCAGACAGTAAACCCACCAGGGAGCACACTCCCAGACAGTAAACCTACCAGGGAGCACACTCATAGACATTAAAACCCCATCATGGAGCACACTCCCAGACAGTAAAGCCCATCAGGGAGCACACTCCCAGACAGTAAAACCCCATCAGGGAGCACACTCATAGACAGTAAAGCCCACAAGGAGCACACTCCCAGACAGTAAACCCATCAGGGAGCACTCTGCCATACAGTAAACCCATCAGGGAGCACACTCATAAACAGTAAACCCATCTGGGAGCACACTGCCAGACAGTAAACCCATCAGGGAGCACACTCATAGACAGTAAACCCACCAGGGAGCACATTGCAAGACAATAAACCCATCAGGGTGCACACTGCCATACAGTAAAGCCCGCCAGGGAGCACACTGTCAGAGAGTAAACCTACCAGGGAGCATAATCCCAGACAGTAAACCCATCAGGGAGCACACTCCCAGACAGTAAACCCACCAGTGAGCACACTGCCAGACAGTAAACCTACCAGGGAGCACACTGCCAGACAGTAAACCCACCAGGGAGCACACTGCCAGACAGTAAACCCACCAGGGAGCACACTGCCAGACAGTAAACCCATCAGGGAGCACACTCCCAGACATTAAAACTCTGCCAGAAAGCACAGTCCCCGACAGAAAAACCCCACCAGGGAGCACGATCCAAGACAGTAAAGCCCACCAGAGAGCACACTCCCAGACAGTAAACCCACCAGGGAGCACACTGCCAGAGAGTAAACGCACCAGGGAGCACACTCCCAGACAGTAAACACACCAGGGAGCACACTCCCAGACAGTAAAACCACCAGGGAGCACACTGCCAGACAGTAAACCCATCAGGGGGCACACTCCCAGACAGTAAACCCATCAGGGAGCACACTCCCAGACAGTAAACCCACCAGGGAGCACACTCCCAGACAGTAAACCCACCAGGGAGCACACTGCCCGACAGTAAACCCATCAGGTAGCACTCATAGACAGTAAACCCACCAAGGAGCACACTGACAGACAGTAAACCCACCAGGGAGCACACTCCCAGACAGTAAAACCCCATCAGGGAGCACACTCCCAGACAGTAAACCCATCAGGGTGCACACTCCCAGACAGTAAACCCACCAGGGAGCACACTCCCAGACAATAAACCCACCAGGGAGCACACTGCCAGACAGTAAACCCATCAGGGAGCACTCATAGACAGTAAACCCACCAGGGAGCACACTGCCAGACAGTAAACCCATCAGGGAGCACACTCCCAGACAGTAAACCCACCAGGGAGCGCACTCCCAGACAGTAAACCCGCCAGGGAGCACACTGCCAGACAGTAAACCCATCAGGAGCACACTCCCAGACAGTAAACCCACCAGGGAGCACACTGCCAGACAGTAAACCCATCAGGGAGCACACTCCCAGACAGTAAACCCACCAGGGAGCACACTCCCAGACAGTAAACCCAACAGGGAGCACACTCCCAGACAGTAAACCCATCAGGGAGCACTCATAGACAGTAAACCCACCAGGGAGCACATTGCCAGACAGTAAACCCATCAGGGAGCACACTCCCAGACAGTAAACCCACCAGGGAGCGCACTCCCAGACAGTAAACCCGCCAGAGAGCACACTCCCAGACAGTAAAGCCCGCCAGGGAGCACACTCCCAGACAGTAAACCCATCAGGGAGCACTCATAGACAGTAAACCCACCAGGGAGCACACTGCCAGACAGTAAACCCATCAGGGAGCACACTCCCAGACAGTAAACTCACCAGGGAGCACACTCCCAGACAGTAAACCCATCAGGGAGCACTCATAGACAGTAAACCCACCAGGGAGCACACTGCCAGACAGTAAACCTACCAGGGAGCACACTCCCAGACAGTAAACCCACCAGGGAGCAGACTCCCAGATAGTAAACCCATCAGGGAGCACACTGATAGACAGTAAACCCACCAGGGAGCACACTGCCAGACAATAAACCCATCAGGGAACACACTGCCAGACAGTAAACCCACCAGGGAGCACACTGCCAGACAGTAAACCCACCAGGGAGCACACTCCCAGAAAGTAAACCCACCAGGGAGCACACTGCCAGACAATAAACCCATCAGGGAGCACACTCATAGACAGTAAACCCACCAGGGAGCACACTCCCAGACAGTAAAACTCCATCAGGGAGCACACTCCCAGACAGTAAAACCCACCAGGGAGCACACTCCCAGACAGTAAAACCCACCAGGGAGCACACTCCCAGACAGTAAACCTACCAGCGAGCACACTCATAGACAGTAAAACCCCATCAGGGAGCACACTCATAGACAGTAAAGCCCACAAGGAGCACACTCCAGGCAGTAAACCCATCAGTGAGCACACTGCCAGACAGTAAACCCATCAGGGAGCACACTCATAGACAGTACACCCATCAGGGAGCACACTCATAGACAATAAACCCATCAGGGAGCACACTGCCAGACAGTAAACCCATCAGGGAGCACACTCATAGACAGTAAACCCACCAGGGAGCACACTGCCAGACAATAAACCCATCAGGGAGCACACTGCCAGACAGTAAACCTACCAGGGAGCACACTCCCAGACAGTAAACCCATCAGGGAGCACAATGCCAGAAAGTAAACCCATCAGTGAGCACACTGCCAGACAATAAACCTATCAGGGAGCACACTGCCAGACAATAAACCCATCAGGGAGCACACTCCCAGACAGTAAACCCGCCAGGGAGCACACTCCCAGACAATAAAACCCCATCAGGGAGCACACTCCCAGACAGTAAACCCGCCAGGGAGCACACTCCCAGACAGTAAACCCATCAGGGAGCACACTCATAGACAGTAAAGCCCGCCCAGGAGCACACTGCCAGACAGTAAAGCCCGACAAGGAGCACACTCCCAGACAGTAAACCCACCAGGGAGCACACTGCCAGACAGTAAACCCATCAGTGAGCACACTGCCAGAGAGTAAGCCCACCAGGGAGCACACTGCCAGACAGTAAACCCACCAGGGAGCACACTCATAGACAGTAAACCCACCAGGTGGCACACTCCCAGACAGTAAACCCACCAGGGAGCACACTGCCAGACAGTAAACCCACCAGGGAGCACACTGCCAGACAGTAAACCCACCAGGGAGCACACTGCCAGACAGTAAACCCACCAGGGAGCACACTTCCAGACAGTAAACCTACCAGGGAGCACACTCCCAGACAGTAATACCCCATCAGGGAGCACACTCCCAGACAGTAAACCTATCAGGGAGCACACTGCCAGACAGTAAACCCACTAGTGAGCACACTGCCAGACAGTAAACCCACCAGGGAGCACACTCCCAGACAGTAAACCCATCAGGGAGCACACTCCCAGACAGTAAACCCACCAGGGAGCACACTCCCAGACAGTAAACCCACCAGGGAGCACACTGCCAGACAGTAAACCCACCAGGGAGCACACTGCCAGACAGTAAACCCACCAGGGAGCACACTCCCAGACAGTAAACCCATCAGGGAGCACACTGATAGACAGTAAACCCACCAGGGAGCACACTCCCAGACAGTAAACCCACCAGGGAGCACACTGCCAGACAGTAAACCCACCAGGGAGCACACTCCCAGACAGTAAACCCACCAGGGAGCACACTGCCAGACAGTAAACCCGCCAGGGAGCACACTCCCAGACAGTAAACCCATCAGGGAGCACACTCATAGACAGTAAAACCCCATCAGGGAGCACACTCATAGACAGTAAACCCACCAGGGAGCACACTCCCAGACAGTAAACCCACCAGGGAGAATACTCCCAGACAGTAAAACCCACCAGGGAGCACACTCCCAGACAGTAAACCCACCAGGGAGCACACTCCCAGACAGTAAACCTACCAGGGAGCACACTCATAGACATTAAAACCCCATCATGGAGCACACTCCCAGACAGTAAAGCCCATCAGGGAGCACACTCCCAGACAGTAAAACCCCATCAGGGAGCACACTCATAGACAGTAAAGCCCACAAGGAGCACACTCCCAGACAGTAAACCCATCAGGGAGCACTCTGCCATACAGTAAACCCATCAGGGAGCACACTCATAAACAGTAAACCCATCTGGGAGCACACTGCCAGACAGTAAACCCATCAGGGAGCACACGCATAGACAGTAAACCCACCAGGGAGCACACTGCAAGACAATAAACCCATCGGGGTGCACACTGCCATACAGTAAAGCCCGCCAGGGAGCACACTGTCAGAGAGTAAACCTACCAGGGAGCATAATCCCAGACAGTAAACCCATCAGGGAGCACACTCCCAGACAGTAAACCCACCAGTGAGCACACTGCCAGACAGTAAACCTACCAGGGAGCACACTGCCAGACAGTAAACCCACCAGGGAGCACACTGCCAGACAGTAAACCCACCAGGGAGCACACTGCCAGACAGTAAACCCAACAAGGAGCACACTCCCAGACAGTAAAGCCACCAGGGAGCACACTCCCAGACAGTAAGTCCCCATCAGGGAGCACACTCCCAGAGTGTAAACCCATCAGGGAGCACACTCCCAGACAGTAAACCCACCAGGGAGCACACTGCCAGACAGTAAACCCACCAGGGAGCACACTACCAGACAGTAAACCCACCAGGGAGCACACTGCCAGACAGTAAACCCACCAGGGAGCACACTGCCAGACAGTAAACCCATCAGGGAGCACACTGCCAGACAGTAAATCCACCAGGGAGGACACTGCCAGACAGTAAACCCACCAGGGAGCACACTGCCAGACAGTAAACCCAACAGGGAGCACACTCCCAGACAGTAAAGCCACCAGGGAGCACACTCCCAGACAGTAAGTCCCCATCAGGGAGCACACTCCCAGAGTGTAAACCCATCAGGGAGCACACTCCCAGACAGTAAACCCACCAGGGAGCACACTGCCAGACAGTAAACCCACCAGGGAGCACACTGCCAGACAGAAAACCCACCAGGGAGCACACTCCAAGACAGTAAACCCATCAGGGAGCACACTCCCAGACAGTAAACCCACCAGGGAGCACACTCCCAAACAGTAAACCCACCAGGGTGCACACTGCCAGACAGTAAAGCCCGCCAGGGAGCACACTGCCAGACAGTAAACCTACCAGGGAGCATACTCCCAGACAGTAAACCCATCAGGGAGCACACTCCCAGACAGTAAACCCACCAGGGAGCGCACTCCCAGACAGTAAACCCGCCAGGGAGCACACTGCCAGACAGTAAACCCATCAGGGAGCACACTCCCAGACAGTAAACCCACCAGGGAGCACATTGCCAGACAGTAAACCCATCAGGGAGCACACTCCCAGACAGTAAACCCACCAGGGAGCGCACTCCCAGACAGTAAACCCGCCAGGGAGCACACTCCCAGACAGTAAAGCCCGCCAGGGAGCACACTCCCAGACAGTAAACCCATCAGGGAGCACTCATAGACAGTAAACCCACCAGGGAGCACACTGCCAGACAGTAAACCCATCAGGGAGCACACTCCCAGACAGTAAACTCACCAGGGAGCACACTCCCAGACAGTAAACCCATCAGGGAGCACTCATAGACAGTAAACCCACCAGGGAGCACACTGCCAGACAGTAAACCTACCAGGGAGCACACTCCCAGACAGTAAACCCACCAGGGAGCAGACTCCCAGATAGTAAACCCATCAGGGAGCACACTGATAAACAGTAAACCCACCAGGGAGCACACTGCCAGACAATAAACCCATCAGGGAACACACTGCCAGACAGTAAACCCACCAGGGAGCACACTGCCAGACAGTAAACCCACCAGGGAGCACACTCCCAGAAAGTAAACCCACCAGGGAGCACACTGCCAGACAATAAACCCATCAGGGAGCACACTCATAGACAGTAAACCCACCAGGGAGCACACTCCCAGACAGTAAAACTCCATCAGGGAGCACACTCCCAGACAGTAAAACCCACCAGGGAGCACACTCCAAGACAGTAAAACCCACCAGGGAGCACACTCCCAGACAGTAAACCCACCAGGGAGCACACTCCCAGACAGTAAACCTACAAGCGAGCACACTCATAGACAGTAAAACCCCATCAGGGAGCACACTCATAGACAGTAAAGCCCACAAGGAGCACACTCCAGGCAGTAAACCCATCAGTGAGCACACTGCCAGACAGTAAACCCATCAGGGAGCACACTCATAGACAGTAAACCCATCAGGGAGCACACTCAGAGACAATAAACCCATCAGGGAGCACACTGCCAGACAGTAAACCCATCAGGGAGCACACTCATAGACAGTAAACCCACCAGGGAGCACACTGCCAGACAATAAACCCATCAGGGAGCACACTGCCAGACAGTAAACCTACCAGGGAGCACACTCCCAGACAGTAAACCCATCAGGGAGCACAATGCCAGAAAGTAAACCCATCAGTGAGCACACTGCCAGACAATAAACCTATCAGGGAGCACACTGCCAGACAATAAACCCATCAGGGAGCACACTCCCAGACAGTAAACCCGCCAGGGAGCACACTCCCAGACAATAAAACCCCATCAGGGAGCACACTCCCAGACAGTAAACCCGCCAGGGAGCACACTCCCAGACAGTAAACCCATCAGGGAGCACACTCATAGACAGTAAAGCCCGCCCAGGAGCACACTGCCAGACAGTAAAGCCCGACAAGGAGCACACTCCCAGACAGTAAACCCACCAGGGAGCACACTGCCAGACAGTAAACCCATCAGTGAGCACACTGCCAGAGAGTAAGCCCACCAGGGAGCACACTGCCAGACAGTAAACCCACCAGGGAGCACACTCATAGACAGTAAACCCACCAGGTGGCACACTCCCAGACAGTAAACCCACCAGGGAGCACACTGCCAGACAGTAAACCCACCAGGGAGCACACTGCCAGACAGTAAACCCACCAGGGAGCACACTGCCAGACAGTAAACCCACCAGGGACACACTCCCAGACAGTAAACCCACCAGGGAGCACACTGCCAGACAGTAAACCTACCAGGGAGCACACTCCCAGACAGTAATACCCCATCAGGGAGCACACTCCCAGACAATAAACCTATCAGGGAGCACACTGCCAGACAGTAAACCCACTAGTGAGCACACTGCCAGACAGTAAACCCACCAGGGAGCACACTCCCAGACAGTAAACCCATCAGGGAGCACACTCCCAGACAGTAAACCCACCAGGGAGCACACTCCCAGACAGTAAACCCACCAGGGAGCACACTGCCAGACAGTAAACCCACCAGGGAGCACACTCCCAGACAGTAAACCCACCAGGGAGCACACTGCCAGACAGTAAACCCGCCAGGGAGCACACTCCCAGACAGTAAACCCATCAGAAAGCACACTCATAGACAGTAAAACCCCATCAGGGAGCACACTCATAGACAGTAAACCCACCAGGGAGCACACTCCCAGACAGTAAACCCACCAGGGAGAATACTCCCAGACAGTAAAACCCACCAGGGAGCACACTCCCAGACAGTAAACCCACCAGGGAGCACACTCCCAGACAGTAAACCTACCAGGGAGCACACTCATACACATTAAAACCCCATCATGGAGCACACTCCCAGACAGTAAAGCCCATCAGGGAGCACACTCCCAGACAGTAAAACCCCATCAGGGAGCACACTCATAGACAGTAAAGCCCACAAGGAGCACACTCCCAGACAGTAAACCCAACAGGGAGCACTCTGCCATACAGTAAACCCATCAGGGAGCACACTCATAAACAGTAAACCCATCTGGGAGCACACTGCCAGACAGTAAACCCATCAGGGAGCACACTCATAGACAGTAAACCCACCAGGGAGCACACTGCAAGACAATAAACCCATCAGGGAGCACACTGCCATACAGTAAAGCCCGCCAGGGAGCACACTGTCAGAGAGTAAACCTACCAGGGAGCATACTCCCAGACAGTAAACCCATCAGGGAGCACACTCCCAGACAGTAAACCCACCAGTGAGCACACTTCCAGACAGTAAACCTACCAGGGAGCACACTGCCAGACAGTAAACCCACCAGGGAGCACACTGCCAGACAGTAAACCCACCAGGGAGCACACTGCCAGACAGTAAACCCAACAAGGAGCACACTCCCAGACAGTAAAGCCACCAGGGAGCACACTCCCAGACAGTAAGTCCCCATCAGGGAGCACACTCCCAGAGTGTAAACCCATCAGGGAGCACACTCCCAGACAGTAAACCCACCAGGGAGCACACTGCCAGACAGTAAACCCACCAGGGAGCACACTACCAGACAGTAAACCCACCAGGGAGCACACTGCCAGACAGTAAACCCACCAGGGAGCACACTGCCAGACAGTAAACCCATCAGGGAGCACACTGCCAGACAGTAAATCCACCAGGGAGCACACTGCCAGACAGTAAACCCACCAGGGAGCACACTGCCAGACAGTAAACCCAACAGGGAGCACACTCCCAGACAGTAAAGCCACCAGGGAGCACACTCCCAGACAGTAAGTCCCCATCAGGGAGCACACTCCCAGAGTGTAAACCCATCAGGGAGCACACTCCCAGACAGTAAACCCACCAGGGAGCACACTGCCAGACAGTAAACCCACCAGGGAGCACACTGCCAGACAGAAAACCCACCAGGGAGCACACTCCAAGACAGTAAACCCATCAGGGAGCACACGCCCAGACAGTAAACCCACCAGGGAGCACACTCCCAGACAGTAAACCCACCAGGGTGCACACTGCCAGACAGTAAAGCCCGCCAGGGAGCACACTGCCAGACAGTAAACCTACCAGGGAGCATACTCCCAGACAGTAAACCCATCAGGGAGCACACTCCCAGACAGTAAACCCACCGGGGAGCACACTGCCAGACAGTAAACCCACCAGGGAGCACACTGCCAGACAGTAAACCCATCAGGGAGCACACTCCCAGACAGTAAACCCACCAGGGAGCACACTGCCAGAGAGTAAACCCACCAGGGAGCACACTGCCAGACAGTGCACCCACCAGGGAGCACACTGCCAGACAGTAAACCCACCAGGGAGCACACTCCAGACAGTAAACCCACCAGGGAGCACACTGCCAGACAGTAAACCCGCCAGGGAGCACACTCCCTGACAGTAAACCCATCAGGGAGCACACTCATAGACAGTAAAACCCCATCAGGGAGCACACTCATAGACAGTAAACCCACCAGGGAGCACACTCCCAGACAGTAAACCCACCAGGGAGCACACTGCCAGACAGTAAACCCCCACCAGGGAGCACACTGCCAGTCAGTAAAGCCCGCCAAGGAGCACACTCCCAGACAGTAAAGCCCGCCAAGGAGCACACTCCCAGACAGTAAACCCATCAGGGAGCACACTCCCAGACAGTAAACACCCATCAGGGAGCACACTGCAAGACAGTAAACCCACCAGGGAGCACACTGCAAGACAGTAAACCTACCAGGGAGCACACTCCCAGAGAGTAAACCCATCAGGGAGCACACTCCCAGACAGTAAACCCACCAGGGAGCACACTCCCAGACAGTAAGTCCCCATCAGGGAGCAGACTCCCAGACTGTAAACCCACCAGGGAGCACACTCCCAGACAGTAAACCTACCAGGGAGCACACTGCCAGACAGTAAACCCACTAGTGAGCACACTGCCAGACAGTAAACCCACCAGGGAGCACACTCCCAGACAGTAAACCCGCCAGGGAGCACACTCGCAGACAATAAAACCCCATCAGGGAGCACACTCCCAGACAGTAAACCCGCCAGGGAGCACACTCCCAGACAGTAAACCCATCAGGGAGCACACTCATAGACAGTAAAGCCCGCCAAGGAGCACACTGCCAGACAGTAAAGCCCGACAAGGAGCACACTCCCAGACAGTAAACCCACCAGGGAGCACACTGCCAGACAGTAAACCCATCAGTGAGCACACTGCCAGAGAGTAAGCCCACCAGGGAGCACACTGCCAGACAGTAAACCCACCAGGGAGCACACTCATAGACAGTAAAGCCACCAGGGAGCACACTCCCAGACAGTAAACCCACCAGGGAGCACACTGCCAGACAGTAAACCCACCAGGGAGCACACTGACAGACAGTAAACCCACCAGGGAGCACACTGCCAGACAGTAAACCCACCAGGGAGCACACTCCCAGACAGTAATACCCCATCAGGGAGCACACTCCCAGACAGTAAACCCACCAGGGAGCACACTGCCAGACAGTAAACCCACCAGGGAGCACACTCCAATACAGTAAAACCCCATCAGGGAGCACACTCATAGACAGTAAAGCCCACAAGGAGCACACTCCAGGCAGTAAACCCATCAGGGAGCACACTGCCAGACAGTAAACCCATCAGGGAGCACACTCATAGACAGTAAACCCATAAGGGAGCACACTCATAGACAGTAAACCCACCAGGGAGCACACTGCCAGACAGTAAACCCACCAGGGAGCACACTGCCAGACAGTAAACCCACCAGGGAGCACACTCCCAGACAGTAAACCCATCAGGGAGCACACTCCCAGACAGTAAACCCACCAGAGAGCACACTCCCAGACAGTAAACCCACCAGGGAGCACACTGCCAGACAGTAAACCCACCAGGGAGCACACTGCCAGACAGTAAACCCACCAGGGAGCACACTCCCAGACAGTAAACCCACCAGGGAGCACACTCCCAGACAGTAAACCCACCAGGGAGAACACTGCCAGACAGTAAACCCACCAGGGAGCACACTGCCAGACAGTAAACCCATCAGCAGCACACTGCCAGACTATAAACCCACCAGGGAGCACGCTCCCACACAGTAAACCCACCAGGGAGCACACTGCCAGACAGTAAACCCATCAGGGAGCACACTGCCAGACAGTAAACCCACCCTGGAGCACACTCCCAGACAGTAAACCCACCAGGGAGCACACTGCCAGACAGTAAACCTACCAGGGAGCACACTCCCAGCAGTAAAACTCCATCAGGGAGCACACTCCCAGACAGTAAAACCCACCAGGGAGCACACTCCCAGACAGTAAACCCACCAGGGAGCACACTCCCAGACAGTAAACCTACCAGCGAGCACACTCATAGACAGTAAAACCCCATCAGAGAGCACACTCCCAGAAAGTAAAGCCCACCAGGGAGCACACTCCCAGACAGTAAAACCCCATCAGGGAGCACACTCATAGACAGTAAAGCCCACAAGGAGCACACTCCAGGCAGTAAACCCATCAGGGAGCACACTGCCAGACAGTAAACCCATCAGGGAGCACACTCATAGACAGTAAACCCACCAGGGAGCACACTGCCAGACAATAAACCCATCAGGGAGCACACTGCCAGACAGTAAACCCACCAGGGAGCACACTGCCAGACAGTAAACCCACCAGGGAGCACACTCATAGACAGTAAACCCATCAGGGAGCACACTCATAGACAGTAAACCCACCAGGGAGCACACTGCCAGACAGTAAACCCACCAGGGAGCACACTCCCAGACAGTAAACCCATCAGGGAGCACTCATAGACAGTAAACCCACCAGGGAGCACACTGCCAGACAGTAAACCCATCAGGGAGCACACTCCCAGACAGTAAACCCACCAGGGAGCACACTCCCAGACAGTAAACCCATCAGGGAGCACACTCATAGACAGTAAAGCCCGCCAAGGAGCACACTGCCAGACAGTAAAGCCCGCCAAGGAGCACACTGCCAGACCCTAAACCCACCAGGGAGCACACTCCCAGACAGTAAACCCACCAGGGAGCACACTGCCGGACAATAAACCCATCAGGGAGCACACTCCCAGACAGTAAACCCACCAGGGAGCACACTGCCAGACAATTAACCCATCAGGGAGCACACTCCCAGACAACAAACCCATCAGGGAGCACACTGCCAGACAGTAAACCCACCAGTGAGCACACTCCCAGACAGTAAACCCACCAGGGAGCACACTGCCAGACAGTAAAGCCCGCCAAGGAGCAGACTCCCAGACAGTAAAGCCCGCCAAGGAGCACACTCCAAGACAGTAAACCCACCAGGGAGCACACTCCCAGACAGTAAACCCACCAGGGAGCACACTGCCAGACAGTAAACCCCCACCAGGGAGCACACTGCCAGTCAGTAAAGCCCGCCAAGGAGCACACTCCCAGACAGTAAAGCCCGCCAAGGAGCACACTCCCAGACAGTAAACCCATCAGGGAGCACACTCCCAGACAGTAAACACCCATCAGGGAGCACACTGCAAGACAGTAAACCCACCAGGGAGCACACTGCAAGACAGTAAACCTACCAGGGAGCACACTCCCAGAGAGTAAACCCATCAGGGAGCACACTCCCAGACAGTAAACCCACCAGGGAGCACACTCCCAGACAGTAAGTCCCCATCAGGGAGCAGACTCCCAGACTGTAAACCCACCAGGGAGCACACTCCCAGACAGTAAACCTACCAGGGAGCACACTGCCAGACAGTAAACCCACTAGTGAGCACACTGCCAGACAGTAAACCCACCAGGGAGCACACTCCCAGACAGTAAACCCGCCAGGGAGCACACTCGCAGACAATAAAACCCCATCAGGGAGCACACTCCCAGACAGTAAACCCGCCAGGGAGCACACTCCCAGACAGTAAACCCATCAGGGAGCACACTCATAGACAGTAAAGCCCGCCAAGGAGCACACTGCCAGACAGTAAAGCCCGACAAGGAGCACACTCCCAGACAGTAAACCCACCAGGGAGCACACTGCCAGACAGTAAACCCACCAGGGAGCACACTGCCAGACAGTAAACCCACCAGGGAGCACACTGCCAGACAGTAAACCCAACAAGGAGCACACTCCCAGACAGTAAAGCCACCAGGGAGCACACTCCCAGACAGTAAGTCCCCATCAGGGAGCACACTCCCAGAGTGTAAACCCATCAGGGAGCACACTCCCAGACAGTAAACCCACCAGGGAGCACACTGCCAGACAGTAAACCCACCAGGGAGCACACTACCAGACAGTAAACCCACCAGGGAGCACACTGCCAGACAGTAAACCCACCAGGGAGCACACTGCCAGACAGTAAACCCATCAGGGAGCACACTGCCAGACAGTAAATCCACCAGGGAGCACACTGCCAGACAGTAAACCCACCAGGGAGCACACTGCCAGACAGTAAACCCAACAGGGAGCACACTCCCAGACAGTAAAGCCACCAGGGAGCACACTCCCAGACAGTAAGTCCCCATCAGGGAGCACACTCCCAGAGTGTAAACCCATCAGGGAGCACACTCCCAGACAGTAAACCCACCAGGGAGCACACTGCCAGACAGTAAACCCACCAGGGAGCACACTGCCAGACAGAAAACCCACCAGGGAGCACACTCCAAGACAGTAAACCCATCAGGGAGCACACGCCCAGACAGTAAACCCACCAGGGAGCACACTCCCAGACAGTAAACCCACCAGGGTGCACACTGCCAGACAGTAAAGCCCGCCAGGGAGCACACTGCCAGACAGTAAACCTACCAGGGAGCATACTCCCAGACAGTAAACCCATCAGGGAGCACACTCCCAGACAGTAAACCCACCGGGGAGCACACTGCCAGACAGTAAACCCACCAGGGAGCACACTGCCAGACAGTAAACCCATCAGGGAGCACACTCCCAGACAGTAAACCCACCAGGGAGCACACTGCCAGAGAGTAAACCCACCAGGGAGCACACTGCCAGACAGTGCACCCACCAGGGAGCACACTGCCAGACAGTAAACCCACCAGGGAGCACACTCCAGACAGTAAACCCACCAGGGAGCACACTGCCAGACAGTAAACCCGCCAGGGAGCACACTCCCTGACAGTAAACCCATCAGGGAGCACACTCATAGACAGTAAAACCCCATCAGGGAGCACACTCATAGACAGTAAACCCACCAGGGAGCACACTCCCAGACAGTAAACCCACCAGGGAGCACACTGCCAGACAGTAAACCCCCACCAGGGAGCACACTGCCAGTCAGTAAAGCCCGCCAAGGAGCACACTCCCAGACAGTAAAGCCCGCCAAGGAGCACACTCCCAGACAGTAAACCCATCAGGGAGCACACTCCCAGACAGTAAACACCCATCAGGGAGCACACTGCAAGACAGTAAACCCACCAGGGAGCACACTGCAAGACAGTAAACCTACCAGGGAGCACACTCCCAGAG
Source organism: Plecotus auritus (assembly GCF_963455305.1). Taxonomy (NCBI): domain Eukaryota; kingdom Metazoa; phylum Chordata; class Mammalia; order Chiroptera; family Vespertilionidae; genus Plecotus; species Plecotus auritus. The sequence continues at coordinate 96,172,742 of NC_137782.1, forward strand.
AGTAAACCCATCAGGGAGCACACTCCCAGACAGTAAACCCACCAGGGAGCACACTCCCAGACAGTAAGTCCCCATCAGGGAGCAGACTCCCAGACTGTAAACCCACCAGGGAGCACACTCCCAGACAGTAAACCTACCAGGGAGCACACTGCCAGACAGTAAACCCACTAGTGAGCACACTGCCAGACAGTAAACCCACCAGGGAGCACACTCCCAGACAGTAAACCCGCCAGGGAGCACACTCGCAGACAATAAAACCCCATCAGGGAGCACACTCCCAGACAGTAAACCCGCCAGGGAGCACACTCCCAGACAGTAAACCCATCAGGGAGCACACTCATAGACAGTAAAGCCCGCCAAGGAGCACACTGCCAGACAGTAAAGCCCGACAAGGAGCACACTCCCAGACAGTAAACCCACCAGGGAGCACACTGCCAGACAGTAAACCCATCAGTGAGCACACTGCCAGAGAGTAAGCCCACCAGGGAGCACACTGCCAGACAGTAAACCCACCAGGGAACACACTCATAGACAGTAAAGCCACCAGGGAGCACACTCCCAGACAGTAAACCCACCAGGGAGCACACTGCCAGACAGTAAACCCACCAGGGAGCACACTGACAGACAGTAAACCCACCAGGGAGCACACTGCCAGACAGTAAACCCACCAGGGAGCACACTCCCAGACAGTAATACCCCATCAGGGAGCACACTCCCAGACAGTAAACCCACCAGGGAGCACACTGCCAGACAGTAAACCCACCAGGGAGCACACTCCAATACAGTAAAACCCCATCAGGGAGCACACTCATAGACAGTAAAGCCCACAAGGAGCACACTCCAGGCAGTAAACCCATCAGGGAGCACACTGCCAGACAGTAAACCCATCAGGGAGCACACTCATAGACAGTAAACCCATAAGGGAGCACACTCATAGACAGTAAACCCACCAGGGAGCACACTGCCAGACAGTAAACCCACCAGGGAGCACACTGCCAGACAGTAAACCCACCAGGGAGCACACTCCCAGACAGTAAACCCATCAGGGAGCACACTCCCAGACAGTAAACCCACCAGAGAGCACACTCCCAGACAGTAAACCCACCAGGGAGCACACTGCCAGACAGTAAACCCACCAGGGAGCACACTGCCAGACAGTAAACCCACCAGGGAGCACACTCCCAGACAGTAAACCCACCAGGGAGTACACTCCCAGACAGTAAACCCACCAGGGAGAACACTGCCAGACAGTAAACCCACCAGGGAGCACACTGCCAGACAGTAAACCCATCAGCAGCACACTGCCAGACTATAAACCCACCAGGGAGCACGCTCCCACACAGTAAACCCACCAGGGAGCACACTGCCAGACAGTAAACCCATCAGGGAGCACACTGCCAGACAGTAAACCCACCCTGGAGCACACTCCCAGACAGTAAACCCACCAGGGAGCACACTGCCAGACAGTAAACCTACCAGGGAGCACACTCCCAGCAGTAAAACTCCATCAGGGAGCACACTCCCAGACAGTAAAACCCACCAGGGAGCACACTCCCAGACAGTAAACCCACCAGGGAGCACACTCCCAGACAGTAAACCTACCAGCGAGCACACTCATAGACAGTAAAACCCCATCAGAGAGCACACTCCCAGAAAGTAAAGCCCACCAGGGAGCACACTCCCAGACAGTAAAACCCCATCAGGGAGCACACTCATAGACAGTAAAGCCCACAAGGAGCACACTCCAGGCAGTAAACCCATCAGGGAGCACACTGCCAGACAGTAAACCCATCAGGGAGCACACTCATAGACAGTAAACCCACCAGGGAGCACACTGCCAGACAATAAACCCATCAGGGAGCACACTGCCAGACAGTAAACCCACCAGGGAGCACACTGCCAGACAGTAAACCCACCAGGGAGCACACTCATAGACAGTAAACCCATCAGGGAGCACACTCATAGACAGTAAACCCACCAGGGAGCACACTGCCAGACAGTAAACCCACCAGGGAGCACACTCCCAGACAGTAAACCCATCAGGGAGCACTCATAGACAGTAAACCCACCAGGGAGCACACTGCCAGACAGTAAACCCATCAGGGAGCACACTCCCAGACAGTAAACCCACCAGGGAGCACACTCCCAGACAGTAAACCCATCAGGGAGCACACTCATAGACAGTAAAGCCCGCCAAGGAGCACACTGCCAGACAGTAAAGCCCGCCAAGGAGCACACTGCCAGACCCTAAACCCACCAGGGAGCACACTCCCAGACAGTAAACCCACCAGGGAGCACACTGCCGGACAATAAACCCATCAGGGAGCACACTCCCAGACAGTAAACCCACCAGGGAGCACACTGCCAGACAATTAACCCATCAGGGAGCACACTCCCAGACAACAAACCCATCAGGGAGCACACTGCCAGACAGTAAACCCACCAGTGAGCACACTCCCAGACAGTAAACCCACCAGGGAGCACACTGCCAGACAGTAAAGCCCGCCAAGGAGCAGACTCCCAGACAGTAAAGCCCGCCAAGGAGCACACTCCAAGACAGTAAACCCACCAGGGAGCACACTCCCAGACAGTAAACCCACCAGGGAGCACACTGCCAGACAGTAAACCCCCACCAGGGAGCACACTGCCAGTCAGTAAAGCCCGCCAAGGAGCACACTCCCAGACAGTAAAGCCCGCCAAGGAGCACACTCCCAGACAGTAAACCCATCAGGGAGCACACTCCCAGACAGTAAACACCCATCAGGGAGCACACTGCAAGACAGTAAACCCACCAGGGAGCACACTGCAAGACAGTAAACCTACCAGGGAGCACACTCCCAGAGAGTAAACCCATCAGGGAGCACACTCCCAGACAGTAAACCCACCAGGGAGCACACTCCCAGACAGTAAGTCCCCATCAGGGAGCAGACTCCCAGACTGTAAACCCACCAGGGAGCACACTCCCAGACAGTAAACCTACCAGGGAGCACACTGCCAGACAGTAAACCCACTAGTGAGCACACTGCCAGACAGTAAACCCACCAGGGAGCACACTCCCAGACAGTAAACCCGCCAGGGAGCACACTCGCAGACAATAAAACCCCATCAGGGAGCACACTCCCAGACAGTAAACCCGCCAGGGAGCACACTCCCAGACAGTAAACCCATCAGGGAGCACACTCATAGACAGTAAAGCCCGCCAAGGAGCACACTGCCAGACAGTAAAGCCCGACAAGGAGCACACTCCCAGACAGTAAACCCACCAGGGAGCACACTGCCAGACAGTAAACCCATCAGTGAGCACACTGCCAGAGAGTAAGCCCACCAGGGAGCACACTGCCAGACAGTAAACCCACCAGGGAGCACACTCATAGACAGTAAAGCCACCAGGGAGCACACTCCCAGACAGTAAACCCACCAGGGAGCACACTGCCAGATAGTAAACCCACCAGGGAGCACACTGACAGACAGTAAACCCACCAGGGAGCACACTGCCAGACAGTAAACCCACCAGGGAGCACACTCCCAGACAGTAATACCCCATCAGGGAGCACACTCCCAGACAGTAAACCCACCAGGGAGCACACTGCCAGACAGTAAACCCACCAGGGAGCACACTCCAATACAGTAAAACCCCATCAGGGAGCACACTCATAGACAGTAAAGCCCACAAGGAGCACACTCCAGGCAGTAAACCCATCAGGGAGCACACTGCCAGACAGTAAACCCATCAGGGAGCACACTCATAGACAGTAAACCCATAAGGGAGCACACTCATAGACAGTAAACCCACCAGGGAGCACACTGCCAGACAGTAAACCCACCAGGGAGCACACTGCCAGACAGTAAACCCACCAGGGAGCACACTCCCAGACAGTAAACCCATCAGGGAGCACACTCCCAGACAGTAAACCCACCAGAGAGCACACTCCCAGACAGTAAACCCACCAGGGAGCACACTGCCAGACAGTAAACCCACCAGGGAGCACACTGCCAGACAGTAAACCCACCAGGGAGCACACTCCCACACAGTAAACCCACCAGGGAGCACACTCCCAGACAGTAAACCCACCAGGGAGAACACTGCCAGACAGTAAACCCACCAGGGAGCACACTGCCAGACAGTAAACCCATCGGTAGCACACTGCCAGACTATAAACCCACCAGGGAGCACGCTCCCACACAGTAAACCCACCAGGGAGCACACTGCCAGACAGTAAACCCATCAGGGAGCACACTGCCAGACAGTAAACCCACCCTGGAGCACACTCCCAGACAGTAAACCCACCAGGGAGCACACTGCCAGACAGTAAACCTACCAGGGAGCACACTCCCAGCAGTAAAACTCCATCAGGGAGCACACTCCCAGACAGTAAAACCCACCAGGGAGCACACTCCCAGACAGTAAACCCACCAGGGAGCACACTCCCAGACAGTAAACCTACCAGCGAACACACTCATAGACAGTAAAACCCCATCAGAGAGCACACTCCCAGAAAGTAAAGCCCACCAGGGAGCACACTCCCAGACAGTAAAACCCCATCAGGGAGCACACTCATAGACAGTAAAGCCCACAAGGAGCACACTCCAGGCAGTAAACCCATCAGGGAGCACACTGCCAGACAGTAAACCCATCAGGGAGCACACTCATAGACAGTAAACCCACCAGGGAGCACACTGCCAGACAATAAACCCATCAGGGAGCACACTGCCAGACAGTAAACCCACCAGGGAGCACACTGCCAGACAGTAAACCCACCAGGGAGCACACTCATAGACAGTAAACCCATCAGGGAGCACACTCATAGACAGTAAACCCACCAGGGAGCACACTGCCAGACAGTAAACCCACCAGGGAGCACACTCCCAGACAGTAAACCCATCAGGGAGCACTCATAGACAGTAAACCCACCAGGGAGCACACTGCCAGACAGTAAACCCATCAGGGAGCACACTCCCAGACAGTAAACCCACCAGGGAGCACACTCCCAGACAGTAAACCCATCAGGGAGCACACTCATAGACAGTAAAGCCCGCCAAGGAGCACACTGCCAGACAGTAAAGCCCGCCAAGGAGCACACTGCCAGACCCTAAACCCACCAGGGAGCACACTCCCAGACAGTAAACCCACCAGGGAGCACACTGCCGGACAATAAACCCATCAGGGAGCACACTCCCAGACAGTAAACCCACCAGGGAGCACACTGCCAGACAATTAACCCATCAGGGAGCACACTCCCAGACAACAAACCCATCAGGGAGCACACTGCCAGACAGTAAACCCACCAGTGAGCACACTCCCAGACAGTAAACCCACCAGGGAGCACACTGCCAGACAGTAAAGCCCGCCAAGGAGCAGACTCCCAGACAGTAAAGCCCGCCAAGGAGCACACTCCAAGACAGTAAACCCACCAGGGAGCACACTCCCAGACAGTAAACCCACCAGGGAGCACACTGCCAGACAGTAAACCCCCACCAGGGAGCACACTGCCAGTCAGTAAAGCCCGCCAAGGAGCACACTCCCAGACAGTAAAGCCCGCCAAGGAGCACACTCCCAGACAGTAAACCCATCAGGGAGCACACTCCCAGACAGTAAACACCCATCAGGGAGCACACTGCAAGACAGTAAACCCACCAGGGAGCACACTGCAAGACAGTAAACCTACCAGGGAGCACACTCCCAGAGAGTAAACCCATCAGGGAGCACACTCCCAGACAGTAAACCCACCAGGGAGCACACTCCCAGACAGTAAGTCCCCATCAGGGAGCAGACTCCCAGACTGTAAACCCACCAGGGAGCACACTCCCAGACAGTAAACCTACCAGGGAGCACACTGCCAGACAGTAAACCCACTAGTGAGCACACTGCCAGACAGTAAACCCACCAGGGAGCACACTCCCAGACAGTAAACCCGCCAGGGAGCACACTCGCAGACAATAAAACCCCATCAGGGAGCACACTCCCAGACAGTAAACCCGCCAGGGAGCACACTCCCAGACAGTAAACCCATCAGGGAGCACACTCATAGACAGTAAAGCCCGCCAAGGAGCACACTGCCAGACAGTAAAGCCCGACAAGGAGCACACTCCCAGACAGTAAACCCACCAGGGAGCACACTGCCAGACAGTAAACCCATCAGTGAGCACACTGCCAGAGAGTAAGCCCACCAGGGAGCACACTGCCAGACAGTAAACCCACCAGGGAGCACACTCATAGACAGTAAAGCCACCAGGGAGCACACTCCCAGACAGTAAACCCACCAGGGAGCACACTGCCAGACAGTAAACCCACCAGGGAGCACACTGACAGACAGTAAACCCACCAGGGAGCACACTGCCAGACAGTAAACCCACCAGGGAGCACACTCCCAGACAGTAATACCCCATCAGGGAGCACACTCCCAGACAGTAAACCCACCAGGGAGCACACTGCCAGACAGTAAACCCACCAGGGAGCACACTCCAATACAGTAAAACCCCATCAGGGAGCACACTCATAGACAGTAAAGCCCACAAGGAGCACACTCCAGGCAGTAAACCCATCAGGGAGCACACTGCCAGACAGTAAACCCATCAGGGAGCACACTCATAGACAGTAAACCCATAAGGGAGCACACTCATAGACAGTAAACCCACCAGGGAGCACACTGCCAGACAGTAAACCCACCAGGGAGCACACTGCCAGACAGTAAACCCACCAGGGAGCACACTCCCAGACAGTAAACCCATCAGGGAGCACACTCCCAGACAGTAAACCCACCAGAGAGCACACTCCCAGACAGTAAACCCACCAGGGAGCACACTGCCAGACAGTAAACCCACCAGGGAGCACACTGCCAGACAGTAAACCCACCAGGGAGCACACTCCCACACAGTAAACCCACCAGGGAGCACACTCCCAGACAGTAAACCCACCAGGGAGAACACTGCCAGACAGTAAACCCACCAGGGAGCACACTGCCAGACAGTAAACCCATCGGTAGCACACTGCCAGACTATAAACCCACCAGGGAGCACGCTCCCACACAGTAAACCCACCAGGGAGCACACTGCCAGACAGTAAACCCATCAGGGAGCACACTGCCAGACAGTAAACCCACCCTGGAGCACACTCCCAGACAGTAAACCCACCAGGGAGCACACTGCCAGACAGTAAACCTACCAGGGAGCACACTCCCAGCAGTAAAACTCCATCAGGGAGCACACTCCCAGACAGTAAAACCCACCAGGGAGCACACTCCCAGACAGTAAACCCACCAGGGAGCACACTCCCAGACAGTAAACCTACCAGCGAACACACTCATAGACAGTAAAACCCCATCAGAGAGCACACTCCCAGAAAGTAAAGCCCACCAGGGAGCACACTCCCAGACAGTAAAACCCCATCAGGGAGCACACTCATAGACAGTAAAGCCCACAAGGAGCACACTCCAGGCAGTAAACCCATCAGGGAGCACACTGCCAGACAGTAAACCCATCAGGGAGCACACTCATAGACAGTAAACCCACCAGGGAGCACACTGCCAGACAATAAACCCATCAGGGAGCACACTGCCAGACAGTAAACCCACCAGGGAGCACACTGCCAGACAGTAAACCCACCAGGGAGCACACTCATAGACAGTAAACCCATCAGGGAGCACACTCATAGACAGTAAACCCATCAGGGATCACACTCATAGACAGTAAACCCATCAGGGAGCACACTGCCAGACAGTAAACCCATCAGGGAGCACACTGCCAGACAGTAAACCCTCCAGGGAGCACACTCATAGACAGTAAACCCACCAGGGAGCACACTGCCAGACAGTAAAGCCCGCCAAGGAGCACACTGCCAGACCCTAAACCCACCAGGGAGCACACTCCCAGACAGTAAACCCACCAGGGAGCACACTGCCGGACAATAAACCCATCAGGGAGCACACTCCCAGACAGTAAACCCACCAGGGAGCACACTGCCAGACAATAAACCCATCAGGGAGCACACTCCCAGACAATAAACCCATCAGGGAGCACACTGCCAGACAGTAAACCCACCAGTGAACACACTCCCAGACAGTAAACCCACCAGAGAGCACACTGCCAGACAGTAAAGCCCGCCAAGGAGCAGACTCCCAGTCAGTAAAGCCCGCCAAGGAGCACACTCCCAGACAGTAAACCCACCAGGGAGCACACTCCCAGATAGTAAACCCACCACGGAGCACACTGCCAGACAGTAAACCCCCACCAGGGAGCACACTGCCAGTCAGTAAAGCCCTCCAAGGAGCACACTCCCAGACAGTAAAGCCCGCCAAGGAGCACACTCCCAGACAGTAAACCCATCAGGGAGCACACTCCCAGACAGTAAACACCCATCAGGGAGCACACTGCCAGACAGTAAAAGCCCACCAGGGAGCACACTCCAAGACAGTAAACCCCCCAGGGAGCACACTCCCAGACAGTAAACCCACCAGGGAGCACACTGCCAGACAGTAAACCTACCAGGGAGCACACTCCCAGACAGTAAACCCACCAGTGAGCACACTGCCAGACAGTAAACCTACCAGGGAGCACACTGCCAGACAGTAAACCCACCAGGGAGCACACTGCCAGACAGTAAACCCAACAGGGAGCACACTCCCAGAGAGTAAACCCATCAGGGAGCACACTCCCAGACAGTAAACCCACCAGGGAGCACACTCCCAGACAGTAAACCTACCAGGGAGCACACTGCCAGACAGTAAACCCACTAGTGAGCACACTGCCAGACAGTAAACCCACCAGGGAGCACACTCCCAGACAGTAAACCGATCAGGGAGCACACTCCCAGACAGTAAACCCACCAGGGAGCACACTCCCAGACAGTAAACCCACCAGGGAGGACACTGCCAGACAATAAACCCATCAGGGAGCACACTCCCAGACAATAAACCCATCAGGGAGCACACTGCCAGACAGTAAACCCACCAGTGAGCACACTCCCAGACAGTAAACCCACCAGAGAGCACACTGCCAGACAGTAAAGCCCGCCAAGGAGCAGACTCCCAGACAGTAAAGCCCGCCAAGGAGCACACTCCCAGACAGTAAACCCACCAGGGAGCACACTCCCAGATAGTAAACCCACCAGGGAGCACACTGCCAGACAGTAAACCCCCACCAGGGAGCACACTGCCAGTCAGTAAAGCCCGCCAAGGAGCACACTCCCAGACAGTAAAGCCCGCCAAGGAGCACACTCCCAGACAGTAAACCCATCAGGGAGCACACTCCCAGACAGTAAACACCCATCAGGGAGCACACTGCCAGACAGTAAACGCCCACCAGGGAGCACACTCCAAGACAGTAAACCCACCAGGGAGCACACTCCCAGACAGTAAACCCACCAGGGAGCACACTGCCAGACAGTAAACCCACCAGGGAGCACACTGCCAGACAGTAAACCCACCAGGGAGCACACTCATAGACAGTAAACCCATCAGGGAGCACACTCATAGACAGTAAACCCATCAGGGATCACACTCATAGACAGTAAACCCATCAGGGAGCAAACTGCCAGACAGTAAACCCATCAGGGAGCACACTGCCAGACAGTAAACCCACCAGGGAGCACACTCATAGACAGTAAACCCACCAGGGAGCACACTGCCAGACAGTAAACCCACCAGGGAGCACACTGCCAGACAGTAAACCTACCAGGGAGCACACTCCCAGACAGTAAAACCCCATCAGGGAGCACACTCCCAGACAGTAAACCCATCAGGGAGCACACTCATAGACAGTAAAGCCCGCCAAGGAGCACACTGCCAGACAGTAAAGCCCGCCAAGGAGCACACTGCCAGACCCTAAACCCATCAGGGAGCACACTCCCAGACAGTAAACCCACCAGGGAGCACACTGCCAGACAATAAACCCATCAGGGAGCACACTCCAAGACAATAAACCCATCAGGGAGCACACTGCCAGACAGTAAACCCACCAGTGAGCACACTCCCAGACAATAAACCCACCAGAGAGCACACTGCCAGACAGTAAAGCCCGCCAAGGAGCAGACTCCCAGACAGTAAAGCCCGCCAAGGAGCACACTCCCAGACAGTAAACCCACCAGGGAGCACACTCCCAGATAGTAAACCCACCAGGGAGCACACTGCCAGACAGTAAACCTACCAGGGAGCACACTCCCAGACAGTAAACCCACCACTGAGCACACTGCCAGACAGTAAACCTACCAGGGAGCACACTGCCAGACAGTAAACCCACCAGGGAGCACACTGCCAGACAGTAAACCCAACAGGGAGCACACTCCCAGAGAGTAAACCCACCAGGGAGCACACTCCCAGACAGTAAACCCACCAGGGAGCACACTCCCAGACAGTAAACCTACCAGGGAGCACACTGCCAGACAGTAAACCCACTAGTGAGCACACTGCCAGACAGTAAACCCACCAGGGAGCACACTCCCAGACAGTAAACCGATCAGGGAGCACACTCCCAGACAGTAAACCCACCAGGGAGCACACTCCCAGACAGTAAACCCACCAGGGAGCACACTGCCAGACAGTAAACCCACCAGGGAGCACACTCCCAGACAGTAAACCCACCAGGGAGCACACTGCCAGACAGTAAACCCGCCAGGGAGCACACTCCCAGACAGTAAACCCATCAGGGAGCACACTCATAGACAGTAAAACCCCATCAGGGAGCACACTCATAGACAGTTAACCCACCAGGGAGCACACTCCCAGACAGTTAACCCACCAGGGAGAATACTCCCAGACAGTAAAACCCACCAGGGAGCACACTCCCAGACAGTAAACCCACCAGTGAGCACACTCCCAGACAGTAAACCTACCAGGGAGCACACTCATAGACAGTAAAACCCAATCATGGAGCACACTCCCAGACAGAAAAGCCCATCAGGGAGCACACTCCCAGACAGTAAAACCCCATCAGGGAGCACACTCACAGACAGTAAAGCCCACAAGGAGCACACTCCCAGACAGTAAACCCATCAGGGAGCATTCTGCCATACAGTAAACCCATCAGGGAGCACACTCATAAACAGTAAACCCATCTGGGAGTACACTGCCAGACAGTAAACCCATCAGGGAGCACACTCATAGACAGTAAACCCACCAGGGAGCACACTTCCAGACAATAAACCCATCAGGGAGCACACTGCCATACAGTAAAGCCCGCCAGGGAGCACACTGCCAGACAATAAACCTACCAGGGAGCATACTCCCAGACAGTAAACCCATCACGGAGCACACTCCCAGACAGTAAACCCACCAGTGAGCACACTGCCAGACAGTAAACCTACCAGGGAGCACACTGCCAGACAGTAAACCCACCAGGGAGCTCACTGCCAGACAGTAAACCCAACAGGGAGCACACTCCCAGACAGTAAAGCCACCAGGGAGCACACTCCCAGACAGTAAGTCCCCATCTGGAAACCCATCAGGGAGCACACTCCCAGACAGTAAACCCACCAGGGAGCCCACTGCCAGACAGTAAACCCACCAGGGAGCACACTGCCAGACAGTAAACCCACCAGGGAGCACACTCCCAGACAGTAAACCCATCAGGGAGCACACTCCCAGACAGTAAACCCACCAGGGAGCACACTCCCAGACAGTAAACCCACCAGGGAGCACACTGCCAGACAGTAAAGCCCGCCAGGGAGCACACTGCCAGACAGTAAACCTACCAGGGAGCATACTCCCAGATAGTAAACTCATCAGGGAGCACACTCCCAGACAGTAAACCTATCAGGGAGAACACTGCCAGAAATATACCCACTAGTGAGCACACTGCCAGACAGTAAACCCACCAGGGAGCACACTCCCAGACAGTAAACCCACCAGGGAGCACACTCCCAGACAGTAAACCCACCAGGGAGCACACTGCCAGACAGTAAACCCACCAGGGAGCACACTGCCAGACAGTAAACCCACCAGGGAGCACACTGCCAGACAGTAAACCCACCAGGGAGCACACTCCCTGACAGAAAAGCCCACCAGGGAGCACACTCCCAGACAGTAAACCCATCAGGGAGCACTCATAGACAGTAAACCCACCAGGGAGCACACTCCCAGACAGTAAACCCATCAGGGAGCACTCATAGACAGTAAACCCACCAGGGAGCACACTCCCAGACAGTAAACCCATCAGGGAGCACACTGATAGACAGTAAACCCACCAGGGAGCACACTCATAGACAGTAAACCCATCAGGGAGCACACTGCCAGACAGTAAAACCCACCAGGGAGCACACTGCCAGACAGTAAACCCACCAGGGAGCACACTCCCAGACAGTAAACCCACCAGGGAGGACACTGCCAGACAATAAACCCATCAGGGAGCACACTCCCAGACAATAAACCCATCAGGGAGCACACTGCCAGACAGTAAACCCACCAGTGAGCACACTCCCAGACAGTAAACCCACCAGAGAGCACACTGCCAGACAGTAAAGCCCGCCAAGGAGCAGACTCCCAGACAGTAAAGCCCGCCAAGGAGCACACTCCCAGACAGTAAACCCACCAGGGAGCACACTCCCAGATAGTAAACCCACCAGGGAGCACACTGCCAGACAGTAAACCCCCACCAGGGAGCACACTGCCAGTCAGTAAAGCCCGCCAAGGAGCACACTCCCAGACAGTAAAGCCCGCCAAGGAGCACACTCCCAGACAGTAAACCCATCAGGGAGCACACTCCCAGACAGTAAACACCCATCAGGGAGCACACTGCCAGACAGTAAACGCCCACCAGGGAGCACACTCCAAGACAGTAAACCCACCAGGGAGCACACTCCCAGACAGTAAACCCACCAGGGAGCACACTGCCAGACAGTAAACCCACCAGGGAGCACACTGCCAGACAGTAAACCCACCAGGGAGCACACTCATAGACAGTAAACCCATCAGGGAGCACACTCATAGACAGTAAACCCATCAGGGATCACACTCATAGACAGTAAACCCATCAGGGAGCAAACTGCCAGACAGTAAACCCATCAGGGAGCACACTGCCAGACAGTAAACCCACCAGGGAGCACACTCATAGACAGTAAACCCACCAGGGAGCACACTGCCAGACAGTAAACCCACCAGGGAGCACACTGCCAGACAGTAAACCTACCAGGGAGCACACTCCCAGACAGTAAAACCCCATCAGGGAGCACACTCCCAGACAGTAAACCCATCAGGGAGCACACTCATAGACAGTAAAGCCCGCCAAGGAGCACACTGCCAGACAGTAAAGCCCGCCAAGGAGCACACTGCCAGACCCTAAACCCATCAGGGAGCACACTCCCAGACAGTAAACCCACCAGGGAGCACACTGCCAGACAATAAACCCATCAGGGAGCACACTCCCAGACAATAAACCCATCAGGGAGCACACTGCCAGACAGTAAACCCACCAGTGAGCACACTCCCAGACAATAAACCCACCAGAGAGCACACTGCCAGACAGTAAAGCCCGCCAAGGAGCAGACTCCCAGACAGTAAAGCCCGCCAAGGAGCACACTCCCAGACAGTAAACCCACCAGGGAGCCCACTCCCAGATAGTAAACCCACCAGGGAGCACACTGCCAGACAGTAAACCTACCAGGGAGCACACTCCCAGACAGTAAACCCACCACTGAGCACACTGCCAGACAGTAAACCTACCAGGGAGCACACTGCCAGACAGTAAACCCACCAGGGAGCACACTGCCAGACAGTAAACCCAACAGGGAGCACACTCCCAGAGAGTAAACCCACCAGGGAGCACACTCCCAGACAGTAAACCCACCAGGGAGCACACTCCCAGACAGTAAACCTACCAGGGAGCACACTGCCAGACAGTAAACCCACTAGTGAGCACACTGCCAGACAGTAAACCCACCAGGGAGCACACTCCCAGACAGTAAACCGATCAGGGAGCACACTCCCAGACAGTAAACCCACCAGGGAGCACACTCCCAGACAGTAAACCCACCAGGGAGCACACTGCCAGACAGTAAACCCACCAGGGAGCACACTCCCAGACAGTAAACCCACCAGGGAGCACACTGCCAGACAGTAAACCCGCCAGGGAGCACACTCCCAGACAGTAAACCCATCAGGGAGCACACTCATAGACAGTAAAACCCCATCAGGGAGCACACTCATAGACAGTTAACCCACCAGGGAGCACACTCCCAGACAGTTAACCCACCAGGGAGAATACTCCCAGACAGTAAAACCCACCAGGGAGCACACTCCCAGACAGTAAACCCACCAGTGAGCACACTCCCAGACAGTAAACCTACCAGGGAGCACACTCATAGACAGTAAAACCCCATCATGGAGCACACTCCCAGACAGAAAAGCCCATCAGGGAGCACACTCCCAGACAGTAAAACCCCATCAGGGAGCACACTCACAGACAGTAAAGCCCACAAGGAGCACACTCCCAGACAGTAAACCCATCAGGGAGCATTCTGCCATACAGTAAACCCATCAGGGAGCACACTCATAAACAGTAAACCCATCTGGGAGTACACTGCCAGACAGTAAACCCATCAGGGAGCACACTCATAGACAGTAAACCCACCAGGGAGCACACTTCCAGACAATAAACCCATCAGGGAGCACACTGCCATACAGTAAAGCCCGCCAGGGAGCACACTGCCAGACAATAAACCTACCAGGGAGCATACTCCCAGACAGTAAACCCATCAGGGAGCACACTCCCAGACAGTAAACCCACCAGTGAGCACACTGCCAGACAGTAAACCTACCAGGGAGCACACTGCCAGACAGTAAACCCACCAGGGAGCTCACTGCCAGACAGTAAACCCAACAGGGAGCACACTCCCAGACAGTAAAGCCACCAGGGAGCACACTCCCAGACAGTAAGTCCCCATCTGGAAACCCATCAGGGAGCACACTCCCAGACAGTAAACCCACCAGGGAGCCCACTGCCAGACAGTAAACCCACCAGGGAGCACACTGCCAGACAGTAAACCCACCAGGGAGCACACTCCCAGACAGTAAAACCATCAGGGAGCACACTCCCAGACAGTAAACCCACCAGGGAGCACACTCCCAGACAGTAAACCCACCAGGGAGCACACTGCCAGACAGTAAAGCCCGCCAGGGAGCACACTGCCAGACAGTAAACCTACCAGGGAGCATACTCCCAGATAGTAAACTCATCAGGGAGCACACTCCCAGACAGTAAACCTATCAGGGAGAACACTGCCAGAAATATACCCACTAGTGAGCACACTGCCAGACAGTAAACCCACCAGGGAGCACACTCCCAGACAGTAAACCCACCAGGGAGCACACTCCCAGACAGTAAACCCACCAGGGAGCACACTGCCAGACAGTAAACCCACCAGGGAGCACACTGCCAGACAGTAAACCCACCAGGGAGCACACTGCCAGACAGTAAACCCACCAGGGAGCACACTCCCTGACAGAAAAGCCCACCAGGGAGCACACTCCCAGACAGTAAACCCATCAGGGAGCACTCATAGACAGTAAACCCACCAGGGAGCACACTCCCAGACAGTAAACCCATCAGGGAGCACTCATAGACAGTAAACCCACCAGGGAGCACACTCCCAGACAGTAAACCCATCAGGGAGCACACTGATAGACAGTAAACCCACCAGGGAGCACACTCATAGACAGTAAACCCATCAGGGAGCACACTGCCAGACAGTAAAACCCACCAGGGAGCACACTGCCAGACAATAAACCCATCAGGGAGCACACTCCCAGACAGTAAACCCACCAGGGTGCACACTCATAGACAGTAAACCCACCAGGGAGCACACTCCCAGACAGTAATCCCACCAGGGTGCACACTCCCAGACAGTAAAACCCACCAGGGAGCACACTCCCAGACAGTAAACCCACCAGGGAGCACACTCCCAGACAGTAAACCTACCAGGGAGCACACTCATAGACAGTAAAACCCCATCAGGGAGCACACTCCCAGACAGAAAAGCCCACCAGGGAGCACACTCCCAGACAGTAAAACCCCATCAGGGAGCACACTCATAGACAGTAAATTCCACAAGGAGCACACTCCCAGACAGTAAACCCATCAGGGAGCACACTGCCAGACAGTAAACCCATCAGGGAGCACACTCATAGACAGTAAACCCATCAGGGAGCACACTGCCAGACAGTAAACCCATCAGGGAGCACACTCATAGACAGTAAACCCACCAGGGAGCACACTCCCAGACAGTAAACCCATCAGGGAGCACACTGCCAGAAAGAAAACCCATCAGTGAGCACACTGCCAGAAAATAAACCTATCAGGGAGCACACTGCCAGACAATAAACCCATCAGGTAGCACACTCCCAGACAGTAAACCCACCAGGGAGCACACTGCCAGACAATAAACCCATCAGGGAGCACACTGCCAGACAGTAAACCCACCAGGGAGCACACTGCCAGACAGTAAACCCATCAGGGAACACACTGCCAGACAGTAAACCCACCAGGGAGCACACTCCAAGACAGTAAACCCACCATGGAGCACACTGCCAGACAGTAAACCTACCAGGGACAAACTCTCAGACAATAAAACCCCATCAGGGAGCACATTCCCAGACAGTAAACCCGCCAGGGAGCACACTGCCAGACAGTAAACCCACCAGGGAGCACACTGCCAGACAGTAAACCCACCAGGGAGCACACTGCCAGACAGTAAACCCACCAGGGAGCACACTCCCAGACAGTAAACCCACCAGGGAGCACACTGCCAGACAGTAAACCCACCAGGGAGCACACTGCCAGACAGTAAACCCACCAGGGAGCACACTCCCAGACAGTAAACCCACCAGGGAGCACACTGCCAGACAGTAAACCCACCAGGGAGCACACTGCCAGACAGTAAACCCACCAGGGAGCACACTGCCAGACAGTAAACCCACCAGGGAGCACACTCCCTGACAGAAAAGCCCACCAGGGAGCACACTCCCAGACAGTAAACCCATCAGGGAGCACTCATAGACAGTAAACCCACCAGGGAGCACACGGCCAGACAGTAAACCCATCAGGGAGCACTCATAGACAGTAAACCCACCAGGGAGCACACTGCCAGACAGTAAACCCACCAGGGAGCACACTCCCAAACAGTAAACCCACCAGGGAGCACACTCCCAGACAGTAAACCCACCAGGGAGCACACTGCCAGACAGTAAACCCACCAGTGAGCACACTGCCAGACAGTAAACCCACCAGGGAGCACACTCCCAGACAGTAAACCCATCAGGGAGCACACTGATAGACAGTAAACCCACCAGGGAGCACACTCATAGACAGTAAACCCATCAGGGAGCACACTGCCAGACAGTAAAACCCACCAGGGAGCACACTGCCAGACAATAAACCCATCAGGGAGCACACTCCCAGACAGTAAACCCACCAGGGTGCACACTCATAGACAGTAAACCCACCAGGGAGCACACTCCCAGACAGTAATCCCACCAGGGTGCACACTCCCAGACAGTAAAACCCACCAGGGAGCACACTCCCAGACAGTAAACCCACCAGGGAGCACACTCCCAGACAGTAAACCTACCAGGGAGCACACTCATAGACAGTAAAACCCCATCAGGGAGCACACTCCCAGACAGAAAAGCCCACCAGGGAGCACACTCCCAGACAGTAAAACCCCATCAGGGAGCACACTCATAGACAGTAAATTCCACAAGGAGCACACTCCCAGACAGTAAACCCATCAGGGAGCACACTGCCAGACAGTAAACCCATCAGGGAGCACACTCATAGACAGTAAACCCATCAGGGAGCACACTGCCAGACAGTAAACCCATCAGGGAGCACACTCATAGACAGTAAACCCACCAGGGAGCACACTCCCAGACAGTAAACCCATCAGGGAGCACACTGCCAGAAAGAAAACCCATCAGTGAGCACACTGCCAGAAAATAAACCTATCAGGGAGCACACTGCCAGACAATAAACCCATCAGGTAGCACACTCCCAGACAGTAAACCCACCAGGGAGCACACTGCCAGACAATAAACCCATCAGGGAGCACACTGCCAGACAGTAAACCCACCAGGGAGCACACTCCAAGACAGTAAACCCACCAGGGAGCACACTGCCAGACAGTAAACCTACCAGGGACAAACTCCCAGACAATAAAACCCCATCAGGGAGCACATTCCCAGACAGTAAACCCGCCGGGAGCACACTGCCAGACAGTAAACCCACCAGGGAGCACACTGCCAGACAGTAAACCCACCAGGGAGCACACTGCCAGACAGTAAACCCACCAGGGAGCACACTCCCAGACAGTAAACCCACCAGGGAGCACACTGCCAGACAGTAAACCTACCAGGGAGCACACTCATAGACAGTAAACCCACCAGGGAGCACACTGCCTGACAATAAACCCATCAGGGAGCACACTCCCAGACAGTAAACCCACCAGGGTGCACACTCATAGACAGTAAACCCACCAGGGAGCACACTCCCAGACAGTAAACCTACCAGGGAGCACACTCATAGACAGTAAAACCCCGTTAGGGAGCACACTCCCAGACCGAAAAGCCCACCAGGGAGCACACTCCCAGACAGTAAAACCCCATCAGGGAGCACACTCATAGACAGTAAGGCCCACAAGGAGCACACTCCCAGACAGTAAACCCATCAGGGAGCACACTGCCAGACAGTAAACCCATCAGGGAGCACACTCATAGACAGTAAACCCATCAGGGAGCACACTGCCAGATAGTAAACCTACCAGGGAGCACACTCCCAGACAGTAAAACCCCATCAGGGACCACACTCCCAGACAGTAAACCTATCAGGGAGCACACTCATAGACAGTAAAGCGCGCCAAGGAGCACACTGCCAGACAGTAAACCCACCAGGGAGCATACTCATAGACAGTAAACCCATCAGGGAGCACACTGCCAGACAGTAACACCCACCAGGGAGCACACTGCCAGACAATAAACCCATCAGGGAGCACACTCCCAGACAGTAAACCCACCAGGGTGCACACTCATAGACAGTAAACCCACCAGGGAGCACACTCCCAGACAGTAAACCCACAGGGAGCACACTCCCAGACAGTAAAACCCACCAGGGAGCACACTCCCAGACAGTAAACCCACCAGGGAGCACACTCCCAGACAGTAAACCTACCAGGGAGCACACTCATAGACAGTAAAACCCCATCAGGGAGCACACTCCCTGACAGAAAAGCCCACCAGGGAGCACACTCCCAGACAGTAAAACCCCATCAGGGAGCACACTCATAGACAGTAAAGCCCACAAGGAGCACACTCCCAGACAGTAAACCCATCAGGGAGCACACTGCCAGACAGTAAACCCATCAGGGAGCACACTCATAGACAGTAAACCCATCAGGGAGCACACTGCCAGACAGTAAACCCATCAGGGAGCACACTCATAGACAGTAAACCCACCAGGGAGCACACTGCCAGACAATAAACCCATCAGGGAGCACACTGCCAGACAGTAAACCTACCAGGGAGCACACTCCCAGACAGTAAACCCATCAGGGAGCACTGCCAGAAAGTAAACCCATCAGTGAGCACACTGCCAGACAGTAAACCTATCAGGGAGCACACTGCCAGACAATAAACCCATCAGGGAGCACACTCCCAGACAGTAAACCCACCAGGGAGCACACTGCCAGACAAAAACCCATCAGGGAGCACACTGCCAGACAGTAAACCCACCCGGGAGCACACTCCGAGACAGTAAACCCACCAGGGAGCACACTGCCAGACAGTAAACCTACCAGGGAGCACACTCCCAGACAATAAAACCGCATCAGGGAGCACACTGCCAGAGAGTAAGCCCACCAGGGAGCACACTGCCAGACAGTAAACCCACCAGGGAGCACACTCATAGACAGTAAACCCATCAGGGAGCACATTGCCAGACAGTAACACCGACCAGGTAGCACACTCATAGACAGTAAACCCATCAGGGAGCACATTGCCAGACAGTAACAGCCACCAGGGAGCACACTGCCAGACAATAAACCCATCAGGGAGCACACTCCCAGACAGTAAACCCACCAGTGTGCACACTCATAGACAGTAAACCCACCAGGGAGCACACTCCCAGACAGTAAACCCACCAGGGACCACACTCCCAGACAGTAAAACCCCATCAGGGAGCACACTCCCAGACAGTAAACCTATCAGGGAGCACACTCATAGACAGTAAACCCATCAGGGAGCACACTGCCAGACAGTAAACCTATCAGGGAGCACACTCATAGACAGTAAACCCATCAGGGAGCACACTGCCAGACAGTAACACCCACGAGGGAGCACACTCCCAGACAGTAAACCCACCAGGGAGCACACTCCCAGACAGTAAACCCACCAGGGAGCACACCCCCAGACAGTAAAACCCACCAGGGAGCACACTCCCAGACAGTAAACCCACCAGGGAGCACACTCCCAGACAGTAAACCTACCAGGGAGCACACTCATAGACAGTAAAACCCCATCAGGGAGCACACTCCCTGACAGAAAAGCCCACCATGGAGCACTCTCCCAGACAGTAAAACCCCATCAGGGAGCACACTCATAGACAGTAAAGCCCACAAGGAGCACACTCCCAGACAGTAAACCCATCAGGGAGCACACTGCCAGACTGTAAACCCATCAGGGAGCACACTCACAGACAGTAAACCCATCAGGGAGCACACTGCCAGACAGTAAACCCATCAGGGAGCACACTCATAGACAGTAAACCCACCAGGGAGCACACTGCCAGACAATAAACCCATCAGGGAGCACACTGCCAGACAGTAAACCTACCAGGGAGCACACTCCCAGACAGTAAACCCATCAGGGAGCACTGCCAGAAAGTAAACCCATCAGTGAGCACACTGCCAGACAGTAAACCTATCAGGGAGCACACTGCCAGACAATAAACCCATCAGGGAGCACACTCCCAGACAGTAAACCCACCAGGGAGCACACTGCCAGACAATAAACCCATCAGGGAGCACACTGCCAGACAGTAAACCCACCCGGGAGCACACTCCAAGACAGTAAACCCACCAGGGAGCACACTGCCAGACAGTAAACCTACCAGGGAGCACACTCCCAGACAATAAAACCCCATCAGGGAGCACACTGCCAGAGAGTAAGCCCACCAGGGAGCACACTGCCAGACAGTAAACCCACCAGGGAGCACACTCATAGACAGTAAACCCATCAGGGAGCACATTGCCAGACAGTAACACCCACCAGGGAGCACACTCATAGACAGTAAACCCATCAGGGAGCACATTGCCAGACAGTAACAGCCACCAGGGAGCACACTGCCAGACAATAAACCCATCAGGGAGCACACTCCCAGACAGTAAACCCACCAGTGTGCACACTCATAGACAGTAAACCCACCAGGGAGCACACTCCCAGACAGTAATCCCACCAGGGAGCACACTCCCAGACAGTAAAACCCACCAGGTAGCACACTCCCAGACAGTAAACCCACCAGGGAGCACACTCCCAGACAGTAAACCTACCAGGGAGCACACTCATAGACAGTAAAACCCCATCAGGGAGCACACTCCCAGACAGAAAAGCCCACCAGGGAGCACACTCCCAGACAGTAAAACCCCATCAGGGAGCACACTCATAGACAGTAAAGCCCACAAGGAGCACACTCCCAGACAGTAAACCCATCAGGGAGCACACTGCCAGACAGTAAACCCATCAGGGAGCACACTCATAGACAGTAAACCCATCAGGGAGCACACTGCCAGACAGTAAACCCATCAGGGAGCACACTCATAGACAGTAAACCCACCATGGAGAACACTGCCAGACAGTAAACCTACCAGGGAGCACACTCCCAGACAGTAAACCCATCAGGGAGCACACTGCCAGACAATAAACCCACCAGGGAGCACACTGCCAGACAGTAAACCCACCAGGGAGCACACTCCCAGACAGTAAACCCACCAAGGAGCACACTGCCAGACAGTAAACCTACCATGGAGCACACTGCCAGACAGTAAACCCACCAGGGAGCACACTCCCAGATAGTAAACCCACCAAGGAGCACACTGGCAGTCAGTAAACCTACCAGGGAGCACACTCCCAGACAGTAAACCCACCAAGGAGCACACTGCCAGACAGTAAACCTACCAGGGAGCACACTCCCAGACAGTAAACCCACCAGGGAGCACACTCCCAGACCGTAAAACCCCATCAGGGAGCACACTCATAGACAGTAAAGCCTACCAGGGAGCACACTCATAGACAGCAAAGCACACCAGGGAGCACACTTATAGACAGTAAACCTGCCAAGGAGAGAGCTCCTACAGGCTGCCATTCCATTTCTGAAGGGCGGTCACACTTCTTTCTGTCTGGGTGGCTCCTGTTCTGGGGTCCTAGAGGTGTGGCTGTGTGCCTGTCTGGTGGAGAGTTCTGTTTCGTCCCATTGTTGAAGTTCACATATTTCTTTTGGTCAGTTTCTCATTCTGCTGAAATAGAGGTTTGTTGTTACCGTGGCCTTAATGTACACAGAAGCAAAGCAAACTCTTTGGTTTCCAAACCACAAACACATAAATGGAAAGCATAAGAAAATCTGACTTTAGGTTTTAGGTCAGGGGTAGGGAACTTTTTCCTGCCAAGGACCGTACAAAATTATCGACTTAAACATTAGCCTGCTACATTTGGTCAGACATTTAATTAACTCACCCCTAATACTATATATGGCCCTCGGGCCAGATGTTCCCCACCCCTGTGTTAGAGTGGAGGTGGGCATTCTGGGTGTTTGCAGGATTGATGGTGGCTGAGAGGTGCTGAGCAGGCCCTGCACGTGTGTCTGAGCTGGGCCTATGTCCCCGACCTCGTTTCAGCTTAAGGGAATGGATGGCAAAGGTAGATACCTGAAAATTTGATCCTGGATACTATGCTAGGTCCCAGCTGGGCAGACGGGCTGGCCCCTCAGAGCACCCTGGGTAGGTGTCAGGGGTCAAGGGCTGGAGGCTGTGTGCCAGCATGGTGGATGTCCAAGCAAAGGGGCATTTTGGGGGCTAAGAGTTCAAGGCAAAGGACCTCCCATCAGTGTTGAATTTCAGCCAGAAGTAAACTGAAGATTTGGGAGGCAGGCGGTCAGCAAAGCAGGAGGGAATGAGGAGGGGCACCCAGGTAGCAAGAGGTTGGAGGCAGCTGGGCACAAAGCCAGCTAAGTGGAAGGGTGGAGATGATGAGGCAGCCTTCCCCGTTGTCCTCAGGCCCTGGGACAGAGCCACACCCCTCAGTGCTTCATGCAGTCTCTCATTGACCCCTGGCGGCCATGGCTCAGTGCTCAAGGCTCTGACCAGCCCACAGGCAGGTCAGGGCGGGAGCCCAGGCACCCCAACTCTGGAGCCTGTGCGCTGGCACCACAGAGTCTGCCCAAGTTCACTGCTGGGAGTGGGTGCTCTGGATGCTCCCAGGCCTGCCAGACCACGAGCCACACTTCAGCCTTGGCCACGCTGCTCCCCCTCTCAGGCTGGGGTGGAGGCAGGGACACAGAGCTAACACTCTTCCAGTCACCGGCTCAGTCAAGGGCTTCCTCCTCTGAGCCTTCCTCCTTCAGTCATGGGGAACCTTTGCTTCCTATTGTGGAGTGCTTCCTGGGCTCAGCCTCTGTCCTTGTCCTGTCCCTGGAGGGCCCCTTCCCTGATGCCTGTTAGCAGGAAGTCCCAGCTCCTGGGAGCTGCTCTCCAACTCTCCCCCGACCCCCTGCTCTAGTCCACTCTCTCCATGGACATCAGAGCTTCCCCCACAAGGGTGGGAGCTACATGCTCCTCCACTAACAAGGAGCAGGCACTTCCCTCTCTCCCCTCAGCCTGACCTGTGCCAGGTTCTGGTGGGAGCTGTGGAGTCCAAGGCTGATGAGGAATGTCTACCAGGGTGTGGGCGTGGTGAGTGGGCAAGGGGCCATCTCTCTCTGGCTCCTTGGAGTCCCTTTAACATGCTCTGTGTCTTTGCAAGCCTGAGTTTTGCAAATGTTTCTTTCATTTCATGGGATAATTTCTCCCTTTCGGACCATCTTGCAAACTCTTAACTGCCCTTCAGGACTCTGCTCTGCAAAGTCACTTCCTTGAAGCTTAACTGACCCACCGAGCAATTCATCCCCAGCAGCTGCCATACCCCTAGCAGCTCTCTTGGCTCTCCCTTCACTGTATTATAACTGGACGAAAGGGGCCACATGCTGACCTGACCAGCTCAGGGAAGGCCTGCATGGCAGTCTTGCAAACTCAGAGATCTAAAGTAACCACAAGGATGGTCTGAAATTAAAACTTTAAAAGCACTTAAGATGGGTAGTCATGTCCTAGGTCAGTATCTTCCCTGACAAGGTCAATCTTTACCTTAACTGAGCCTATTATATTTTTGCATCTATGATAGCACATCCTTGAAATGTCAGGCTAACTTGTAACTTCCCTTTTTTTCAGACCTCCTGGGGCACAACCAAATGCCATGGGCACCAGGACAGATATCACCAATTCATTGTTATTGTTATCATGCTAATTGTTGACTTAACTATCTTGTACCCGCCTAAGTAAAGAAGTATATGCCTATCATTTAACTTTTTATTCAATCCCAGAGGTTTCCCCACTTTGCCTTCTCCCACCTCTCTAATCTACCCACCTACATCTCCTTTGATTGTAATGTGTACAATAAGGTGAAAAACTGCCATTCTCCAGAGCATTATCTCAATCCTTTGAGATTCTGCTTCCCAGGAATTATGGACAATTTGGCTCAAATAAACTCATAAAAATTCTTTACAAGTTTGAATGTTTTTACATTAACATAACCATTGGTATATACCATCCCACCCTTCCCCGAGCTTACTATGAGTCCCTGAGAGCAGAGAAGGTGTTAGAAATGGATTCTTCTCTGTACCTGGCACATAACCAATATTCAAAAGTGAGTGTTGAGTATGGAAATCTACATCCTTTCTATCAGCCTTTAAAACCAGCAAAGGGTAGTACAGTTAAATGGAGTTTTTATTTAACTATATAAATGGAGCCTTTTACCTGGCTTAGCTTTTCATGGAAGAGTAGGGGGAGCCATAACCCCCCTGGAACCACCACCCTTCCCTGGCAGTGAGTTGGGCAGTACCTCTGGCAGCTCCCAGTGTCTGCAGGGAGTGCGCACTGCCAGTGTGAGCTCCCACACCAGGCCTTCTCACCAGCCCACTGGGACCCAGTGTCCTAGGATCCAGCTCCAAGACCCTGCAGTGAGTGCAAGTCAGAAGGAACCCTGTACCCCACTGTGGAAACCCCTTCCACGTCCTGCGTGATCAGGGTTCTGGTTCAGGGTTCGGGTTCTGGAGAAGGCCGCACACAAATGAAAAGAGACTTTAGAAAAGCATTAATTTGGGAAATGGGGGCCAGGCGGTAGTCCAACTCTAGTGGGAGGACTACTCCTCGCTCTGGCTTTTCCATCCCTTTTATTAAGATTAAAATTATAGGATACACCCATATCCCCTAGGCAGGAAACTCCAATAAGAGCCAATCAGTGAATTTAGGACTAACAGGTGGGGGCTTATTCAACTACCAATATCTAGTAATTAGCCCTGACCCTTTAGAGCAATTAAGTTGACCAGCCCTCCGAATTCCCTGTCTACAGCTCTCTATTATTAAAACAATGATCAGCTTCCGGCATCTGCCCCGTTTCTTTCTTTTAAAAAATCTGCAGATTTAGAAATAAACATATAAGAATAAAATATTTGAGTCCAAACTTCAATGTCCAACAATTCTGAGTCTCAGTTTCAGTGTCAAACAGTTCCCCATGTATACATGTCAGTAATAATAATATCTAGATGGTGGACAAATAGTAGCAATGCAGGTCCGACCCACTCTGGCTTGGTCCTGGGCAATCTGCAGCGATGTACAGCTGCTGACTGTTAGCATGGCAAGGCGTCATCAGCGTCTTCCATCTCTGGACTGCTTTTAATCCATATGGTCTTGGAGTTGTTTTCTGAAAATACACAAACATATTCTCGACCAAAGGTTAATAAAGGAATCTTTTCTGCAAATTTAACTTGGAATCCTTTCCGTCCTTGCCTAAACGATTTTTCCCTGACCTGTTTTGACACCATGTGTGTTTTTCATGGGTGTCTTGCTGTTAGCATTACAAATGAAAATTAATTTTTTAAAAGCATTACAAATGAAAATTAATTTTTTAAAGTAAAAATCTTCTAGATGTAATTTACTTACAGAATATTTTTCCTTACATAATATTACTTCACTATCCCCCCCTTTTTTTAAATTTAATTATTAGGAGACTTTTGGAAATTTTTATAATGCAGTCTTGATAACTTTAAATTTTAATTTTTTGCATAAAAATATGACTGCTTTAGGTTCTTTGCATGTTAAGCAATTTTACCATGAGATGAACTACCAATAGAAATTTTAGTTAATACTTTAGGAACAGCCTTTTGTCCAGTACAATTAAATTTTCCTAAATATTTACTCATTTCAATTAGCCAATTAAATTAATCTGAAAACTACCAATAGAAATTTTAGTTAATACTTTAGGAACAGCCTTTTGTCCAGTACAATTAAATTTTCCTAAATATTTACTCATTTCAATTAGCCAATTAAATTAATCTGAAAACTTGATTACTATTTTACTGTCAAATTTAATACTCTAATAACAATCTTAGTTTGTCCTGTAAATATTAGTGGAAAGGATTGTTTGCATTCTTGAGTAGGCCCTGAGCATTCCTAATGCTAGGCTGGATTTAGATACAAGGCAGCTGCTGTCGGTCAAGTCTCTGTCTGTTACCTGGGCCCCAATCTGAGCTGGGCCAAGCCTCTGTCTGTTGCCTAGGTCCCAATCTGAGCTGGGCATGGGAAGTGAAGCAGTCATGGGGCAGGAGACCTCCCTCAGAGGGGGCTAGGGTTCAGGCCCCTGCAAGGTTGGGGGGGTGAGGGTCTATGCCCCATCTCTGTTGACCCTCAAGTTCTCTCCTGATGGCCCCTCTGCGACTGTGCCTGTCTTAGGTTGTTCCTTCCTTGAGGAATCTTACCTGTCTCTGGTTAAGCAGCCATCTCCAGGGGCCAAACAGGGTAATGTCAGGTTCTTGGTAGTCTATGCCCCCATGGCCTCCACGCCCAGCACCTGCCTCGGGATCCCACCTTGGCCATCGGCGGGCCCCCAGCACTGATCACAGATCTTGGAAACCCAGGTTTCTTCTCCAGAGAGGGCCCAGCTCATACCATTGTGCGAGAGACAAATCCATGGTACCAGCCACTACGAGGTTTCAACCTCAGCATGAACAGAAAACTCAGGCAACAGCTATGGGCAATTGGATTGTAAGAAAAGGGTCCCTCTTGACAAAAAGGGCAAGAGGGGCCAATATAGAATGCTCAAGTGCCTTCCCAAGGGGCCTTCCACACAGTGGAAGGGATTAAATCCTTTCATGTCCTTTTTATATTACTGTCAGACATTCAAAGAATTAGTTTGTAAATTTGTTTGGGACAATTGTACAACATGCTGTTTAAAAATATCAAAAATTTTTTATGACATTTAGAATAATATCATGTAAGGATATTCTTTGCTCTAAGCCATGACAATTCAGTTTCAAACTGGCTGTCAATTTCTTTTTGTATAGACAAGGTCTAGTTACATTTTCTGCACCTTTCCCAGAAGCAAGTAGTGATAGTCCCCTACTTCTTTGGTATCCACGCAAGCCAGAAACCTCTCTTTAATTTTACACACAAAGGAGCAGTGGTTTTATTTTGTGTCATACAAAAGGAAAACTGGGTGGTGACACCTGTGTAATTATACTTCCTTGTCCCACCCATGTTCCTCCTGGATGAACCAAGGTGTTTGGTATTATTGATGACTACATTAGGCAGGGATCAGCCCACATAAGGGTTCTTACCCATAAAGGGTCAGGAACATAAGTCAAAAACATTTCCCCATTTACCCCATTTTCCCCAGGTAATATTACCATATAGCTGATCACTATTAGCATGGCAGGAAAAGACGTTCTCAGGCATCTGTACCGTCTTCTTTACCATGCCTCAGGTGGTCTCCCGGCTGTTTGTTATCTGCCTCATCCTCCTCCTGCTCCTCATCTTCAGTGGATTGCTTGGAGTTGCTGCTCCCTGTAGCTAAGGTAGTTGATTGTCTGCAGCTGCATGGTGTAGCTCCAGGCGCAAGGTCCTCATTAATCTAACTAGTTTCTTTCTAGGATCCCTGTTGCAGTTTAATATTTCTAGCAGGAATCCACATGGGCTTGGAAAAATTCTCTGGAAATATACAAGCATACCCTCTACCAAAGGTTAATAATGGATCAGGTCCCTTCCATAAACCAGATTCGGGATCTTTCCATTTAACTAGATCATTTTCTTTTGTTTTATTCTGACACCAATGTAGCTCCATAGGTGTCTTTCCATCAGCATCACAAGTAAAGAAATTTAAAGTAATTAAGGCTTGGTGCAGCCTACCCACATGTGATTTCTCCATCATCCCCCCTTTTTGTTTTTCCAAGTTGGGATTTTAAGAAATATTTCGCCCTCCTTAGAGGCCAAAACCTTTATAACATTTAAAAGTAAAATATAGTTATTAATTTTTATTTGATAAAGCTTTCCATGCAATTTTAAATATATTAAATTGGTTAAATTTCAAAAATATTTCCTTTAAGAAGAGAGAACTAATTTCCTGTATTACTCCGGGCCCTTGGAGCTTTCCAAGAATCATCTCTGTTAATGCCTTGAAATTTTAACATGGGAAAAACGATCAAATATATATATCCATATATGATTTTAATTACCACAATTATATAATTTCTCCCAATTTAATTTGCACTTTGTACTTTTAAAACTGGCAAGTCAAACATTTAGCAGTCCCTAGATTAATAACAACATCCTGCTTACTTCGGGGGAAGTTTCAGCAACAGATCTGGCCGAATTTCTTTTCATGCTTAATAGATAAAGACAGATCTTAAATTTTTTTCCTTCTTTTTTGCTTTCTGAAGCAATAACTAACACCCAATTTGGCCAAAATTTGCATTTCCCTGCGAGTTCTTTTGTAATTTTTAAGCAATACCTTAAGCAATCGCATTGCGGGAGAGCAGATAACCTTGCCCTCTCCTGCCACCTTTGAATTTCTCTGCACCAGAGATGATTTCATCAGTAGAATTTCACTTATTACAGATTTTAAATTCGAAATACCAATTAAAATTTTAATTTGAACAAGAAACCACATTATTTTATAATCTAATTCTTCCCCATTAGCCTGGCTGAAAAAGACGTTTCCACCCTACTTACAGATCGCGACTCTGCAGTTAGTCCGTGGGCTTTGCGTGCGGTGAACCTCCCTCACCTTTTTTCTCGGTGAATTTTTTCCACACCTTTTCTCGGTGTATTTTTCCTCCTTTGCTCTAGGCGAAAAATATCATCTCCCCCAGATGTCCCGCGGTCAGGTGCCAAATGTGGAAACCCCTTTCACATCCTGCATGATTCAGGGTTCCGGTTCAGGGTTCGGGTTCTGGAGAAGGCCACACACAAATGAAAAGAGACTTTAGAAAAGCATTAATTTGGGAAATGGGGGCCAGGCGGTAGTCCAACTCTAGTGAGAGGACTACTCCTCGCTCTGGCTTTTTCCATCCCTTTTATTAAGATTAAAATTATAGGATACACCCATATCCCCTAGGCAGGAAACTCCAATAAAAGCCAATCAGTGAATTTAGGACTAACAGGTGGGGGCTTCTTCAACTACCAATATCTAGTAATTAGCTCTGACCCAGAGCAATTAAGGTTGACTAGCCCTCCAAATTCCCTGTCCACAGCTCTCTATTATTAAAACAATGATCGGCTTCCAGCACCCCACCCCTGCCCCGGACCCCATAACCATGTTGCTAGCCAACCAGGAGCTACCCAGAGTCTGCTCCACCCTGAGCCCCGGGACCTGTTGCCGGGGCAACCCAGAAAAACCCAGAGCATGCCCCACACCAGGAGAGTGTGGACTATGTGACCCAGAGCAACTGGTGCCTGCTCCACCCCGGACCCCTGGACAGCCTTGCTGGGGTGACCCAGAGCAACCCACACCTGCTTTACCCTGGCCTGGGAGGGGCAACCAGAGCAACCCAGCACATGCTTCACTCAGGGCCACAAGGGAGCTCTGACTTTGCAACCCAGAGCAACCCATGCCCACTCCACCCCGGCCCCCAGGACAGTCCTACCAGGGCCATCTGGAGCAACCCAACACGCACCGCACTCCAGGTGACAGGAGAGCTCAGACTGAACAACCCAGGGCAACCCACCCCCGCTCCACACTGAGGAGGATTGAACTGGAGCAACCCAGCACACATCTCACTCCAAGCTACAAGAAAGCGAGGCCTGTGCCACCCAGAGCAACCCGCGCCCACTCCACCCTGAGCTCAGGGTTGTGCAATCTGGAGTAACCCAGTGTGTGCCTCACTCAGGGAGCTCTGCCTGTGCAACCCTGTGCCTGCTTCTCCCCAGTCCCTGGGACAGTCCTGCAGGGGTGGCCTGGAGCAAGTCGGTGTGCCCAGCCAAAGGACACAGGACTACGCTGTCAGAGGGACCTAGGGTACCAGCCTGCCAAGGGTGCCAGGGCCGCAGAGTGAATTGCATGCCAGAGAGTTCTGGGTTCTCCCAAGGAGTCACCCACCAGAGGAACTGTGCACACGCTGCCACCATCCCAAGCATTTGAAGCAGACAACTGAGGGACCAGATCCATGGGAGAAGGGCTACAACTCAGAGCAGAGATAATAAAGGAATGAGACTCAAGGCAGACCCAGCCTTTGGGCTAACAATTTCTGGACTGTTGCCCTGATAGGATCTTCAACATCTGAAACCCCAAGCAGGGTGTCCAGGGCCAGAAAGAGACAGCAAAAATGGGGTGACAAAGAAACAACCCCCCAAGTAAGAAAAGGAGGAATCGCCAGAAAAGGAACTAAGTGAATTGGAGGTATGCAATGTCAGAAAAATAATTCAGAGTAAGGGTAATACAGTTCATAAACCGGATGGATGAGAAAAATCACCAACTTATGAAAAAAATCAAGAGGAAATAAAAAATTATATAACTACAATAAAAAAAACACAATGGAAGGTTTCAACGTAGACTAGAAGAAGCAGAGGACTGAATTAGTGAGTTAGAAGATAAGGCAGAAAAACATACCCAATCTTAACAGCAATTGGAGAAAAAAAATAGAAAGCAGGAGGAGAGCTTAGGGGAGCATTGGGACAAGATGAAACGAAGTAACATACATACAATAGGGGTGCTAGAAGTACAAGAAGAGGAGCAAGGATTAGAAAACCTATTGGAAGAAATAATAGAAAACTTCCCTGATTTGGGGAAGAAAAAAGTCACACAAGCACAGAGCATCCCAAACAAGACAAACCCAAAAAGACCCACACCAAGACACATTGTAATTACAATGGCAAATGTTAACGACGAAAAGCAAATCTTAAAGGCTGCAAGAGAGAGACAGAGAGTTACCTACAAAGGATCTACCATTAGATTAGCAAGTGATTTCTCAACAGAAACACATCAGGCCAGAAGGAAATGGAATGAAGTATACAAAGTGATGCAAAGCAAGGGACTGAATCCAATAATATTCTACCCAGCAAGGCTATCATTCAAAATTGAAGGTGAAATCAGGAGCTTCTCAGACAAAAAATAAAAATAAAAAATAAAAAAAAGGCTAAGGGAGTTTATTACTACCAAGCCAGCAATGCTAAAGGGACTGTTGTAAAAAGAACTAAAAAGGGAAGAAGGAACACAGGCATAAAGGATAAAAATGGCTACAAACAAGTACCTATTAATAATAACCTTAAACATAAATGGACTAAATGCTCCAACCAAAAGACATAGAGTGCCTGAATGGATAAGAAAACATGACCCATATACGAGTATATGCTATCTACAAGAGTACCACCTCAGAATAAAGGTCTCACACAGACTGAAAATGAAAGGATGAAAATATTTTGCAGGCTAATAGAAATGGGGAAAAAAACTGGGGTAACAATACTTATATCTGACAAAATAGACCTTAATGTGAAGGCCATAAGAAGATGTAAGGAAGGCCACTTTGTAATACTAAATGGATCGATACAATAAGAGGATATAACTCTGGTCAACATATATGCACCTAATGCAGGAGCACCCGCATACATAAAAAAAAAAAAACTTCTGGAAGATATCAAGGGAAAGATAGACAGCAATACAATCAAGTAGATGATTTTTATATCCCATTGACATCACGAAATAAAACCTCCATATAAAAAATCAGCAAAGAAACAGCAATCCTAAGTGACTCACTAGATCAGATGGACTTAATTGACATCTTCAGAACATTTCACCCAAAGCTACAGAATATACATTCTTCTCAAGTGCATATGGGACATTTTCAAAGATAGACCACATATGGGGACACAGCCAAAGTCTCTTCAAATTCAAGAAGTTTGAAATCATATCAAGCATCTTCTCAGATCACAATGGCATAATATTATAAACTACAATAAAAACAATTAAAAAAGTCAAACTCTTGGAAGCTAAACGGCATGTTATTAAACAATGAGTGGGTTACCAAAGAGATCAAAGAAGAAATAAAAACCATCCTGGAAACAAATGACAACGAAAACACAACAATCCAAAATCTATGGGACACAGTGAAAGCAGTCCTGAGAGGGAAGTTCATAGCATTACAGACCTACCTCCAAAAACAAGACAGGCTGGTAATAAATTATCTAACTATACAACTTAAAGAATTAGACAGAGAGCAAAAATAAAAGCCCAGAGTGAGCAGAAGGAAGGATATAATAAAAATCATAGGGAAAATAAATGATATAGAGACCAAAAACAAAACAAAAAAGATCAATAAAACCAAGAGCTGGTTCTTTGCAAGGATAAACAAGATTGATGAACCTGTAGCCAGGCTCACCAAGAAGCAAAGAGAGAGGACCCAAATAAACAAAATAAAAAATGAAAGAGGTGAAATAACAACAGACCCCACAGAAATACAAAGGATTGTAAAAAAAAAATATATATATATATATACTATGAACAACTCTATTCCAACAAACTAACTCTATTCCAACAAACTGGTCAACATAGAAGAAATGGACATATTCCTAAAAAAATACAAACTTCCAATACTCAATCATGAAGAATAAAAAAATCTAATAGGCTGATAACTCTGGAGGAAATTGAAGCAGTAATCAAAAAACTTCCAGCAAACAAAAGCTCTGGGCCAGATGGCTTCACAGGGGAGTTTTACCAAACATTCAAAGAAGAACTAAAACCCACCCTCCTCAACCTATTCCAAAAAATCCAAGAGGAAGGAACACTTCCAAGCTCTTTCTATAAAGCCAGCATTACCCTAATCCCAAAACCAGATAAAGACACTACAAAGAAAGAGAATTACAGGCCAATATCTCTGACGAACATAGATGCTAAAATCCCCAACAAAATTCTAGTAAATTGGATCCAGCATTATATTAGAAAGATCATACACCATGACCAAGTGGGATTTATTCCAGATGTAAGGATGGTACAATATCTGCAAGTCAATAAACGTGATACATCACATAAAGAAATTGAGAGATAAAAATCACATAGTCATATCAATTGATACAGAAAAAGCATTTGACAAAATCCAACACCCTTTCTTTTCTTTCTTTAAAAAATATATTTTATTGATTTTTTTACAGAGAGGAAGGGAGAAGGATAGAGAGTTAGAAACATTGATGAGAGAGAAACACTGATCAGCTGCCTCCTGCACACCTCCTACTGGGGATGTGCCTGCAACCAAGGTACATGCCCTTGACTGGAATCGAACCTGGGATCTTTCAGTCCACAGACTGACGCTCTATCCACTGAGCCAAACCAGTTAGGGCCCAACACCCTTTCTTGATAAAAACTTTCAGAAAGTTGGAATAGAAGGATCATACCTCAACAGGATAAAAGCCTTCTATGACAAACCTACAACCAACATCATACTCAATGGGAAAAAACTAAAACCATTTCCTCTAAGAACAGAAACAAGACAAGGATGCCTACTCTCGTCACTCCTGTTCAACATAGAAATGAAAGTGCTAGCCATTGCGATCAGACAAGAAGAAGAAATAAAAGGCATCCAAATTGGAAAAGAAGTAAAACTGTCATTATTCGCAGATGACATGATATTATACATTGAAAACCCTAAAGACTCCATCAAAAAACTACTAGATTCAATAAATGAATTCGGCAATATAGCAGGATACAAAATTAACTCCCAGAAATATATGGCTTTTTTATATACCAATAATGAACTCACAGAAAGAGAAAAAGCAGTCCTATTTACCACTGCACACACACAAAAAAATTAAGATACCTAGGAATAAACTAAACTAAGGAGGTAAAAGATCTGTACTCAGAAAAACTCAGGACGGTGAAAAAAGAGATAGAGGAAGACATAAACAAATGGAAGAATATACCATGTTCATGGATTGGAAGAATCAACATCATTAAAATGTCCACTCTACCCAAAGTAATCTATAGATTTAATGCCATCCCCATTAAAATAACAGCAGCATATTTCACAAACCTAGAAAAATTCTCCAAAAATTCATATGAAATAAAAAATGACCCTGAATAGCCACAGCAATCTTGAGAAAGAAGAACAAAGTTGGAGGGATCAGAATACCAGATATCAAGCTATATTACAAAGCGACTGTTCTCAAAACTGCCTGGTACTGGCACCAGA
The DNA here is from genome assembly GCF_963455305.1 of Plecotus auritus. NCBI lineage: Eukaryota > Metazoa > Chordata > Mammalia > Chiroptera > Vespertilionidae > Plecotus > Plecotus auritus. The sequence goes on from NC_137782.1 coordinate 96,207,464, forward strand.
ACAGACATATAGACCAGTGGAACTGAAAGAGAACCCAGAAATCGACCCAAGCCATTATGCTGAATTAATATTTGACAAAGGAGTCAAGAGCATACAATGAAGTCAATATAGTCTCTTCAATAAACAGTGTTTGGGAAATTGGGCAGATACATGCAAAAAAATGAAACTAGACCACCAACTTACACCATACACAAAAATAAACTCAAAATAGATAAAGGACTTAAATGTAAGAAGGGAAACCATAAAAATCTTAGAAGAATCCATAGGCAGCAAAATATCAGACATATATCATAGCAATATCTTTACCGATACAGTTCCTAGGGCAATGGAAACTAAGGAGAAAATAAACAAATGGGACTACATCAAAATAAAAAGCTTCTGCACAGCAAAAGAAACCATCAACAAAACAACCAGAAAGCCCACTGCATCGGAGAACATATTTGCCAATGTTATAACCAATAAGGGCCTAATCTGCAAAATTTATAGTGAACTTATACATCTTAACAAAAGGAATATAAACAATCCAATGAAAAATGGGCAAAGGACTTAAATAGATACTTTTTGAAAGTGGATAAACAGAAGGCCAAGAGACATATGAAAACATGCTCAAAGTCACTAATCATCCTGGAGATGCAAATCAAAACAACAATGAGGTACCATCTCACACCTGTCAGAATGGCTATTATCAACAAATCAACAAAAGACAAGGGCTAGTGAGGATGCGGAGAAAAAGGAACTCTTTTGCACTGCTGGTCGGAATGCAGACTGGTGCAGCCACTGTGGAGAACAGTATAGAGTTTCCTCAATAAATTAAAAATGGAACTCCCATTTGACCCAGTGATCCCACTTCTAGGAATATATTCCAAGAAATCAGAAACACCAATCAGAAAGGACATATGCACCCCTATGTTCACAGCAGCAAAATTTACAATAGCTAAGATTTGGAAACAGCCTAAGTGCCCGTCAGCAGATGAGTGGATTAGAAAACTGTGGTACATCTACACAATCGAATACTATGTTGCTATAAAAAAGAAAGAACTCTTACCATTCGCAACAGCATGGATAGACATGGAGAGCATTATGCTAAGCAAAATAAGCCAGTTGGAGAAAGATAAATACCACATGATTTCACTCATTTGTGGAATATAATGAACAACATAAACTGATGAACAAAAACAGATCCAGAGACAGAGAAGCATTGAACAGACCATCAAACTTCAGAGGGAAGAGGGGCTAAGAGATCAACCAAAGGACGTGTATGCATGCATACACTAGTAAGCATAACCAATGGACACAGACGCTAGGGGAGTGAGGGCATGTGCTGCGGGATGGGAGTGGCCGGGAGAGGTCAATGGGGGGAAAAGGAGACATATGTAATACTTACTAAATAATTTTTTAAAAAGAGTGGGGGAAAAATTGAAATGAAAAAATAGCATGGATTCAGTCAAGGAAGGAAATGAACTTTCAGGTCGACTGTGAAATGGCTCAGCTTCAGTTGACACATGGTCACCAGCACCTGCTATGCGCTGACTCCGTGAGCACTTCCTGCCAGACTCGGTGCTCAGTGCTGGGTGCTAGGCGCTGGGCTCACTGTGTCCTGGTCTCAGTTCCCTGTGCGCCTTGTGCGCCCTCAGCACCTAGAATAGGTCTGACACAGAGCAGGTGCTCAGGGAGCACTTGCTGAAGGATATATCCCTGCTGTTCTTTGGATACACTGCCCACATTTCCAACAAACATCCAAGAAAGAGTCTGTCTGGTCTCACTTGGGTCTCGTGTCTCCCTGTCACCTGAGGACCATGGGCTTTGGTTTACAGAGATGAGCGCATCATGCCCAGAGGAAATCAAGGTGCAGTTACAAGGAGACAGTGGTGTGTGATGGATGCCGAGTGTCAGGACAATGAGGATCCACTAGAGACATGAGGTCTTTAGTTGTTGCTCAGACATGACTGTCCTGGGTGTGATTCTTACTGCGTTCTTAGGGAACCTTCCAGTAGGCATGGCTTGCTTCTCTCCTCGTCTTTCTTTGTCTCTCCCTATACTCTAAGCAGCCCCCAGCGCCCAGCACTCTGCTGGGCAGGGATGAGGGACTGAGCCAGGAGTTTGGGTTGGGTGCCTTTTCATAGTGGCGGGATTCTGCACACACTTCCTGCCAACGTTGCAACCTGAGATGGTAGAGGTCTGGGGAAAACAACAGGTGGGAACTGCATTACAACCCAAAACATGGCTGGCTGGGTTTGGCTCCATCTGCATGGCTGCTTACATCCAGGCTCCATTCTATCTGAATGTTCCAATTAATCAATACCGTGACTGCTGTTTCCAGAAAGCTTCTCGCTGAATTCTGAAATCCTCTGCTTAAGGTTCACAGCTGCACACATGCTCTTCTGGGTGAGAGAAGATGAATAGCTCAGGGAAAAGTGATTCCCCTTCCTGCCCCGGAAACATGACCAGCTGATGAAGAAAAATGGCTCAGGACCTGCCTGCACCTCCCGAGAAACCTCCCACCTCCGAGCATTTCATGTAACAGCATCACCTGGCACAATGTATCAACACTGCGAATTTCCTGTGGTGCTTCCCGGCTGCTGGTAGCTTCCTCTCCAGTTTTTTGTAAAACTACAGCAATAACAATGGAAACGTGGCATTTCTTTGTTCCTAAAAAATGGTTTCACTGTTCGATTTCTTGAACTGGGTGGGATTTTCCCAGTTCACATGGTCTCTCAGAGGAAGCAGTAGGATGGGACATTTTAAAGCTCAACATTTGGACATATGAATCTGAAAACTGGGAACAGGCTACTGGGCCAGTGACAAGCCAGGACGGCAGGAGGATCAGAGGCCAGAAGTCAGGAACCCTGGCTCCCTCATGGTCCTCCCCACTCATCAGACCTGGGACCTTGGGCATCAATCTCCTGTCAGGTCCCTGGCCGTGTAAGGAGGGTGGGATGATTCTGTGTTCCGTGTGTAGGAGCACCCTGTTGTGACAACCCAGACTGCCTTCAGAAGCCACCAGGTGTCTCTGGAGGAGACGGCAGAATTGCCCCTGGTCAGTGACCTCGCGATGGTTGAGATGCTTTGGTGGCAAGTGCAGAAGAGATAGCTCACAAAACGTCATACCCACAGCTTGCACTGCTCAGGCCCCTCGCTCTCCACTTCCTAAGCTCCGTGTCCATTCTTGCTGAAAGAGGCCATGGGCAGCCCAGAAGGGAATGTCTTCACTCAAGCTTTGCGATTTTAAAGTTTTCATTGAAGTAAGACTCACCTTCGGGAGATGACACAGTCTGTACATTTTCATAAAGTGAACAGCCCGTGAGAATGTCCTCAGCACCCAGATCAAGCAGCAGGTGAGAGGGGAGCAGCTCCTGCCCTCAGGCAGTCCCCGAGCCCCTAATTGACCAGTCATGACTTCAGACAGTGAGATTGCTGTCAGAAGTTCTATCATCTTTCATTTTTCCATTTTCCAGTCTCAACTATGGAGGAGGACAGGAGCTAGAGGAAGGGTAAATGCATGCAGTGGTCCCCACCTCCGCTGTCCTCCTGAGCCGCTGACGCAAACAGGCGGGAGGGGCTGCTCGAAGACCTGGTCTGACACCCCTACCTGCAGGGCATGCTACTGCGTTCAGGTGGGCTCGTATCTAGGTTCGGTCCTGAGTGTGTAAAAGGACTGGGACAAGTTTGTAAAGGCGAGATTGCATGGGCCTGTTGATGGTAAGTACCTGCGAGATAACGAGTGTGACTGGGCCAGCAGCAGCAGGCCTGGCGCATGTGTCCGGATTCAGTGAGGTTTGCAGGAGTGGCCCTGAAGCCCCTCTCTCATGGTCACAGCTCAACTAATGTCCGTCCCAGCAGTTACTACCGTGGAGCGGCCTCTTCTGCTACTTGTCAGTCGAGGGTGATTTCTGCCTTGAGATGCTGTGTCTGGTGAAGCAAGGAGGAACTGGGAACTCTTCCACACCTGGGCTTATCCTTGGGGCACACATTGTGGAGGGGCAGCCAGGAGGCCCGGTTCTGTTCTGCATCACTGGGAGGCTTCATTTTGGGGATTCAGGTAAGTATTTGCTCAAGCAGCGTATAGTGGAGGGGAGGGCCAGACACAGCTCCTAATCCTGGCAAGTTATTCACTACTGTCAGCCTCAGTCTACCACCTAGGAAGTGGGCCTACAGGTCAGGCAGGTACTTAGCACAGAACCTGCAATAGAAAAATTTTACATATTTAATATAGTCTATATATGCATATAAATACTTAATGCTATATAAATATATGTTGTCATAGTACATATATGTAACAATAGCATTGTTTTTTTGAAACATGGGTTTCAAAACCATTTCTAATCATGAAGATTAAAACTTTGAAACGACATAGAACTAGGAAAAGAAAGGAGTGCATGTAGACCAAGTAAGTAGAAAACAGTGAATATTCAGTGTGTTGCTTGTGCGTGTTTCTCTTTGCCTATATATTTCTTTACTTAAAGTTTGGATCTTGCTGTACATAATGTTTGGAATCCCTCTTCCTTTAGCAACAAACTGTGGATGTTTTCCCCTGTGGTTAAACACTCTTCTTCAAAGCTGTGTTTAAGGGCTCATTATACTAGTATTCTGCCTGCCAGTTTCGGGGGCTTCGGTGGACTGAGCGATGCCTACAGACGCAGGGAAAAGAAGGTTTTTGGATGGCAAAATGTGCCCCGGCCCGCGGGGCAGCAACGAGGGCACGCAGGAACCACCTAAGAGAATGAAACAAACAAGGAACTCGAAGAACGGAGGCAAGACAAGGTTCTGATCAAGCCTCGTTTTTTAATTCGAGTGTTGCGGTATATAAGCACTCAGGAGGGGAGGGGTAGGATAAGGAGTTGCCATGGGATGATTGGTTGGGGACTGGGTATCTGTCCTAGCTGATTGGTTATTCTGATGTGGGGGGTTCTTCTGGCCCTTGGGCGCGCGGGCTTTCTTTGTCCTTGCTCTTTGTCCTTGCTCAATCAGGAAGTAGGGCTGACCAGGAAGTAAGACCGAACTGCTTTCATGGCTCCCGGCATCTCCTCCCTTTCTGTTTTTAAGCGGGAGTGGGCTTTAACTGAGCGAGGGAGTAGTGACCCGGCTCCTCCCGTGGGTTTCCCAAGCCCACAGGTAATGACTGTCTCCTCTTGTCTTCATGGCTGAATTATTTCCTGCTAATTCCTCTCTGTTGCAGGAATCCACATGGTCCTGGAGTTTTTTTTTGTTTGTTTTTTTTTCTGAAAATATACAAACATATTCTCGACCAAAAGTTAATAAAGGTGTCTTTTCTATAAATTTGACTTGGGATCCTTTTTATTTTTGCCCAACTAATTTTCCTTTGGCTTATTTTGACACCATGTGTGCTTTTCATGGGTGTCTTGCTGTTAGCATAACAAATGAAAATTAATTTTCAAAGTAAAAATTTTTCTAGATGTAATTTACTTACAAGGTATTTTTCCTTACATAATATTACTCCACTATCCTCCCTTTTTTTGATTTAATTATTAGGAGGCTTTTGGAAAATATATAATGCAGTCTTGATAACTTTAAATTTTAAGTTTTTGCACAAAAATATGACTGCTTTAGGTTCATTGCATGTTAAGCAATTTTACCATGAAATGAACTACAAATAGAAATTTTGGTTAATACTTTAGGAACAGCCTTTTGTACAATTAGCTTTTCTTGAATATTCCCTTATTTCATTTAGCCAATTTAAATTAATCTGAAAACTTGACCATTTTACTGTCAAATTTAATACTTTAACAACAATTTTAGTTAATGGAAAGGATTATATGCATCCTTGAGAAAGCCCTGAGCACTCCTAGATTTAGTCTAGATTTAGGTATAGGGCAGCTGCCATCAACCACTTCTCTGTTGCCTGGGTCTCAGTCTTAGCTGGGCCAAATCTGTTTGTTGCCTGGGTCCCAATCTGAGCTGGGCATGGGAAGCACGAAGCAGCCATGGAGCAGGAGACCTCCCTCAGAAGGGGCGAGTGTTCAAACCCCTGTAATGTTGGGGGGGGTGAGGATCTGTGCCACACCTCTGTTGACCCCCAAGTTCTCTCCTGATGGCCCCCTGCGACTGTGCCTGTCTTAGGTTGCCCCTCCCTTGAGGAGTCTTACCCGTCATTGACTAACCAGCCATCCTCCGGGGCCAAGCAGGGTGATGTAAGGTTCAGTTCTGTCTCCTTGGTAGCCTATGCCCCTATGGCCTCCATGCCCAGCACCTGCCTTGGGATCCTCTTGCCTACTGGCAGGGCCCTGGCATAGGTCACATATTTTGGGGAACCCAGGTTTTTTCTCCAGGGAAGGCCCAGCTCACGCCATTGTGCGAGAGACAGATCCATGGTGCCAGCCACTACGAGGCTTCAACCTAAAGCTCAGGCAACAGCTGTGGGCAATTGGATTGTGAGAAGAGGGTTTCTCTTGGCAAAATGGGCAAGAAGGGCCAATACAGAATGCTCAAGTACCTTCCCAAGAGGCCTTCCACACAGTGGAAGGGATTAAATCCTTTTATGTCCTTTTTATATTACTGCCAATCATTCAAAGAATTAGTTTGTAAGTTTGTTTGGAACAATTGTACAACATGCTGTTATAAAGCATCGAAAATTATAATGACATTGTAGAATAATTTCATGTAAGGATATTCTTTGCTTTAGGCCATGGCAATTCAATTTCAAACTGGCTGTCAATTTCTTTTTGTATAGACAAGGTCTAGTTACATTTTCTGTGCCTCTCAAATTTCTCCTTTTTTATTAAGCTGGAATTTTATTTTTTAAGAGTATCCCCATTAGCTAATTTGCATATACAGAGGGATCATGGGAAGCCTTCAGTAACTTTCTTAGAATACTTAATCAAATTGCTTACAAAGACATGGCTTATTCCAAAGGAAAGGGTTGGCCCCTACGGCTTCCAAGATGGCGGCCCCAGGGGGAGCGGCAAGACATGTGGCCATCATGGTGGCTGTCTAATCCATTCTTTTAAAAGACAGTCAAATTTATATTGCAGACAAACAAAAATCTCACTAGCTGTTTCTGGTCTTTATTAGAATTGTTTATAAAAATATTGGCTTTTCATTTAGCTGAAAACCTTGATTATAATTTAAAAAGCTAATATATTTAAGTAATTAAAGTAGGTATCTTCATTTAAAAAGCAAAGCAAATTTAGTAAATGTTTTTGTCTGATTCACAAGCAGCAAATGTTGCCCCGCCTCTTAGCTTAATTAAGAATGCAGGCAGCTATGGGCTTTTTGTCATTTTAAATTCTGCTGTTGGATTATAAGAAATATTTAGTTACTTCATTTCACCCTTCTTAGAGGACAAAACCTTCATAACATTTAAAATATATTTATTAATTTTTATTTGATAAGTCTTTCCATGCAATTTCAAGTATATTAGATCTGTTAAATTTAAAAAGATTTCCTTTAAGAAGAGAGAATAAATTTCTTGTATTACTCCGGGCCCTTGGAGCTTTCCAAGAATCATCTCTGTTAAAACCTTGAAATTTTAACATGGAAAAAATGATCAAATATATATATATATCCAAATATGATTTAAAGATTATAATACTTTTTATAATTATCTTAAGATATCAATTAGATTTTAAACTAGTTTTTGCATAGAAAAATTTGAATTAATCCTCTTTTTTAATTAGACCAATAATAAGCAACTTATTTTGAATTCCTAATTAGAGAAAACACAACATTTTATTTTCTCAAAAATAAGTTCTTATACTTTAGACATTTAATTACCACAACTATATAATTTCTCCCAATTTAATTTGCACTTTGAACTTTTAAAGCTGGCAAGTCAAATATATTTAGTATTTCCTAGATTAATAACACTTTACATTTTTAAGAAAAATACAAGACATAATCAATTAATAGATTCAATTCTGTCCTCTAGGTTTTTTATGAGGCAAATTTAAACTTTACTTTTTATTTGCCAGTAGCTCTGTAAAACTCGGTTTGGTTTATTCTAATGTAAATTACCACATTTTTCAAAGATGGTTCCTGGCAGGAAACTAGATTACCTGTCTTCTAGGGGAAGGGCGTCTACCCCTTCCTCCATTAACAAAGGGCGTAGCCAGTTACCTGGGCTACTTAGCTCTTTATAATTATTACATTATTTATCTATATTTCAACAATTTCTTTGAGATTCTAGAGTCAATTATAATTATTTTCAAGCATTCACTTTGGATAAATTCTATAACAGAGACAAATTTATTTTCTCGTAGGCCTTAAAAGTTAACTTTTTTAACAAGGTTCATTAGCATTGTATTTTAGCCGATAGGGCCTGGGGCGGGGCTTTAGTTTTAGTTTTTCGTCTGTTGGGGGGTGATTTTGTTGAGGGAGGAGTATTCTGTTGGGTAGGACTTAGGGTGGAAAGCTCAGCCTCGAGGGCTTGAATTTCTTTAATAAGTTGGACATGCTCTCGTTTCTGCTGTAAAATTTCCTTTAAAGAAGAAACTTCTCGAGCAAGGGTTATTTTAGCTTGTCTGATGGGGTCAGATGGACGGGAGTTAAAATCTGGAAGAGGAGAAGGATGAACTAGGGAATTGGGATTATAGGGTGGCGGTCTATGAAGCGCCGGGGCAGTTAGGCGCCAAGGGTCATCATGATAGCGAGCCGCCTCCTCATCTAAGGTTTCTTGTTCTTCTGGGGTTAGGTGATCTGAATGATCTCTTTTAAAGGTAAGCGAGGGGTAGATATTGGGGATTTTTTCTTGTGGCTTTTCTGGTTCTTTTTTAATATTTAAAGGTTTTTGGTCTTTAGGGGTCTCTGGGGGTTCTCCTGGGAGATCTATAATGACTGAAGGGCATGTTGAGGGGGGACGGGAGTTTTCCTTAAGAATCTCCTCTCCTGTTTTGATGACCTCTTCAACATCAGGGTCTTGAGAATGGATTTTTAGAATGTCATGAATTAAGTTCCAATAAGAAAAAGCAGTAACGGGAATCTTCTCAGGGCCAAGGGCCCGATAAAAATCCTGTAGGGCATCTCCTACCCGTTCCCAGCGTTTTTGATTAATAGTTCCTTCTAGGGGGAACCAAGGGCAGGTATCATGAACAAACTCAAAGAACTGCCTAAGGTCTTTTCTTTTAACCCTTATTCCTCGCGCTCTGAGGGATATCTTGACACCGTCAAGGAACATTTCATGGGCACTCAAAGAATTCCCCATTATTGGTCGACTGGATGGCTCTCCGAGTGACTCCTTCCCCCACGTAAGCCTCTGGGACGTATAACCCCCGTTCCAGGTCAGCCTGAATTTTCCCGTCAACCCAGGGATTCAGGCGGAATTACTCTCTTTTCGACTCTACCCTTTACTCCCTTGCTTGCGTGAAACAGTCGGTAGGTATAATCCGCCTACACGGATCCACACAGACGGGAAGACCCCTTTTGCCCTTTTCAGGGAGTAGGAATTCCCTTTGTTGAGTCTGTGAGGTGAACGACCTTTTGTTCAAAGCAAGCTCAAGGTTTTAAGAGTAGATCTAATTGGAGAGAATTTGTGACAAGAAAGCCGGGCGACGATACTAATTCAAGTGAATCAGAGTTCTCACAGCCAGAGATGGGTACCTTTCATTCTTCCCCAAATCGGCAAGTGAGTGCTTATTAGTGGGCAGGAAAGAATCGACCAAGAGAGCCAATAATAGCAGTCGAGCAAAAAGGGGTGAAATGTTCTGAAATCTTGTTTGAAAAATCGTCTACCTACCTTCCTCCGATCTGTCTCACGGCGGGTGGGACCCTGGCGATCTAATGCTGAGTCTTCACTCGCGGGTCCTCACGGCGACTCTGGGGGGGTGCCTGGCCAGGGCTTCTCCGGTAGACGTTCTCGTCGGGGGTCCCCAGGTCGCCCCACGTTGGGCGCCAGATGCCCCGGCCCGCGGGGCAGCAACGAGGGCACGCAGGAACCACCTAAGAGAATGAAACAAATAAGGAATGTGAAGAACGGAGGCAAGACAAGGTTCTGATCAAGCCTCGTTTTTTTATTCGAGTGTTGCGGTATATAAGCACTCAGGAGGGGAGGGGTAGGATAAGGAGTTGCCATGGGATGATTGGTTGGGGACTGGGTATCTGTCCTAGCTGATTGGTTATTCTGATGTGGGGGGTTCTTCTGGCCCTTGGGCGCGGGCTTTCTTTGTCCTTGCTCTTTGTCCTTGCTCAATCAGGAAGTAGGGCTGACCAGGAAGTAAGACCGAACTGCTTTCATGGCTCCCGGCAAAAATGTGCACGAGTTGTCTATGGGGAGATGGCAACGGGAAGCATGGTGCCCCCCGCCCTAGGGGCTCCCCGGAGATGCCAGCTGCTGGGCCCTCGCCCAGGCCTTCTCCACACCATTGTCAGTGTCCATGTTGAGTCCATTTTTCTTATTAATTTTAGGAGTTTTTTATATAGTCTAGATCAGCCCTGGGCAAACTACGGCCCGCGGGCCAGATCCAGCCCGTTCGGCTGTTTTATCCGGCCCGCAGAGCCGAAAGAGCGGAGGGTTCTCTTGCTCTCCCCTCCACTCCTTCACCAGCAGCAGTGTTAACATGGCAACGTCGGGAAACACGGCCGCAGCTCCTTCTTCTGAGTGGGCGGATTTATATCCGCCCATTCAGTAGAAGGAACAACCTCTCAATCTTCCAGAGGCTCCTTGTAATGCCCGCGGACACGTCCCCCGACATCACCCTGGGAATGCGTAGACATGTTATCGTGGTGATGTAGGGAGACATGCCCCTGGAGAGCACAGTATCAGAGCATTAGCTAAAAAGGAAACCAACAACACTGTTTCCACTGAAGTTGATGTTTTAAAGACCAAAAACCTTTCAACGCAGTCTACATTGCCATCTACATCTACGTCCCAGGCATAATTTGGAAGTTGCACTAAAGAAAATGTTTAATTTACTGTTTACACATTTTGTTCTTTTCTATTTGTTTTAGTTTTAAATTATTTTATTATATTTAAGTTTAATTTGAAAGGCTTTTGTACTTTTCCTTTGTTAGACAATTTTATTTTGCCTTTGCCATCTTCAATATAAGGTATGTTATTGTGCTATGATTCCTCCATTTTCTGAAGTTTCAAATTATAATAATTAGTGTTTACATTCTTCTTGTTAAAATGTTTGAAATGAATAAAACTATTGAAATTAAAAAAAGACCGTACCCTTTTATGTAATGATGTTTACTTTGAATTTGTATTAGTTCACACAAACACTCCATCCATGCTTTTGTTCAGGCCCTCCGGTCCAGTTTAAGAACCCATTGTGGCCCTTGAGTCAAAAAGTTTGCCCACCCCTGGTCTAGATACTATTTCTTTGTCATTTATATGCATTGCAAAGACATTTTTAGATTGGAACTTGTCTTTAATGTTGCATATGTTGTTTTCTGTCAAAGAGAGATTTTAAAGTTGAGATGGTCATAGTCATCAGTCTTTTCTTTCATGGGTTGTGCTAAATGGCCAAGTGTATAAAGCGTGGGGTTTTCAAGAAGTCAAGGGGGGAGGATATTCTCGTGGGTGACTCGTGTGTCTACATATTAGGGCGAGATGACTTGTGCATCGTGGGCAGGTGCCCAGAGGCTCTGTGGCTCTTCTTTTAAAAACTTTCCTCCAGACACCATTGGTTTCTCTAGTATCAAACCTGGAGGCAAGAGCAGGCAGCATGTTCCTCTGCCCCGGGGGTGACTGACTTGGAGGACTTAAGCCCCTTAACGCAGAGGGACAGAGGGCCTGTGTTAGGGAGCGTGCTCAGCATTGGGGGCCACGTCACTGCTCTGAAGATCCATCGCTGTGTCCCTGAGCTGCGGGGGAATAGCAGTGGCATAGGTTGTTCCTGTTTATTATTGTTCCTGGGTAGTAATTGTCTGTGTGAGTTTCTGTTGCAGATAATCTGAGGAACTGGCGACCCCTCTGAGACAGATCACCTGGGATGCGCACTGTCTGCTTCTGGGCTGGCCTCCGTCCTCACAAGGGGATGAAGCACACAGCTGCTGTAAGAAATAGACTCCTTCCCTGGAAGTTTCAGCCCAAACACGAAGACTCACAGGTTCTACTCTGATTTACCACCCTGGGAACCCTGGAGAGGTCCAGCCAGTGGCCAGCTGGACCCGTGCCCTGGGGCGGGGCATGCTCGTACTGCCCTCCCTCCACCCCCACAACCTCCTCACATCCAAGCTGCCTCTGTTCACACAACTCACCTGGAGTGTGCAACAAGAAGCCAGGGGAGGGAGGGAGGAAGGGAGGAAGGGAGGGAGGAACATTCTCATTCTTGACTTCTCTGTCTTCGTCTGAGGTTATTTCTTAGGATATTTTCCTGCCAGTTAGATGGCCGCAAACACCCCCATAGCAGGACTGTTCCTTTCCCATCGCCCCTTTACCTGACCACTAGTAAGCATCACCACTTTCAGAGTAGTCCCCAAGCTTCCAAGTGAGGGCTTGCATGCTGTCATTGAATTCATTTTGTTTCTGGTGAGTTTGAACATTGGCATTTCTTTTGTGCCTCACCTGTTCATATTTTAACCATCTTCTTATGGGGGAGCTTTTTGTTTTCTTATTGAGGAGATCTCTTTCTGTGTTAGAAACATTACACATGTAATGCAAACATTCCTGCAACCATACTTCCCATTGGACTCTGTGGAATTTACTTTGATGTAAGTTATGGAGTAGGAATCCAACTTTGTTTCATCCTAAATGATTAACTGGTTGTCACATCTATTGAATTACCCACTTTTGTGCTATTGATTTTAAATGTCACTCTTATCACACACTATACTTGGTTTGTCTCTAATTTTTATTTTGGTCATCTTTATTATTGTTCCTGGGTAGTAATAGACGATTCTATGCTTTGTTGAGACAAGCCACTCCCATGCCATTACCCTCATCTCTCTCCACTCCCTCCTTCTCCCTCCTTTTCCCTCCTCTCTCTCTCTCTCTCTCTCTCTCTTTTACTGGTAGGTGGATCTCATACATTTATTCTTCTTGATAAACTTCAGAAACCTGCTGTCAAGCTTCAGAAAAGCTCATGTTAGGATTTCAGTTGGAATTTCATTATATTTATAGTTTAATTTTAAAAGTTTTGCTGTTCTCGGAGTGAAAAAATGGCGGCGGAATAGACAGACGTGTTCCGAGCCTTGTCCCGGAGCAGAAAGAAAGAACAGCTGAGGGTCGCACTAGGAGTGTTTGTTGGCAAGTTGGGGGACAGCTGAACTCCAGAAGAAGGTGGGAGACTGCTAGACGGGGTTCCCCTGACCTGGCAGCTCCCACTGCGGCTGGGTCCCCTCCCAAAGCTGCGGGCTTGGATGCTGAGTCGCCGCCATCTGGAACCGGAAAGTGGAGCTTATCGGAAGCCTGAGAATCCACAACTGCGGCACCCACGGAACAGCTGCGAGCCCCAGAACAACGCTCCCCAATTGGCGCAAACACACGGGTTCAGAGGAGCTCTACACTCCACCACGGAAAGGTCAGATTTCGCCTAGGATAAGGTGAGGTCTCTGGTCCCAGCGCGAGAGAGGAATGCGCGTTTTGCGGGAGCTGGAGGACCAGGGAAGTCTGTGCCTAGAAAAATCGGTGGCTGCTGGGGCTGGCGTGATCTGTGAATGTGGAAGGGGGTCCTCAGAGCTGCTAACAGAAGGGCTCTCTAAAAAGCAACCCATTTTGATCTGAAGTGCAGGGACACCCTAAGAATTTCAGGGAGTGCGCACACTTGGGCTTTTTCCTCTTGAAATTCTTGCTTCTGATTACTAAGCCCAATTCATAGGTTCACCCAGTTGGGGACACCCTGGGAGACTGCAGGGGAAAGTTGTTTTTCTGGAACCTGGGGATCGGAGCGGGGAGTGACCATCGGAGAGCCAGCTCTGAGGCAGCCCACTCCCACAAACCGGGGAAAGAAGGCTCTAACACTCCCTAGAGAGGCCATAGATAAACCCGGAAGTCAATCCAGAAACACTGCCACCCAGGGGCTGAATCACAAATTGACTCTTGTGTAATAAAAAATAAAGGAATACGAATTAAGACACACCGCCTGCTTAAAATCAGGACTGGCTTACATCACTGAAGAGCAGTGGAACGCAGGGAACTGCAATACTGTCCGGACTGAGAAACAGGCGTGCCAAACAGAACAACAGAGGAAGTGAATGACCTTCACTACTCCACATTTTATTTTTATTTTTTATTTTTTTATTTTCATTTTTTGCATCTTTTACTCAAGAAACTAATTTTTTTCATCACTTGATTTTACCTTTTTAATTATTACATTTTTATTTTCAATCCGTATTATTACTACTGCTATTTTATCTTTTTTTCTTTCTTTTTTTAAGTGTCATTTTATTTTCTCTTCATTTTGTTTTGGGATTAATGTTCTACATTCTATTTTTATCTTTCCTTTAGCATCATTTTACTCTATCTCAAATCTACCTTTATGCCATCACTCTCTTCCTCACTTTTCCCTTTTCAGTGTCCTGTTTATCTTACCCCTTTCCTGCTTTAGATTTTCCCTATACTTTCTGTTTATCCCCTTTTAAAATTTCACCCTACTTATATATCTAATCTCCAATTCCCTGCTCCAAGTCCATACACACCTCTCTCTTCGCTGTCTTAACTATCCAAAAAATTGTTTTCCTCTCTGTCCTTTTGTTGTTGTTCGTTTGAATGTAGATTATATCGAATTTTTATGCTTTTTTGTGAGATTGTTTTGCTTATTCTTCTTTTGTTTATTTTTTTGTTTGTTTAGTGCTTCTGTTTTCCCTTGCCTCACTCAATATTAGTTGGTGTTGTAGTTTGTATTAATCCCCAGGTACTTGTTGCTGGCATTTGCTGGGATAAGTGATTGTTCTATTGGAGTTTTATCCCCAATATATATAGTCTGTTTCCCTTTCTCTCTTAGTCTCTTTCTTGTCTCTCTTACTTTTTTTTCTTCTTTTTTTCCCTTTTCCCAATTTCATTTTGACACCCCTTTTTTTCTTCTTCTTCTTTCTTTCTTTTTCCTCTTCTTCTTTCTCTACTATCCCCGAATTTGCCTTTCTCTGGTGGTCACCTTTATTGGAGGTTATTAATATCGTGAATACATTTCTGTTCAGTGCCTTGTGTGTTGTACCTGGTAGTGCTGTATTTTGTGCCTTTAAATCGACGCAGGAGAGTGAGAACTACATAACCAGACACCCAGAGAAGAGAGACCATGGGGAGACAAAGACACAGCCCGCATATGAAAGAAAAGCAGGCATCACCAGAAAAGGAAGTACACGAAATGGAAGCAAGCAACCTTCCAGAAAAAGAATTCAGAGAAATGGTCATAAGGTGGCTGAAAAGAATGGAAGACAAATTTGACAATATGAGCAAGAACCAAGAGGAAATGAAGAAGAACCAAGAAGAAATGAAAAATGACATCGCTGCTGTAAAGAACTCAATAGAAAGCATCAAGAGTAGACTAGAAGAAGCAGAGGACCGCATCAGTGAGCTAGAAGACAAGATGGGAAAAAATACCCAAGTAGAGCAACTTCTAGAAAAAAAAATTAAAAGGCAGGAGGAGAGCCTAAGGGAACTTTGGGACAACACGAAACAAAACAACATCCGCATAATAGAGGTTCCAGAAGGAAAGGAAGCTGAGCAAGGAATAGAAAACCTACTTGAAGAAATAATGACAGAAAATTTCCCTGATATAGAGAAGAAAAAACCCACACAAATCCAAGAAGCTCACAGAGTCCCAAGCAAAATGAACCCCAAAAGACCGACGCCAAGACACATTATAATTAAATTGGCAAACACCAACGACAAAGTAAGAATCTTAAAAGCGGCCAGAGAGAGACAGAAAGTTACATACAAAGGAACCCCCATCAGACTAGCAACTGATTTCTCAACAGAAACTCATCAGGCCAGAAGGGAATGGAATGAAATATACAAAGTCATGCAAAGGAAGGGTCTGAATCCAAGAATACTGTACCCAGCAAGGCTGTCAATCAAAATTGAAGGTGAAATCAGGAGCTTCACAGACAAAAAAGGACTAAGGGAATTTAATACCACCAAACCAGCAATGCAAGAAATGCTAAAGGGTCTGCTGTAAAAAAAAAAAAAAAAAAAAAAAGAAATAGGAAGCGAAGAAGGAACACAGGTGTAAAGAATAGGAATGGCGACAAATAAGTACCTATCAATAATAACTTTAAATGTAAACGGATTAAATGCCCCAATCAAAAGACATAGGGTAATGGATTGGATAAGAAAACATGACCCATATATCTGCTGTCTACAAGAAACCCACCTCAGAAAAAAAGACGCACACAGACTGAGGGTGAAGGGATGGAAAAAGGTTTTCCAGGCAAATGGAACTGAAAAAAAAGCTGGGGTAGCAATACTTATATCTGACAAATTAGATCTCAAACTGAAGGACATAACAAGAGATAAGGAAGGCCACTTCATAATACTAAAGGGAGCAATCCAACAAGAAGAAATAACTCTGGTAAACATATATGCACCCAATACAGGAGCACCCAAATACATAAAAAAACTCCTGGAGGATATCAAGGGAGAGATTGACAGCAATACAATCATAGTAGGAGACTTCAATACCCCACTATCACCATTGGACAAATCCTCTAAACAAAAAATCAGCAAAGAAACATCAATCCTAAATGACTCACTAGACCAGATGGAATTAATTGACATCTTCAGAACATTTCACCCCAAAGCCACAGAATATACATTCTTCTCAAGTGCACATGGGTCATTTTCAAAGATAGACCATATGTTGGGACATAGGCAAAGTCTCTTCAAATTCAAGAAGATAGAAATCATATCAAGCATCTTCTCAGACCACAGTGGCATAAAACTGGAAATCAACTACAATAAAAACAACCCAAAGAAATCAAACACATGGAGACTAAACAGCATGCTATTAAACCATGACTGGGTTACCAGAGAAATCAAAGAAGAAATAAAAAACATCATGACAACAAATGACAATGAAAACACTACAATCCAAAATCTATGGGACACAGCGAAAGCAGTCTTGAGAGGGAAGTTCATAGCTCTACAAGCCTACTGCAAAAAACAAGAAACAGGGGTAATAAATTACCTAACCCAACAACTCAAAGAGTTAGAAAAAGAGCAACAAGAAAAGCCCAGTGTAAGCAGAAGGAAGGAAATAATAAAGATCAGAGCACAGATAAACGACATAGAGACCAAAGAAACAATACAAAAGATCAACAAAACCAAGAGCTGGTTCTTTGAAAGGATAAACAAGATTGATGAACCTCTAGCCAGGCTCACCAAGAAGCAAAGAGAGAGGACCCAAATAAACAAAATCAGAAATGAAAGAGGTGAAATAACAACAGATCCCGCCGAAATACAAAGGATTGTTAAAAAATACTACGAACAACTCTATTCCAACAAACTGGACAACCTGGAGGAAATGGACATATTCCTAGAAAAATATAACCTTCCAAAACTCAATCAGGAAGAATCTAAACAGCTCAATATGCCAGTAACTATGGAAGAAATTGAAGCAGTCATCAAAGAGCTTCCGGCAAACAAAAGCCCGGGGCCAGACGGCTTCTCAGGAGAGTTTTACCAAACATTCAAGGAAGAACTAAAACCTATCCTCCTCAGACTATTCCAAAAAATTCAAGAGGAAGGAACACTTCCAAGCTCCTTCTATGAAGCCAGCATCACCCTAATACCAAAACCAGATAAAGACAACACAATGAAAGAGAATTACAGGCCAATATCCCTCATGAATGTAGATGCCAAAATCCTCAACAAAATTCTAGCAAATCGGATCCAGCAGTACATCAGAAAGATCATACACCATGACCAAGTAGGGTTTATCCCAGGAATGCAAGGATGGTTCAATATCCGAAAATCAATAAATGTGATACATCACATAAACAAATTGAAAGATAAAAATCACATAGTCATATCAATTGATGCAGAAAAAGCATTTGACAAAATCCAACACCCTTTCTTGATAAAAACTCTCAACAAGGTGGGAATAGAAGGATCATACCTCAACATAATAAAAGCTATATATGATAAACCCACAGCTAACATCATACTCAATGGGCAAAAACTAAAACCATTTCCCCTAAGAACAGGAACAAGACAGGGATGCCCACTCTCACCACTCCTGTTTGACATAGTACTGGAAGTATTAGCCATTGCAATTAGACAAGAAGAAGAAATAAAAGGCATCCAAATTGGAAAAGAAGAAGTAAAGCTGTCCCTATTTGCAGATGACATGATATTGTACATAAAAAACCCGAAAGACTCTATCAAAAAACTAACAGACTTAATAAATGAATTCGGCAAGGTAGCAGGATACAAAATTAACGCCAAGAAATCTATGGCATTTCTATACACCAACAGTGAACTTACAGAAAGAGAGACTAAAAAAGCAATCCCATTTTCCATCGCACCAAAAAAATTAAGATACTTAGGAATAAACCTAACCAAGGAGGTAAAAGACCTATATGCGGAAAACTACAGGACACTGAAAAAAGAGATAGAGGAAGATGTAAACAGATGGAAGAACATACCATGTTCATGGATTGGTAGAATCAACATCATCAAAATGTCCATACTACCCAAAGCAATCTATAGATTCAATGCACTCCCCATTAAAATACCAACAGCATATTTCACAGACCTAGAAAGAACTCTCCAAAAATTCATCTGGAATAAAAAAAGACCCCGAATAGCCACAGCAATCCTGAGAAAGAAGAATAAAGTAGGAGGGATCTCAATACCAGATTTCAAGCTGTATTACAAAGCCACTGTTCTCAAAACAGCCTGGTACTGGCACAAGAACAGACATATAGATCAATGGAATAGAATAGAGAATCCAGATATCGACCCAAACCAATATGTGCAATTAATATTTGACAAAGGAGGCATGAGCATACAATGGAGTCAAGACAGTCTCTTCAATAAATGGTGTTGGGAAAATTGGACAGATACATGCAAAAAAATGAAACTAGATCACCAACTTACACCATACACAAAAATAAACTCAAAATGGATACAGGACTTAAATATAAGACGGGAAACCATAAAAATACTAGAGGAATCCACAGGCAGCAAAATCTCAGACATATGCCAAAAGAACTTTTTCAGTGATACTGCCCCTAGGGCAATGGAAGCCAAAGAGAAAATAAACAAATGGGACTACATCAAAATAAAAAGCTTTTGCACAGCAAAAGAAACCATCAACAAAACAACAAGAAACCCCACTGTATGGGAGAACATATTTGCAAATGGTATCACTGATAAAGGTTTAATTTCCAACATCTACAGGCAGCTTATACAACTTAATAAAAGGAAGATAAATGATCCAATAAAAAAATGGGCAACGGACCTAAATAGAATCTTTTCGAAAGAAGACAGAAGGAAGGCCAAGAGACACATGAAAACATGCTCAAAGTCACTTATTATCCGAGAGATGCAAATCAAAACGACAATGCGATACCATCTCACACCTGTCAGAATGGCTATCATCAACAAATCAACAAACGACAAGTGTTGGCGAGGATGCGGAGAAAAAGGAACCCTCGTGCACTGCTGGTGGGAATGCGGACTGGTCCAGCCACTGTGGAGAACAGTATGGAGTTTCCTCAAAAAACTGAAAATGGAACTCCCATTTGACCCAGTAATCCCACTCCTAGGAATATATCCTAAGAAACCAGAAACACCAATCAGAAAAGATATATGCACCCCTATGTTCATAGCAGCACAATTTACAATAGCTAAGATTTGGAAACAGCCTAGGTGCCCGTCAGCAGATGACTGGATCAGAAAACTATGGTACATCTACACAATGGAATACTATGCTGCCATAAAAAAGAAGGAATTACTACCATTTGTAGACACCTGGATGGAATTAGAGAACATTATGCTAAGTGAAATAAGCCAGTCAATGAAAGAAAAATACCACATGATCTCACTCATTTAGAGATAATGAAAAACATTATAAACTGATGAACCAAAAGATAGTTACAGAGGCAGTAAAGCATCAAACAGAGTGTCTAATTACAGCAGTAAGGTTAGGGAGAGGTGGGGGAAATAAGAGATCAACTGAAGGACTTGTATGCATGCATATAAGAGTAACCAACGGATGCAAAACATTGGGGGGTGAGGGCAGGTATGGGAGTGGGGTGGGGGGGGCAATGGTAAGATATGTACACATATAATACCTTAATAAAAATTTGGAAAAAAAAAAAAGTTTTGCTGTTCTCACCACATCATATCTTTTTGTTCAAGGATATGATCTGCATCTCTCCATTTCTTCATCATCTTTTGCATCCGCAGTAAAGTGTCACACTATTTCCCATGAGGTCCTGTACATTTCTTGTTGAGATTATCCTGAGGTATGTTATATTTTTGTGGCTATTACACATGAAATTCTTACTATATTTTTCTAGGTGGTTATTGCATGGATTTAGGGAATTCCCGTTAGTACCTCAAAGCTTTTTGATGATTCTCTGTTTCCAGGTAGGCTTTGTTGTGTTTTGTGGGGAGGGCTATGAAAATAGTAACCTTTGTCTCTGTATTTCCAACAGCTCATTTTGGAGAGTTTCATTACTTTTGATAGAACAATGATCATTACAAAGTGGTGGAGATTCTTTCTTACCTTTTAATGGACACTATAATTCTGTAAGTATTTCACTGTTCAGTGTGGCATTGCATGAAGAAGGTTATTCTTTACAATGACAGCACATTTCCTTCTGATTTGATTGTATTAAGAAGTTTAAAAAAAGGTTTTGTCAGAAATGAATGTTGAATTTCATCAGCTGCCTTCCCATGCCTGCATGTGTGTAGGAGGTAATGATAAAATTTTCTTATTTAACCTCATAGTATATATTATTCTAATTACATATGCTTTTGCAACTACTTCTTCTGCCTTTAACTTGTCTTCATCACTTTGTTGGTGTGTCTTTTGTAGACACACTTGGGTATGTATGTACCAATATGAGAATTTTATCACTTACCAGGAAGTTTAGCCCAGTTGGTCTGTTGTTGTAATGGGTATGATTTGCTCACCTTCATTTTGTCATCCCATTTCCTGTCCTTATACTTCCTGGTAGTTTTCTTGGCCGTAAGATTATATTGTTTTTTATCATTTTTCTCATAATCTTAAAGATATGTGTCCTGTTTTTTATTGCCATTAATAGTTACCTTTAATTATTAACACCTACATTTCTATTTTTGTTATTATCACTATCAAGAATAATATGTACCCATTGTATCCCCTTCTCATAATACAAGGAATACACCAGTTAAGAAAATTTTGGCTAAAAGAAACAAGCTGTGCTCACTATATCTTGAATAACTAAGGGTTTGTTTTATTTTTTTTAAATATATATTTTATTTATTTCAGAGAAGGGAGAAGGAGAGAGAGAGAAACAACAATGATGAGAAAGAATCATCGATGACACGCCCCCTACTGGGGATTGAACCTGCAACCCAGGCATGTGCCCTGATCCAGAATCGAACCATGACCTCCTGGTTCATGAGTCAATGCTCAACCACTGAACCACACTGGCCAGGCAAGGGTTTGTTTCCTTAAATGACAAGCAGTCAAGAGACAGCTCTTGGCACTGGTTCCGTAGCTCAGCAGCCTCAAAACCAATGCCTCTGCCCTTCTCTTCCTCATGGTGACAAAGTGGCTGCCACTGCTTCTGTCATCAAACTCCGTTCGAGGCAGGAAGAACAAGTGAAGTTAGTGCTGCTGTTTCTGTGTCAGGAGTTCCAGACCCCTAGAAGGCTCTGAGTGGTGTCTCACTGGCCAGGACTTCGGTGGGTCCCTCCCCGAAAACGCAGAGCATGTGCAGAGGGAGCACCTCTCCTGCCCGAGTAGAAAGGTGGCGAGGAGGCAGGGCTTCAGCTTGAGAGGCAGAAACTCATTCTTGTTTCCTCCCATCACACTGCCCTGCATGGGGATGCCCTCACAATGAACATTTTTTTCTACAAATTATGACACAGCATTTAGGTCATCAGCTACAACAGAGGGGAATTTCACAGTTTCCCAGCACACAGTAGGGGGTAAAAACATCAGTTGAGCCACTTGTTCAGCCTACATACGAATCACCTACTTTTGAGGGACTCAGCTTAAATTGGCAAATTTCATGTATTTTATTCTCTGATCTCATTTTTCATCTGCATTTTATTCCAACATTATTGCCTTTTTTATTCCAAGTAATAACAAAATACATTTCCTTCCAAACAGTTTGTACTGAGTTATCTGTGAAAACAAGTTCCTTCAATAAGCTGCACACACAAGGAACACTGCCCCGCGTCAGGGACCCACAGACCCTGGGTGTGGGCCTGCGCTCGGGGGAGCCTCTGCGCTGAGGCTGCTGTGGGGTGGTTGGCGCATGGCGCTGGAGCACCGCTGGCTTAGGGTGAGGCTGAGGCGTGTAGCTTGTCTTTCTCAGGTCACTGCCTCCGACCACGTGCACAGTGAAACAAACTCATTTAAAGACAGGAGTCTCTCTGCAGTATGGCCCGTTATAGTCACTTACGTTGCAGAATATAAGTCACGTGGACATAGCCCTTACTTAGACAGAAACTAAGGGAAAGTTAGTTCTAGAAAGCACGAGGAGTGTGCATCTGTGGGTTTCAGAGGAACTCCAAAGTCTGTGCCTGGCTCTTCCCCGCAAGCTGCTTCCATGCTCTCCGAGCCTCCGTTTATAAAGTTTTGTACATTTTTACAATTTCAATGATGACATCAGGGTTGGTACATGATAGGGTTCTGTGAGGATTGGGAGTGTATGCAAGGTCTCAGCATACTAAACAGTCATTTTAACATGGCAGGTATCACCTTTCTCAGTAAACCTTCCCCTTGATGTTGGTGACTGACCAAGTGGAAACCTGAACTCAGGAGACTCTGCTCAGATCGCGCATGGCCTGCATTTCTGTCCCACCCCGTCCAGGTGCCATGGCACCATCACACCCACTGGCTTCCAGTGGAGGAGCCGGGCCCACCACCCCAGCTGGGAGCAGCCTGGCTTCTCCTGTGCCCAGGTGGGGTCACCTGTGAGATAGGTGTGCACACCTGGTTCAGGATAGTGTCACCTGGGTGGGCTCATGTGATGGATTCTGACCAATAGGAGGTGGAAACCTAAATATCAGATATGGTCACCCTGCCTCTTTAGTATTTGATAAACTATCTGAAGAAGAGACAAGTAATATAATGCCCTTCCCAATATTTTTGCCAGTTCCCAGGGGAGCTGCCAGTTCGTGGGGTCCCCTTTGACCCCAGCCTCCAGCGTCTAGTTGGTTTTTGAGTTATTGAAGCACCCCTGCACATGTGGCCATGCTGGCACCCTGTTGCCCACTGTGGACCAGCTCTGTCCTCCATCAGCAGGACACAGCTCCCTCCGAGCCGGCGAGGGCAAGCAAAGCACCCGGTTATCTATTGCTGAGCACACGCCACCCCAAACTTCGTGGCTTCAAACATCAACAATCATCTATGTTGCCTATGAATATCCCAGGAAGGCTCACTATCTGGCTAGAAAACAGGTGTGACCGTTGTTGGGTGGTGAGGGAGGACGGTTAGACCTTCATTCCTATCTGGGCAGTCTCTCTGCGGGGGGGGGGGGGGGGGGCGGGGGGGCACTCGGGATCCCTTCCAGTGTGGCGGGATCCTAAGAACAAGGGTTCCCAGGCATGGGAAGTAGGGTCTGGACCAGACCTGAGGAGAGCATCACTTGGTCTCCCTTCTGTTTGTCAAGTAGCCACAGGAGCGCATCCCTCAAGGAGTCACTGGGATGGAAGCCATCTGAAGCCCACCACACTTGGGAGTCAGGAAGAGTTTTCAGCTCATCACCACCAACAGCGCCAACCGGATGTCAGGTCCTTACAGGTTCCAGCGGGGTGGGGCTGGCTCTACCACCTCATCCTCGCCTCTTCCCTGTTTCTCACCTCCACATCCCTGTGCCTCTCCAACGCACAGCAACCTGCCAACCTCTTCACTCCCTGATTCCTGTTCTCCTTGTTTTAGGACCTCCGTTACCCCTGTGGCCTTTAAGGTATATTTCTAAAAAAAGACACCTCTTCTTAAGAGAAGGCAATTACCAGCTATCAGAACAACGTGCGTTATTGCCCTGCTATCAAGAAAATGTAATTAAGTGAAACATGGACTCATGACCTGCCCCTTGGCCCCTGCCTCTGCTGCTTCTCCTCTCCTCTCCTTCCCCCTTTTCCCACCTTCCTCCCCTCACCTTCCTCCTCCCCATCCTCCTCCTTTCACTAATCCTCTTACCCCACCCTCCTACCTCACCCTTCTCCTCCCTCACCCTCCTCCCTTCACCAGTCCTCCTCTCCCACCTCCTCCCCCACTCTCCTCCCCTGTCCCTCCTGCCCACACTCACTCTGCTGCAGGCCCAGCAATTTCCTTGCAAGTGCCTCCAAGATGGCACACACCCTGCATGTCAGGGCCTCTTTTGTAGGAGCTGGGCGTGGCCTGTTCTGTTCAAGGCTGTGTTTTCGGCACCTAGGACAGTTCCTGGCATATTGTGGGTGCAGATTATGAAAGACATGAATACAAATATGGTAGGAATTGTCTAGTAAAGATTGGGAAGATAGCTAAGGTGACCACCCCCCACCTCCTACCCCAGTTTACCCAGGACTGAGGGGTTTCCCCAGATATGGGGCTTTCAGTGCTGAATCTGAGAAAGTCCCAGGGATGAGTTTGTCACCCTAATGACAAACCCCCAAATGTGCTCAGATTTTAAAGCTGCCGTGGGAGTGAGACCACAGGGCTTTGCAGGGATGTCAACGGGAGTGGTTGTCCCCAGTCCTGCACCCTTGGTTCCCAGCCCCCTGCGTCCAGCCCCAGCACCCTGGTCTGTATGGGTGAGCCCCTGCATCCAAGCCCAGCACCCTGGTCTTTAAGGGTGAGCCCCTGTGTCCAGTCCCAGCACCCTGGTCTTTATGGGTGAGCCCCTGTGTCCAGCCCCAGCACCCTGGTCTGTATGGGTGAGCCCCTGCATCCAAGCCCAGCACCCTGGTCTTTAAGGGTGAGCCCCTATGTCCAGTCCCAGCACCCTGGTCTGTATGGGTGAGCCCCTGTGTCCAGCCCCAGCACCCTGGTCTTTAAGGATGAGCCCCTGCATCCAAGCCCAGAACCCTGGTCTTTATGGGTGAGCCCCTATGTCAGTCCCAGCATCCTGGTCTTTATGGGTGAGCCCCTGTGTCCAGTCCCAGCACCATGGTCTTTATGGGTGAGCCCCAGCGTCCAGCCACAGCACCCGGGTCTTTATGGGTGAGCCCCTGCATGTAGCCCCAGCACCCTGGTCTT
The DNA here is from genome assembly GCF_963455305.1 of Plecotus auritus. Taxonomy (NCBI): domain Eukaryota; kingdom Metazoa; phylum Chordata; class Mammalia; order Chiroptera; family Vespertilionidae; genus Plecotus; species Plecotus auritus. The sequence continues at coordinate 96,232,702 of NC_137782.1, forward strand.
TATGGGCGATCCCCTGCATGTAGCCCCAGCACCCTGGTCTTTATGGGTGAGCCCCTGCATCCAAGCCCAGCATCCTGATCTTTAAGGGGGAGCACACAGCCCAGCGTCACAGCCCAACAATGGAGGACGTGGCAGGTAGCTGTCTTGACAGAGGAGATTGGTTTTCAGTTTATCTAAGCTGCTGGGAGCCTAGGCTGAGTTAAGACATTGTTCAGAACTGCTGGTAGGCATCTGTGGGTTCCCCTTTCTCTGCCTCCCTATGCACATCAGTGATAGCCTTAAGCCTTTGGCTTTGTGGGCACCACAGGGAGTGGAGCTCAGGCTCCTGAAGAGATGCAAAAGACAGCAGCCTGCAGCCAGAGGCAGCTGCAGCGGGCAAGGCCCGCAGTGCTGGCTGGGGCCTGGCACCTCGCCTCTCTGCTCTTTGAACCTGTCCCTGTGAGCAGAGAAGGCACAAGGAGATGCGCCTTCCTGGTCTGCTGGCCTCTGATAGAGTAGGAGGGTCCTAGGGAGTCCACTTGTCTGTGGGGAACAAGCCTAAGTAAACTTGAATGGGAAACCGGAAGCCATGGGGGGACACAGAGCAAAGCCAGTTCCCCAAGCTTTCAGAGCAGAGCCTGGTGCCGCCTGAGGGGCTGGCGTGGGAACACCTGCTTTGGCCCAGCTCCTGCTGCAGCCTGTGGATGCCTGTGCTGCCTGCTGCCCATGCCCATCCTGGGCCCTGCGGTTGGGCTCCACAATCCCAATCAGATTTTCAGACTGCGCAATACAGCAGAGCACCCTCACCAGGGCCAGCCAGGTCCGCCCTGCTAGGGTGCACCAGGCAAGGCTGCAGCCTCCCGCCAGCAGCGTTCATATCTGCTGCCACAGCTGGCTCCAGGTGACAACTCCACGACTTCCTCCCATGTTCTGGAACATCTCTGGAGTGAAGGGGTCTCCAACTACATGCTCTTTTTTCTCCCAAGCCAAGATAGTGCTCAGTAATTAATGGCTCAATTTAAACATGGTGGGGAGGATTGCATTTTTCTCAGGAGGCACGGAGTGGGAGCGCGAGGGTAAATTCCAATCCAGATGGCTCCTTCCAGCCGGTGATCAGTGAGCCTGCGCAAAGGAGTGGAGATGGCTCTGCTGAGAAAAGTCCTTTAGTTCCTGGGATGGGGTGACAGCGTGCACTGCTGCAGGGGAGGCTCCATAAGGCCTTGGTGCAAATTTATTTCTTGTCTTTTATTAATGAGATTTGGTTCAGGGGGACTATCTTGTGGGAGGATTAATGCCCTGCAATGAAAGGAAGTTTTTAAGAGGTGGCTAAGACTTGGTGACAGTGGCCCAGCCGTTGATGTTGGGGTGTCCTGGCTGTAGGGAGTGGTGGTTGTGGAGGGAGCATGGTCAGGTGGTCCTGCAAGGGGGGATGTTGAGATACAAGCCCTTCACCTTCTCACTGGGCCCACCTTCCCCCATCCCGCGTTCCACCTGGGATCTCCACAGAGTGCCCAGCTGGGAACCTGAGCTTTGGAACCAGACAAGCTTGGGTTTAAGTCTGATCTCCACCTTTTCCTAGTGTGTGACCTTGGGCAAGCCTCAGTTTCCCCTTCAGTAAAATGAGGAAATTGTCACAGGGTTGTGAGTAGGATTAAATGTCATGGTCCTGTTAGGTCTGATCAAATAATTGAATCGATGCTCCCTCCCCTGGGAATGACCTTTAGGCCACTTCCAACGGACATTCCACTTGCCTACACCACATTCCACTTGCTAAGACCATTTTCTCTCCCCTCCACAGTTTCCCAGAATCCAGACCTGCACAGAGAATTCTCCGCCCAGAAAAAGCCCACCTGGAGTCCTTTAAAAACCTCCGACTCCCCATTTTTGGGTGCCGGTGCCATTTTGGGGGCTCAGCCCATCTAGGTTTCCAGATGACCTAATCCTATATAATAATCCTATATAATAAAGAGGTAATATGCAAATTGACCATCACTCCAACACACAAGATGGCCGCCCCCATGTGGTCAAAGATGGCCTCCCCCATGTGGACACAAGATGGCCAGCAGGGAAGGGCAGTTGTGGGTGATCAGGCCAGCAGGGAAGGGCAGTTGGGAGGGACCAGGCCTTCAGGGGAGGGCAGTTGGGCGTGACCAGGCCTGTAGGGGAGGGCAGTTGGGAAGGACAAGGCCTGCAGAGGAAGGCAGTTGGGGGGGGGGGACCAGGCATGCAGGGGAGGGCAGTTGGGGGGACCAGGCCTGCAGGGGAGGGCAGTTGGGGGTGACCAGGCCAGCAGGGGAGGGCAGTTGGGGGGACCAGGCCTGCAGGGGAGGGCAGTTGGGGGTGACCAGGCCTACAGGGGAGGGCAGTTGGGGGCGACCAGGCCTACAGGGGAGGGCAGTTAGGGGTGACCAGGCCAGCAGGGGAGGGCAGTTGGGGGGACCAGGCCTGCAGGGGAGGGCAGTTAGGGGTGACCAGGCCAGCAGGGGAGGGCAGTTGGGGGGACCAGGCCTGTAGGGGAGGGCAGTTAGGGGTGACCAGGCCTGCAGGGAAGGGCAGTTGGGGGTGACCAGGCCAGCCAGGGAGGGCAGTTAGGGGTGACCAGGCCAGCAGGGGAGGGCAGTTAAGGGCAATCGGGCCAGCAGGGGAGCAGTTAGGCATCAATCAGGCTGGCAGGGGAGATGTTAGGTGATCAGGCTGGCAGGCAGAAGTGGTTAGGGGCAATCAGGCAGGCAGGCAGGTGAGCGGTTGAGAGCCAGCAATCCTGGATTGTGAGAGGGATGTCCGACTGCCCTCGAGGGGTCCCAGACTGGAGAGGGTGCAGGCTGGGCTGAGGGATACCCCCCGTGCACGAATTTCGTGCACCGGGCCTCTAGTAGATTCATAATTCTTTACCCCTTTTGGCCTTGTGAAGACAGCCCCTGTGTCCACCAGCTGATGAAGGCTAATTGCGACATGGTCTCTCCATACAATGGCTGTTAACCGGCCACGAAAAGGAATGGAGCCCCGATAGAATACCACACGGATCCCCAGCAGGGTGCTCCGTGAATGAAGCACTCACAAAGGGACAGGCTGCATGATTCCACGTACAGGGAATGTGCAGGACAGCCAGTGCTCAGACACAGGGCTGGCTTAGTGCTCATCAGGGGCTGCGGGAGGGGAGGACTGCTAGTGGGTGCAAGGTTTCTTTCTGGGGTGAGGACAGGGTCTTAAAATTAGATTATGGTCATTTCACAACTCTAGATTTTTTTTAAAAAAGCATTGAACTGTATATTTTCATCATATAAACTTACATTGTGCAAATTATATCTTAAAGCTGTTAATTTAACTGAAAACAAATCTCTGTCCATTGTTGTCTGTTTTGTCTATAGCGTTCACCATGTATACTTTTGTGTACATTCCCTGACGTCCCCCTAGCACACTAGGCAATTGCTTAGCTAACCGAGGCCACACCTGCTGGCTGACAGCCACGTCTCACGCCCGTGGTCTCACCTGGAAAACCACAGTTGTAGTCTGCTTCCAACAATGAGTGCCAGAGCACTGGCCTCTGAAGCCCTGTGCTGAGAGGGCTTGGCTGGCACCCCTTGTCTGGAGGAAGCTGAGATTGAGTGCCCAAGAAAGACGAGGAAATCGCACGGGAAGCCCTATTACTGGGGCGAGTTATGCACCACCAGGCACCACAGCTGCAATCCAGGTTCTCCAGGAAGCATTAGACAGGAAATGACTTTGCATGATGCGGCTCAGGGCTCCATGATTCAGGGAGAAGATATAAATGGAAAATTGCTGGAGCTGAAATTTTGTTGCAAAGGTATTTATCTTCGTTATTACTTCCTGAACCCTTTTGTGCTCTTTGTTCACAGAATGAAGAGAGATGCACTTACTTCCACTCCCAGCAGCAATTAGGAGGGAGAATGTGCCTCCCAGCACTGCCGAGGCCAGAGGCAGTCTCATCCAGGCCTGCGCCTCCTCTCATCACTGCGAACTGTCTAGAAATGGACATGACAGTGACAAAAACGTTCTCAGTCCTGTTCACAGACAGCGCAGGAGAGCCAGTGGTGTGGTTCCCGTCTTCCTGTTGGTGCCACCTCCCATTTCTGAGAATAACAATGGGAACAACAGAACTCCCAGGAAGACATGGTCTGGGACTTCCTCATTCCAGTCTCGGTTTGTGGGGTGGGTTCCGACTGCTTCTGGAGAAGACAGGTGCAGGGACGAGTGCTGGCAGACCCAGAAGGTGACACTGTTAATGACAAAATTAATATTGAACAATAGCCCTGCATTTTTTCATAGGGCTGTTTACTTTTCAAGGTGGTAGCCTAGATTCTTTGATTTTTAAAAATAAAATTTTATTGTTTAATCACACAACTTTTATTAAGAGGAAAACTAATTTTGTTTGTAAAATTAAAAAAATATGCCCTTAAGACATATGCATCCATAAATAGACATCTTGTAAGTTTTACAAAGGTTTGCGTTTCTTATAGTCATTCTTCATGCAAAGATTTCTTGCCCTCAGAGAAAAACCCATTTCCTTTTCTAATTCTCTGATTTGATTTTTACAGCAATACCACCAGGGCGACAGGCAGGACCACTGTTCTGATAACAGAGTGGGGGCTATTCAGTGTGGGGCCCGAGGGCCAGCAGCAGCCAGGACAGGCACTGGGAGCCAGTTAGAGATGTTAGCAGTGCACGCTCAGCCCCACCTGGACGGTGTGGGCCAGGAGTCTGCGTGTCAGCCAGCATCCAGGTCATTCTGAGGACAGCTTTTGCAATGCAGAGGCCGGTTCATTTGTAGCAGGTGCATCTGCTTCTTCCAGGAGGAGGAAGGGAGAGGACGCTCTTTCTCTATTGCCAGATCCTTTGATTGAATGATGGGTTATTGATTTTAAAAGTTGCTACGTTTTCATTGGCCTTCTTGCGTCTTTTGATGTAGGAGTAGCCATAATCCTATCCCCTTGGGAAAAGTCCCCTCGATTCCAAAGACCTCATTTTGTAGAGAAAAAGAAAAAGATCTTCTTCATGTTTTGCCAGGTCTTTAGAATCTCCTGAGCCTTTACCCACCGACACACTTTTATGAAAGAGACTTCTTTCTCCATCCCGCCCCGGAAGGCATCTGTTAACACGAGTGAGCGTAGCAGTGAGGACAGCGTTAGAGTTGTGGTAACCAGTCCACGTGGCTCTGGTGCCAGGTGTGCCTGCTGCTTCCCACATGTCCAGTCTCCCCAGTTCCTTTGCAGACCAACAGGTGGTCTGAGACGACACAACTGTCCCTCCTCCTCCCGTGGGGAGATGAGACCCAGATCTGCACCATCAGAAGGTGACACCTGCTGGCCATGGTGTTCTGTGTAGGAGTGGGAAAGTGACCCCAAATGGCCACATGCCTGACGGTGGGATTTTCTATAAAGCTGCAGGGGTGGGTGGGGGAGAGGTCTCCTCCTTCCAGAGCAGAACTATAAGGTTTGTGTTGCGCCCAGCCCACCTCCTGGAAAAAACACTGTCTTCCCTTGAACCTGGGGGACACACCTGCCCACACCTCAGACCTGTGCGGGCCTCCTGGCCTAGACCGGTAAGACAGCAGCTGGTTGTCTAAGCCGCTGCCCTTGCGGTCACTTGTCACAGAACAGTGCTGTGCACAGGAAACGACACGCATGGTGTCCGGTCAAGAAGCACAAGCTCTGCGCGGACTCTGGCTCACGCACCCACGTGGCCTCCAGGCTCAGCCCCTGGTCTGTCACAGAGAGAGCAGTGTGACCTGCCCCGAGGGCCGTTCGCTACTCGGTTATGATTGTCCTTGCAGGCGTTAGCGCAGTCCCTCGCATAGCACCTGCACAGGCCCTGTGCTCGCAACTGTTAGATTAGGGAGAAAAACAGAGGAGGGGGAGAGAGAGCTCCTGGGTAGAAAACACGTGCAGACAAACCAGGTCAAAAAGAAATGCAGCTTAAATACACTGTATATGTTGTGGGCTAACTCAGTTTTGAAGTCTTTTGAGTGTTTTTATATTTTCATTTCTGAAAAGTTGTAGAGGCTGAAAATACTCCAAACACATTGAAATTTCATTAGAAAGCAATGCATAAGGCCACACCTAATTTTTCTCGAAGGAAAGGGAGGTGAAGGGGAGGGAACAAGGAACACATCCTTTGAAATCCCACTACCAAATGCATCCGTTTTGAGACATTCAAAATTCAATCAGAGCACGTGCCTCTGCTCCAGTGTCGCAGCAACGTGAAAGCCCCGTGTTGGCACGGTCTCTTCTGCATTCAAGGTGAGCTGTGTAGGGCCGCGATGGCCTGCTCTCCGTGTCCCGGGCTGGTGTGTGGTCTCTCTCCCACAGCCCCTCCCTTTCACACACATGCACAGCCCTGTCCCCAATGTGTTTATTTTTGTTCTGGCTTTCTGGAAGGACGGGTTTGAGTCCCAGCACCACCGCCTATCCAGGCCTGCCCACCGACTGGCTGCTTTGCAGCTGTCTCTCTGAGCCTGCCTGGGACGTGGGGGTGGTGGTGGTGATGGACTGACCAATGGGCTTGTTGGAAAGGGATGCAGGAGGGCTGTTGGATTGTGCCCCCTGCTCCTGCTGCATGCACTTGGTCCCAGGGTTCCTGAGGGCCCGAGTTCTGAACGGCGTCTAAGGTAGTGGGAGTTCATGGTCTCGGACCTTATCTATCTGCCTCACTGTTCATCTCCTTGGTGTCCTGCTCATTGTCCGTGGCTTCATTCTAGAACTGTGTGCATTTAAAATCCACACTGTGCACCCCTGCCTCCCCCTCCCAGCCCTGGCTCTCAGGGGTCAGCGCAGTGCTCACCGCCAGCCGCTCTTGCAGTACAGGATTGGTCTTTGCTCTATGGCTTATTCACATTAAACCATGTTCTAACTCTTTATTACAGTAACAAGGATTGCTGCGGCTCAAGGCACCTGGTGGGGTTCCAGTGGTTATTTTATCTCCCCAGTCCCAGTGCTGCTAACAACTCAGAAGGGTTCTGCTTGCCACCCACTCCGTTAGACTCAAGCTAAAGCTCCTGTGGACAGAGGGGCTGCAGAGCTCTTCCTCCGCACCCCTTCTGGTTGGGTGTCCCTGGTGACACCTCTCAGCTTCTGTTCGGCTGCTGGGCTGCTCCCCTCCCAGCTGCCCAGAGGCCTCTGAGGAATTCGCAGGTCTGGAGGCTTCTCTCACCTGTCAGCAAGTTTTCTTTACTTGACATTATCCTCCCGTCTGATGGCTAAGGTCAGCCCAATGTCACTCTGCCCTAGTGAGCTGAGTGCCTGTGAGCTGCACAGGGAGGCTGGGCCCAGCTCAGGGGATCTCTCTGCCAGGCCCAGGCCACCGACACACCTTTCTTGGGTGCCAGGTCTCTGAATTTGATTTCTCCTGAGATAAGATTGAGTGGTGGAAGGAAGCAACAGTAAGTGAGCGGGAAGGAGGCCAGCAAGGAGGGACACCAAGTCCTGTCCTCCAGCCAGATCCCACTCACACCATCACAGCACAGGCACATCTCTCAGCAGAAGCCACAGGTCCGCGTCAGTGGCCTTTCCTACAGAAGGAAGCATCCCGTGTCTACCACCAGCCTCCCACAGCTGGGGCACAGGGGCAAGGCCTTGTTACCATGAGCACCAGGCACAAGCGGCCAGTAACCTTTGAACTGGCCACGTGGGTGGAGGAGGAAGAGTGAAGTCCCACTGATGAACCGGATGTGGGAGGTGGGCCTTCGAGGCTGCTATATTCTTCCTGGTTTGGGGAGAAACCCAGGACCTTCCCACCCACCTCAGGATCCTTCTGGAAACCACCAGACCTTGGACAGGAGGTAATGAGGATTTTCTGCAGCCAACAAGAATGAAACCTGGAATGACTCTATTGTTACCACTTGGAGTGTGGGCTCACCTGACCCGTGGTTGCCATGTCCATGCCCATGTTGCCTCTGGGCCCCACCAAGGGTGTTGATTTGGGAGATGGATGTGCTATGGTGTCTTTGAGAACCTACCTACTGCAGAGTGTGGAGTTGGGGTTCTGGGGAGAGTGCTGGGTAGAATTAGAATCAATTCTTAGCAGTCTGCACTGCCCAGGTAACTAATCAGACATACCTGTCCAGAGGGCAGACGTTCGCACATGCATTTCTGCCAGCACACCGTTCTGTGGTAGCTCCCTGACCTGGGCAGCCCAAGGGGCAGGAGGCGGCCCTCTGGCCTGTGATCTGGACGCTTGCAGAGACACAGCCTGGCCCTGGGACATCTTCCTTGTGTAGGGTGGGCAGGCCTGTGCATGGCGTGTACCCAGGTCTATTTCAGCATCTCACAGCATCCCAGGGTCTGGAAGACAAAACTGGGAGGGGTGTGAGCTGCTGTGTCCTCTCCTCGTCCTCGCCCGCCTGCTCCAGCCCAGACCCTTTCAGGGGCTGAGGCTCAGGCTGATGGTCACTTATTCTCATTCCCATGGGGGGATCTTATTATTTGAAAAGTTAGGCCCTTAAATATGGCAATACTTGGTTCCAACAGATTGTATCCTTCACGTTGGAGGTCCTGGCAGCCACTCAGCCAGCATGGCAGAGGTCTCATGATGGAGGTTGGAGGCACCCTCCCAGTGACCCTGAAATCATCAGTTTGGCTTACACCAAACCATTCTCCCTGTAGGACCCCTACCTTCCTTCCAACACCTCAGACACAACCCAGGGGGACAAAAACCTCTTGGTTCCTGTTGGTAAGAATTCTTGTTACCAAGAACATTCATGCCTGCATGTGCAGGGCTGGGTGTGATAGAGGCGGGGCCAGGTGAGCTGTGTGAGACCCTAACAGAACATCCATGCCTGCGATGTATGAGGCTAGGTGATAGAGGTGGGCAGGTGAGCTGTGTGAGACCCTAACAGAACATCCATGCCTGCATGTGCAGGGCTGGGTGTGATAGAGGTGGGCAGGTGAGCTGTGTGAGGCCCTAACAGAACATCCATGCCTGCATGTGCCGGGCTGGGTGTGATAGAGGTGGGCAGGTGAGCTGTGTGAGGCCCTAACAGAACATCCATGCCTGCATGTGCAGGGCTGGGTGTGATAGAGGTGGGCAGGTGAGTTGTTTGAGGCCCCATGCCTGTGATGTATGAGGCTAGGTGATAGAGGTGGGCAGGTGAGCTGTATGAGGCCCTAACAGAACATCCATGCCTGCATGTGCAGGGCTGGGTGTGATAGAGGCGGGCAGGTGAGCTGTGTGAGGCCCTAACAGAACATCCATGCCTGCATGTGCAGGGCTGGGTGTGATAGAGGTGGGCAGGTGAGCTGTATGAAGCCCTAACAGAACATCCATGCCTGCATGTGCAGGGCTGGGTGTGATAGAGGTGGGCAGGTGAGCTGTGTGAGGCCCTAACAGAACATCCATGCCTGCATGTGCAGGGCTGGGTGTGATAGAGGTGGGCAGGTGAGCTGTGTGAGGCCCCATGCCTGTGATGTATGAGGCTAGGTGATAGAGGTGGGCAGGTGAGCTGTGTGAGGCCCTAACAGAACATCCATGCCTGCATGTGCAGGGCTGGGTGTAATAGAGGCGGGCAGGTGAGCTGTGTGAGGCCCTAACAGAACATCCATGCCTGGGTGTGATAGAGGTGGGCAGGTGAGCTGTGTGAGGCCCTAACAGAACATCCATGCCTCGGTGTGATAGAGGCGGGTAGGTGAGCTGTGTGAGGCCCTAACAGAACATCCATGCCTCGGTGTGATAGAGGCGGGCAGGTGAGCTGTGTGAGGGCCCCACAGAGCATCCAGCAGCATCCAAGCTTCAGCAGAGGACAGGGTTGCGGGTCACAGGAGAGGTGGTACAGCTGAGCATGGTAAGGACTACAAACTGGATCAGCTGTCTTTTCTCTCCACTCCCTCCCTCCATCTACTTCCCCTTCATTTTTCTGAAATGTGTTTTTTGCTTCCCATCTTGCTCATGGTTCTCAGTTGTGAGTAACCCACTCTAGCTCAGCTCATTTCAGCATACAGAAGATTCCCTACAGGACCTTGGGGAGCTCACAGAATCCTTAAAAAGGCCAGAGATTTGGGATTAAGGGCTACATGCCCAGGGCCTCCCCCCCCCCTCCTGAACTGAGTGCCCCCAGGGCTGGTGATAGCTCCCCCCACCTTGGCTGCCCTGGCCACGCTATTGCTGCTGGAGGAGCCCAGGCGAAGAGTCCTGCAGTGAGGACAGTGTGCTGGGGCCGTGTGTCCTCTGCTGTGGAGCAGGCCGGAGTGCTGGGCCAAGAAGGTGCTCAGGCAGCCTCTGCTGAGAGCTACCCTGCCCTTCGAGGTCCTCACTCAAGTCCCACTGGGGGCCAGAGGACGGGAACGTCAGGGACAGTCTGTGGGAAAGACGGGCCAGACCAAGCAGACACATCGCAGCGAATTGTGCTCGAGAGTAAAGACAAAAGGGGAGGGGATCTTGGGCCTCTTCCCCAGCAGGGGCTGAGGACGTGAGGTGGAGGAGTGGGCTGGTCATTCTGCCCCCGCCATCTGGCCACAGCCACGTGTGCGTCTCTGCCACCAACAGAACAGGGAGCGTGGCCGGGCAGTCTCGGGGTGCTGGGGAGGTCTGGACACGAGTGTGGTGTATGTGGTCCAGGTGAAGTGCTTGGCCCCTGGGATCCTGGAGCCTGGGTTCAAGGCCCCAAGCACCTTCTATTAGCAGTGTGAACTGGGACCCTGAGTCTTTGTCAGTGAGGTAGGTGGTGACAGAATCTGCCCCATAGGGTTCGAGAGTCTGCTTGTAAGTGCTGAGCACAGGGCCTGGCGCGCAGCACATGCTCAGTGACTGCTTGGCCCCCATGCTTATTCACAGTCATGAGTTACCCAATCAAAACCCAGAAAGCCAGCTGTGCCTTAGTGGTGAGCCAGCGCACAGGGGACCTGGCAAAGCACTAGGCATTTCTTCGTCAGGGCCTCGTTTCCACCTTGTTGTCATACATCTCAGTGTTCTTCATCACTCACGTTTGCTATGATTTGTTGTGCTTACTATATTCTAGGCACTTTTCACGGAATGTCTTTCACAACCTCTAGTTCTCTATGACCTCCCACACACTGTTGCATGTGTGTGTGTGTGTGTGTGTGTGTGTAAATTGAGTGTCTTGACTTTAAGTACATAGTTGAATGTTGCAGCTACTGTGTTGGTTGTGTAGCTGGGACTCCTCCGGCCGGGTTATGGGGCCTCCTGAGGTGACGGTGCTAATGGCCTGGGCTTTGTGCCTGCCTGGGCCTCCCAGGGGCCTAGGTTCTATCGACTATGGTTGGGAAGAGTCTCACAGGTGCCAGCAGAAGAGATGCTGCTGCATCCACTTCTGCCATTAGACAGAGGCTGTGCCTCATCCCCCCTGCCCCCTCCCCCCAGGGCCACCAGGGAAGCGTGGTTGACCCTGGAGCAACCAGGTGTGAGCTGAGCAGGCTCACTTACAGGAGGATTTTTTCAGTAGATACACGTGTTACTGTAAATGCTTTTTCTCTTCCTCGTGATTTTCTTCATAGCATGTTCTCTCTAACTTACTTATTGTAAGAACATAGTCTGTGACACATGTGACATACAAAACATGTTGATTGACTATTTATGTGATTGGTAAGACTTCCAGTCAGCAGTAGGCTATTAGTAGTTAAGTTTTGGGGGAGTCCAAAGTTATACATGGATTTTCAACTGCAGGCGGTGGGGTCGGCCCCCTAACCTCCACATGATCAGGGTCAACTGTAATGCCAAACGGAGGGAGCTGTAAGTCCTGCAACCACCAAAAGCAGGGAGAGCCAAGTTTGCAGGGACATCAAAAACCACCCACCCAATCCATTGTTACTTGCTTCCTGTTCATTTGCCTTCTCCTCTCCTGTCTTCATAATCTTTTCCCCCCAAGTGACAAGATTCTCTGTTTAATACACGAAGGCTTCTTGCAGAAACTGCTGGCTAGGGCTCCTGAGGGGTGGGCTTATCAGCCTTGGGGGGAGGGGCTGTGGACTGCCTCCGCAGCTCCTTTGTAGGGTTTAGATTAATTCCTGCTGTGGTCTGCTCACCTGGATAATTTTATCAAGATTTCCTTTCTCTTGCTTTATTACTTGCTTTCTTGGATACTTTATTAAATTTTAAAATATTTTATTAAAGCCACTTCTTCTCTTGTGACAAAAGTATAACTTTTCCAACTTTGCTCTGAAAACTTGCAGACCAAACTCTTCTCAGGGCCTCCAGGGGGGTGGGGCAGCCGACGGGAAGGGTTTTAAATGTATGACCATTGCAAACTTTTATTGAATTGTTTTAAACAATAAAAGAAGACTTGGGGACTTGGTAATGTTGATTTCTTTTCTCACAACCTTTTTTCAAAAGCAGTGATTGCTTTCCAAGATGTAGGCATATAACAAGTATTTTGTGAAATGGCCCATTAAAAATGGATTGATAATCCCTCCAAAGAAAATAATGTGAATATTAAAGCTGCATAGAATTCAGGAATTGCCTTAGTAGAGATCTTTAAGGCCACGTGGCCTAACTAGTCTGCTGGGTTCTGTGGGATTGTCCAAAGGTGCAGAGACACAGCTGCCAGTGTCCACGTTCGCGGTGCAGAGGGAGACCCACAGTACCCACGACCGCTGCGGTGGCCACCATGAAAACCATAGGGAGGGATAATTTGTGAAAACCTGGAGGCTTTTTGGTTACTCATGGTGGCTGGCCTTTTGAAAAAGAGCAAGGAAACAGAGCAAACCCAAATATTTGGTTAAGTGCTCATGTGGGTAGGCGTCTACCTCTTGCAGGTGAGCGGGTAAGTCAGCTAGCTGGCCATGGAGGTAGAACACATGTGGGTGCAAAGTGAGCCAGGCTTGGAGAGCGCCCCCTGGTGGATGAGCAGCCTTCCTGCGCTTCACCGACATTCTGCTGGGAGCCTCCTCCCACACTCCTCTGTCTCCTAGTCATCTAAAGAGAAATTAATTCTTGAAGCTACAATGGCCAAAACATTGCAAGTCCTCCCTCCTCCCCACTCACATATGATGTGTGTTCCTTAGGTATAAATCTAACGTTAACACAGTCAAGCTTGGTTCCTCCGGGAAAGAGTGGGATCCTTAGCAAATGTCAAAATGTTTTCTCCAAATTTCTGAATGAGTGAAAATAAAACAGTGTCACTCTCTTGGTAGTTACCTGGCCACCCATCTTTTCCATGGACCTGAGGGTCTGTTCGTGTCCCTGGAGTGAATCCAGTCGGGAATAGTTGATGCTGTGGATCTGGGAGCTTAGGGGGAGTCCTGGGTTCTGAGGTGATGCCCTTCGACTCCAGGCAAATCACTTAGCCACGGTCTCATGACACATCCAGGAGAGGGCGAGCTCCCTCTCTGAGTAGCACAGTTAACCTCCAGAATCTAGTATAATTGGAAATCTTTATTGGAATTATCCACGCCATTACCCACTCACTGCATTAGCTCTGCCCTCCAGCGCTCCTGGCTGCATATCGTGGGGATGGAGTGCTTTGTCAATTGGAACTCAAGCCTCGATCTTAATTAGAGATGTGCCGAAGTACCTGCGTTTAATGGAGAAGGTTGGCAGACAGTTCTCTCTCCACCCCTCCTGCATTTAATGACTTCATTACTGATTACTGTCCACAGCCGTGCAGAGATTAAGTGTGCTCTGCAGAGGAGCAGAGGCGGGCCTGCAGCTGCCTGTGCACAGCACGTTCCAGGCTCCCTCAGCGCTTGCAAAGGGGGAGGCCACCATGTCAGCAGTTGGTCCAGCAGCTCCTGCCTCCTCAGCCCCACAGCCTGGCCTTGCAGGCTGGCACCCGCGCTGGAGAGGGTGCATTACTCACGGGCCAGCACCCACCCTGGGATAATTTAATATTCTGTGCTCAGTACTTTCTCCAGCATCATCTGTATCCATCCTTTCATTTTGCACTAGTAGAGAAGGCTGCTAAGTCATTGTTAGATGTCTCTCCTGCCCCTGGATAAATCAGAGATACAGAAAAACAATAAGGATGTGATCACAACATCTGTATTTAGTTGTGTTTGCCCTGACGTAGAAGGTGCAGCAGACAGAGCTGCCGCATCCCAGAACTGCCCCAAGGACCCAGCCACACCCTTTTCCCAGCAGAAAGCCTCCCCTGACGTGGTGCTGCTTAACACCAGGGCACCCACTTTCACTTTCACCATCAGCTTCTTTTCCTCTAAGGACCAGGTGGCCTCCCCTGCCTGGGGCAGCGCAGCCAGTCTGCTCTCGGACACAGTGAGGCATTTCTGTTGGAGGCAAGAGCATTGTCCTGGGACATCCATGTGCTTTGCCAGGTGAATTTGCAGTGCAGACCTCCCAGTCTGGCATCAGCCTGGGAGTGGGTAACTGCGCCTGAGGGCATGGAGGCCTAGCACTGGGTCTGTGGCCACTCCCACTTCCCTGAGGTCTCCCCTGGCTGATGAGAAAAACAGAGACCAGTGGCCAAGGTACCTCGGAGGTCATTTCAAGGCCTTCGGCGAGGAGACTGGAGCACCTATGGAGTCACCTGCCGGGGCAGGTAGCTGCCTGGGGACCTGGCCATAGGTGGGCCAGCTGGGCCCCGGTTCTGTCTGTGGGCCCATTGTTCAGGCCTCAGCACTGCGGGTGCCCCTGACCCCTTGTGACGCCGGGGCTCCAGTGTGCAGGGAAGCTGTGGGTGTGTGCCTGGCTGCGAGGCTAAGAGCTCCTAGCAGGCGTGTTTGGGGAGAGCAGGGAGGGCGCCTGGCACAGTCAGCGCGTAAAGCTCTGCCTTGCAGCTCGGCTCAGCTCCTGGATGCGGTCGGCGGCCCTGCTGCCATCGGCCGGTGGCCTGGGTCTCAGAGCACCGGCTGCTGTGCATCCACCCGCTGGGCCATGGACAGACCTCCACTCCTCACAGGTCCAGATTGGGTGTCATCCAGAGGTCAGGGAGCTGGCGGACGTGGTGTCTGGTGAGGACTCGCTTCATAGAGGTGCTCTCCACTGTGTCATAGGAGTGAAGGGTTGAGGGCGCTCTCGGGGTCTCTTAAAAGGGCGCTAATCCCACTGACAAGGCTTCCACCTTCATGAACTAACACCCCAAAGTCCCATGGTTGCAGAAGACCAAAGAAAACCAAGGACGCTTCTGAGAAAAAAAGGAGGGACACTGTTTAATACGCCAGCAGACGCAGGGAACAGCCTTCCAAATCTGAGTGAAGGAACACGCATGGGGCTTTCCTTTATATCTCCCTCCCTGTGGTCTTTGTCCCACAAACATGGATTATGCTTCCGGTCCTTTTCGTGGGCCTTGCAAGAAGGCCCCCAGGTGTTGGGGGATCTCCAGGCCATATCTGATGGTCTGGCCTGGCGCTAGCATTAATAACCCTCCCTCCAGGGCAGTGTACTGTTCACAGTAACAGGTTCTGTAAGACCAGTATCTGGGAAGGAGAGAGGGACTTAATTATAGGTTATCAGGAATGTACACTGAGCTTGCTGGCTTGGATTCAGGTCACTAGCCCCGAATATCAGGGTTACATTGGAATTAGTCCTTTTAGCCTTCTCACCATATGAATCAGGTGGGGGAGGGGCACACACACTCAGATCCCGGCACTAGGGCAGCTACTGCCCTCCCTGCCCCTGTGAATGTGATGGTGGTGCTGTCTGTCCCCAGGTGGATGGGGAGTGAGGAGCCAGTCATTCACACCAGGTGTAAGGTGCACAAGGCCCTGCCACAGGCGGTGTGGTGGGAATGCCAGCCTTCAGTTTCATAGGTCAGGGGCAGAACCTGAGTGGGAATCTGGACGAACAGAGTAAAACCACTCAGTGTGGGAACCACACCATGTGACAGCCCTGGAAACGCGTGTGCACTGTCCCCCCCAACAGCAGCGCAAGGCCCGGACGGTCACTGCTCGGCAACCCAGACCTTGGCCTGCCCCACAGCTTCAGGAACAATTCGTTTGCATACAGTGGGGTCCCTTCCTTAGCGAGCCTCCCTGGAGAGTTATTGCCTACAAAGTCCTACTCTGACCTGCCCAGCTTCTCTCCTGGGAGTCCGGAGCGTGGAGCACGCGTGACTAGATGGTTCGCATCCTCAGTATCTCATCCACTCGGTGTTATTGGAACCAACGCTGCACCAGGGTCTCGGTGCTGGCTCTGGACAGCCATGGGGCATCCTGGGGGCCGGCTGGAAATGAGGAGCCCAGTCAGCGTGTCTCCCTGGGGAGGGAGAGGGCTGGAGCAGCAACCACCCCCCCCCACCCCCCGCCCAAAGGCAAACGGCTTCCTCAAAGACCAAGATGCAGCTGGGCAGGGTGGCGCCTGTCAGGGTTTCAGCCTTCAACCTTGGAGGTGGAGACTGACCCTCAGTCCCACTTGGAGGGAACTTGCAAAGCTGACACTCATTCCACTCAAAGCTGAGCTCAGGCCCAGGACCCAGGAGGCAGTGGCCTGGCCGGGAGTCTGCTCAGGAGCAGGGCCTGGGGGAGCCCAGTGTGCTGGGATGGAAAGCAGTGCTGTTTCTTCCAACACAGTGATGTCCAGCAGCCAGCAGAGCCTCTGGCTTCCCGGTAGAGGAGGCAGGTGTGACGTTAACGTGTTACTGCAGCTGCTTCTGGATGCTGGAGGAAGGCCTGGAGTCTCAGCCCGGCTCACCACGCTGTGTCTGCCCTGCAGGGCCTTAGCCAACCCTCTTCCTACCCAGCGAGCTCCCTGGGAAGGTGCAGGTGCGGGTCCTCCCCATTGGAATGTGGCGGTGTCTGATAACACTCACCTCCGGGCGCCCCTGTGGAAACAGCTAAGAATAGGAACTTTGAGCAGAGGGAGCCTCCCGGGGAGAGCTGAGGACTGGTGGCCTCAAAAGCCAGGACGATGAGCTGTGCTGGGGGCCGAGGCAGCTGAGCGCCCAGGAGGGCTTCCCCAGAAGTTAATTCTGCAAAGCTCTCAACCATGCGTTATTGATTTAAATGCTGCTGGCCATTGAGAAATGTTTTCTTATTGAAAATTAACCAACATTTGCAATGGTGATCTACAGCTTGCCTATCGCTCTTGCAGTCAGGATCCGCACACACCCCACACTCACCCTGCACGCACCCCAGGAGGTGGAGAGAACAGGTTCAGTCCCCCTGGGGAACTGAGAAGACCCCGGCTGCTTGGCCCAGCCGGGACTCTGGGGGCCTTCTGTCTTTCTGGTGTGGGGCTCCCTCTCTCGAGGTGGAGTCCCTCCCGCCTGCCAGCCCCCAGGAGGCAGCACATTCTGTGTGTGGACCACAGTCCTCCGTGGAGAAGCCCCCAACTCCAGACTTAGAAAACACAGAAATTAAGAGAGATGTTTCACTTAGAAAGATGTTGACCCCCTTCTCAAAAAGTGTGCCCGAGTTTCTGTAAATACAAAAAATGTGTTGCAAGCTGTCATTCAGTTTACCAAGCATGGTGGAGGCCCAGGGAGGAGTGTCCAGCTGCTCGGGAAGGCTACTTCGCCCTGTCCCTCAGCTCTGGGCGGGTTGGGACCAGCCTTCCAGCCTTCGTGGTCTCAGCCACTCCTGCCTGGTCCCTCCTGCACTTGTGGCTGTGCAGTTTCCAGGCCCCGTGCAAACTCGGACCTGGGCTGGCTGCCCCATTCTGCCTTTGAGCAGCTCTTTCAAAGACCAGGCAGATGAAGGTGCTTCTGACAGGCGGGGTGAGACTGAACCCCACGGGTTAGCTTTCGGGATCTTTCCTGCCAACAGCCTTTCTTTCCCGCCTGCCGCTGGCAGGCCACGTGGCATATGCTGCACACAGCCTATCCTCAGCAGCCGGCGTAGGCCCCTCCTAATTGCGAGGCCCCTGAGATCCTGAGGCGAATCCTGCTGTCTGTGACCCTCTTGCCACATCAGTGTCACCTTTTCTCTCTGATGCTTCCAACAGAGTCCACTTTTGTTAAAACTATAGTCATGGACGTGTGGCTGTGTCTGGAGACATTTTTGCCTGTTGGGGCTGCAGGGCCTGCCATTGGCATCTATGGTAGAGACCAGGGTTGTGGCTAACCCCTCCAGAGCACAGGGTGTGCGGAGAACAGGCCGCCAGGGGCCGAGGCCGAGGTGGAGGTGGAAGCCAGGCTGCGGGACACTGAAAAGGGAGTGACTGGCAGTGACTCAGCCTGAGCTCCCCTAGCCCTGGACCTTTCTTTGGAAAGTTGGAAAAGGGGGGACATGTCCTCGCCCCCAGAATGCTACCCATGCCTTTTATAAATCTCGTGTTAGTATTAAGAACAAGAAGACAATGGCGGCTCTGGAAACTTTTCCTTTTAATCAAAAAGTAAGGCTAGGAACGGCACCACAACTGCTGAATCGGAGCCCTCCACGTGGCAGGCCAGTTGCTCACAGCCGAGTCACAGGCCAGAGAACAAGGTGGTCTTTTCTGAAAGACTTCCCTCCTGTTGTTGAGAGATTGCCTTGAGAAGAGATGCTTGCTGCGGGTGCTATTAATAATTCCCGTGTGCCTTCCTCCACGTGGCCAGAGAAGCAGTTTTAACTCCTGCAGCACCACGCAGTTCTCGCTGGTCATTATGCAACAAAATCAAACACAGGTTTGAATCATGTGTGCCGCGCAGGGGCAGCGAGGAGGGAGTGCATTAACTTCACATCGGGATGGCATTGAATAGGTGGGGGAGTGTCACTGTAAGAAGCAATGCCTCTGTGACTCGGGAAGAATTCGGTGTAATTTGCTGAGGAAGCACATGCTGTTTTAGTGGGGTGCTGGGGAGGGCAAGGAGAAGGGTCTGTTTAGGTAAAGGTTTGGGCAGCTTGTCATATACAGACTCATTGCCCTCCCTGTACACACAGCTCATACGTGAGGAGGGGAGAGAGCTGCCCGTGGCCTGGCTGTGCAGTCCTCCTTAACACTGATTCTAACAGAGGCCTCATCCGCACCACCCAGCTGGTTCCATTTACAACAACGAGCGAGTGTAATAGCATCTTTGAGCTTTTTAATTAAAAATTAATTAGGAGACTGAAGAACAGACTCGTTGGGGGTTACTATACAATAACAGGTTTACAGATGAGGCCTGGGCTTTCTGTCCCAGCTGTGTCTCAATCAATTCTCTGTCTAGTGAATGTATTACATAGGATGCTTCCTCAAAATGATAATGTAGCATTTACAAAAGCAACTGGGAGAAGCCTGTAACTTTAAGTTTGGGATTAGGTAAGGATTGAAATGTAAGTAGAGGAAACCTGCCTTGGCTGGTCTGGGGCGGGGAGGGGCGCCACCAGAATCTTAAAAAGGTCCTAGTGGAGCCTTTTGGAGTGCCTTTGTCTCCTTCTTGGAGGAAAGGGGAAAGCCAGTGGGAGGGAGCCGCCTCCTGCAGACCACAGGGCGGCCAGTGGAGAGAGGGGTGCACTTTGGCTCTTACTGCTTTTTTTTAAATTTTTTAATGTTGAAAGTATTACATATGTCCCTTCTCCCCCCCACCCATTGACCCCCTCCAGCCTGCCTCCACCCCCTGCTGCCCCAGCCTTCAGCACCCTATTGTCTGTGCCCATGGGTTATGCATATATGCATACAAGGTCCTTGGTTAATTACCTCCCACCCACCCACCCTCCCCCACCTTCCCTATGCGATTCCCCACTCTGTTCCATGCTTCCATGGCTCTGGACCCACTCCGTTCATCATTTTATATTGTTGATTAGATTCCACATGAGTGAGATCATGTGATACTTGACTTTCTCTGACTGGCTTCTTTCACTTAGCAGGATGCTCTCCAGGTCCCTCTTATTGCTTTTCAGTGGGAGGTATTGTTACCAGGAAACCCCCAGGTGGGCTGGGGCTGCCTTTCCCTGTGTCCAGAAAGGAAGGCAGGTTTGAATCATATAAGGCATTTATTGAGGCCAGCCAACCAAGAAGACAGCGCACTTGCAAGCATTCAAATCCTATTTAATGCAAGGTGCAGGGGGCAGGATTATAAAGGAGGAGGGGCTGGATGAGACTGGGAATGGAATGCAGCTAGGTGCAGCCCTGGAGGTCTGCAGACATCAGCCACTGTCCTTTAGTAACCAGGCGATGAGATGCTATTGATGAGATGATGTTGATGATATTAACATAAAAACATTCAAACCTGTAAAGAATTTGTGTTTATTTGAGCCAAATTGTCGACAATTGCTGGGAAGCAGAATCTCAACATGTTGGGATACTGTTCCAGAGAATGGTGTTTTTTTCATCTATTTTTTTTTTTTTTTTGTATACATTACAATCAAAGGAGGGACATAGGTGGGTCACATGAAATCCATTGGTGATAGATTAGAGAGGCTGGAGAAAGCAAAGCAGGGAAACCTCTGGGATTGGATAGACACACAGTTAGGTGGGTGCAGGAACAATTAACATGATAATGAGGAATCTGTGGTATCTGTCCTGGCGCCCAGCACCTTAGGTTGTGCCCCAAGGGCTCCAGAAAAAAGGAAGTTACAAGTTACTCAGACATTTCAAGGGTATGTTATTATAGATGCAAAAAGACAGATAGGCTCAGTTAAGGTAAAGGTTGACCTTGTCAGTGAGGATAGCAGCCTAGGAGGTGACTTCCCGCCATAACTGCTTTTAGTTAAAGTTTAATTTCAGACCATCCTTTGTGGTGACTTTAGGTCTCTGAGTTTGCAAGACCACCATGCAGGCCTCCCCTGAGCTTGTCAGGTCAGCATTTGGCCCCATTTTTCCACAATGAGTTGATGTTTTGACACCTGGTGGGTCAGTCTGACGATGCTTATAGGTTTTGCTTGCTGGATTCACAGCTGAGTCACCTCCCTAATTGCTTAGCACAGGCCTTGAAAAGGAAACGAGAAAAACTTAACCCCCAATTTACATAAGTATATGTGTTCTAAGATTTAAAATAATATGATTTTTCAGATTAATTCAGGTGCTTTATCAGATTATAAATCCCCTCCTATTATTCCCCCCTCTCATTAAGTAGATTAGTTGATATCTATCAACCTTATACTATACTAAATTTTATTTTTAAATTTATTTTATTGCTGTAGTGCCACTAATTTTGCCCCTGCTATGCAACAATTACCCCTTTTAAATATGATGAATTGACATGCACTAGAAAAGAGAGGCATACATTGAGTAAAGCAACAAGATAATAAATAAATTACAATAATTCTTCATGCTAAGGGAAAGAACCAAATTCTGTATTAGTTTACTTTAAATTTATTTATCTAATTAGATTTATTCACTATGCCTATAATCTCCTTTTAAGATTTCTCTTTACAATCCTTCTACAACTTTCACAAACCTTTCTTCATTTGTATCTCTATACCTCATGCCTCTATTACCAAAACTATACAACTTCTTTTCCATTCCCTTCCTAAGTATTCTACTCTAACATCCTTTCTTCCTGTTATATCCCTTCTCACCTTTCTTACTTCCTCAACTTTAATTCTTCTTTAACTTGCACACACCCTCTGCGTTTTATAATACCTTCTGCAACCTACCTAGTCCCTTTCAGTTTGTTAACCTGCTTTCTTTTTCCTTTAAAATGAATCTCTATGCTTTCTATTATACTAAAACTGCAAATTCTTTCCACTTAGTTCAAATTCTTAACCCTTAGAAACCTTTATTTTTAGGTGACATAGTATAAGTATCCCAACTCCTACTCAGCTAATGTAAAGGTCAGTTCTACAGGTTCCTCCATTGCCAGCTTCAGAGCAGTTAGAGTGGTGAGAAGCACGTCTCAGGGTCCCGTCCATTTCTCTTCCAATTGGCCCATTGTCCTTGCTCTTCTCACATCTGTCTAACTGCCTACCACATCCCCTCAAGGATCTTGGCTCTGAATTCTTTCAGGGAAAGGGGGCGTCGGGTCTCTTCTGAAACTACTTCCTGCTAAGGAGAGATGAAGGTTTCTCTCAGAGCCAAGAGATCCTTGCTCTCTGTCAGAGGAAACATGAGGCCTGGGCACAGAAGGAGGTGGCAATGGTGTCTAGAGGTGGCATTCTCTAGGTGCGAGTAGGGCATGTAACCTGGTGGAGACAAACCGTGTTATAAAATTTAGCATTATTGGGCAAAAATTAGAACAGCAAGAATTATGACAAATGGTCAGGTGGAAGGAAAAAAATATTTTAGTTCTAATAATTTCCTGTTGAAACACAATTTTTCTCCCTAAAATCACCCTCATTTTTATTAAAGAGCCAAATTAAGACCAAATTACTTACTGTATTAAGTCTAGTTACAATTTGGCCTGATAGTTTGCATAAACACAACAAGAATAACAGTTGATCACATAGACTATTTTTTTAAAAATATGCTTTGCTGGAATCTCATGAGAAAGTTTACTCTCGGGGCAAAGAAGCCAAGCCACACAGTTGCCATCAGGCCTTGCCTACAAAGTTTAGGTAAATTCCTCAAGTTTTTGAGGTCCCCACAGGTGTCTTGAGGTTCCTTCTTGCTATCTTTCAGGAAAGTAACCTTCGTCCCATACCTGGAAAGACTTTCATGAACCATATGACCAAGCAAGGTACCAGGCTATTTATCCAAGGGGATTATGGTCTTCAAAGTCTATCATTATTCTTTAGAGCTTTCTGGTGACATCCAGAGTCCTGGCATGTCTCTCTCAGACATGACATTCCAGTAAAGTTTTGGTTAATAAAACCACAATTGGAAACTGACTTATGTCCTGTTATGAAGAAATCAGATTCTTTTTGGATTTATGCAAACAAGCACATTACCATTAGAACAAAAAGAGTTTCCAAATTTTGTAGGGATCAGGCACGGAGAAAAATATAAATGCCTCAATATTATTTACCAAATTGCTTTAAGAAAAGAAACAAGTTCCTTTATGTCTGGAAAACAAGAAGGTTAAAAGGCAGTAATACTTTCAAAAATTATAAAAACTATAATTATTTTCAGTTTATTCAGTCCTATAATCAAGTTCTGTTTCTCCTGATTTTTCTTGCCAGTATTTATATAACTTTAGATACTCTATAGAGTTCTCATAATTTTCATCTAGTTCGAGGGGAGGATCTGAAAGTTTATTCTCAGCGATATGTAGCTTAAAATAAATCAGAGTCCTTTCTAAAGATCTCTCAGAAGATGTAGACCCATCAGCCAGAATGTGGTCCAGAGGGCTGCCAGCGGGGGGGTTGCCAATGCATTTCCCATGTTTTTTGAGTTATTCAACACCCACAAACAGAAATAGAAACAGAAGGTATTCAGTACCCACACACAGAAGCAGAAACAGAAGGTACTTAAATATGCCACTCCTGGCTTACAGTGCCCGAACTTACAGAGAACAGGCACACAAAAAGAATGTTGATTTAACCAATAGCGAAGGCCCCTGGGGAAGTTTGTAAGCATTTAAGGAAAGTGCCGGATTAAATAACTCAGCAGCTGCTAGGGAGTTTCCACAGGTGCCTGCAGGAAGTTTCCCAAGTCCAGGCAACCGCCCGAGTCCTTTGGCACTCCCCGAAGAGGAGGGTGTCCTGTTGAGTTGCCAAAATATGTTACCGAGAAACCCCTGGTTGGGCTCGGGCTGCCTCTCGCTGTGTCCAGGAACGAAGGCAGGGCTGAATCATATGAGGCGTTTATTGAGAAGGCCAGCCCACCAAGAAGACAGCGCACTTGCAAGCATTCAAATCCTATCTTACTGCAAGGTGCAGGGGGCAGGATTATAAAGGGGGAGGGGCTAGTGAGGCTGGGAAGGGAATGCAGCTTAGGTGCAGCCCTGGAGGTCTGCAGACATCATCAGCCACTGTCGTTTAGTAACCAGGCGATGAGATGCTGTTGGTGAGATGATGTTGACGAGATGATGTTTTGACTCCTGGTGGCTCAGTCTGACCATGCTTATCGGTTCTGCTTGCTGGATTCACAGCTGAGTCACCTCCCTAATTGCTTAGCACAGGCCTTGAAAAGGAAACTTAAGAAAAACTTAACCTCCTACTCACATAAGTATATGTGTTCTAAGATTTAAAATAAAATGATTCTTTTTCAGATTAATTCCGGAGCTCTATCTATCAGATTATAACCCCCCCCCCCGCCCCGTAGGTATCAATTGATTAAATGTTGCTTTGGACTTTGGTCCTTTGAAAGCACATGCTTCCGAACACCTTCATTTCCTCCGTGGGAGATGGAGCTTTCAGACGCTGGGAAGCAGGACTATACTCCTATACTCCGCTCTTTTTCTGAGAGCATCTCCCCTGGGGAGTCATTAGCACAGAAGCACAGAGGCCCTGTTTGTGAGGCAGATGATCTGGCAGGCAGAGCCCCCCCCCCCCCCCCCCCCGCCCCCAGCCCCGCCCCGCCCCTGACCTCGACACCTGTTTGTGCGAGGAACTGAGAAGCTGGGTGTGAGGTGACCAGCGCCATCTGTGCCCCGTTCGCGCCTTAACTGCTGTCCTGGTTCAGGAGTACCGACGCCATTTGCTCCTCCTGAAAAAGAACATGTCTCCATTTTGTACCCTGAAGGGAGACACGTATTGTAACTGATGCAGCATACTCTGCACCTGCACCCTGAAGAACATTCACTAATGGTCTAAAAGAAGCAAGGCGCAGTTTTGCAAAAAGGCGCATCTCTGCAACCGGCAGACGTGTCATTCGTCCTGGCGGGTATCAGGGGCCTTCCCGAGGTTAGAAGTGCACATCCCCCAAAACACCGAGGCTGCATGGCCTTGCGTATTGCACCAGAACAGCAGGCAGCGGGAACAAGGAGCTCTGGCACCCAAGCTAAGAGCAGGCCACGCTCATGAGCATTTCATTCAGAGCAGGCCCCGCCTTGCACCTCCTCACTGGGAAAGGGCTTTACCCAGTCCCCACGGTCCGTGGAAAGACCCAGGCGTGTGAACAGACCCAATGTCTAGGCCTAGTCTCTCTTTCTGTTTTAAGATAAACAGCCTGAAAGGCATTAATATGGACTGAGCTTGATCCAATCATCATGAAAAAGAAAGTAAGTTCCACACCTAATAGGCAGAGAAAGCCATCAGAAGTTTGGTGCTTGTGGAGTGCGGGCTTTTTCACCTGCTCACCCCAAAGCCCAGTGCGGCATCACCCCACGATTTCCGCTGCCTCTGTGATCTGGCCTAGCAAGGGCCAGCCTGGGCCTCAGCGTTTCTCTGGAGGGTAACTAAGTCGCTGAAGGCTGTGGGTTGAGCAAGAGGATGAGGCTCAGTTCTGAAAATTTGCCTTCCTGCCATGTGGATAGCAGATTTTACAGGAAAGGCCAGTGGAACAGTCTCCCCCCCGCCACCCTGAGGGCAGAGGGGGAATGCTGGGACCTGCCCCAGGTGGGATGTAGACTGATGGGAATTTCTGAGATCTGTTCCCATCTTCTGTTGGCAAGGCCACAGGCCTCTCTTAGCAAATAGCTTTCTAGCTGGGCTGGGACTGAACCAGTCCCACTCTTGGCAGGAAAGAGGCCAGCGGGAGACCTCCCGCCGTTCAGCACGGCCTCCCACTGGAAACCACGTGAGAGCAGGGGCCTTGCTTCCAACAGCTCTCCTCCAGTGAAGGCGGCAAAGCGGGCCAATGTTTGGAGCTGAGCTTGCATTCTCCCAAAATGAAATACCGAGGCAACTCAACGTCAGGTGGAACGATACTCGCTGTGAATGTTCAACGCACCATCTACAGTCAGATGACGTTTGTGATGTCAGCAATTTCTTTGAAATGTGAAAAGCCCTCCTCCTTAGCCCTTTTCACTGTCCCCATCACACCGCAGATCAAAGCAGCACGCGTGTGGTTCATCATCGCCCTGCGCAGGTGAGATGGAAGTTGATGGACAAAGTGGCATCATTCCCACGAGCAAGATGAGAAGTGGATGGAAGGAGTGGGCATGGGGAGAGGGGCCACAGGAAACACGGCCGCAGGGAGCACCGCGCCTACTGCCTTCTGCAGACCAGCATCTCATGGAGAGAATTCAGGTTCCAGCCTCCTGTGGGGGCAGGGCACACATTGTCAGTTTCTTAAGCTTGTTTGTCACCCTCAATGGGTGTCTAATTAGTTATTTAATTATGATGTGTAAAACCAGAAGTTAATGAGGATGCAAACGATGAGATGCAATCCTCTGCCACCCCAAGTAATGGACTTTTTCCTGTCCCCCTGTGCTGGGGCCGGAAAGCAGGTTTGTATGAAACAGCTCTCGGAGGGCAGAGTCCAAGACGCAGGCACAGTAATCACACATTTCCTGTGCCCATGAGAGGGTGCCTGGGTGAGGGGCTCACGGGAGACAGAATGAGCACGTGACATGGCCGTGACCATGTCCAGAGGCTGCGAGGCCAGCAGGTCTCTGCCAGGGCTGCATTCCAGTCTGAATGGACTAAAGAGCCAGGCGGGGACACCTGGACTGAGATTGTGAGTCATAATAAGCAATATGTGTGCGGGGTCTTAGTCATAGAGCACCTCAAGCCCTTGTGATGAGGGCCAGGAAGGTGTTTGCTTTGCTAATGAGGTGACGGGACGGCACCTAAGGGTGGGGCCTGGTTGCCAGGAGATAAACCATTGACCTTTGGGGAGAGGAGCGGGGTTGAGGTTGAGTTATCTGCAATGCCCATGGCTGTCAGTCATGACTGTAATGAAGCCCTATTAAGCCCAGAGGAGCAGCTGGGGCCCTTTGTAGGGAGCTCCCAAACATGGAACCAAGGTTTCCACAAACCTCATCTGGCTATTGACTCAGAACCGTCAATGTCCTGGTCATTGATCAGGGGTCTATGAGTGAACAGTTTCCTGGGTCCTGTGAGCCATCCTAGCAAATTAATCAAACCCGAGGAAAGCAGGCATGGGGACCTCTGATTGTGGCCAGGCGGTCAGAGTGCAGGCAGTGGCCCGGCTTGCTCCTGGCGTCTGCGGCAGGTGGCAGTGCTGTGGCACTGAGCTCTTAACCTGTGAGGTCTTGTCTCTCTCCGGGTAGTAGAGTCAGAATTGAGTTCTCAGATGGATGCCTGGGAACTGCTTGTTGGTGTGGAGAAGCCTCCACATGTTGGAATTGGGCTGGGAACCCAGTGTATCAGGGGACCAAAGGCAGAACCACACACGTTCTCCTTTCACTCAGCACACAAGGCAGAGCACAGGCCTGCCCGCGGCTGAACTGTTTTCCAGATGTGACTGTCACGTGGCATTCACTTCACTGTGAACACAAGTCTGATCCTCATGCTTATAAGTTACTGCTGCAGACTCACTGTGTGCCCTCCCACTGTGACCTGCAGACTCACTGTGTCCTCCCACTGTGACCTGCAGACTCACTGTGTGCCCTCCCACTGTGACCTGCAGACTCACTGTGTGCCCTCCCACTGTGACCTGCAGACTCACTGTGTGCCCTCCCACTGTGACCTGCAGACTCACTGTGTGTCCTCCCACTGTGACCTGCAGACTCACTGTGTGTCCTCCCACTGTGATGTACTGTATTAGGGGCCTTTGGGAGGTGATTAGGTCATGAGGGTGGAGTCCTCACAGATGGGATTAGTAGCCCTTGCAAGAAGAGGCCCAGAGAGTCCCTCACCCCTCCCACCAGGTGAGGGCACAGCTAGATGACAGGATGGCCACTGTGAACCAGGAAGCACCCCACCAGACACTGAACCTGCCTGTGCCTCTACCTTGGACTTGGAGCCTCCAACACTGTAAATAACAGATGTCTGCTGTGCACAAGACCCCGTGTGTGCTCGTATGCTCTAGCAGCCTGATTGCAGCACACGGAGTGAGACGGCTCCTGAGCTCTCTCACTTTAAGATGCTTCCGTCTGACTAGTGGCCAGACTTTGAGGCTACATGCACGTGTTTGGGACTAAGTCAGTCCATTTGAATGATGTTTATCACATGTTTGGAAAATGTTTCTTGTTGAGGTCCCTGGAGCCAGATGAGATTATACTATGTTCTGTGGCCGATGGACAATGACCACACATGTGCTGCCTTGAGCAGCAAAAACTTCTCCCACACCTGGAGGCAGAGCCCACAGCCCAGGGGTAGGCAGACCTGCTGCCTCTGAAGGCCCGGGAGGCTCCCTCTCTCTTCTTCCAGCTTCAGGCGGCTGCTGGCGCCCCTGGGCTTGCGGCCTGTCCCTCTAACCTCTGCCTCCCACCGCATGCCTCCTCTGTGCTCCCACCCCTCTGACCCCTCTGTCAGCACACTTGTCCTTGGGTAGTCCAGGACAAGCCCATCTCCAGACTCCCGACTACATGCACAGACCTTCTGCAAATGAGCTGACAACAGGCTCTGGGGGGTGAACATAATTTGTGGGGTGTGGGGGCCTCATTTAACCCCTCCAGTGATCATTTATGAAAAGCCCAAGAACAGTGTCTGGCACCAATGATGCTGAGAAATAGCAGCTGTTCTATGATATTAGTAATGACTGTTTCCTAGGGCGGGGGTGGGGGGTGGTTGATGAAAGCCAATGATGAGGAAGGACAGCTGGCCTCAAGGGCAGGGGAGAAACAGGGTTTCTGGCAGCGCCCACTCCCGGCCAGCACCGTGGCCTCGGCCCCGTCAGTGTGGGAGGACTGTCTCCTGCCGTCTGCTTCGTGCTCCTTTGGAGCCGGTGTTGTGAGAGTGCAGCATGTTTTCCCCGGAGAAGCCTGGCCCTCCTGCCTGGCCGGAGTGCCGTGCAGTCCCGGCCCTGGAGCTGACAGCCCTGCCCTCTGCAGGGCCAGGGGCACCACTCAGCGTCCTCCTGGCTGCCCAGGACCTCAGTGGGAGCTGCTCGGACGGTTGGAGGGAGCGTCCTGCAGCCAGCTGGGACCTGGTGGAGTCTCCTCTCTCCAAGGCCTTGAACTCCCTGAACCGCGTGCGGGCCCTGAAGCTGGGGGACCAGGATTGGAAGGTGGGGCTCCTGGCTTGGGGCTGGTGCCCTCAAACGTGTCTTGGTTCTGAGCCCCATTCATAGTCTCCTCACCCAGTTTCCTCCTGAGCTCATCCCCCATGGCCAGCCTGGGGAACTCCCTCCCTGCCTCCTCCCAGCATGTGTCAGGGGTGCCCGCTCTGTGCTGGGGGCTGTGCCCGCAGGATAATGGGCTTTGAGGACACCTGCTGGCTGGCAGGGAACACGGTCCAGGAAAGGTCCCCATACTCACGCCCCGCTCTCCCCAGGCCGGGGCACCTGGAGGGCCAGGCTTCCCAGGCTGCGGGGTACTCGCCACGCGCTGGTGGCGGCTGTCCCCAGATCTGCTCATGCCGCTGGCCCGCCAGTCTAACTGTCACGGGACTGAACAGCCCACAAAGTGCGACATCTAAATGCAAACGGAAGGCTGTCGTTCCTGTAAAAACGGATGAAGTTTCGGAAAGACTAGAAAAAGGCAAAGCATCAAACCTTGTCTTTCACGTGTTTCTCCAAGGCAGCCATTAGGGCTGCAGGAAGGGGTCTGGCTGAGGATGCGCCCACTGACTCCTCAGGGCAGGTGAAGTGGACTGGATGGCGCCGGGGGTGGGGGTGGGGTGCAACCCAAGCCCGCCAGGAAGGGGCTCCCTGAGGACGGGCAGATGCGGAGCTGAGTGAACCGCTATGTTTCCTTAGGGTGTTTACGGCACTTGTCGCCCTGAGGTGCTCCCTCTCCCTGGCTTCTTGGGTTCCCTGTGGGATCCCCATCGTGCTGGCTGGGAGGGTATGTGCTGAGCAGGTGCTACGACAGGGCAGTGTGCCCCTGGAGTCCGGGAGGTGCAGGCCACTGCCCAGTCCAGGTCCTGGTCCTGGGGCCGGAGGGGCCAGGGCTCATATCTACCCACAGGACCGATGGAGGAGTGAGGAAAGAAACCACCTGGTACGTAGTCTTAGCCGCGCGCACGGCACGCTGACTTAAAGTACCCAGATTTTTGGTGACCATTCTGTAAACCTCCTGAAGGCCTTTCTGCAGTAAACCCTGTAGTGCGAAGCACGGGTGCGGAGTTTAAACAAGGCTAAGCCAACCCCCACACTCACCAGGTGGCGGAAGCAGCCCCGTCCGTGAGCCTCGTCCGGGGCTTACCTGGGGCAGGGGCAGTGCTGACGTGGGGACAGGGGTGCAGCAGCGGTCAGTGGGTGGTCTCTGTGTTCCTCCCGCTGCCCACAGGGCAGACTCAGCCAGGAGGCCTGGTAAGCGCCGCCTCCCCCTTAGTGAGCCACACAGAACAGAATGAAGGGCTTTTAAACCCTTGGTACCCAGGCTGCACTGCAGCTGCGTTAACTCACACTATCTGTGGAAACACTCCAGCTTTCATCCTGTTATTGTTAGAAAAAGGAGGAAGTATCCAAATGAAGTGATTATCTATGTCGCTCAAAATTGCCTGTCTCCCTGTTTCTCTCTTTCTCTGTCTCTCTCTTCCTCTGTCTCTATCTGATCATGTCTTTCTTTCTCTGTTGCTTAGAGGACACCCCAAGGAAGACTTTCCTTTCAGTCAATTAAAAACATAATGTTGGGTGTAGGGGGCTCGCTCCTGAGAGAGGAAGGGAAGAGTGGACAAGATGGGCGTCAGCAGCACTGAGCCTGCCTTTAGCCCCGGTGTCCCCAGGGTGTCCGTCCCCAGGATGTCTGTCCCCAGGGTGTCCGTCCCCAGGACGTCTGTCCCCAGGGTGTCTGTCCCTAGGATGTCCATTCCCAAAATGTCTGTCCCAAGGGTGTCTGTCCCCAGGATGTCCGTTCCCAGGATGTCTGTCCCAGGGTGTCCATCCCCAGGGTATCCGTCCCCAGGATGTCCGTTCCCAGGGTGTCCGTCCCCAGGATGTCCGTTCCCAGGATGTCTGTCCCCAGGGTGTCCGTCCCCAGGATGTCCGTTCCCAGGATGTCTGTCCCAGGGTGTCCATCCCCAGGGTGTCGGTCCCCAGGATGTCCGTTCCCAAGATGTCCGTTCCCAGGATGTCTATCCCCAGGGTGTCTGTCCCCAGGGTGTCCATTCCCAGGATGTATGTCCCAGGGTGTCCATCCCCAGGGTGTCTGTCCCCAGGATGTCCGTTCCCAGGATGTCTGTCCTAGGGTGTCCATCCCCAGGGTGTCCGTCCCCAAGATGTCTATCCCCAGGGTGTCTGTCCCCAGGGTGTCCGTCCCCAGGATGTCTGTCCCCAGGGTGTCCGTCCCCAGGGTGTCCGTCCCCAAGATGTCTATCCCCAGGGTGTCCGTCCCCAGGGTGTCCGTCTCCAGGATGTCTGTCCGCAGGATGTTCGTCCCCAGGGTGTCTGTCCCAGGGTGTCTGTACCCAGAATGTCCCCAGGGTGTCCATCCTCAGAATGTCTGTCCCCAGGATGTCTGTCCCCAGGGTGTCTGTTCCCAGGGTTTCTGTCCCCAGGGTGTCCGTCCCCAGGGTTTCTGTCCCCAGGGTGTCCGTCCCCAGGGTTTCTGTCCCCAGGGTGTCCGTCCCCAGGGTTTCTGTCCACAGGGTGTCCGTCCCCAGGGTTTCTGTCCCCAGGATGTCTGTCCCCAAGATGTCTGTCCCCAGGGTGTCTGTCCCCAGGATGTCCGTCCCCAGGATGTCCATCCTCAGAATGTCTGTCCCCAGGATGTTCGTCCCCAGGGTGTCTGTCCCGAGGGTGTCTGTACCCAGAATGTCCCCAGGGTGTCCATCCTCAGAATGTCTGTCCCCAGGATGTCTGTCCCCAGGGTGTCTGTTCCCAGGGTTTCTGTCCCCAGGGTGTCCGTCCCCAGGGTTTCTGTCCACAGGGTGTCCGTCCCCAGGGTTTCTGTCCCCAGGATGTCTGTCCCCAGGATGTCTGTCCCAGGGTGTCCGTACTCAGGGTGTCCATCCCCAGGGTGTCAGTTTCCAGGATGTTCGTCCTCAGCGTGTCTGTCCCCAGGATGTCTGTCCCCAGGGTGTCTCTCCCCAGGGTGGCCGGCACTGGCTGTTTGACATGAAACGCATGTCCTGTGTATGAAGGGGCCGCACCAGCCACCAGTATGTTTTGCTTACAAAGCCTGTCCCACTGGGTTGTCTAGTCAAATGACAGTACCTTTGATAAGGTAAGATATAGCTCATGTCGGTTATTTAACTTTTTTAGCTCCTTCTCTAATAAAAAGAAACATATAGCATTGAAATGAGCGATTTGGGGAGACACATAAAGGAACACATTTCTTAGCAACTCATTTAAATTTAATCTAGAGATGGAGAACAGAGGAGGAGGGCCCTTCGCAGTTGCTTGCTTCCCCTCTTTCCAGAGACTGTGCCTTGCCTTTTTGAGAGCGGCTGAGCTTGGGAAAGGAGCTCTGAGCATGGGGGGCCACAGCCCAGCTGTCAGAGAAGTTTGGGTGCTGGTTGCACCATGGGTGCTGGGGTCCAGGCCAGCAGGTCCCTTCTGGACTGAGAGGTGTATGAGATCCTGTCTTCCCCCCACTCCCCATTTCCAAATCACTGACACTATTGCAGTTAGTCAAACACCTGTTTGCTAAGTACCGTCTGTATGCCAGGCAGGTGCTAGGTGTTGAGGCACAGAAATAAATGCAACAGCTGTGCTTCTCTGTTGCCAGGGGTCTCACTCCGCAGGGGCCCGCAGAGCTCCGCAGGCCCGTCCACACGTTAGAACAGCTGCAGGTGCCTGGTCAGCCCCACGGTCCAGCCTGCCCAGCGGGGGGCGCAGGGGGAGGAGACTAATGCGTAGCCGAGCTGTGGGACCCTGGGCCGCGCACTGTAGCCCCCAGGACTTAGCAGGAAGCGAGGATGCCTGCAGAAGCCCGGAACCCTCCTGGCCCGCAAGTTACCCCATTGGCCCTGACCGAGAGCTTCAGCAGGTGAGTCATAGGAATGAAGGTCCCTTCTGGGAGCAAGGCTGGCAGGGCGGGGGGCTGCCCGGCCCGCGGGCCTGAGGTGGATGGCGACGGTGGGAGCCTGAACGTAATCATTGATGAGAATCACAAGGAAAGGAGAGCCTGGCACTACACCAGGGCAAATGGAGGGCATGCAGGTGGCAGGGCAGGTGGAAGTCAGACCAGGCTGAGCAGTTGGCTCAGTCCACCCCAGTCCTCTGAGGATCAGCCAGGAGGTCTGGGCAGAGTGACAAGTGACACGTGGCCTCCCAACAGCCCTTGGGGTGAAGGCGGTCCTGAAGGCGTCTGTGCACCCCCATGCCGGCCACACTTTAAGGATGCGCCCTGCCTCTCACGCAGCTGCGAGTCCCTCTTTCGCAACCGCAGGCATCACCACCTTGTTATTCACAGGCGCCCTGGCCTGCCCTCGTTCCTGCAGGGGCTTGGCCAGCTCCGCACTCTCCTCCCCCTGGTGTTCCTGTCATTTCTGCCTCTTTCTGGATGATGGCTCCCCATCCTGATCGCTCACTCTCTGACCTTGTCTCCTGCAACAAGCTTGCGTTTCTCTCCATCTCGGCCCCTCCGTCCCCCTGGTCATACACCAGACTGTTGGTTCTCACCCTTGGGGTGCGTTAGCTCCCTCTGAGGCTGTGGCCAGAACCCTTACACCATAATCCAGGGGGCAAGAGCTCAGAGTGGACCTTGAAAGCTCCTGGATGGTGTAATTCTCGGTCAAGGCCTGAGCTTGCACCCTCTTTGAGATCAATGTCATGCACCCCACGCATGGAAACGACGCATCCCACCTCCCAGCTACCCGACCCAACAAGAATAAACTTGCTTAATTAGATCTGCTTTCTGATTTAGCTAAACTTTTTTCCAGCCCAGTGAAGCACCCCAACTTCTCTTTCAGGTAATTGTCAGCAACACAGCAGTAAATATCAACACGAAGCAGATTATTATTGTAGATCAAGCAGGGAGAACAAAGGGTAAAATATTTAACTGCAGCAGTGTTTGACTATATTCTGTGCAGTGAGAAAACCTGAAGTCATTTTCAAGGGCCACCATTTCTTACTTCTTTTCCATTGGGTCAAGTTTCTAAACTTTCTAAATCTCCATTTTCTGGCTAATGAAAAGAAAATAGGATTCCATCCAGTCTCCTATCTACCTACTCCAGGAATTCTGTGAGGATCAAATGAGATGAGGCATGGGAAAACACTTCACAAGCATTTGGTTAAAGTGTAAAATGTTTGCACCTGGCTATAAAGCAAGTCATGTTCTTGGGCTGAAGAAACTTCAAGGGGGCTAGTTGCTAGGGAGAGGAAGCCGGGCATTGCTATGTGACATGATTACCCAGTACCCACAGCCACCATTTCTGGGCTGGGCTGGGCTGTGGGCCGAATTTTGCGCCATGGGGTCTCAGCAGCATTGGCTGTGATTTGGTGGGCTGTCACTCCAGGGTGGTGGCGGGGCCTGTGTCCCACTTAGGGGAAGCCGAGTGTTGCTTTGTGGGCACCAGGTCCACGGTGCCGTTTCTCTGTAAATGGCCAGTGTGCATCATGGCAGCTCCTTCGTTGAGTGTCTGCCCCCCGGTGGTCAGTGAGCGTCATAGTGACTGCTCAGATGAACACTTAGCATATTAGCCTTTTATATATATATATTTTTTTTCTCTTCTAGTTGAGTTTTTAAAAAATAGATTGTACTGTTTAGAGCAGTTTTAGGTTCAGAGCAAAATTGAGGAGAGGGTACAAGGACTTTACAGACTCCAGTGCCCCCATGCACAGCCTTCTCCCTTATCCAGAGAATTAGGTCCCAATGTAACTGAGTCATTGGAGCCAGGCAGCTGGGAGGTGGGATGCATAGTTTCCATGAGTGGGGAGCTTGGTATTGAGCTCAGAGAGTGTGCAAGGTCAGGAGCAGCGCTTCTCGGCCTTGGCCACGAATCACCATCTGGGAGCTTTCGGTGCCTCTCACCAGAGCAGCATGTACGCTGCAACCACTGAGCATACCGGGCCCGCCATAGTCAACCCGGTCTCCAGTGCACGCTAGCGTCCCTCGGGGGTGGGGGGTGCCATAAGCTTGGGAAGATGGACAATGCCATGCCGCCACCATGGAGGGTCAGACAGAATAGGTTCCCATTTTACTATCTCCATAGCCTTGCCCTTTCCAGAATATCATATGGTTGGAATCGGATTGCTTCTTTCACTTAGTAATATGAGTTGACTTTTAGATTGAAAGGAATCGGCACCATAGATTGAAAACTAGTGCCATTCGCACTAAAAGGGGGAACAGAAAGAATGGAGACCATGAACAGTGAGTACCTTTTAGTAGGTGTCATTCATTGTCAAAGGATCTGAGCTCAAGATCTGTTTCCTTTGTTGCCAAGATGAATGGGTGCCTCTGAGGCACGGGTACCAGTTGAGGAGCTGAGACGTTCCTCTGCATCAGAATCGAGAAGCAATGTACATGGCCATGCAAGCAACTGTGGTGATGGGGGCAATAGTGGTGAGTTCACGCTTCTAACCATGTCCTCGTGGGCTTGTGCCTTGTAATGCATATTCTCATTCCCAGTTCGTAGCTGAGGAAATTGAGGCTCAGAGAGGTTAAACAATGTGCTGAATTGAGAAGGTGCTGGAGTGGACCAGATCCAGGGTCCTGGGCCAGCCATCTGGGTGGGGGAGGGGCAGCTTGTCTACAGCTCCCTGCTCTGCCATAGACTCCCGTGGAGCCACGTGGCCTTTGCCTCTCCAGGGCTTCAGCCAAGAAAGAGGTTTGCTTCTCCTAGAAGTGGCCCCCACACTGCCCGGCCGGCTGGGCTGTGACATATGGCAACCTTTCTCCACAGGCAGAGCTCGAGAGCCTGGGGTGCCAGTCCCCAGTAATGCGTGGCACCTGGAGAGATTAGGACCCTGGCTGGGAGTCCATTCCACGGAGAAGCTCCCAGGCAGCCCGGCGGTGGCTCTTTAATTACTTAATGTGAGGGATCTACAGGGAGGAGTGGGTGCTTGCCTGGCAGTTGGAGGATTTTCTTAGCAGTAACCTGGGGAGGTGACCTGCTGTGCTTCTCAGAAAGATGTGAGCTGCAAGTCCTTCACCTGTGAGCATCTGGCAGGGTTATTATGCATGCAGATTTTATGCATGGCATTCAAATGTGGAAGGAAATGCCCCCCAACTTTTAGACCCGAGGATGAGTTATGTGCTGAGTTGTGCATCTGACTGATGTGCTCACAGACTCAGAGGCCTGACTGGGGTTTCTGGGTTGGCTGTGTCTTCTCTGAGCAGGAAGATTGATAACTGTCCCCAGTCCTGTCCCACAGTCCCCCTCTCACCCTTCCTCCCTCCTCCCTCCCTCCCTCCCATTTTCCCTCCCTCCCTCCTTTTTCTGTCAATATGGATAGTGCAGCTGCTCTGCCAGGCAATGTGCCACACAGCGGGCACAGCCCTCGTTTCTGCTTCCATCACAAGTCCTGGCCGGGTGGCAGCTGTGTGCAGGTGGCAGGGCTCAGGCAGCTCTGAGTCCCCATGGAGCCTGGAGAGGCACCCATCAGCAACAATGTGCCACCCAGTGGCAGGGCTGCATCAGCACACTGAACCCTCTCTGTGCCCACAGAGAAAGACTGGCTTGGCCAATCTGCCTTCTGCCCATCCTGCTTCAGACCAGAGGGCTCCTCAGATGCATTCCCGGCACCTCGTCTACAGCTCAGCCCACACTGCTGCGTCCTCACTGCCTCTCCCTCCAACTGTCACACATCAAACCCTGACCTTACATGCTTCACAGTGTCCATTGTGCAGCCCCCCCCCCCAAGCGGGGGTGGAGGCAGCAGAGCTCATGGCCCATCCCAGGGACCACAGTCAGTCCTGGGCCCAGCTGCTTAGAGGGGGAAGGCGAGGGTGGTGACAAGTTGATGCCTGGGTCAGGGCAATTCATCTGAGGCTGCTGGTACCCCATGCAAGCATCATGAGTGGGCAGCGGAGAGTGAGAGAGGAAGTGAAGACCAGTGTGAGGGATGTGTGCACAGGAGGAATGGAGATGGTGAGTGTGACGGGTGTGTGCACAGCAGGATGGAGATGGTGAGTGTGAGAGGGTGTGTGCACAGCAGAGATGGAGATGGTGAGTGTGAGAGGGTGTGTGCACAGCAGGATGGAGATGGGGAGTGTGAGAGGGTGTGTGCACAGCAGGATGGAGATGGTGAGTGTGAGAGGGTGTGTGCACAGCAGAGATGGAGATGGGGAGTGTGAGAGGGTGTGTGCACAGCAGGATGGAGATGGTGAGTGTGAGAGGGTGTGTGCACAGCAGGATGGAGATGGTGAGTGTGAGAGGGTGTGAGCACAGCAGGGATGCAGATGGGGAGTATGAGAGGGTGTGTGCACAGCAGGGATGCAGATGGTGAGTGTGAGAGGGTGTGTGCACAGCAGGGATGCAGATGGTGAGTGTGAGAGGGTGTGTGCACAGCAGGATGGAGATGGTGAGTGTGAGAGGGTGTGAGCACAGCAGGGATGCAGATGGGGAGTGTGAGAGGGTGTGTGCACAGCAGGAATGGAGTTGGGGAGTGTGAGAGGGTGTGTGCACAGCGGGATGGAGATGGTGAGTGTGAGAGGGTGTGTGCACAGCAGGAATGGAGATGGGGAGTGTGAGAGGAATGTGTGTACACAGCAGGAATGGAGATGGGGAGTGTGAGAGGAATGTGTGCACAGCAGGATGGAGATGGTGAGTGTGACAGGTGTGTGCACAGCAGGATGAAGATGGTGTGAGAGGGTGTGTGCACAGCGTGGATGGAGATGAGTGTGAGAGGGTGTGTGCAAAGCGGGGATGGAGATGGTGAGTGTGAGAGGGTGTGTGCACAGCGGGATGGAGATGGTGAGTGTGAGAGGGTGTGGGCACAGCAGGAATGGAGATGGTGAGTGTGAGAGGAATGTGTGCACAGCAGGAAGGAGATGGGCAGTGTTAGAGGGTGTGTGCACAGCAGGATGGAGATGGTGAGTGTGACAGGTGTGTGCACAGCAGGATGAAGATGGTGAGTGTGAGAGGGTGTGTGCACAGCGGGGATGGAGATGGGGAGTGTGAGAGGGTGTGTGCACAGCAGAGATGGAGATGGGGAGTATGAGAGGGTGTGAGCACCGCAGGGATGCAGATGGGGAGTATGAGAGGGTGTGTGCACAGCAGGAATGGAGTTGGGGAGTGTGAGAGGGTGTGTGCACAGCGGGGATGGAGATGGGGAGTGTGAGAGGGTGTGTGCACAGCAGGAAGGAGATGGGCAGTGTTAGAGGGTGTGTGCACAGCAGGATGGAGATGGTGAGTGTGACAGGTGTGTGCACAGCAGGATGAAGATGGTGAGTGTGAGAGGTTGCGTGCACAGCAGGAATGCAGATGGGGAGTGTGAGAGGGTGTGTGCACAGCAGAGATGGAGATGGGGAGTATGAGAGGGTGTGTGCACAGCAGGAATGGAGATGGGGAGTGTGAGAGGGTGTGAGCACCGCAGGAATGGAGATGGGGAGTGTGAGAGGAATGTGTGCACAGCAGGATGGAGATGGTGAGTGTGACGGGTGTGTGCACAGCAGGATGAAGATGGTGTGAGAGGGTGTGTGCACAGCGTGGATGGAGATGAGGAGTGTGAGAGGGTGTGTGCAAAGCGGGATGGAGATGGTGAGTGTGAGAGGGTGTGTGCACAACGGGATGGAGATGGTGAGTGTGAGAGGGTGTGGGCACAGCAGGAATGGAGATGGTGAGTGTGAGAGGAATGTGTGCACAGCAGGAAGGAGATGGGTAGTGTTAGAGGGTGTGTGCACAGCAGGATGGAGATGGTGAGTGTGACAGGTGTGTGCACAGCAGGATGAAGATGGTGAGTGTGAGAGGGTGTGTGCACAGCGGGGATGGAGATGAGGAGTGTGAGAGGGTGTGTGCACAGCAGGGATGCAGATGGGGTGTGGGAGAGGGTGTGTGCACAGCAGGATGGAGATGGTGAGTGTGAGAGGGTGTGTGCACAGCAGAGATGGAGATGGGGAGTATGAGAGGGTGTGTGCACAGCAGAGATGCAGATGGGGAGTGTGAGAGGGTGTGTGCACAGCAGAGATGGAGATGGGGAGTGTGAGAGGGTGTGTGCACAGCAGAGATGGAGATGGGGAGTGTGAGAGGGTGTGTGCACAGCAGAGATGGAGATGAGGAGTGTGAGAGGGTGTGTGTACAGCAGAGATGGAGATGGGGAGTAGAGGCAGCTTCTGGAGGTTTGGAGGAGAACCCATGGGCAGCGGGGGAAGGGCAGGCTTGGCTGGTGCCTGGATGTGAGTGTGAGCCTTGTTTAACTGGGTGGAGAGCAGTCCATGGAGAGGAGAGTGAGGCGGGGCAGCGGGTCACTGTCTTTCACACAGGGCCTGCTGAAGGGTCCACAGTGAGGTCCATGGAGCTGAGGACCTGGGGATCCTGCTGGTTCAGGGCCACCTTTGCTAGACGGTCACCTGAACTCAGTCCCCTGAGCCAGATGCAGTGCTACCTGTGGGCCCGCCAGGAGATGCTGAGCGGGAAGATCTCCGAGGGCCTCTCCCTCTGTGTCAGGGAGAGGTTCCAGCTGTCAGCATGCCATCTGGGGGACAGCTTCTACATCTGTGCCTGAAAGCCCCAAGCACTGGAGTAGCTGTGCAGACTTGGAAGCGCCTGAGAGACGCCCAGAAGACAGCGCCCTGGGTGGGCAGGTGGGAGGTGCTCTCCACACCATGGCCTGAGGAGGAGGCACAGACAGGACATCTCCACTTTCGAGTTTGCCTGTGTGGGCGCTGCCGTCACCTGCCCTGACTGGGACACACCAGCCCTGGAGCTGGAGAGCGCCCCCCCTCCTTCCCCGCTCTACTCCTGGGGGCCTCTGCCCCCTCCACCCTCCCCACCCCTCTTGTCGCCCGCCCCCCCCCCCCCATTCCTCCTGCCCCTGCCCTGGGTGCCACCATCTGAAGAGCCCTCCTCCATCAAACTGCTGGCAGGGACCAGTGGAGGGACACTGTTGTGACTTGAATTTGCATTCCGGATGAGGAGGGAGTGTGGGGATCCCCGTCTTGTGGCCCATGCAGATTCTCTGAATTACCCGTTGGGTTCGCACTACTGGCTTGTTTCTTGTTCCTGCGTGTTCTGAGGTCCGTGCACACTTCAGCTGTGAGCCCCTTACCTGTTGTCCGTATGCAGATCTTTACTTCGTATGCACCCTTCATGCCCTGACCCG
The DNA here is from genome assembly GCF_963455305.1 of Plecotus auritus. NCBI lineage: Eukaryota > Metazoa > Chordata > Mammalia > Chiroptera > Vespertilionidae > Plecotus > Plecotus auritus. The sequence continues at coordinate 96,272,416 of NC_137782.1, forward strand.
GGAGGCTTTGCATGGAATTCCTGTGTCTGTTCTCTTCTCTCACAGCTCCAGCGTCTCAGTCCTCCCTCAGTTTCAGGCAGAACTGCCCAGCCCTCCTCTGAGACAGCCCTCCCCATGCCATGGAGGGAAGGCTTCCTGAGGCCCTGATTACCGGTGAAACGGAGAGCTGTGGACAGATATGCGCATCCCCCCTTGGTGTTATTTGGTCACCCAGCATCAAGATCCCACTGGTGTCGCTGGAAAACTTAGTGACAAGACTCCTGGGAAAACTGTCCTGATGTGATTTAACAGTGCTCTCCCAGCGCTCACCCCCTCCCCTGGACAGTGTCCCATGTTTTCAGGGTAGTGAGCACCTCCTGTCACGGGGCGGTCTGGGTGAGACCAGCGGTGCCCCCGCAGTCATTTCAGTCTCACTCACTCCCGGTTCCACCCGTTGGGATTCACCTCCACGCTCCGTGATACAGGAGTCTAAAGCCGGGCCACGTGGGACCAGGGAAGACTCGTCCAGTGAGAGAGAGGCCTCCCTCTGCAGGCGCAGGGCGACTTGGGGTGCTTAGGAGGAAGCACTAACCCAAATACAACCTCCAGGCTCTGCCTTGAGGTCGCCTCACCCACAGAGCAGGCAGTGACCTGGCCAACAGGAATGCCCGGGTCTGTTCCCATCACTCCAACAGCAGTGGCAGCAGCCAAACCCATGGCCAGCGACGAGCTCTGTCAGGACCAGTGCGTGAGGCAACAGCAGGTCGGGGACCGTGGTCTGTGTGGACAGTGGGGGGCTCAGCCCCTCCCACGGCAGTTGCCCTATCCCCGGGACAGCTCAGATGTCACCACCGGTCCTGGTCTGCCCACACCAGCCGCTGTGCATCCTCTGTCCGGGTTTTCACTGGACAGTCTCAGTTTCTCTCCAGAACGTTTGAATTCTCAGAGCTGTCCCAGCATGAGACTGGCGATGCGTGACGTAAATGTGTGCCCTCAGCAGGGGCCCGCTCAGCGGGGGAGTGCGTTGGTGCTTGGAGAAAACTGTCAGGCGGGCTGGCTTTATGCTGGCCCCGGGCACTGCCTGTGAGTTCCCGTGCCTCGCAGCCAGATGACTGGCTCACTGCATCCATCAGCAGCCACTGAACGCCTGCGTGCTGGGTTCTGTGCGCACACAGCTGGCTTCTGCATCACTTTAAACCACGCAGAACCCAGCACAGCTCCTTCTCCTTGGAGTTCAAGGCCTGAGGGAGGGAATGCTGGGCAGAGGGGGCAGTGACTGTCGCTTGACTGGGGCGGCGCCCTCCCTCCCTTCCCTCTGTGGAGCCCCTGGAGACCCACTATATCCTCCCTGGGCACAACCACCTTGTGGGAAGGACCAAGCCCTCTGGTCTGCAGGGCTGGCCCACACCTGTGGGCGAGCTTTTGGCGGTGCCTCCCACCGCCCCATTTAGCTCGTCAGGCTCCCCGAGACCTCAGAGGGCGGCCACTGCAGTTCCTGCCTTCACTTTCCAGTGGCAGGGAACAGAAATGTCATGTCCCCTCCCCATCCCTACCAGCACTAAGCCTTGCAGGGAGAGCAGTCACTCCCGTGTTCAGAGAGGAGCAGCCAGCAAAGGACCAGAGGCACTGTTTCCAAGAGAGTCTCAAAGAATGCAGATTGCTCCCCTCAACCTCCCATGAGGGCACCGAGTCTGTGACCCGCAGGGGACGGAGCATGGCTGTCACCAACTCGATGCTCTGAGAAGGATGGCTGTCTCCGAGTTGAAGAGGAATCCATTACCCTTTGATACTTGGAGACAGTGTCCAAGTGGTCACTGCTGTGCCTAAAGGCACCTGCTGGAGCCCACAGTAAAGGCTGTCCCCACCTGTGAAAAATAAGTCCAACGGACAGGCTCTCCCACCGCTGGGCTGGCCTCGTTTCTCAGAGTCGAGCTTGCACATGGATTTGGGGACCGCTGGTTCGCATTAACTAGACCCGACTGAGAAGGAGGTGGGGCATTCGCTGGAGGAGGACATGGGCACCTCTGGGTCCCCTGAGTCAAGGTCAGGGCTGGGCAACGCACACACGCACATGTCTTGGCTACACAAGGGAGAACACAGGCCCGCCACATGCACAGCAATTCTGCTCATTTCTGCCCCCCAGCCCTCACTGCCTTCTGGGTAACCCACTGGCCTCCTTCCTCTACCGGAACATGGTGGCCCTCACCCCTTGACTCTCAGGACATTTGCACATGCTGTTCCCAATGCCTGGAACCCTTTCCCCTGCTGTCTCCTGTGTGGCCCCTTCCCATTCTCCTTGCCTCGGCTTAAACCTCACCCGCTCAGAGGGCTTCCTGGACCCTCCCATTTAAGGTAGCCGTTCTCCCACCCACCAGCTCCACTTGTCCCTTCACCAGGTGGGCAGCGCCGGAGCCTCCAGAGCCCTGCACTTGCAAGTCACTCCAGGGGCAAGAACCCGCCTCTTGTTCTGTGCTGTGCCCCCTGAGACCTCAGCCAGTGTCCACTGAGCAAACATGGGGCCAGCAAAGCCTTTCAGAGCCAGGTCCATGGGCTGTGAGCTGAAAAGAATGAAAATTATACATGCCAATGATTTGAAAGGGGTTTACTGAGATTCTAGGTGGCTAATATATTTCAAAAACATTACAAACATCTATGAAATTACTGAGTGTTTTATTAATTAGCTCCTTGATCATAGAGCACTTTTTCCCTGCATTTCTCTGGTGCACACCTTTTGCCTCTCATTGACAAAGGTTTTGTGGTGTCTTTTCAACAGAGAGCATAGAAGACAATTCCATGTGTTCTCTAGAGTGTTTGGGTGAACACGGGTTCTTTTTATGGTGAATAGTTAGCTGCATACAACACAGACTGACACACAGACATGGTCGCTGTCACTAGGGGGTGCAGGTGTCTGCCCTACAGACAGGAGAATGCAGACAGACCCTATTTCATCCCATCGGAACTAAGTGGTACCAACACAGTGCGGGGCCTGAATGTTTCTCATGGGACCCTCACTCTGACCGGCTGCTGAGGAAAGCTGAGCCCTCTCCTTGCAGCAGCTTCTCCGTGATAAGGACTTTCCTCCACCGAGTTCTGGCTCCATCTGTTCCCACCCTGTCTCTCCTTCTCCAGGGACTGGCGGGCAAGCCCAGGTCACAGTGCAGCCTCTCGGCCATGCCCAGGGGACAGGGCGTGGGCAGAGCTGGCGCAGTGGGCACTGTCCTGGAAGCATCACTAAACGGAAGCGACTTCCTTCAAACCTGTCCCTAAATGAGTGTGCCCCACAAGTGCCACAGCCCCCTCACGCCACCCAGTGTGTAGGAGCGTGGCAGAGGCAGTCAGCGCAGGAGACAGAGGCCTGAAACTCAGAAGCTGAAGTCACTTCTTGCAAGTTGCACACAGGCTGTGGCCGCCTGAGCAGGTGATGGGGCCTCCTAGGCATTGGAGTGACCCCATGTAAGCGAGGGCTCCACGGTGAGGGTGCCTCCACACCTGTAGTGCAAGGAAAAGAGATGCCGGTCCCACCTCCCCAGCTCCCACCCAGGAAGAATCCACAGGCTGTGCCAACCACAGACATTCCATCGAGTCCAGCCCTTCCTCCAACAATCAGCATTCAGGTCCTGACAGATGGCTCCAGATGACCAGGACACACAGGGGACTGCTCCCCACATAGGGAGAACAGGGCCCAGATGTCCTTAGAGGGCATCACCCAGACCTCCGACCCCACAGGGCATCAACTGGACCACCAGCCCCACAGGACATCACCCGGACCTCTAACCCCACAGGGCATCATCTGAACCTCCGACCCCCACAGGGAATCACCTGGACCTCTAACCCCACAGGGCATCACCCCAACCTCCAACCCCACAGGGCATCACCCGGACCTCCGACCCCCACAGGGCATCATCCGGACCTCTAACCCCACAGGGCATCATCCGGAACTCTGACCCCCACAGGGCATCACCCAGACCTCCGACCCCACAGGGCTCAACTGGACCACCAACCCCACAGGACATCACCCGGACCTCTAACCCCACAGGGCATCACCCCAACCTCCAACCCCACAGGGCATCACCCCAACCTCCAACCCCACAGGGCATCATCCGGAACTCTGACCCCACAGGGCATCACACAGACCTCTGACCCCCACAGGGCATCACCCGGACCTCTAACCCTACAGGACATCATCCGGAACTCTGACCCCTACAGGACATCATCCGGACCTCTAACCCCACAGGACATCATCCGGACCTCTAACCCCACAGGACATCATCTGGACCTCTAACCCCCACAGGACATCATCCGGACCTCTAACCCCACAGGACATCATCCGGACCTCTAACCCCACAGGACATCATTCGGACCTCTAACCCTACAGGACATCATCTGGACCTCTAACCCCACAGGACATCATCCGGACCTCTAACCCCACAGGACATCATCCGGACCTCTAACCCCCACAGGACATCATCCGGACCTCTAACCCCACAGGACATCATCCGGACCTCTAACCCCACAGGACATCATCCGGACCTCTAACCCCACAGGACATCATCTGGACCTCTAACCCCACAGGACATCATCCGGACCTCTAACCCCCACAGGACATCATCCGGACCTCTAACCCCACAGGACATCATCCGGACCTCTAACCCTACAGGACATCATCTGGACCTCCGACCCCCACAGGGCATCATCCGGACCTCTAACCCCACAGGGCATCATCCGGAACTCTGACCCCACAGGGCATCACCCAGACCTCCGACCCCACAGGGCATCAACTGGACCACCAACCCCACAGGACATCACCCGGACCTCTAACCCCACAGGGCATCAACTGGACCACCAACCCCACAGGACATCATCTGGACCTCTAACCCCACAGGACATCATCCGGACCTCTAACCCCACAGGACATCATCTGGACCTCTAACCCCCACAGGACATCACCCGGACCTCTAACCCTACAGGACATCATCCGGAACTCTGACCCCTACAGGACATCATCTGGACCTCTAACCCCACAGGACATCATCCGGACCTCTAACCCCACAGGACATCATCTGGACCTCTAACCCCCACAGGACATCATCCGGACCTCTAACCCCACAGGACATCATCCGGACCTCTAACCCCACAGGACATCATTCGGACCTCTAACCCTACAGGACATCATCTGGACCTCTAACCCCACAGGGCATCATCCGGACCTCTAACCCCACAGGGCATCATCCGGAACTCTGACCCCCACAGGGCATCACCCAGACCTCCGACCCCACAGGGCATCAACTGGACCACCAACCCCACAGGACATCACCCGGACCTCTAACCCCACAGGGCATCATCTGGACCTCTAATCCCACAGGGCATCATCTGGACCTCTAATCCCACAGGGCATCATCTGGACCTCTAACCCCACAGGACTTCATCCGGACCTCTAACCCCCACAGGACATCATCCGGACCTCTAACCCCACAGGACATCATCTGGACCTCTAATCCCACAGGGCATCATCTGGACCTCTAACCCCACAGGACATCATCCGGACCTCTAACCCCACAGGACATCATCTGGACCTCTAATCCCACAGGGCATCATCTGGACCTCTAACCCCACAGGACATCATCCAGACCTCTAACCCCCACAGGACATCATCCGGACCTCTTACCCTCACAGGGCATCACCCAGACCTCTGACCTCACAGGACATCACCTTGCCTGCTGCTGACTGGTGACGTCCTTGGTACCGCTGGGACGGGCTTTTTTTTTTTCCTGTGAACTTTACTGGGCAATGCAAGGTGACCTGGACTCAGGTCCTCACATCAGAACTCACCTGGACTCAGCACAACGCAAGGCTGGCTGGGCCCGCAGCACCCCATCCACTGCTCCTGAGAAGTGTGTGGTCAAATAGCTCAGACGCTGGCTCTTGTGTGGCACAAGTCTGAGCTCAAATACCCGTGCTGACACTTCCAGGCTGTGTGACTGGCGCTGTGTCCAGCCCTGCCCTGTCTCCACACCACCGGGTCTGCTGTCACACGGCCACTGGCACGGCTGAAGGAGACACAGGTAGTCTCACAGTCCCAGAGGCCCGAAGCTGTAAGGCAGGTGTCGGCGGGCCATCTTGCCCCTGAACGGTCTGAGGAGGAAGCCTTCGCCTCTTCCCAGCGTCTGGGCTGTTGGCTCCTTGGACCTCGCTTGTTCATAGATGCCTCCCTGCCATCTCGGCCTCTATCTCCCCGGGGCTTCTCCCCTGTCATCCGCCGACAGAACATCATCCGGACCTCTTGCCCTCAGCCCCTGTGCAGAGTTGGCCCACCGCTACCTTTAGACGAGTGACTCCCACCTGTCATGGGCGGCTGGGCCACTGCGTGGGGTCCAGGCCACAGCCTGAAGGAACCTGAGCAGCACTTGCCTGAGACAGAAGGTGTACAAAGCGGAGAATAAGGTAAACGAGTCACTAGTGCAGAGGTCTCGCCAGGACTGTGGCCCACCAGAGGCTGCTGCCATTGTTTGTGCTGAAAACATCAGCAGTGTCGAGAAACATTAGCCCACTGTCCACCATAAGCATCTGTGGACGCACGCGGTGGACCTTCCCCGCACGCCACATGCGTCCATTAAAAAAAATGTTTCCCTAAGTGGCAGCCCTGACCAACTTTAACATCATTTTTTTCGTGAGAATTTTCAGCTGAAAATATTCAAGAACACCCGAATTGTGAGTAATATACTTATTTTTATAATTTTCATTGCAAATGGATTTTTTAATTAAATTCAAAATATCGTGGTGTGTGGGGATAGTTTCCGTTTGGACACGCGGCAGTTAACGGGTTACAGACAGGTGGGCAGCAAAACGAGGCTTGGCGCTGTGTGTGAGAAGACACGAAGATCATTGAAAATGCACGAGTTTCCACCCTGTGTGTCAGCGACAGTGACTGTTGTGTTCAGGCGGCACTTCAAGGCTCCCAGCTGCCACCGCGGCACATGGCCCATGCGGGACCCTGCACTGAGCACTAGACGCCGTCATTTGCTAAGGTGGTAAAGCGATTGGGCTGACACACTTCCTACATGTTTCCCCCAAAGGGCCACCTTCTTTCTGTGTTTTGAGGATTGCTAAGGACCTAGCATTACTTTCTGAGGAATGTGAAAAGCAACTGAAGTTTATCATCTTTGGCTAAGCTTTAACTCCACAGCTCTTACCTCACTTTAAAACTGTGGGGCATATCTCTCAACCGGATGGCGCAAGCACCTGTGCGACAAGTTAAACCACGTCCCGCGCAGTCGCAGGTGGACAGGAGCCGCTCGGGACCTCGGCAGGTGCCCTCTGGGGCCGGGCGTGGTGGGCTCCGCAGGCTGTAAGAAGTCCTGCACCTTCATGGGTTTACTGGGGCCGGAAGGCGGGTTTCATGTAAAATGTGTTTTTCCTTAACTTGCAAAGTAGTTTATTATTCACTTTATGGACATCTTGGTATTTAATTAAATCTCAGAGATATGTTCTCTGTAGTCATAGGAAGGACCATGAAGGATGTATTTATTTCCTGTCTGTTTGTTACTCTTTTTCTGTTTCTAACACAAAAATTATCAGTTGGAAGGAAGTCATCAGAGGCACTTAAAATTTCTCAGGGTCAGAAACCTAATTAACCCCAGCAACTGTGCTTAAAATGCAGGATAATATGAGACACATCCTACAGGAATCTGGCAATATTTAGTCTGGGTGATGAATTTAAAACTTTTTTAAAAGTGACCTTTAATATCTATTTTCAAAAGGCACGGGGGAATGGAGAGCAGATTGGAAACAAGTCGCTTGCTTGTGAGGTCTGCCAACATGTTGCAGTAAAAAGCCGCTGAGCTTGCGAACTTTCACCCTGACGTTTTCGTAGACTGAGTGAGGCTGGAGGTCAGTCCCTGGGCCGTGTCTGAAGACATTCAAACTCGACTTGGCAGGATGAAAGCCAGATGTGTTCCGCCCAGTTTGGTGATAAGCATGTCTCACATCCGCTGATCGGTGGGTTTGCTGGTTGCGGGGGCCTGTGGTATCCCCCTAACAGAGTGAGCCGTTCTTGCTCGCTCACAGTGCTGCACCCGCTTCTCTGTGAGTGAGGACAACAGCGTCTGCCTCTAGCCACTTGAAATGCTGACAGGATGAGCCCTTTTCTCTCTGTGAGACTGTATGTTTCACCCAGACTTATCGGAGCAAGAGCTGATGGGAAGGGTCAGAGCAGGTCTGAACCAGGGAGGAATGTCCCTGAGGAAGGTCCTGGGTGGGCGAAGCCAGGGGCAGAGCCGCAGGGGACCGGGAGAGGCTGGTGACCTGGCCGGAGAGCACCTGCGCAGTTGGCAGTTTGGGGCAGGCAGAACTGTGGGCAGGGCATGGGCAGGGCGCCTGGGCACATCCTGGGCCAGAAAGGTCCCGGAGCCAGAGTGCAGTCAGTGCTGGCTGTCGGCAACGAAGCAGAGGCCAATCCCCAGGGAACAGGGTGGAAAGGGCTACTTTTGGTTGGACATAGTTACAGTTCAAGACGTCATCGTCCCTCTGAACATCTCCTGTCGTCGGCCATTGTTTGTTCCTGATCGCTACCGTCACTATCACCAGGCCTCGGCGGTTCTGAGCAGCATGGCCTAGTGTCACTGCGGAGGCCAGCCGTCCAGTGCGTCCACGGGGCTCGTCAGGTGCTGTCAGGGCTGTGGGCTCTCTAGGGGCTGAGCCCGCTTCCTCCTGCTCTAGCTTCTGGGGGGCTGTTCTGGGCTCAGGGCCCTGCCTCATCTTCACAGCCCACAGGCGGAGCCTCTCACGCTGATGTACCTCTCCATCGCAAAGGCAGTTCAACAGCCTTAACTCCAGCTGACCCAACCCTCTCTCTCCTGTCAGGTGAGCTACCCTCACCCTAACCCTACACGAGGTTCTGGTGTGAGGGTGCCCACACCTCTGGATGCTCTTATCGGGCCTACTGTGCATCCGCTCACAACAAAGGCTTTTCATGCAGGAGGGAAGTGGCCAGAATTGGTGTGAACAGGACAGGGCTGGAGGTGTGACTGGCCTTGGCTCTGTGTGTGCCCCCACCCTGCCAGTGGTGTGAGCAGGACAGGGCTCAAGGAGTGACAGGCCTTCAGCTCTGCGTGTGTTCTCCGCCCCTCGGCCAGTGGTGCAAACAATGCTTTGCTGTGCTCTCAGAATCTGTGTGTCAGAAACGCACCTGGAATGGGTGGGCAGCTGCTTCTGCTCCGTGACGTCAGCGGGAGGTGAAACACAGGCGACTCTGTGCTGGGGGCTGCTGACTTGGATGCTGGCTGTTGCCAAGGATCACTGGGGAGACTCTGGCTCTCAGGGACACGCCCACAGGTGGCCTTCTATGTGCCTGGGCTTCCCCACAGTATGGCTACCTCAGCGTGGTTGAACTTGATCCCTGTGTCTCGTTGGCGAAGGGGGTCCGCAATGACACTGCCACATTCTACTGGTGCTGAGCACGTCACCAGCCCCTCCGCCCTCGGTTCACAAGGAGGGTGACACAGATCTCACCCACAGGAGCACGGGGCCGGGGAGGGAGGGAGCGCTGAGGCAGTCGTTTCTCCTGGGAAGAGCAGCCTGCCACAGCCCCTGGGGGTCCTAGCAGGGCCAGTCCTCAGCAGGAACGTGCTGCTTGGGTCTGGCTGACCTCCATCCTAGGGCCGCCAGGCTTAGCAAATGACACAGAATGTCCAGTTTAGTTCTAGTTTCAGATAAACCGAGACTTTTAAATATAACGATGTTTGTACAATGTTTAGATTATAGAGATACCCAAAATTGTTATATGTTTTGAAGTTCTAATGAAACTGTTTTTGTGCTGAATTTGCATTGCTGGCTATTTTGGACGTGACTTCTGGGGCCTTGGGAGGTGGCAGGGGCAGCAGGCGCAGCTGTTGGAGGGAGCGGCCTCGGAGCACTGACCCAGGCCCGAAGTGCTGTGCTTGCTGCTGCCTCACCATCTCCTGACCCTCACTTGCCACAGCCTGTGAGACACCACCAGCTGCCGCCCCGTTCAGGTAGTCTGCGTCTAATTTTCAAATGCTCTGGAATAAATACTTAATTCAGATGAGGAACAAAACCAAAGACCTCGTCGCTTGGAAACAACAGTGAGAGATGACCTCACGGCCATTCCCATCAGCCTCGCCATCATCGCCCTCTCGTGATGGGAATGTGAGGGGAGCAGCCAGTGGCTGCTGCGCATGCCTTAGGCAAGACTCCACCCTTAGATACTCTGACCTGGCAAAGCCACTGGCTGGTTCCCACTGTTAGCTGAGCCTCGCACACCAAGCCGGGCAGCCAAGGTGACGCACCTGCAGGCCGGGAGCACTCACAGGCCTCGCTCGGCTGCACTCCTGGCTGCTTCCTGGTTTCTCTGTTCTAGCTTGGCATTAGCACGTCCTTTTGGCGTTAGCTGTGGGAGAGTCTTTGCAGATGTAATTAAGTTAAGGATGAGATCACCCTGGACTTAGGGTGGGTCCTGAACCCAACAATGATGGCCTTATGGGAGAAGGAAGACAGAGATTGGAGACAGACACAGAAAGGGGAGGTGGCCATGTGAAGATGGAGGTGGAGATGGGAGTGATGCTCCCACGGGCCCAGGGCCGTCCCCAGGAATGCCACAGACTGTGGGGTGCCCCAGCAGCTGGGAAGGAGATAGGCAGTGGGTTCCCCTCAGAGCCTCCAGAGGGAGCCAACCCTCCCAGAACCATGACCTTGGACTTCTGGACCCCAGATCAGTGAAACAATGACTATCTGTTGCGCTAAGCTGCCTGGTTTGTGGGAATGTGTGATGGTAGCCGCAGGCACTCATACAGTCGCACCCTGAGTGCTGAAGTTGTCTCATTCTTAGGCCCGAAGCAGCTCAGCTGCCCTGTCTCATTCCCATTGTTGTGGAGTGAGCACGAGTGAACAACCACTGGAGTCCAGACCAAATTAAAATTCAGGGAGCCTTTATTAGCCAGCCGGTGACTGCTCTGCCTTTCTCCACACAGGGAGTCCAGAGAGCAGCCCCAACCCTTTGTGCAAGACCACTTTTAAGCACATTAACCACATCCTGTTTTTGCAGAGCAAGTAACCCAAGACAAAACAGTTTTTCCTAAGCAACGTCAGGATCATGCCATTGACGACCATGTTATTCACAGGGTCATCCTGTTCTTCGGAAAGCTGACAGCGTTCTATGAAAGAAGGCCTATGTGCTGGGAAGGGGCCGTGAGACCGTATCTCAAGGCCTGGCATGGTGTCAGCACTGACAACTCTATCTGGGGCATAGTCCACGGCCTCTCTGGAATGGTAGTAGTAAGCATGGTCAAAAATTCCCACTCTCTAACACCATGACCACCACACCAGCCGCCATATCGCTTTTCGCCCCACAGAGCACATGGCACAGGTCTCACCTTTTGTACGTGAGACACGGGGTGATTTGTGGCTCCGAAGCTGCCGTGGCGGGCACGCATGGCGCTGGAGAGAGACAAACCATGCCGCCAGAACCGGCTGGGGTCTTCAGAGGGAGGTTTAAGAGCAACGTGGACTCCGTGTGCTTTCTTAGTGTAAGAATCAAAATTACAATTTTTATAACTTGAACTACTAAGGATTTAAATCAAGTGCCAGAGCGAGTGGCCACTTTGTATGTGGCTCCTGAGACAGGGTGAGAAATCACTTGCTAAGGAAGAAGCTTGCTGCAAGTAAATCAAACCCAGCAGCTCTGGTTTTAGGTAGACTTTTCAAAGCCTGCAGGCACCCGAGGACAAGGATGGCTAGGGCAGGGCTGAATGTGGCTGGTTTGCTGCTCTCTCGGGCAAGAGGCACCGGGTCACCGACAGCCCTCGCCATGCCCCAAACACCATGAAGATAAGCAGTGTCAGGCCAGTGGGCTCCCAGCCTCCCTCCTCTGCTCTGGGAGAAGCCACCTGCAGAGCAGCTCCGCCCCCCCTCCTGCCCCCGCCCGCCCTCCGCAGACCCAGCAGGCGCCTGGGACCACATGGAGGCGATGGCGAGCACTTCACGCCTTTCCGGTGAGCGACTCTGAGGCTCAATAGGTGAGAGTCAGGTCGCACGAAGCCGCCAACATTACCCTTTGGGTTTACCTGTAATGAGCACAGGTGGACACAGAGCAAGAAGGGCTGGAGAGACCAGGGCAGTGACAGGAGAGATCGGGACGGCGTTCCGCCTGGCCCAGCCTGGCATGCAGTGGGCTAGGCAAGCATCCTGATGCCAGGAGTAGGCAAGAGCGGAGTAGGGTGCCTCGCTCTCAGACCACAGCCGTCGCAGCGACCTTCCCTAGGAGGCTGCCCATGCCCCCGTCTCTTTACGGTAAATGAGGACTAAGCCCCTCCCTCACCCCTCAAAGGGGGATTAACCCAGCTTCTTTAACATTCATCAAAACTTCCCTGAAAGCTTGAAGGGGCAGAGAGAAGTTGAGAGGCTGATTTCAAGCCATGTTCCACCGTGGGAGTGGGTCCCTCTACCTATACAGGCTTCTCCTTAACCCTCAGCCGCCGCAGTCCCAGGGCCCAGCTCAGCCTCGGCACAGGAGTATTTTGGAGCAAACAGAAGGAGAAACACCTTCCTCTCCCCTCCCACCTCCCACACACCACCCAGGACACACCGTCCATGGAGACCCTCAGCCGGAGGGACGCTCCCTGCCATAGTTAGAAACCCTCCCTTCCCAGGTGGGGTTTCGGCTTCCCCTTCGCAAAATCAAGGGCTTGTTGAAATGCTTTGTTTTGTGTTGTTTTCCTGAAATTAACGAGCAATCTTCCCTTCCAAAGATGGTCCAGACAGTTACGAGGGCTTTAAAATAGCAGTGTGTTCCTGTTTCCACCCACCAAGTCCCCACACATATGGGGTCTAATCTCAGCACATCTGATTTACACAGGGATAAATTAAAATCAAAGTACATTAGTGCAAAAATCTATTTCCTGCTGGGAAAAATTGAGCTGACATGTATCAAGGAGGAACATTCTAGAAAGACATCTCCATTTTCCTGTTCCGTGGCTGGGCCTGGGGCCTGCAGGACGGGAGTCCATCCATTTGGAACATGCTCTCTCTTCCACCCTTGTCTGGAGCTGCATCATAGCCAACCGCCCCCAGGTCCTGCTCTCACTTCTCTCATTAAAAATGTTTGCGTTGACAGCTCTGTCTGCCACCCCCACCAAGTCTTCGAAGCCTCCATAATCATGGGGGTAGGCGATCAAGACGGCCAAGGAGCCTGCCTTCCTTCTGAGGTCCCGGCAGGTCCCCGAGCAGCGGGGCCCTGCACCCGAGAGGTTTAATGGGCACCGGCCCCTGCTGCAGACGGGCCACTGTTGTTACAAACACGTTGTGATTTTAGAGAAAACCCTTTTGTCTTCACGTGCCTCTGCTCGGATTGTCTCATCATTTCCTTTACTTGGCAACTGCTTACCACTCCTGGAATGGCTGGTTTTCCGTGCGGGAACCCACTGAGATCATGGTGGGTATGGATCCAGGAGGCAGGGCGAGCGCCGTGGGGCCCGGCCGCAGCCACCTCTCTGTACAGTGTTCCCCTGGGCTCCTGATTCCTCGGGGACAGAGGGTATCAGGACATCAGGAGGCCTGACAGCAGCCTCCATAAAGCCCGGCAGACCTTCCCAGCGAGGCCGGTGCCCCAAGGCTGCTGGGGGTGAGCTTTCGGCAGGGGTGTGCACACTGGAACTAGTCTTTCCAAAGCACGCTGCTTAGGGGGCCCTCCCCTGCCCCGCACTGGCTCTGCAGAGTCCCAGGTGCCAGGAGGCAGCGGGCGGCTAAGGGACACACTCAGACTTGCAGGAAGTGGTTGTGGGAACAGGGTGAGTGCACTTTGTCGGAGGGTTGTCTGTTGTTTCTGTGTATTTCTCTTTACATTACTTTCTTGAGACAAAATTGAAAGGTAAAAATTGATAGCTGATATCAAAAGCTCAGCACTCTAAAGGGACAAGGCTTGAAAGAAGGAAGAAGAAACAGTGGCCTCTGAGGGCATCAGGACGGCAATGCATCAGAAGGTGGGAATTGCCTCAGGCGACAGGGCCAGAGAAGTCAGGCCGGGAGGGAACATTGGGTGTGAGGACTTTGGGCTGGGCCCCTGAAACTGAAAAACTAAGGCACCTGAAGAGGCTTTGAGAAACCAATGAAGACAGTGGACAGGCATGCACACCTGTCAGCTGGCCCATATCGTCTCCCTCTGTACACTGCGGGGTTTCCTGAGTCCCCAACATGACAAATCGGCTCACCCCCTGCCTCAGTCAGGACCATTCAGCTCCCACCTGCCTGGCAGGCCTCCGCCCGGGCAGTACCACCCACACGCTTACGGGGGTGGACACTTCTAGTCGTCTCGGAAGGCCACTCTGTGGGGCCTGAAGACAGACTCTTGCCGTCTGCTGATTACAGGAACAGTCTCTGTGAAGGAGCCCTGAGTGTGAAAATTAGACCAGAAAATTACTGTATTGGGGGGAAATATACCCACCAAGCCAAAAGGCAGTAGGTCAAATTATAGGAACAACAAGAATAAGAAGGATAATGACAATAGTGATGATAATAGTGAAATGACAACATTTATTCAGTGCGTAGGCTCTTACGCCATTTCTTTTACTCTGTGCAGTGACCACGTTAAGTAAACGTTATCCTCCCTATTTTATACAGGAGAAGGCAGGCTAGTGGAGGTTAATGGCCACCCACAGACATTCGGAAGAGTCCTAGAATCGGGTGAGATCCAGAGCCTGGCACACCATGTGTCCATAAAGGATGGACCCATTCTCTTTCCTCACCAGCCACCCATTTCATCAGGTGCAGTGGAACCTCGGTTCTCAGACTTAATGTGTTCTGGAAGGCTGTTGGAGAAGTGATCTGTTTGAAAACTAAATCATTTTTTTCCCATTAGAAATAATGCAAATTGAATAAATTCGTTCCAGACCCCCACATGATTCCCTTTTTAACTTTTCTTATGCACAGTACATGTCTAATATACTATCTTTCTATATATAAAAGCCTAAGTGACCATTAAGACCGAACAACCGGAATGACCAGAACGACTGGTTGACCAGTCACTATGATGCACACCGACCACCAAGGGGCAGACGCTCAACAAAGGGACCTGTCCCCTAGTGGTCAGTGCACTCCCACAGCCAATCTCCTGAGGCCCCTCCCCCCTGCTGGCCGGCCAACCTCCCAGGGCTGACCGGCCTTGATCACCAGCCAGGCCGAGGGACCCCACCTGTGCATGATTTCAGGCACCAGGCCTCTAGTTTAATTTATAAATAGATACTTCTTTTCTTAAATTAGTTGAACCAACCTCTACTAGCATTAAATAAAATTTTCATATATCACTGTCTTGGAAATGCATTTTCCTTTACTCCATCAACAGTTTTTCTACCTATTCAATTGCCCATGAATGTTGTTTTGTGAGCACTTTCACACCCTTAGCAACATTAGCACTCTCCATGGCCTGTTTATATTTTAAAATTGTGCTAATGTAGATTCGCCAGCAACAAAAGCATTCTCTCCTTTGTTTGTTGCCTGAGAGACGCTTTTTGTCATGCTGAGGTATCATCATGAAAGGGTTGTTATGTCAAAAACTGAAGTTTTGGTTGACAACAGATATTTTTTTCTGTGAACAACTTGGTTGAAAACCGAATTGTTCAAAATGGGAGACATTCAAGAACCAAGGTTTGACTGTATAACACTTAAGAATCATCCACTTGTTTATTTTCACCCATCACTTACTTTCCAAAAACCTGGGTTTTGTTGAGGAGCATCCGGGACCTGCCTTGACCCCTACACCTTGGTCAAGGCCAAGGCAAAGATGCCTCAGCATCTCCCAGTCTTCTCTGTCTCCATCAAAATAATAAATATGCGTCTCTTTATGTTGATAAATCTCCCTTCCCTGTCAAGTGTCTTAGTGCCTATTGGCTAAAGGATTCTTCACACTCCCTAGAAGCACCGCCTCATTCCTAAGCGTCACCCCACCCACGTCTGCTTTACCGAAACAACCCCCTCTGAGCAGGCCTCTCAAGGGGGAGGCGAGGATGAGCAGGAACAGCCCATCCTTGCCTAACAGTGGGCAGTTACCCAGGAGACAGGTTCTGGGAGCTCATCAGCTTCGGCAAGATCTGCAGCTCCTCTCAGGACTGAGGGGGCTGCGAGCATTCTTCTGGGGCCCATGGTCCAGGGAGGATCCAGGTACCCAGGCATTTCCTCCAGCCTTTCTGCTTGGGCACCTCCCTGGAATGCCAGCTTCTCAGCAACCTCCTTCCCAGACTACCTGGAGACTCTTCCCCGCCCCCACCCCACCTTCGCCCCCCACTGCCTATCATTACCTGTCTCATCTTCTCCAGAGCATTTACCACTCCTGAAAGCCTGTGCCTAATGGTCTCCCGTGGAATGGACTCCAAGGAGGGGAGGATGGGCCCAGATGCCGTAGCTCTGCCTGGGCACCTGGAACAGTGCCAGGCCCTGCAGAGGTGCAGAGCAGACCAGGGGTGCACAGGGATGCAGTCTGCAACCCACCAGCTATAGATTATACCCTGCACATCCCCTCCTCCCAGAGAGAGTTAATGTGGTAGGAGCGTGTCCAGTGTAGGCCTTGGACCCCACTCGGAATCTGCAGAAGGTCCCGTGAATTGTGGTCACACTTGTTTTTAATCTCGTGAAGCATTTAGGGAGGGCTGACCCCTGCAAGATGACCCTTACTCTGCACTCACACACACACTCATACATGTGTGCGTACATATGCATGTATGTGTGCAAGTACATAGACAGATTGCATATGTAATATTATATGTGTGTATATATATGTAATACAAGATGTGTGTGTGTTCTATACAGTTATGATTATTAATGAGCGAACTGTACTGGACAGTGGTGTGAATCATTAGGTATTTCCAGCCATCCCGCTCCTGGGTGTGTAGCCAGCCACAGCCAGTGTCACCCCCACACCGGACACTTCACTGAGGCTGTGAGATCTGGAGAGCCGGTGCTTCCTTGGGGAGCTGAGTGGCAGGGTGCTGAGGGGAGCTACCCCTCAGCCTGGCTCCTGGGCCAGAGCCTCGCCAAGCCCAGCTCCCTCCACCCTCCAGGGGGCACATGGCTTCCTCTGCCCTCCCAGGGGCAAGTGGCTTCCTCAAGAGCACGCCTGTGCTGTTCTGAGCCCAGCAGTGAGGAAACTGTCATCATGGCACCGTAGTTAGCATCCTAGCCAATCCAGATGTACAGCTTTATTATTATTTTCTTTATGTGAAAACTAGAGGCCCAGTGCATGAATTCGTGCACAGGTGTGGTCCAGCCGGTCCAGCCCCAAACAAGGCAGATTGGGGCTGGGCCTGTCAGGAGGAGGAGATGGTGGGAGGTTGGCCGGCCGGCCCACCCTGATCAGGGTCCGGTCAGGGCCGGGCCGGCTGGGGGAAGGGGCTGTGGGCGATTGGCCGGCAGGCCCTGCCCCCTATTGGGGTTGGGGGGCAGATTGGGGGCAGGGCCGGCCATGGGGAGGGGCTGTGGGCACTGAGCCAGCCAGCCCTACCCCTGATCAGGGTGGGGGGGCCGATCTGGGGTGAGGCCAGGTGGGGGGAGGAGCTGCAGGAAATTGGCCGGCTGGCCCTATCCCCCTATTGGGGTGGGGAAGTGTGATCAGGGGTAGGCTGGCCGGTGGGGGAGAGGCGCAGGTCTATTGTGGTGGGGTGGGCTGATGGGGGGTGGGACTGGCTGGGGGCAAGGGAGAGGGTGTTTGGCCGGCAGCCCTTTCTTGATCGGGGTGGAAGAGTCTGATCAGGGGCAGTCTAGCAAGGGGGAGGGGCCACGAGGTTGGCCGGCAGCCCCACCCCCTGATCAGGCCAGTTCGCTGGCCACAGTGGGCATCATAGTGACTGGTTGTTATGGTCATTATGGCCGTTATGGTCACTGGATTTTTATATATATAGTAGTGGCCTGGTGCACGAAATTTGTGCACATTAAAAGGAAATTAATTAGAGGGAATATTTTAATATTGGTATTTGCCCTTTCTCTATAACAGAAGTGTCAGAGATGAAAGAAAATTAGTAAAATGTATATGAAAATAATATATAAATTTATTAATAAACAATCACAACATGATATAACAACAACAAAGACATAATATAAAAATAACAAAAACATGATGTAAAAACAACACTGATACAAGCAATGACTGATAAATTGATTAAACTTATTCTAATATCTCCCTGTATACCACATTAAGAGTGAAAACACTTTCAGAGTGCTTAACTAATTTCCCTTGTGATGAAGTGTTTACAACTTTAACATCACATGCTCTTCGAACTCGAGAGAAAGCAACATATAACTGACCATGTGCGAAAACGGGTTCAAGTAGGGATATTCCTAATCTATCTAGAGTTTGTCCTTGTGATTTATTAATAGTCATTGCAAATGCTGGCATCATGGGAAACTGTCTTTGGATTAATTTAAATGGGAGGCCCATGTCAGATGGGGACAAATCAATTCTTGGAATCAGAACAACCTCTGTTTCTGCAGATCCTGTTAATACTTCAGCTTCGATAATGTTAGGTTGCAATCTTTTGATAATAAATCTAGTACCATTACAAAGACCCCATTTACTATTAATATTTCTCAGTAGCATGATGATTGCACCCACTTTCAATCTTAATTTATGATGTGGCATTCCCAAAGGAGTAATACTATTAAGAAATTTGATGGGAAAATTTTCCTTTTCAGCATTATCTGTTGAATCAATGGAATCATCACTCAAATATGTGTGAAAATCTCCAGCGAGTATATGCAAAATTTCTTCATTTAAGTTTTGAACGTGCTCATTTTTTAGACAAAGAATCACATGTTTAGATATATTTTTAATATTATCTATAGATATAGTATTTCCAAAGGTAGCTTCAATAATAGATCCATTAAAAATCATTTCACAGGGGATTTCAGTAATATCTATTCCTAAATGAAAACTGCTATCCAGTTTGCCATCTCCAAGTTTTACTAACTATTCACTATAAGCAGAATCCTCAGATCTCATATTTGTTTTAAGAGACAACTTTCTGAAACATCCCCAAACATTACAGTACTTTAAACTCGTTTGTACTATGGCCAATCACATAGCATGAGGCACAGTACTGAGACATTGTCGAAAATCCCCTCCAAGAAGGATAACTTTCCCACCAAATGCAACATTCAAATTAATAATTTCTCTTAGTAATCTGTCTATGGCATTTATAGCATGACTGGATGCCATGGTGCATTCATCAATAATAAGAAGTTGGGCCTTTTTAATGGTTTTAGTGACTTCAATCTTTATATCAAGTCTAGAAATTGGAGTTTCATTTAATGGAATTGGTAATTTATATTGGGAATGAAGTAAATTTTGCCCTAACAGGTTTGGCTCAGTGGATAGAGCATCGGCCTGTGGACTGAAAGGTCCCAGGTTCAATTCCTGTCAAGGGCATGTACCTTGGTTGTAGGCACATCCCCAGTAGGAGGTGTGCAGGAGGTAGCTGATCGATGTTTCTCTCTCATCAATGTTTCTAACTCTATCCCTCTCCCTTCCTCTCTATAAAAAAATCAATAAAATATATTTTAAAAAAAGAAGTAAATTTGCAGCAATTCCTGTAAACACTGTGAGTAAAACAGTACCACCACGACCTCTAATACAATGTATTAAAACTTTATAAAGATATGTTTTTCCACTACCACCTGGACCATCCATGAAAAAGCATTTGGGGTGTACAGTTTGATCTTCGATGGCTGAAGTTATAGTCTGAAAGGCTGCCAACTGTTCATTGTTCAGAGAATTTAGCAAAACCTCTGCCTGTTGTCACTCGAACAATTCATCACATGTATTTGTATTCGTTAATAAAGGATAATCCGGAAGTTTGAAATGTGAACATTTCATTCCATGCAATGTGAATACTTCTTGAATTTCATTAAGGGCATGCATTTCACAGTTCACACAGGCACCTTCTCTTTGGTGCCATTTCCAACAAAAATCTTCAATAAAATGAGATTTATTCTCATCCCATAATTTGTCTGCATCAGAAGGACATGCAAACACACACATACTAGTATATGCAAAAAGGTGCCGTAGTTGTTTGGGCATATTAAGGATGATTGCATCGTCAATCGTATCTTTCCAGATAGTGTCGTCGATTAATAATCCTCGATGTTTAGCAGCTCCACAAAATGTATCATAAATTGCACCTCTTACAGTTCACAGATCATCAAAACTTATCGCACCTTTTACATGCAGAAGCAAAAGTCTAAGGTAATATTGTTCTGGTTCTGTAAAGCTCACAGTGAACAGTCTACCTAATACTTTATTTCTGTCCTTTTGGTGTTTTTTCCACAAAGAATTATTAAAACATATAATGTTGTAGAATCTCCCAATAATAATAATTACATGCATCGGAATCTTCTCTATTTGATAAAAACAAAGCCATCAAAGTCAAGTTATGCCTTTTAGCCCTATCTATAACCTCAGCAAAATCATCAGCATGAAAATACAAATTTTGTTCATTTGGCAAATGAATAGCTAATCTTGTGATTGCATGAGATTGGTCATGCATTCGCATTGCAAAAAGTCTCAGGAGCACTCACATACCTGGAGTCAATGAAGTCCTGTACTTCATCATGATTGATAATATTTTTTTCAGAAATCTGAATATTTGCACAATAATGCCCTTTATAGAGATATTTAAATAAATATTTGGCATTTTTATTTCATTTTTTATGTTTTAAATATATTTTATTGATTTTTTATAGAGAGGAAAAGAGAGGGATAGAGAGTTAGAAACATCGATGAGAGAGAAACATCGATCAGCTGCCTCCTGCACACCTCCCACTGGGGATGTGCCCGCAACCAAGGTACGTGCCCTTGACCGGAATCGAACCTGAGACCTTTCAGTCCGCAGGCTGACGCTCTATCCACTGAGCCAAACCAATTTCGGCAATATTTGACGTTTTTAATTGATGCTCAGACTTCAATGTTTATATGACAGTTATATTTAAGGCACAAATATGGGTTATAAGGGACAATCCAAGTGTTATTGACAACTTTATTTCCAATAGACATAGATCTTCGTTTGTATTTTGGATATCCATCAATATTTCCAATGGTTGCATTTTGAATTTCTTTTGGATATCCCTTTGAACATTTTCCATTTTACATACATGGACTATTTGGATTTTGTATTCCACATGGTCCATGTACCATATTTGATTTTACAATTTGAAAAAGTCGAGGACACTGGTCTTCATCTGGAATTTCTGCCTTAACTATATGGTCAATGTTATCTTCTGTTTATAATTTGGATTCACTATCTAATATCAATAATATGTAAGTGTGAGGCAGTCCACGTTTCTGAAATTCAATGACATGAATTTTTGCCATTACTTTGCCAAATAAATGGAATTTACATATATCATTTAAAAGAGCAGTCCGCTTAATATTAAAAACTCTGGCTACCAAGTCAGGTCTGTTTTCAACTTTTTGCCAGTGTTGTGAATTGTTTGTAATATCTGCCCATTTGGGGTTGCACGTCATGGTTATGAATAAATAAGGTTTGCCAAACTTCATCACAATTGCCATAGCATCCTGATATCACTGCTGCATATTTCTGGGACTACCCTCAAAAGATGATGGAGGTATTATCATTTTACCAATTGGTACATTGTCATTTTCAGATC
The DNA here is from genome assembly GCF_963455305.1 of Plecotus auritus. NCBI lineage: Eukaryota > Metazoa > Chordata > Mammalia > Chiroptera > Vespertilionidae > Plecotus > Plecotus auritus. Next base: position 96,294,052 of record NC_137782.1, read on the forward strand.
TAGATTTGAGATAATCCATCAAACCACTATATTTTTCAACTCTCAACTTAGATTGGTTTGCTTTAATGAAATTTATTCAATTATCTTCCATTTTTGAATATGAATCAACAATAAACTGTTGAGTTAATTTTCCTGCATTTAAAATAGGATTGAACATGTTCCGCACAGAGAGATTAAATCCATAATACTGCATTTGTGTGACTCGTGTCCTTACATTTTTGTCTAGTATTATTGTTGATTACACTGTTGTCTCTGAGTCTTAATGCAATATCTGTTCCCCAGCCTTTTTCACCATGTGGAAAAAGAATAGGATATGTCATTGCATCTAATGTAGGAAACAGGATACTGATATGTTTCATTTTAGTGGCATTCAGATTATTGGGATCTGGTTTACAATGAATGAGCAAGTCCCTTTCAAAAGGAGGTTCTCCATCTTCATTTCTGAATATGACAGCAACCTCGGTTACACAGTGAGAATTATATCAACCCGGATCACTGTTATGATCGTATTTAATTGCCATTGTTACTTCTGTGGGAGCAATACCTTTTGCTACTGCTTCAAATTGGGTTTTCTTTTCTACCTCATGTAGCATCTTGTATGATTTTATTAATTTGTTTATTGCATGCATGAGGTTGTTGATGTTGATCATGAGTCTTTCTGAGCAGCCTTGGTTTTCTGGCATTGCTAATCTTTTACTCGTTGCTTTGGCTGTATCTAAAATATAGAGTTGAGCAAACTTCTGAGAAACACCATCTGAAGGATGTAAAGTTCCAGTATGGTGATAAACTTGTCTGTGTGTTTTAAAACAGTATGGCCCATATCCTGATGGTGATGCAATATTTGCACCCATGGAAGCAAAAGCAAAAGAACTATTTATTGAATGAATATTTTCCATGAAATTTTTACTGTCAGAATCTTCGTTTATCATTAAATTTTTAAAATATGCTGGGTATTCTGAAAAATGTATATCATTTGGACAAACTTTACCTTTGCTACAACATCAGGTAAATTTTCTATAAGACGGTTTTTCATCAGAGAAATTTAATGATAGGCAAAATTGACATCTAACAGTCATTCCACCACAACTATGTTCGATAATTGCATCCTCATTTACTCCATTTTTGCTGTGAAGGCAGTTCCTATAATATTGGTAGTACTTGTTGATGACTGTTGTTTAGACATATTCTGTTGTTGCCGCCGCCTTCTTTCAACTTCAGAGGCACGTTGGTCTTCAGACATTTTCTGTTGACGATGCCAGCTTCTTTCAGCTGCAGAGCTACGTTGTGCCAATAGTTGGTCTTCAGACATTTTCTGTTGATAACATTGGCTTCTTTTGGCTGCAGAAGTACGTTCTGCCAATTATTGGTCTTCAGATGCATTCTGTCGCCGATGCTGGCTTCTTTTGGCTTCAGAGAAACGTTGTGCCAATAGTTGCTCTTCAGACATATTCTGTTGATGCTGCCACTTTCTTTCAACTGCAGAGGTATATTGTGCCAATACTTGCTCTCCAGACATATTCTGTTGACGATGATGCTTTCTTTTGGCTTCAGAGGTACTTTGTGCCAATAGTTGATCTTTAGACATATTCCCTCCTCCCTCCTGTCAGGGTCCGGGGTGCAGGTGAATGGGATTCCTGGCTGGCAGGCCGCTGACAGCAAGCTGTCCAATGGCCGATTCTGCGAGGAATGGGGCTCCCTCCTCCCTCCTGTCAGGGTCTGGTTTGAAGGCTGGCCATGCCCCGGATCCCACGAGACCCAGAGTTCCACTGGGCCCAGGCTGTTCAGGGCCCACAGACCCTTCCCGCCGCTTTGCAGCAGCCCGGGGCCCACAGACCACTCCCGCCCCCATTCCCTGGCAGCCCACAGTGAACAGTCTACCTAATACTTTATTTCTGTCCTTTTGGTGTTTTTTCCACAAAGAATTATTAAAACATATAATGTTGTGGAATCTCCCAATAATAATAATTACATGCATCGGAATCTTCTCTATTTGATAAAAACCAAGCCATCAAAGTCGAGGTATGCCTTTTAGCCCTATCTATAACCTCAGCAAAATCATCAGCATGAAAATACAAATTCCTGAGGCCACAGAGCAAGGGAAGCGACTGTAGCACCCTGGGATGGCTTCTTCTTTGCAAGGTGCCTCACAAGCCCTTTCTTGTTGAATCTTCTTAAGAACCTGAGGAAATGGAGAGGGTGCTGGAGACCCACTGTGCAGACTGGGAAACTCCCGCCCCCATTCCCTGGCAGCCCATGGCACACATACCCTTCCTGTGGCCATGCTGAGGTGGCCTGGGGCCCAAAGACCACTGCCGCTGCCATGCCCCAGCAGCCCCAGGTTCACAAACCATTCCCGCCACTGTTGCCCAGTGGCCCAGGGCACACAGATCCTTCCTGTGGCCACACTGCAGTGGCCCCAGGTCCACAGACCACTCCTGCAACCACCCTGCAGTTTGGTCGTCAGTCTGGTTGTTTAGGATGTGACAGACCCTAGCTCTTTATTATTATAGATAGATAAAGTAAAACATAAAAATTGCTAAATCACAAAAAATAGTGAAACTCACCCAAATCATCACTGCTAAGGGATTTGTGACTGTTGGAGAGACTATCCTGTGTGTATGTGTGTGTGTGTGTTCACATACATGTGTGTAGCTATGTGTATATCTATGTGTGTACTAGTATGTATGTGCATATAAATATCATACAAGACAGAGAGAGATGCCTGTAGAGCTTTGTGCCTGACTTGTTTTTACAATACCTTTGAGTCGTCTAACCTGCACAGGTAAGCAAACTGGGGCTTGGCCGGGTCTGCATGGCCATGGGTCTTTGGTTGAAGAACAGAGAGGCCAGGCCCAAGCCTCCACCATCCCCCCAAGAGTCTATTCCTACTGAAGCTTGCCAAGCCTCGCTTCTCTGTGCCTCTGGTGATCGATTTCCTTCTATTTTACCTTTTACCTCTGAGCACGGTCAGCAGGCCTTTCAGCCCTCTCCAGTGCTTCTAATGGCCTGTTGTCCTCACCTGCCTCATGCCCTCCTCCATGCTCCGCTGCATGTGTCCTCAGACCCTGTGGGAGCATCCTGGGATGCACGTCCTGAGAACACCTCTTGAGAACCAGTAAGGGTGAAGACAGAGGCTCTTCTCCCAGCTTTGGTGGCGAGCTTCCTGGGTGAACTTGCAGGCCTGCAGCATGAGGAGCAGGCAGCATTGTCTGCCTGGCACACAGAAGCTTCCAGAGGGCAGAGGCTCACCAGGCCCTGCTGCTATCTGCAACGCTCGCCTGGGGCCTAAGGGCAGAGGGAATGAATAGGCAGGGTGAGGCCAAGTCTGACAGTGCTGAGAGCGGGGGATTCCCATGCCCTCTGAAAGACTTCCAGGTGAAGCAAGGGCCCCTTGCTCTGTGGCCTCAGGAAGCAGCGCTGGGGCCCCTGGGTGGGTCTGTGGGAGGAAGAATCCCGCTGCCATAGAAGAGGCTTCCCAGCCCTGGCGGCAGCGTGGGACATAAGGCTGCCCCGCAGGGAGGGGTGTCACCATGGCGGGACTTCAGCAGGCTATGCCTGAGTGTGGCCTTGCCCTCTGTGGTCCGATGGGAAGTCCCTGAGTGCACACTCAGCTTGAAATAACCACACGGGGTCCCTCCTAACTTTTCAGTCTGTGACCTAAGCTGTTTTTGAAAGCTGTCAGCATTGAAATCCACATTTACAGAGCTGACTTCAAATATTTGAGGGTATTGGTAATGTTTCTTATTTTCCCCGAGAAGCCCTGAAAAGAAAGTGCTGGATACAGTTTGGTTTTCTCCCATAAATTCAACACCCACAGCAATAAGAGAACAATGAGGACAGCTGCCCTCGAGTGTGTCTTCCACGGGCAGGGAGGGGTCTGAAGCAAGCTCCCAAATACTCAGCCAAAGTGTGTCAGCAAGAATATCTCCATATAAATATCATGGCTAATATCTATCTATCTATCTATCTATCTATCTATCTATCTATCTATCATTTATCTATCTATCCTTATAGATACATAAACACCCCAACAGGGGGCCAGAGGCTTCCTGGTGCTGGTCTCTTAACTTTTCTATAGGTTTGAAATAACTGAAAAATTAGGGAGAAAATCTGCCGTAATTCTGCCTTCCAAATATAAGCACCGTGAGTTCTGGGACTGTTTGGACACAGTGTGTCCTCCCAGTGGTGGGAACACATGTAGGCGCTGTCTGCAAAGTTGAGGTTAGACTGGGGAGCTGGTCAAGGGGACCCCCTTAGTGCAGGCACCCCCTTCACCACAAACCCAGGAGACCCCGAGAGCTGGTCCAGACAGTGCTGACTTCTTTACCTAGTCCATGTCCTCTTGAATAACGCATCATCATGGCAACACCCCTAGTGACAGCCCAAGGGAGCACTGGCAAGAAAGTGACGTGTGACCAAGCCCAGGTGTTCCCAGGGGACAGCAGGTTGAGCTTAAAGCCGGAGAGGGGCGGACATTTCTCCCATGTCCTGTGGAAGCAGGAGGCCTGAGTGCTGTGACCTTCATCCCTTCTCGTGCTCCTCTTCTGAGACTTCAGTCCAACCCTTGTCCCTGAAGGCAAGCGACTTCCAAACCAGGGGAAGGAGGTGTGGAGGGAGGAGACTTGCTGTCATTTAAATAACAGTAGGATGGGCATCAGAATACACATAGCCTCTCTTGCTTGTGTTTGAATGGACTTTGTGTTTTAGAGAAGTTACAGTTTTATAGGAAAGTGAGCAGAGTGCTGAGAGTCCTGTATACCCTCTTCCCACCCATTCCCTGCTGACCTTCTCAGGGTGGTCCACTAGACACAGCCAATAAGCCACAGCTGCCTTTAGCACTCACTCGGGTATTGTGCTGTGGTCTGTGGGTTTGGACCGAAGTGTGATGGTGTGTGTCCACTGTGACATGTCACACAGAACAGGCTCGTGCCTACCCTGGTGGTGGTAAGAACAAGGTCCTCCAGAGGGGAGTGGGGGACTATCTGACGCATATTCTGGGGCCCTGAGGAGCAAAGCGCAGAAGCACAGTTGACTGTGGGGTAAGGCTGTTTGTAGTTCTGCATCCCTTTCCACAGCTGTATCCCCAGGCCGGGGCTGTGGCCTCTGAACTGGTTTTATTGCCTGTGATACCTCACACCATGTGGAGTGAGTTGTGTCCTTGTGTGAACCACGTCCTGTGTGGCTTGGGGTTTGGGATCTGGAGAAGGCCACGCGCAAATGACAAAGATGAAACAAGAAATAATAATTTGGAAATTGGGGGGCCAGGTGGAGAGTCCAACTCAAGAGGAAGGACTTCACTGGTGCCCAGGCCTTGCCAACCTTTTATTCAATTTTGAATACACATATAGCCCTTAGGCTGGCAATTCCAGTAACAGACAGACTATCTTAAACGTCAGTAAATATTAGTAAAGATTTACTCTGAGACTATTTGGTCAGGAAATTGCTTGAGCCACCATTGTCTCGACTAAACAATTGGTGCATAGCTCTGGCCCTTGCCAGGGCTCAAGGTTCACCAGCGTTCTGGGCTCCTTGTTTACACTTCTCTGATAGTGAAGACAATGGGTAGCTTCCAACATCTCCCCCTTTTCTTTTCCTTAATAAATCTTGAAAAGTGAATGCCACCTGAAGGGTTCAAGTCCTTTTAAGACTATTCATTCTGCATCTGCAGACTTGAAATAAACATATGAGAACAAAAATGAGACAAGCAATAGTAGTTATGCTAAGAGGAAAATGTAAGGAGATCCAGTGGAAGGGGTTAAATTCTTTCAGTCCTTTTTTAAATTGTTGCCAGGCATCTAAGGAATTAGTTTGTAAGTTTGCCTGGAGTAATTGTACAATATGCTGTTGTAATTCTAAAATATCAAGGGTTGTGTTACCTTTACCCCAAGCACCAAAAAGGTGATTTTTTATTGATTCCCAAGGGTGCAAAGTACTATTATAGAGAACAGGGGTAACACTAATCTGGGAAAAATTATAATGACACTGCAAGGATATTCTTTGCTCTAGGCCAGTGGTCAGCAAACTCATTAGTCAACAGAGCCAAATAGCAACAGTACAACAATTAAAATTTCTTTTGAGAGCCAAATTTTTTAAATTTAAACTTCTTCTAACGCCACTTCTTCAAAATAGACTCGCCCAGGCCGTGGTATTTTGTGGAAGAGCCACACTCAAGGGGCCAAAGAACCGCATGTGGCTTGTGAGCCACAGTTTGCTGACCACAGCTCTAGGCTGTGGATTTTATTACCCATCCACAAAAGTGTAGACTTTAGTGCCAACAATTCAATCTCAAACTGGCTGTCAATTCTTTTTTGTATAGACAAGATCTTAGTTACATTTTCCTTAACTTGTTGTACAAACTGAGAAGTTTGAACAGTTTGTACCATGGATGAAGCAGCAATGCCCACAGAAGTAAGTAACGTTACGTGGGTAAAGATTCCTACAATTAACATTCCAAGAAATCTTTTTTGTCTTTTTAAGATTTTTACCAGATCATGTAACAGTTGGTAGGTTTGATGAGATTTTCAAGGCTCTGTTAGTTTAGTAGGAACCCAAGCGAAAGCCGTTTTTTTTAAAATTATGAGGGAATCCTTTTGGAATGTAAAATTAATACAATGGGATAGTGTGCAGCCTGTGCATGACACCTCATACAGGTGGCTTGTTGCATTAAGGTGCATCTGGATGGGGCCTGAGAGGAGTACAAAAGGATCAAATACACAGGTGGTGGCAAATACTGTCTTATTGGGAGTTCCCCAAAAGGTACAAATGGAATTATCTGAGCTATAATTAAAACTATATCATTTAATAGGTGCAAGTGCAGCAGCCAATTTCCATTGCGTATTTTGCAGGGGCCAGTGGTCATGTTGAAATTGAGATCCAACAAATCCTCCTCCATGCCATGAAATGGAGTGATTTGCTTCAACATATAGATAGGATGTGTTCCCCTTCCATTTTAGGGTGTGATTGTTACTATATGCAGACCCATAGGGGCTCCTATCCACAAAGGAAAACTGTTATTAACTTTGCTGCTGGTAGGGTGGTCACTGTAACAGTCTTGCCAATTAATTTCTTTCTCGGTGGGTTGCCATTCATAAGACTTTTTACATAATGGCTTAGTGGGGGGGGGGTGTCTTAGTAAAGTTACATTGTCTGCACCTCTCCCCAGAGCAAGTAGTGACAGTAGATGTATTTGGGCTTTTGCTTCCCCCTCCTTTGGTGTCCATGCTAGCCAGAAGCCTCTCTTTAATTTTACACACAAAGGAGCAGTGGTTGGATTCTGTGTCATACAAAAGGGAAGCTGGGTGGTGACACCCATGTAATTATACTTTGCCCAAATACTTCCTTGCCCCACCCATGGTCCTCCTGGGTGACCAAAATGTTTGGTGTTATTGGTGACTACATTAGGTGGGGGATCAGCCCACGTAAGGGATCTTACCCATGGTGGGTCAGGAACATAAGTCCAAAATACTTCCCTATTTGCCCCTGGTAGTATTACCGCACAGCTGATTACTGCTAGCAGGGCAAGAAAGATGTTCTCAGGTATTCTTGGGGTTTTGGTCTCTTCACAAATTCGCTCAGCTTTCTGGACCATTTTCTTCACCATCCCCCAGGTGACCTCCAGGCTGTTCGCCATCTGCTTCATCCTCCTCCCACTCCTTATCTTCAGTGGGTTGCTTGGGGCTGCTGCTATCTGTGGCTGGGGTAGTCGGTCTGCAGATACAAGGCATGGCTCCAGGTGCAGGTTCCTCATTAACCTGGCCAGTTTCTCCCTTGGATCCATGTTGAAGTTTAATATTTCTTGTGGGAACCCACACGGGCTTCAAGAAATTTTCTTAACATATACAAGCGTACCCTCAACCAAATGTTAAGAGGGGATCGGGACTCTTCCATAAACCAGACTTGGGATCTTTCCACTTACCAGATCATTTTCCTTTGGCTTATTCTGACACCAGTGTATTTCCATGGGTGTCTTGCCAACGGCATCACAAGTGAAAAAATTTAAAGTCATTAAGTCTTGGTGTAGTCTATTTACAGGTGATTTCTCCCTAATCCCCCTTTTTTTGTTTTAAATAATATTAAGAGGCTTTTTGAAATCCTGCAGTGTGCTGAATTTTCCACTTTTTACAAAATTGCTGGAAATGATAGCTTGTGTCACTGAGTCATTTTAATTGAATAACAAACTTGTCATTTTTTCTATAGAGATTTTTGGATAAGATCTTAACCAATTAATGTCCTTAAGGTTTCAAGGCAATTCTTTTTGTATTTCTACTTTTTAAGGCCTAATATATTGACTTTTAATTACAGTTTCTAAATACCTGAAGGTTATTTCCTTTTATGTCCTCCCAGAGCAGTGGTCGGCAAACTGCGGCTAGCGAACCACATGCGGCTCTTTGGCCCCTTGAGTGTGGCTCTTCCACAAAATACCATGGCCTGGGCAAGTCTATTTTGAAGAAGTGGCGTTAGAAGAAGTTTAAGTTTAAAAAATTTGGCTCTCCAAAGAAATTTCAATCGTTGTACTGTTGATATTTGGCTCTGTTGACTAATGAGTTTGCTGACCACTGTCCCAGAGTGATCTTTGAGCTACATTTAGGGAGTTTCTTTTAAAAACCTTTTTTTCTTTTCTTATTAGATACATAACCTTCATAAATTTTATACTTTTAAATTAGCCTTTAAACCTTCTTTTTATGTCCTTTAAAAATGTATTTTTACTCTAATATTTTTTCTTTCTGGTCCTAACTTGTATATACCTTCAGCTATTTGTATAGAAATTTTTCCTCCTTTTCCTTTAAAATGTATATCCTGCCTTCTATTATTAAAACTATATAATATTTAAACCTTATTTTTCCAATGATAATTAAAAGTAAACAGCTAGCATTTTTTAGATTGACATTTATTAATACACCTTTTGTAATTTTTCTAAAAGACATTAATTAAATTTAAACTGGTTTTTATATTAAAAACTTGGTTGAGATCATGGAATTAATCCTCATTTAATTAAGAATTATTTTTTCTCAAAAATGAATTTCTAAACTTTATGAATTTTGTTATTACAACTATATAATTTCTTCTAACTTAATTTGAACTTTAAACTTACAGAAGCCTCAATACTTAGTATTTCTTAAATTAGTAATATTTTTGCATTTTTAAGGATATATTTTAAACAAAATACAAGGCATATTTAATTAATAGATTCAATTCTATTATCTATTATTTTTGTCATTTTAAAATACCTAGATATCTAATAATTTTTATTATTTAATTTAGCAATGTTCTAAAGTTTTAAGTTACTGAAGGCTTTGGAAAACTATGTTTCTGGTGAAAAGGCAGTGGGAGGGGATTTTAAAACTGCCACATTCTTCCTTAGAGATAGCATGTAAGGTTTCTGCTGCCGCTGCCTGCTTCTCCACTTTTACATGGAGAAGAGCGACTGGGTTTTCATCGTTAATATATTACTGACAATTTTTACCACAAATTCTTCATTTTAGTTACAGTTATTATTAATTACATTTTAACAACTTTGAGACTTTAAAACCAATTACTATCCAAGGCATTTTCTTTTTGGCAATTTTGTAACAGAGATAACTTATTGACTTTTAGTGGCTTCAATGCTAAAGTATTATTTTATTTTTATTTTATGAAAACAGGAGTGCCTTTAAGATTTGGGAGGCAACTTTGGAATGTGGTACATTATTATTTAAAAATTACTATTATTATGGAAACAATAATCCTACTGCCCAAATACAGCCTGTATATATTCTTTGTGTCATTTTTGTCATCTTTTAAAGAAAAAAACAGTCTTGGGTTTATTCTATAGCATCTGTGAAGAGATGGGGCCCCCAAGAGCCACCCTAAATCGGGCAGGGTGCCTTTCTCTTAAGCTAGCCTTTCTCTTCATGGGTATAGAAATTCCAGATGCATCCCTAAATTCTGAGAAATGTTTTATTTATCTAAATTTCAAATGACGGACTGGTAAATAAAAAACATGGCAAAAATGAGACTTTTAATATTCTCAGGAGTGGGTGTCAATTTTACAGGATCGCCAAAAGACCTAATAATTTTTTTAAATTACTTCCCTTTGTCTATGGATTTTTCCTACAACCTGTATTATTGACCATGTGTGCCACTCATATTATCTCTCTCCCCATTGCTGCATTCTGTTTGTTTTGGGGAAACTCAGCAATGGCCTGGCCATCTACCATTTCTTTTCTACTAAGTGAAATTAAAGGTATGCTTAATAGACTAACAATAAACAACAAAGACAGATAAAACAACAATTAATAGATAAGCATCCAATAATTTCCTTTTTAATACCTGAGACATAAAAGAGGTTGAATCTACATTGATTGAATCAGGAGGCGCCTTTCCCTGGAGCGCCACCTTGTGTCCTTCTTGGTTGCCTACATTCTTTTTTAAAATGTCCTATTTTTCCACAAAGTCTAATTTGCTCATATGCCTGTTGTACATAATTTAGCTGATTTTGCCCGTCATTATACTGTCCCAGTCCTGCCAACATTTCATAAGTTATTTGAGCATTCAGCTCGCAGTTTGCATGGGCTTGCTCCTGACATTTCTCCAAAAATTCTCCCTTCCATAGTAAATAATCTCCTCCATCCAGAGTTGCACGAGCCAGAGAATACCAATCACAAGGAGCTAAGAATGTTTCAGAAATGTTATTCATAATTTCTCCTGTAAAAAGAGCCATCAGACCGTTCTGAACCATGCTCTCATGCAAGGCCTTTATCATTTTAAAGTCAAAATTTTCATGGTGTCTTATTATATGATTCAGGAGCTGTGGGTCAGCTGCCTGTATAATAGGAAAAGGAAGTCTCTCCTCCAATTTTTCTTTTTGCTCCTCTTTAGGAGGGAGGGTGCAAGGGGAGGAGGTTTATCCTCCTTAGCCTCTCTAAAAGGCTCTAGAAAATGAAATACCATGTTCCACAAGGAGAAACAGTTTGGAGGCAAGATTTTCCCCTGCTGCTGAGCTTTTCAAGTTTTGACCAACTCTTTCCCAACATTCAAGATCTAATGTATCTTCTTCAGGAAACCAAGTGTTATGTTCTATAATAACATGTAAAAACTGTAAAAGAATACCTCCTGACACTTTAACTCCTTTATCCTTAAGCATGCAAACCAAAAGTCTACAATAAAGTTTCTTACTTTTTAACCAAATTCTGCCCAATTAGCCTGGCTAAAAAAATACGTTCCCACCCTACTTACAGATTGCGACTCCTGCAGCTGACCGTGGGCTTTGCATGTGGCAAATTTCCCCACCTTTTCGGTGAATTCTTTTTCCCCCACCTATCTGGTGAATTTTCCCTACCTATCCGGCAAACTTTGTTTTTCTGCTCTAGGTGAAATCTTCTCCTCCAGACGTCCCTTGTCGAGGCACCAGATGTGTGAACCACATTCTGCGTGGCTTAAGGTTCGGGGTCTGGAGAAGCGCCACGCACAAATGACAGAGACAAGACAAGAAATAATAATTTGGAAATTGTGGGGCCAGGTGGAGAGTCCAACTCAAGAGGAAGGACTTCACTGGTGCCCAGGCCTTGCCAACCTTTTATTCAATTTTGAATACACATATAGCCCTTAGTCAGGCAGGCAATTCCAGTAACAGACAGACTATCTTAAACGTCAGTAAATATTAGTAAAGATTTACTCTGAGACTATTTGGTCAGAAAATTTCTTGAGCTACCATTGTCTCAACTAAACAATCAGTGCATAGCTCTGGCCCTTGCCAGGGCTCAAGGTTCACCAGCATTCTGGGCTCCTTGTTTACACTTCTCTGATAGTGAAGACAATGGGTAGCTTCCAACATGTCCTGGCCAGGCCTGAGCCACAAAGCAGTACTCTTGAGAAAGGTTTCACAAGTTCCAAATTCTCTAAATTCCCTTCCATCACTTTATTCTCCCCACACCACCTAGGCCCCCAGTGTGGGAGGTGGGGTGGAGAAAGGAGCATAGAAATAGCAATGGAGTGAGAGTAGCAGTCTTCACAGCTTGTCCCAATGAGTCCAAATTTATCTTTAATGTTTTTGTTTTGTTTTGTTTAAATCTTTATTGTTGAAAGCATTACATATGTTCCTTTTTTTCTCCCATTGACCCCCCCGCCCTCTGCCCAGGCCTTAACCACTCTATTTTCTGTGTCCATGGAAGTTCTTTGATTGATCTCTTCCCACCCAACCACTCTCCCCCACATACACTCTGAGATTCCAAAGTCTGTTTCAATACTTTATTTTGTTCATTAGATTCCACATATGAGTGAGATCATGTGATACTTGTCTTTCTCTAACTTATTTCACTCAGAATGATACTCTCATGTCCACCCATTCTGTCTCAAAAAGTAAGAGATCCTTCTTTTTTACTGCTGCATAGTATTCTATGGTATAAATGTACCACAGCTTTTTTATCCACTCATCTACTGATGGGCACTTTGCTGTTTCCAGATCTTAGCTATTGTAAATTGTGCTGCTATGAACATAGGGGTGCATACATACTTCCTTATTGGTGCTTCAGGTTTCTTAGGATATATTCCTAGAAGTGGGATCACTGGATCAAATGGCAGGTCCATATTTAATTTTTTGAGGAAATTCCATACTGTTTTCAATAATGGCTGAACCAGTCTGCATTCCCACCAGCAGTGTACTAGGGTTCTTTTTTCTCCACATCATTGCCAGCTCTTGCCATTTGTTGATTCGTTGGTGGTAGCCATTCTGACCAGTGTAAGGTGATACCTCATTGTCATTTTAATTTGTATCTCTCTGATGATCAGTGACTTTGAGCATTCTTTCATATGTCTCTTGGCTATCTGTATGTCCAGTTTGGAGAAGTGTCTATTTAGGCCTTTTGCCTATTTTTTAATTGGATTGTTTGTCTTCCTTTTGTTAAGTTGTATGAGTGCCTTATATATACTGGAGATTAACCCTTTATCAGATGTATCATTGCCAAATATGATCTCCCATAGAGTGGACTTCCTTTTCATTTTGTTGATGGTTTCTTTTGCTGTGCATAAACTTTTTATTTTGATGTAGTCCCATTTGTTTATTTTCTCCTTTAACCTAGGAAATGTATACACAGACTTATTGTTATGATGAAAGATGTATGAGATTTTGCTGTCTATGGTTTCTTCTAGGATTTTTATAGTTTCATGACTTACATTTAAGTCTGTTATCCATTTTGAGTTTATTGTTGTATATGGTGTAAGTTGGTGGTCTGGTTTCATTTTTTTTTTTTTTTTGCATGTATCTGTTCAATTTTCCCAACACCATTTAGTGAAGAGATTGTCTTGACTCTATTGTATGTACTTGCCTCCTTTTTAAAATTTTAATTGAGTGTAAAGGCTTGGGTCCATTTCTGGAATCTCTGTTCTGTTCCATTGCTATATATGCCTGTTCTTGTGCCAGTACCAGGCTGTTTTGATTGTGGTGGCTTTGTAATATAACTTGAAATCTGGTACTGTGATTCCTCCAACTTTGTTCTTCTTTCTCAAGATTGCTGCAGCTATTCAGGGCCTTATTTGGTTCCATAAAAATTTTTGGAGTATTTGTTCTAGATCTGTGAAATATGCTGTTGGTAATTTAAAAGCAATTGCATTGAATCTGTAGATTGCCTTGGGTAGTATGGACATTTTAATGATGTCAATTCTACCAATCCATGAACACTGTATATTCTTCCACTTGTTTATATCTTCCTCTATCTCTTTTTTCAATGTCCTGTAGTTTTCCAACTACAAGTTTTTTACCTCCTTGGTTAAATTTATTCTTGAGTGTCTTAATTTTTTTTTGTTGCTATGGTAAATGGGATTATTTGTTTAGTTTCTCTTTCTGAGAATTCATTATTGGTGTATAAAAAATGCCATCAATTTCTGGCTGTTAATTTTGTATCCTGCTACATTGCCAAATTTCTTTATGAAATCCAGTAGTTTTTTGGTGGAGTCTTTAGGGTTTTCTATGTACAATATGTCATCTGTGAATAATGAGAGTTTTATTTTCTCCTTTCCAATTTGTATGCCTTTTATGTTTTATTTTTGTCTGATTTCTGTGGGTAGGACTTCCAGGACTATCTATATATATGAAAGCCTAAGCGACCAGCCAATCGTTTTACTGTTCAACCATCCAACTGGTAGCTATGACATGCACTGACCACCAAGGGGCAGACGCTTCATGCAGGAGTTGCTGAGCTGTGGTGACTTGGCAGCTGCAGTTCTCAGGACCAGAGAGAAGGGACTCCGATTCCAGGATGCGTCACCCGAGAACTGCCCTCTTGCAATGCAGGGCCCCTCGGGGGATGTCAGAGAGCCGGTTTTGGCCCAATCCCTGAAGCCAGGCCAAGGGACCCCACCTATGCACAAATCCATGCACCGGGCCTCTAGTGTTGTATAAGAGTGGTGAAAACATAAATCGCTGTCTTGTTCCTGTTCTTAGGGAAAATAGTTTTAGTTTTTGCCCATTGAGTATGATGTTCTCTATGGGTTTGCCATATGTCGCCTTTATGGTGTTGAGGTATGCTCCCTCTATTACCACTTTGCTGAGAGTTTTTATCCAAGATGGGTGTTGAATTTTGTTGACTGCTTTTTCTGCTTCTATTGATCTGATCATGTCTGTCTTTCAATTTGTTTATGTGATGTATCCCATTTATTGATTTGTGTATATTGTATCAGCCTTGCATCCCTGGAATAAATCCCACTTGGTCATGGTGTATGATCTTTTTAATATATTTCTGGATCAGATTTGCTATATTTTATTGAGTATTTTAGCATCTATGTTCATCAAGAATATTGGTATGTAATTCTCTTTCTTTGTAGTGTCTTTATCTGGTTTTGGATTGGGATAATGCTGGCCTCATAAAAAGAGCTTGGAAGTGTTCCTTCCTCTTGGATTTTTTTTGGAATAGTTTGAGGAGGATAGGTGTTAGTTCTTCTTTGAATGTTCTGTGTAACTCCTGTGAAGCCCTCTGGACCAGGGCTTTTGTTTGTTTTTTGATTACTGCCTCAAGTTCATCAGTTGTTATTGGCCTATTCAGGTTTTCTGATTCTTACTAATTCAGTTTTAGATTATTGTATTTTTCTACGAATTTGTCGATTTCATCCACATTATCCAGCTTGTTGGCATATAGTTGTTCATAGAATTTTCTTATGATCCTTTTTATTTCTGTGAGGTCAATTTGTTACTTCACTGCTTTGGTTTGTGGTTTTATTTATTTGGGTGCTCTGTCTTTATTTTTTGATGAGTCTGGCTAAAGGTTCATCAATCTTGTTTATCTTTTCCAAGAACCAGCTCTTGGTTACATTGATCTTTTGTGTGTGTGTTTGGTTTTTTTTTTTGGTTTTTTGTTTTTTTGGGTTTTTTTGCCTCTATGTTATTTATTTCTGCTCTGATCTTTATTTCATTCCTTCTACTTACTCTGGGATTTTCTTGTTCTCTTCCTAATTCTTTAAGTTGTAGGGTTAAATAGTTTATTGTTAATTTTTCCTGTTTTTTGAGGTAGGCCTATAGTGCTATGAACTTCCCTCTCATGACTGCTTTTGCTGTGTCACAGAGATTTATTTCCAGGAAGTTTTTGATTTCTTTCTTGATCTTGTTGGAAACCAATTCATTGTTTAATAACATGCTATTTAACCTCCATCTGTTTGAATGTTTTTGAGTGTTTTTATTGTAGTTGATTTCTAATTTCATTCCATCACCGGAGAAGATGCTTGATATGATTTCAATCTTCTTGAATTTGTAGAGACGTGTTTTGTGTTCTAACATGTGATCTATCTTTGAGAATGACCCATGTGCACTTGAGAAGAATTTATATTCTGCATATTTGGAGTGAAATGTTCTATAAATGTCAATTAAATCAATCTGATCCAGTGTGTCATGTAAAGTCACTGTTTCCTCGTTATTTTTTTGTCTGGAAGATCTATCTAGTGAAGTCAATGGCATGTTGAAGTCTTCTATTATGACTGTTTTGCTGTCGATCTCTTCCTTAAAGCCCTCCAGAAGTGTTTTTATATATTTAGCTACGCCTATATTGGGTGCATATACGTTTATCGGGGTTATATCCTCTTGTTAGGTTGACCCCTTTAGTATTATGTAGTGATGGCCTTCTTTTTGAAGTCTGTCTTGTCATATATGAGTATTGCTAACCCAGCTTTTTTTTTTTTCATTTACATTTGCATGGAATATTTTTCCCCATCCATTCACTCTCATCTTGTGTGAGTCTTTTGTTCTGAGGTGGGTCTCTTTTAGACTGCATGTAGTTGGGTCATGTTTTTGTATCCATTAAGCTACCCTATGTCTTTTGATTGGAGCATTTAATCTATTTACATTTAAGGTTATTGTTGATAGATACTTAATTATTGCCATTTTAATTCTTTTTTGCCTATGTTTCTCTCTATATATATTTCTTCTCATTACAGCAGTCTCTTTATCATTTCTTGCAGTGCTGCTTTGGTGGTGACAAACTCTTTTAACCTTTTGTTGCCTAGGAAGCTCTTTATTTCACCATCTATTTTGAATGATAGCCTTGCTGAATATAGTAATTTTGGTTTCAGATCCTTACTTTTCATTACCTTGAACACTTCATGCCATTCCCTTCTGGCCTGTAGTTTCTGATGAGAAATCAGCTGACAGCCTTATGAGAGCTCCTTTGTAGGTAACAAATTGCTTTCCTCTTACTGCCTTTAAGATTCTCTCTTTGTCTTTAATTTGTGGCATTTTAATTATGATGTGTCTGGGGGTGGGCCTATTTGGGTTCTTTCTTGGGACTCTGGTGCCTCCTGAACTTGTGTGACTTTTTACTTCATCAGGTTAGGGACGTTTTCTGCCATTATTTCTTCAAATGTTGCTCTCTGTCCCTTGTTCACTTTCTTTCACTTCTGATATTCCTGTGATGCTAATATTTTTATGTTTCATGCTGTCCCTCAGCTCCCTTAAGCTTCCCTCCTGTTTTTTAATTGATTTTTCTTTTTGGTTCTCTGATTGATTTTTTTCTACCCTGTCTTCTAATTCACTGATCGGATCCTCTGCTTCCCCTAATCTGCTGTGTATTCTTTCCACTGTTTGTTATTAGTGCTATGTCAGTCTTCATAGTCGCTATATCTTTTCTCATGCTGTTGAGCATCTTTGCCATCATTTTCTGAACTCTGTCTGATAAATTTCTTGTTTCCATTTCATTTAGCTCTTCTTCTTGAGTATTCTCTTGTTCTTTTGTTTTAGGCTTGTTTTTTGCTTTGTTTTTTTGTCTCCCCATTTTGGCTGCCTGTTTGGGTTTGTGACTATGTATTAGGTGGATCTGCTATGCCTCCCAATCTCTAGTGCAGGACAGTGTCAGATGCTGTTTCAGACTGACACTGAGTACCCTGTTTGGAGCTATCAGCAATTCACTGCTTGTGGCTCTCTCTGCCTGGGCTGGGTGCCTTTGGAAAGGACCAAGATATGCACCAAGGTCTGCTTTCCCTAGCCCCCGATCCCAAATTAGATCAGGCAAAGACTCAAAGCCTCCAGAGAACCACCTCTGCCTGCAGTCTGACTGTTTTCAGTCTTGATTAGCCTCAGGCTATTGACCATGGGGTGGGGGGCAATTGCTTCTGCCTGCAGGCTGATTGTTATTCTCAGTCTCTTAATGTGCCCCAGAACTCCACAAGGTGGGGTAAGGGGTTTTCCAAAAGGGTGGGACAACTGCCTTACCCCCGGGCAAAAACCACTTGGATAGCAAAGTTCCACCAGAGAAAGATGTCCTCTATAGTGTGAGGGAATGACTCAGCACCAGAAACTGGGCTGTCTACCTTCCAAGATCTAACCCTAGAGTCCCCAGCCATGGTTTATGCTCAAACAGCTCCAGTCCACTCTACCCTTCTCTGCTGGAGCCCAAGATGAATGGATGCACATGAAATATTGTGTGTTGGCCCTTTAAGAGGGCGCCTGCATTTTCAGCCATCTCTCCCTGACAGACAGCAACCCTGCTGCTTTTCACAGCCAGGTGTTTTGTGGACACCTTTCTCACTTGTGGTGTTCTCTGCTGGGGGGCCCAGCTTGGGGTTTAGATCTCAGCGTTCTCAGGGGGAACTCCTCACAGCTGAGATACCTCTCCGGAACTTCAGTTGCTGTCTGTGGGAGCCTGGCCAGTCCTTTTGCACCTCTGCACTTCCTACCAGTCTCTGTGCACTGGTTGATTATTCAGGATAGTTTCCCTATATTTTAGTTGTAATTCCAGTTTGGTCCTGGGATCATGTCAGTGTAACATCCATTTACTCTGCCGACATTTTTGGAATTTTATTTTTATCCTTTTCAATGACCTATGTCCAAACTCCTTGGGGCTCCTTGCTGTACCCCAAATCCTTAATTCTATATGGGAGAGACCATGTTTCTTCTCTAGGTGTGGAGCCCAGACCAGCAGCATCACCTGGGAAGTCCCACCCCAGGCCTCCCGAAGCAGGAATGCTGAGGCAGGGAGGGGGGTGTCCCAGCAGCTCCCAGCTGCTTCTGGTGCAAGCCACCATTGAAGACCACTGGGTACACACTGCTCCACACTCTCATGTGTGATCTTGTTCATAGAGGGCCCTTGATTTCTGGGCAGCTGGACTACTTGAATTAGCTGAGAACCAGAGGACCAAGGAGGTCATTGTGCAGACAGCAGGCCATTCACATCTCTGCCTTGGGAACTCCTGGTGGAGGAGGAATGGGATAGTCATCTCAGAGCAGGGACTGAGGCCTGACGTCTGGTTCAAGTTCAAGCACAGCAGCTCCTTCTGTGTGCTCTAGAGACAACCCTTCACATCCCTGTCTCTCCATTTCTCCTTTTATAGAATGGCGTCTGTAATGCCTGCTCTCTGGAGATGGGGTTAAATGCATGAGGCACAGAAACGCTTGCCTGGTGGTGGAGGTGTTATTTATCTGCGTCGCTTCTCAGTTCTGCTCCCTGTTAGTAAGGCATCTCAGCAGAGCTCTCCTCTTCTGGAGCAACCTGTCAGAAAACAGGCATCGCCTCCTTTCTGTCTCAGGAGCGCCATCAGTCAGGGGCTGGGCTGGGTATAGAACAGGCAGCTGCGCATGGGCATCTGAAGACTGGAAGTGGTTGAAACTTGCCTCCCAGGAAGCATGTCCTCTCAGGTCACACAGTGGGATCAAGTTGCTGCTCTGGGAGGGGGCAGAGGACAGGAGAGGCTTCAGGTCTGCAGGGGGCGCTGCCGCTACCCTTGCCTGAGACCTCACTGTGAGAACTAACCAGACGTGTCATTGAGACTGGGACTCTTGTGCCTGGAGGAAAATCGGGAAATCAGGGCCACATTGGCAAGACCCTCTGTCTTCTGGTCCCCCAGTTTCATGGTACAGCCTTGTGGGTGTCAGTGAGGATCCCACACAACCATGAGGATGCAGAGGATGCTCATTTGGGGTGAATGTTTCCTACATGCTGGGGATGGGAGCAGGTTTATTCTGTCTGAAACACCAGATTATATGGAGCCACAGCACTGCGGCCACAGCCATGGAAGTGACACCCTTTCTGGTCGCCCTCCCCCCACCCCAGACACCTGCTGTGGTTAGTACCGAGCTGTGGCCTCAGAGGGACCCTCTCTGGGTGGAGATCAAGGTCAGGCCAGAAAGCGTAGCTCTCATAGAGGTGAGATTGCTTTTGAGAAAAACCACGAACTCCAGGAAATCTCACGTTTTACCCATTCCAGTGTAGGAGCAGACTGCTCTCTCTCCATTGAGTCCTAGACAAAATAATATCCATAATAGTTTATATTCATCAGCACACAATACAGACCAGGCACTTTTCATGTCTTAAGCAGCACATTCAACCTTTACAAAAATCTGTGAGAAAGGTGTGGGCACCATCCCGACCCCGAAATATTAAGGCACATGGTCAAAGTCACACAGCGGTAAGAGGAGCCAGATTTGAACACAGGGCATCTGAACTGTTTGCTGATCTCTTCCAAAGTGCAAGGTCTTGGCTGGCATCCTGGAGTCAGATCGTAGGAGAAATAATTACAGTTTCAAGTCCTGGAATCAGAGGCCGTGATGAGCTGCACCCCTGGACAGGCAGGTGGGAGAGACCAATGCAGGGATCTCAGGCTCACAGGCCCTACGCAGCTTCATCTGGACACTTAGCAGAGTGAAGGGGGCAACAGGGTGTTTGCACAAGTTGAGGCTCTGTGTCTTAGCATGTCCCTCTCTCTGGGGACAGTGGCCTGCACAGGGAAAGTGCCCCCTGGCCCTTTGCTGACGGAGCAGATGCGGGATGGACACAGGATCCCTCACCCCAGCTTTGCATCTTCAGTCCCCCGGGCTTGCTTCTCCAGAGCGCAGTAAGGTGAATGTGTGTTCAAAGTGTGTTTAGGGACCCCCGTGGGGTGGCAGCCCTGTGAGGAAGTGGGACTGGGCGTAGCAGGCCCAGCAGTTTCCTCCTGTGCTCTGTCACAGCCTGACCCTCATTGTGGTGTTAACCTTGTAATTGTGCAAGCCTGGATCTTATGTTAATGATTGCTTTCAATTGTGAAAAGATTTACTTTGTGGATATAAGAGATAAGTAGGTAGATAGATGGATAGAATCGATAATATGAGTAGATAGATAGATGGGTAGATAAGTAGATGAGTAGATAAGTAGATGAGTAGATAGATGGATGGGTAGATAGTAGATGGGTAGATAAGCAGATGGATAGATAGATAGATGAGTAGATAGGTAGATGCGTACATAAGATGAGCAGATAAATAGATGAGTAGATAAATAGATAGATGGGTAGATAAGAAGATGAGTGGATAGATAGATGAGTAGATAAAGATAGATGGGTAGATAATAAGATGAGTAGATAGGTAGATGAGTAAATAGATGAGTAGATAGATGGGTAGAAAGAATATGAGCAGATAGATGAGTAGATAGATGGATAGCTAAGAAGATGAGCAGATAGGTAGATGAGTAGATAGATAGATGGGTAGCTAAGAAGATGAGCAGATAGGTAGATGAGTAGATAGCTGGGTAGATATGAAGATGAGCAGATAGGTAGATGAGTAGATAGATAGATGGGTAGATATGAAGATGAGCAGATAGGAAACACAAGAGTGAAAAAAAAACAAACAGTCACTGGACCCACTTATAGCCTTTTGACCAGCAAGAACTTTGAAGCAGTGAGCCCCACTATTTCTTTCTGTCCTCCCCTGGAGAGAGGTCTTCCCTGCATGTGTGGGAGCCCCACTGTCTCCTTGAATGTGGCCGACCTGGTACACCCAGACTGCACCTTCCTGAAGGGTGAGGGAGGGTCATGGGAAAGTGCTCAGCTAAGCCCTCGGGGTAAGGAGGGAGTAAGACATGGCCCTGCCCTCAGACATTTTATGTATTAACTGGGAAGATGGACAGCTCACAGCTAAGTGCGTGAACATACACCTGCCTTTGTGGTACCTTCTGCCAGGGCTCTGAGAGTGGAGTGGCCTGGGGGCCTGGGGCAGCTGGGAAGAGCAGTTTACGCTCATCTCTCAAAGATGGGTAGGACTCAGACACCCAGAGTTGGGGAGAAGTCACTGGGTGGGGTTGGGGGGGGGGAGGGTAGAGTGTGATGGAAATATGGAGCACTTGTCATTTGTCCGTGCCAGCTGCCCAGTATCTGGGGACCAACCAGCATGTGATGCTGCGGGGATGGGGCTTGTCTTCGTGAAACATCCAGTCCAGGCCAGGCCTTCCTCCAGACCCTGAGCCCAGGCCAGGGTGCAGCCAGCGCAGAGTGCGGTCTAGAATTCTTCTGGTTCACCTGGAGGCAAAGGCATCCAGGATGGGGGTGCCAGCCAAGTGTCCCCTTTCCTAAGCCTGGTTCTCCAGCACCCCCACCAGTGCCTGAGAGCAGCTCCCCTCTCCCATTCAACTTTGAGTAGCCAGGGAGGCTCTGGTGTGGCAGCCCAGAACCCTGACCATTAAGGAGCAGCAGAGTAGGTGGGGGCGGGCGACCAGGGAGAAGGTGCTGGAGAGGTGAGTGCAGCCACCCTTCCCACACAGGGCCTGGCTGCCAGAGGACCCAGATGGGAGCTCAGGAGCACACTGAGTGCCCTGTAGAAGTCCCATCGCTCCTGGGGGGTCAGAACCAGAGGAAGAGCCCGCTTGTGTTTCTTTTGGACATCTGCAACTCTAGAGTGTTCCTTTCTTAGCTGACAGTAGGCATGCTGAAGGAAACTGGTTATCCACTTAGAGCAGTGGTTCTCAAACTTTTTAATGCCGCAACCCTTTAATACAGTTCCTCATGTTGTGGTGACCCCCAACCATAAAATCATTTTCGTTGCTGCTTCATAACTGTAATTTTGCTACTGCTAATGAATCGTAATGTAAATATCTGTGTTTTCCGATGGTCTTAGGCAACCCTGCTAGCGATTCTCAACCACAGGTTGAGAACCACTGCTGTAGAGCCTAAATGATTTTATGGTTGGGGGTCACCACAACATGATGAACTGCATTAAAGGGTTGCGGCATTAAAAAGGTTGAGAACCACTGACTTAGAGGATGGTTACAAGCCACACCTGCATGAAATCCATGTTCAGGCTCTCCTCTGACCCCTGCAACACGCTTGTAATGACACTCTGGGCTGCGCTGTGCATTTAGTGGCTGAGCAATAAAGGAACCTAAGAGCAGAGTGCTTCTCCTTCTCCACCAAGCCCTGCTCTCAGCACAATTTCACGTCCAGAATCTTCTCATCCTATATAATAAAAGCCTAATATGCAAATTGTCCCCTCGACCAGGAGTTCAACCAGGAGTTCGACCAGAGGGTGGGGCCAGCCCACCAACCACCTGCAGCCCTTCCCCCCCGGCTGGCTCCGCCCCTGA
This sequence comes from Plecotus auritus, assembly GCF_963455305.1. NCBI lineage: Eukaryota > Metazoa > Chordata > Mammalia > Chiroptera > Vespertilionidae > Plecotus > Plecotus auritus. The sequence continues at coordinate 96,316,830 of NC_137782.1, forward strand.
TTGGCCCCCCTAATCAGGCGGGGCCAACCAGCCAACCACAGGAAGGGAGGCCCCAGACAGCAGCCAGCAGCTGCTAGGGACCCTACCCATGCACGAATTCCATGCACTGGGCCTCTAGTAGTAAAATGGTTCTGCATTCCAGCCAGGAGCTGCATGCACGCCCCACCTGGCACTGGAAGAGCCCAATTTCTCCCTATAGGTGGCATTTCTAATGGGCACTTTATTGCTAAGTGCATTGTCCCTTTGGGAGAAAAATAATTTCTTTCCAGTGCATGTTTCGTATCCCCGCTTACTGATCAGCAGTGTTATTATGCCTGCAAGAGTCATTTGTAAGCTTTTCAATTGATACACCAATGTCTTTTTTATTTTTTTCAGGTAAAAGAAAAAATACACACACTAAAAGCCAAAAGCTATATGGGACAGGGGATGCATCATTGCAACCAAAGTGGTGTTTATCTTACAAGGGCTATAGATCGAAAGGCCCCGCTTGCTGCTTTTTGTGCATGTTCCAGAAGCAACCTCACCATTAAATCCGAGTGGGAGGGAGATGAAGAGAAACTCAGTGCCCGACACTTGGCTGTGGCTGTGAGGCAGAGGAAGCATCGCCTCTGTCCTCTCGTCTGTGGGAGGGGCCAGCGATGCGTTGTCCTAGAGCCGAGGTTTGCCGCTCTGTTGACTAATGAGTTTGCCGACCACTGGACTAGACTAAATGTTACCGTGTAGTTGGAAGCTGTGAGGATTAGGCAAATGTGGCATATTGTGTGCAAAGAGGTAAAGGGTAATATATGACAGTGGTTGGCAAACTCACTAGTCAACAGAGCGGCAAACCGCGGCTCGCGAGCCGCATGTGTCCTAGAGGACAGTGGGAGCCTCCAGGACACTTTCCAGTGCAGAGAGCCCGGTGCCCCTCTGAGCACGAGAAGGGCCTCTCTCTTCAGGTCTCCACTTCTGCTTCCTCATCAGGTGCCTCACTATTTGGGGGCACGGTGCTGCTGGCTGTTGATCGAGAGGCAACCTGGGGCAGAGAATAGTACCAGCGTCTTTTGTTTGCTTTCACAATCTTGCGGAGTTTATGGAGAAAACAAACTCTGCCTGGAATTCAGGCACTACGTGCTCAGAGCTCACAGGAGTCTTCTGAATCGTGACTGCTGATCTCTGAGAGGGGTGTTCCTGTGAGCACACATGTGCTTGCATGAGTGCATGTGTGTGCATGCACATTTTTGTTTTATAGATGAATGAACAGATCTTCAGGAGGTTGGGTAACTTGCCTGATGTTGCCTCTTCAGTAAGATTCAAAACTTAGCTGTGAATCCAGGTGCCGCGATCCCAGGCCTGCTCCAACTCTGCAGGAAAGTGGCTCTCCCGGTGGCATTTGGGAGCCGAGCCTCTGAGGAACCATGGCCTGTGGTCTGATTGGGGTGCGGAGTTGGAAACGAACCCCAGGTTGGAAACAGAAGCATTCTTCCTGCGGAGGCTGCTTTTAGCCGATTGCAGGTGGGAAAGGCTGGCAGCATAATATTGATGGTTATTCCTTGAAAGATGATTCTAGGTGCTGCCAATCATCGTCTCCCAGAATGAAGAGCAGAGTGCACGGTGCTCCGGGCACCCCGTGTGTTTATAAACACACGCCTCACAGAGCAGACGGGCCAGGAACCCGCCTTTGGCTCACTTGGTGGTGAGTTACTCAGAGTGAAGAAAGCAATTATTAGCATCTGTATTGGACTTCGAATTTACAAATGCCTTTCATGAAAAAGATGGCTGTGCCTGCTAGGTTGTGTCTCTGCTGTTTGCCTCCTCTCCTGGGCAGGGGGTGGGGGCCGGTGGCCCGGGTGAGAGTCAGGCCACCGGGCTGTTCTTCTCACTTGGCAAACACATCGCTTTGCACTTGGCGAAGCCATCGGGAGTGTCTGATCACCACTTTTCCCAATGTCGGCTTCACCCTGTGTTTCTAGAACTGATGTTTGATGGCAGACGAGGGGCCTGAGCCTTCCAGGGCCCAGGGGTCACAGGGGTGGCCTGCAGTCGTCAGGCGGCCTCTCAGAGTCTGTGCCTCTTTAGCCCCCTCTCCTCCAGTGTGGGTGTGGTTCTTGTAACCACTGGAATGTTAACCTTGGGAAGTCACTCCTCTGAGTGGCTCCAGGAGAGGCCACATCTGCCCTGCACTGGCCGCTTTCCCTCCCTGGCTCTCAAATCACTGGGTAGCTCACGGGACAGGAGCTGAGCTGAGGTCTCTTGGTTTACCAGCTTCGAGGACTGAATTCTGCCAGCAGCCCTGCTCCCTAGTTTAAATGCAGCCATTGCTTCTGGAGACTCCTGGTTGACCCTTTGTCATCAAGCAGGGCAAGAGCGGCTCCAAGCTGCAGGTCCCTCTGTCCAGAGGAGGCGGTACCCGGCCTCCAGTGCCCTCCTGACTCACAGGTCTAGCGGGCACACACCTGGCTCCGGGGAACTTGCCCCCGGTGGTGACACTCACCACATACTGTGCAAGGTGAACCGGAGAGGCCCACCCCCACCCAGCTGTCCTTCCCCATTCTAGAACTCATGCACTATTAAAAATATTTTTATTGATTTCAGAGAGGAAGGGAGGAGAGAGAGATAGAATCAGTGCTGAGAGAGAATCATTGATCGGCTGCCTCCTGCACACCCCCCACTGGGGATGGAGCCCACAACCTGAGTATGTGCCCTACCAGGAATCAAATCATGACCTCCTGGTTCTTGGGTTGACGCTCAACCACTGAGCCACATAGGCGGGGCAACTCAGTATTGGATGTGGTGTGGAAAGACCTGGCAGTGAGTCTGAGCATCGTGAGGAGGAGAGTGGCCTGCCTCCCACCCCGGGGTTGGGCCTGATGAGGAAGAAGTCCCCAAAGTATCCTGAATCACAAAGAAACACAACGTGTGGTCCTTCTCACACGGATTGCAGACCTGGAACATGAGGCACAAAGCAGTTCACGGAGAGCTGCAAACACAGCAGTGCTCCCGAGTCCGCCCACCAAATGCATGAGGCAAGGAGAAGCTTGGCGCGTTCTGAGCAGTGGCTGTCTCTGTGTTAGCGAGGCGGGGGGATCCCGTGACAGTTGGCATCCTCTGTCATGGTCTGTGCACAGCTGTCACGCATGTGTGTGTGTGCGTTCATGCAACAGTGTGTGTGCGCACCAGGTGCTCCGATACAGCAACGACCAGAGCATTCGCACCTCCAGGGCGTCTGCTCTGCTGGTGGGAACAGCATCTGAGTCAGTTCTGCCTGGGACCCAGCGGCTCCCATATGGCAAACTCACGTGACACTGTGGTTCTCACCCCACCCAGTGCTTCCCTGCATCCTACGGCACTGCCCCGCCCTCAGCGTCTGAAGCCCCTTCTCTTTAGGAATAGGAGAATGCACTGTGCCCTGGAGAGGCAGGTGGCAGCCGGCCATGTGGAATCCACAGGCTGTGATGGAAAATTTTAAAAGGCCATGGGAATTAACATTAGGAGCATGTCCTGGTCTTTTATATGTATTTACAGACACGCTGGTTTTGATGTGGGGTGACCAAGGGGAGGAGGAGGGTCTCAGTGTTCTGGAATTCAAGCTGGGGCAGAACCCATGATTTCTGTAATTGATGTTTGACATGACACTAGTTCCAGGGTGATTGTACTAATATAATGGTCCATGTCGATTACATCTCAAATACCGCAAAAGGAGGCCGCGAAGGAGACGCGAGAGGAATGACCAGGTGGAGACGGGCCTGCAGCCTGGGGAGGGCACTTCTGGGAGGGCACTGGCACTGAGGTCACAGAAGGGCCTGGGGGTCGATGGGTGTGGGCATGTGGAGGCCTGGGGAGAGGCTGTGCCACAGAAGGGCCAGGAGCAGCGGGGAGCAACTGGGGGAGCAAATGGGAGAGGAGGAAAGGGGTCGGGCAGAGGCTAATGTTTTAGGAGAGGGAAGCCAGCTTAGTCTCTCAAGAGAAAGGTGAGGACTTTTTTAAATGGGACAGATTTAAGCTACTTACCAGTTGATGAGAAGGATTGAGTAAGAGGGAAGTTTAGATGCACAAAGAAGGGAAACGAGTGGCAGGGTTAGGACCTCTGGCTTTCACTCTTAATGAAAAACGTGGAAACAAGCCTTTCAGAGCTCTAACATCACCCAGAGCCGCCCGGCAGCACGTGACGGTGGTCCTGGTTTGTTTTGTAAAAAAAAACAGCTGAATCTTGGTGGGAACAACGAGCTCTGTTGTATAATTCCGATAACGCCAACATGACTGAAAACATGGGTTTCCATCCCCCATGCAGCCTGGGAGCCCCGAGGGAGAACCCCAGGGCTGGGGCTCCCACTTGCCCCATTCTAAAGAATTTGCCTGGAAGACCCCACCACATACAAGGCCTTCTGAAGCTGCTCACCCAGCAGGGAACCAAACACAGGGAAAGGTGGCTGAGAGCGAGCCAGCCACACAGAGATGAAGAAAAAGGGCATTTCAGGTAGGAGGTCAGCCAGTACAAAAGCCCTGGGGTTGCAGTGAACTTGGTGTTTGAAGCCAGAGAAAGAAGACTGAGTGGTGGTGGGGGAAGTGCCCAGAGAGAGTGGACCAGGTGGAGACTGGAAGAGGAATGTTGGGAAAACTGTGAATTTTGCTTGTGCACTGTGGAGATATGAGTGGGTTTAAGCTGGGATGGAGTGAGGTTTTACAGGTGGTGTGTCACTGTGTTTTTGACATGGGGACAAGGGCTGCATCTCATTCCCTCACAACAGAGTCCTGTAGGTCCTAGGACAGGAGCATTCAGAGAGGGAGAGGGGAAGGAAGAGGGGGTGGGGGAGGGAGAGAGAGGGGGGAAGGGAGAGGGAGGGGGGAGGAAGAAGGGAAGGGAGAGGGGGAGGGGAGGCAGGGGAAGAGGGAGGTGGGAGGGGAAGGGGGAAGGGAGGGAGGGGGTGGGGGGAGGGAACCGGCCAGAACTCAAGCCTGTAGCACAGGAGGCTGTACTTTTGGTTTTGGATTTGGACTTCTCCCGACTGTTTGGTTCTGTTTTTGCACCAGTTGTGTTTGACATGCCTCTAAATTCAATACTCCCCCTCCCCCCCACTTAACGTTTTATGCAACATTTTCTTACTTTGGGAATTCTGAGGGTTTCTATCTGGGGGAAAATTGCATGTTTTTGATGCTTTAAAATAAACTCATGAAGAGGTGAAGAGACTTTTTGGCTCATTATCTATTTGTTCAATTTTGTATTTCTTCTATTGATTTTATGTTGGGACCTTCCTCTCACCATCTTTAATTAGTCGGGGTCTGTGCTGCAGGCATTCGTGGGTCAGAAGGCAGTTACCCATTGTTTGCAAGAACCAGCTGGCTTGCCAGGCGGTGCCTTCCCAGTGCTCAGCCGCACATTCTCCAAAGAGTCCAGATGCCTCCATCTGGCCGGGCTGGCCTTCCACGCGGCGTCCCAGCTAGGCCTCAGAGTGACTGCATTCACCTTGCTGTGACTGAGGTGCTGCATCTATTAGACATGAAATCACTTTTATTAATTCTTAATCCATTCACGTAGCAAAAAATATCATCCGAGCAGCCATATGGTTGACTCTTTAATGAATGCAAAATGCCTGGAAGGCACAGGAAGGATTCTGGGTGGTGCACAAATGAGGCAGCCCAGCCGGGTTTCCCTTAAACACCAAACCCAGACAAAACCCTCTCCTGAGAGCCCCTGACTGTGCAGCTGTGTGTCTGAGAAGGGAACGGAGCCCGAGGCACATGCAGTGCTCACTCCCAGGAGTAGGGGGCTGTCGCTGGAACTTGGAGGGCGGCCTCAGGGTTAAAGGGAGAAGTTTCTGAGAGAGTGCGAGCGTATTCTTCTCCAGGGACTCAGCAGGAAGGAAAGTGACTCTGCCAGATGATTCAGCAAAGCCTCCGCACACCGGGTGCAAGGCAAGCACCAAAAACCCTTTTCTGCCCCTTGACCCTAATGCACATCTGAGGCCCCTGCACAGCCGGGTGTGCTAAGGAGGAGCCCTACGGGTTTCCATGTAGTTTTATTGATGGCAGCACTGCTGCTTGATGTCATGTGTGCAAAAACGCCTAGATCCATGTGCAGAATGCGCGTATTTTACCTGAAGGACCTCTGTTGAATTAGAGTAGACTTGGTCATAAATACTTTTATTGTATTTCTCATCCTATCTAATAAAAGAGTAATATGCAAATTGACCATCACTCCAACACACAAGATGGCCGCCCCCATGTGGACACAAGATGGCTGCCACAAGATGGCCAGCAAGGGAGGGCAGTTGGGGGTGACCAAACCTGCAGGGGAGGGCAGTTAGGGGTGACCAAACCTGCAGGGGAGGGCAGTTGGGGGTGACCAGGCCTGCAGGGGAGGGCAGTTAGGGGCAAAGAGGCTGGCAGGGGAGCAGTTAGGCATTGATCTGGCTGGCAGGGGAGTGGTTAGAGGGTGATCAGGCTGGCAGGCAGAAGCAGTTAAGGGCAATCAGGCAGGCAGGCAGGCGAGTGGTTTGGAGCCAGCAGTCCTGGATTGTGAGAGTGATGCCCAACTGGGATCGGGCCTAAACGGGCAGTCGGACATCTCTCGAGGGGTTCCAGATTGGAGAGGTGCAGGCTGGGCTGAGGGACACACACACACACACACACACACACACACACACCATGCACAAATTTTGTGCCCCTGGCCTCTAGTCTTAAACAGATGTGCAGGAGACCCTCCACTGGAAACCCACTGTAGGAAGTGTGTTCTGGGGTCAGTGCCCTCAGGCCTGTGGGGGGCAGTGCAGTCCCAGTGTGGTGCTGTGAGAAGCTGAGCCTCAGTACGGCCTCCAAGGGACCCAGTGTTCCCCCTCCCAGCACCTTGCAGTACAAGCAACCAACCCCCATTTTCAGAGTTGAAATACCAGTTCAACCAGCCCCTTGGCTGGCCCCTCCCCCTGGTCGGCCCCTCCCCCTGCCGCAGTGTCTACAGGCTTCTGAGGGGAAGGCGCTCTCAGTCTCCCCCCTGGGTCAGCCAGCAACTGCTCCAGCCTGCAGAACCTCACCTGTAGCCAGAACCCCCATCCCTGGGTGGAATCCTCTCCATGAGGCCCCACCTGGGCTGTGCTATGCACCTCAGTTCGAACTCAGCTCCCAGGGTCATTGCCAGGGCACCCCAGCACCCTCCTGCAACTGCTCACACCCCAGCACCTCCCTCCACTGTTCACACCCCAGCACCCTCCCATCACTGCTCACACCCCAGCACCTCCCACCACTGCTCACACCTGGTGCCTCTGCTCCTGCTGGGACTCAACTAGGACACCCAAAGGGACTTGAAAAACCCAAACCCATAGACCTGTCTGTGTCCCTCTGAGACTCCTGTCTCAACCTGGTCCCGGCCCCAGCGCAGTGTCCTTCCAGCCAGGCAGGCGTCCTTGTGAACCAGAGGACGGGATGCCTGTGCTTGTTCTGTGTTGGGGTGAGCGGGCGCAGCAGGTCCATGCCCACCTTGAGGCTGCCACAGCACCGCACTCACATGGCACAGCCACTGTATGAGGAAAGAGCTGTGTGGTGACCACGAGGGCAGCTGCGGGGGAACCATGCTGTGTAAATCCCTTGTATGCCGCGTGTGCCTGCCAGGCGGCCTCTAGTAAATGAATTTGTTAATCCATCCAACACGTATTTGCTGAGCTCTTGCTACACGGCTGTGGCTTGCTTTGTTCTAGGCACCAAGGATCAAGATAGAGAGGTGCCCATCTCCTGGGGCATCAGGGTGGGGAGGAGGCCCTGCCACAGGTGGGCCAGTGGCAGGTGAGCTACCTGAGGGCAGGCTGTGAGGAAAATGAAGGAGTGGGCTTCTCAGGCCCGAGTAGCTGAGGAGTCCCCTGGGCCCAGCCCTGAGTTTCTGACCCCGCAGTTCTATCCTGGGGCCTGAGAACATGTATTCGCAACAGATTCTCAGGTGCTGGGGTCACCGGCAGACCTGAATGTGATCCCAGCTGGGCCCCTCCTGGTCAGGACACCCCAGAAACTGGAGACGGGGCGGCGTCTTTCCACCCTCTGTCAGCTGGGCCTGAGGACCTGGGCGTGGGTGTGGGAGGCCTGGCGAGTGTATGCCAGCTCCTCACGCTGGTCCTCAGACTCAGTCCCTGATTCTGGAGAGTTCTCCTGCTTGCAAACCATGTGTTCTTCCGTGAGCACTTTGAGGGACGATGTTTCGAGGTCCTAGTGAATTAATGACCCCATTAATATGGCCATGTAGAGGCTCCTCAGCCAGCCAGGAATTATGCAAATAGAAGTGATTTTCATTTCAGCAGCCTTACACATCTCCCTATTGCCTCCTGGGTGGGCCGCTGCTTAGGCGTGTGAGGACCTGGGTCAGGCAGCGGGTTCAGAGGTCAAAGCATTGGCTGTGGAAACAGGGTGCTGTCCACGTCCCTGAGCTGACCTCGGCCAGTCCTTTCTCCTCAGCCCCGTCCCTTCCCATCCGGGCCCAGGAACAAACACGTGCAAGACATCACAGCCGGATTAGCATGTTTGCTTTTTCAAGTGGAGGACCAGCAGGTCTGATTTTGGTTTTGAGTCCAGTCTGGTTAGCCGAGCGTTCAGGCCTCCCCTGCAGCCTGCGGGAATTTATTTTTCCATTTGTGTTCACGCCTCATGATCTGGATCGGCCATCCAACCGCCCCTCCCTCTGGAGCAAATTACTGGAACTGCTTGCTTCTGGCCGAGGTCTCAGGTGCTGTGCTAGGCTCCATTCCAGCCTCTGCCTGCAGCACACGGGACTTCCGAGACTCTGACAGGCCTCCTCCCCAGCCAGGGAAAGGCCAGGCGGCTCACGGAGCAGCTGTCCCAGCTCCACTGTCTGGACGCCCTGTCCAGGGGCTGCCGCTGACAGAGGCGCCCTCCCACGGGCAGGCCAGAGGGGAGTGGCCTTCCGGGCTCCGTTCCAATACTCATTAGAGAGGCTACACCTGGCTTTTGGTTTGTTTTTTTGTGTTTTTTTTTTTTTTTTTGCTAATGGATTTCAAACTCTTTTACTTTGTGATTATTTTTGCAGAAGCTAACATTATTGGTTTTTTTAACCACTATTTAATAATACTCTAAAGGAAATTATACAATACCTGGTTTATACAAAGTCAATAGAGAATGCAGAGACATAAAAGGGTAAAGTAGGGTTTTCTTCACTCCCTGCACTTTATTCTCGTTTTCTAGAAGTAATATTTTTAGCTACTTTGTTTCTCATGTGTCCTAATAAAAATATCTATGCATTTGTCACAATGTCACTGTGTGACATGTGTGGGCTATGTGTAAACCATCTCCCCTGACATCGCTCCCATTCTACAGGCGCTTCTTCCCTCCCTCCATTGTGTAATATTTCGCATGCGTGGGAGAGTGTGTGGACTGTGTGCGCTTTAAAGCGTGACCGTGCCCAGTGTAATGTCGGTGGCACGTGACACCCACCCGCAGCTGCACGCTTTCCTCTGCCCTGGCCCCCCGCAAGCCCTGCCTTTATGCCTGTGTGCTCTCCTTCGTAAATGACAGCACATGCGTACCTCCTGGGTCACCCATGCTTCCTCACGGCAGGGGAGGCGCATGTTGTTCTGCAGCTCTGTTTGGGCAGAACGCTCGCTGACATTAACCTAGCTCGATGCCAGTTGGTTTAATTCATGTGTTCCCACTGCTGTGGGCGGGAGAAAAAAAAGTGCTTTAGAGCAACCCCAACGCATTTGATCTGAGTCCTTGCAGAGTTAATATTTACAAGAGGAAACGGAGTGGGTCGGGATGATGGGGAATTCTGACCAAGACACTGAAGTCAGAGACACCCACTGATGCCCACAACCAGTTCTTCAGCAGCTCCCGTCAGCCCAGATCCCGGTCCCCTCACCTCCTTCAGCCTTCATCCACTCCTGCCTGCCTACTGCAGGGCTCCCAACCCAGCCCTGCCCCTTGCATCTCCCACTCCCAACCCAGCCCCGCCCCCTGCATCTCCCACTCCCAACCCAGCCCCGCCCCCTGCATCTCCCTCTCCCAACCCAGCCCCGCCCCCTGCATCTCCCTCTCCCAACCCAGCCCCGCCCCCTGCATCTCCCTCTCCCAACCCAGGCCAGCCCCCTGCATCTCCCTCTCCCAACCCAGCTTCGCCCCCTGTATCTCCCACAGTCCACTCCAGAGCAAGGGCAGCCTTCCTTTCAAAATCACAGGCTATGTCGCAGCTCAGCTCAGAGCCCTTCCACGGGGTCTGCCCTCACTCAGAGCACAAGTCACTGTCCTAGTATCACCTCCAAGGTCCTTCAGAGGTTAAATAATTTGCCGAGGTCAAACAGCTCATTGGAAACAACCCCAGGATCAGATTTGGAGCCCAAGTTCTCACAGTTTGGCGTTTCTCCTGACTCCCACTGGCCTGGTGGTGTTGCACGCCTCCGAGACAGGGTGTGGCCAAGGAGCACCAAGAAGTTCGCCCCGACCACGGGGCAGGCACTCACTCACTATTTCAGTTTCCCTCCAATGTTTTCCTTATAAAAATGTAAACATACAGGAACACAGACCAAGTGTCACAGTGAGTGCCTGTGCACGCCGTCTGATTCCTCCGCTTCCTCCCGCTGTTCTTGTTCTGTTCATATTCACTCCTGTGTGCCCCCTCTCGCCAGCATCAAACTATTTTGTGTTCTTTTCATGTGTCTCAGACTGCACATCTGCCCACCCAAACTGCACAGACCTCACACTGACTCATCACAAACCATCCAGTACCCGACACTGTAAAACTTGTGGTGGGAAATGCAACTTGTCCAAATTCTAATTCTAGTAACAACCCCAAATACCTAAGTCTGAAAACAAAAAATAGAATTTGTCTGTCCCCTTTTTTTTCCCCAACTAAGAATACTGTTCTATGATAAAGCGCTTGTTTAATTAGCAACTAAAACATCAATCACAGATGTTTCCTCTTGGGACAACCAGCAGTGATGGGGTTTTGCACACAGCCCCAGAGCTCTCTGAGGGCTCCATCCCATCTCACAGAACAGCACAAAGATGCGTGCGTGATCAAGTCTTGAGATAAAATAATTAATAACTGTCAGTGCTCTTCAAGTACACTTTCAAGTGACACTGGCTGTGTGAGGCGGTGAAGAATGTGATGGTGAAATCAGGCTGTTGCCTGTGCCCTGAGCCAGGCCGAATGCCAGCAGGTTCCCCACCATGGCCTTTGCCTATTGATCGATCGGTGTGCATGCCAGCACAGAGAAAAAGGCATCGAAGGAGATTGGCCCTTTCAGATCACCGTGTGGGCTCCCCTGGAGGGTGAAGTGTGCAGGCCAGCACTTGAGAACTATTGAATTCAGGGATTATTTCAATAATCCACTCTCCAGAAATCCAACCTTTCTGTCATCTTGAACCCTGGCTGCCTTGGTTTGCTCTCAGCAGATCCGTAATTAGAGTTTCAAAGATAATCTTTCCCCAGCATGAGGAGACCTGAGAGGGAACTGACTTGTTAGAAAGACCAGTCTGTTTAAACAGAGAAGAGATAAGTGTTCTGTCGTTAGGGATGCAAGTACTAGACTCTTGGCAGGAAGTGCGGCACCAACTTGAAGCGTGCTGAAGAGGAGTCGGAGGCTGTACACCAGCCCAAGATGGTGGCTCCCCGAGTGCTCCCTCCCACAGCCACCCATGGGGCTCAGCCGTGAGGAATATGCAGTGGGAAGGACCTTCCTTAGACCCGAGTCATCAGGGTTAAATTACCCCAACTTGCTCCTCCACATCAGCTCCCAAGAGCAGCCAAGCCCAGATGTGAGGAGCTCTGCTCTGGAGAGCTACCGGGAGGCAGAGCGGGGCAGTGGGGAGGAGTCAGCAGGATGTGGGTTCTAAGGTTGACCTCGCTGGTTGGAAGCTGTGTGATCTTGGTCAGGATATTTCTCCTTTCAGAACCTCAGTTTCCTCCTTTGCAATACAGAAATGTAAATACTCACAAATGTACAACACTTGTGAAGGTAAAATATGCTAAAGTAAGTCAAATATCTGGCATAATATCTGGTTCATAGTAAACATCCAAGAAATGGGTGTTGTTCTTATTTGTTTTAATATTAGCAAGGTGGTCAGGAGCCTGGACTGAGACAGTCATGGTTGTATTAAAGGCTATTTATTTATTTATTTTAAATATATTTTTATTGATTTTAGAGAGGAATAGAGAGAGAAATAGAAACATCAATAATGAGAGAGAATCATTTATTGGCTGTCTCCTGCACGCTCCCTACTGGAGATCAAACCTGCAACCAGAGCATATGCCCCACACCAGGAATCAAACGGTGACTCCTGGTTCATAGGCTGATGCTCAACCACTGAGCCATGTGGCTGGGCAGCCACTTTATTTATTAATGTGTGACTTTGGAGAAGTTACTAAACTTGCCTGGGCTACACTTTATTCATTGGTAAAATGAAGACAATATACTTACACATGAGATCATTATGGGGTTGGAGAGGTCAACATTTGTGAATGTAGCAAGAACCATGCAAGTGTTAGCTATTGTTATTATTAGCAATTAGTGTCCCGGTGCACTAAATTCATGCACATGAAAAGGGAATTAATTAGAGGAAATATTTTAATATTGCTATTTGCCCCTCCTCTATAATAGAAGTGTCAGAGATGAAAGAAAATTAGTAAAATGTATAATCTCCCTCCTGTCAGAGTCTGGAGGACATCATGGGACCCAGAGTCAAGTCCCTGCCTACCAGTGCATGCCTCAAAATCTCACGAGACCCAGACTCAGCTGGCCCCACTCCAGTCAAGCCCCGCAGGGTGGGGGCTGCAGCCTCAGGTCCCCAGTCAAGTCCTGCTGAGCAGGGGGTATGGCCTCAGGTCCCCCAGGCCTGGCACCAGGGTGGGGGACATGGCCTCAGGTCCCCTGGCCTGGCCTCTGGTCCCCCAGCCCTGGCACTGGGTGGGGGGGACAGAGCCTCAGTTCCCCTGTCAAGCCCCACTGGGTGGGGGGCGCAGCCTCAGGTCCCCCGCCAAGCCCCGCTGGGCGGGGGGCACAGCCTCAGGTTCCCCATCAAGCCCTGCCAGGCAGGGGATGCAGCCTCAGGTCCCCAGTCAAGCCCTGCCAGGTGGGGGGCACAGCTTCAGGTCCACCAGCCCAGTGCAGGGGCAGGGGCATGGCCTCAGGTCTCCCGGTCCGAAGCCGTGGCAGGGGCATGGCCTCAGGTCCCCTGTCAAGTCCCGCTGGGTGGGGGTGCAGCCTCAGGTCCCCTGTCAAGCCCCGCCAGGCAGGGAGTGCAACCTCAGGTCCTCCGGCACAGCCTCAGGTCCCCCAGCCCAGTGCCAGGGCAGGGTGCACAGCCTCAGGTCCCCTGGCCTGGCCTCAGGTCCCCCAGCCCTGGTGCAAGGGTTCAAGGGCATGACAACCATTTGCATATTAGCTCTTTATTATATAGGATAGCATTATAAGCATCATCATCATCATCATCACCATCACCATCATTGTCATCAACACCGTCCTAATCACCACCATCACCATCATTACCATCATCATCACCACCATCATCATCACCATCATCATTTAGGTGACCAGCAGTCCCTGTTGGCTGCAGACTCCCCATTTCAGGGCTCAAAGTTTTGTGTCCTGGGAAAGCATTCCCTTGCATCGGAGTTGAGCCCTCTGTGGCACCATGAGTCAAAAATCCAGTAGCTTTGGTACTCACATCCTGATCTCACAAATCCGCCCACGTCATCCCAGAGTTCCTGTCACCAGGCCAGCACACACCCACATGCACCCACGATGCAAGGTGGCATAGAGTGTCGGTTCTTTCCTTGACAGTTTCCAAGAAACCTGTCCTGAGAGGAACCAGAAGAAAAGCTGTCTGCCCATGGGAACACTGTAGCCTGAAACCCTCTGCACCACCGTTTGGAGGAGGCCGAACAGCTGCTGGCTTCACTCTTGCACACCAATCATTTCTAAATAGAGCGACACCACAATCTTAATTTTCCACTCAGTGATGAAAGCAGCCACATTATTCACAATTATCCATCAGCACTTAGTAATTCACATTCTACAGCCATCTCAAAGTGCTTTAATATATATACTACAAGCAAGATTTATGGTGGAAATTACAGTACGGCAAATCATTCTTTTAAATGGTGCTCAAATCACACAAGTTTAAAATACTAATTATGTAAAATATATTCTGAATTTTTAATTTCTACCTTGTTTAACAATACTCTATTGCCAGCTTCAAAACTCGGACCACTGTACCTTCAGAAGCACTCACTACGAGTCTATTCGTAACGGAAACAACTTAGTGTTTCTACAATGTCACTTTGCCCCAGTGTCCCATTTAAAAAAAAAGTGAATAATGACCATCAAAAAGTCAAAATCATTGCAAGATAATGAACATGAAATTCTGTTTTGAGACAAAATCCATCTCAGAGAAGTGCTTGAGAACACTTTGATGGCCATGAAATAACTACTTACTTTAAAAGGTGCAATGTCAGAACTATTTCTGCTAAGGGCATAGCTCTAAAAAACACTATCACCATTGGGTGGCTCTTTTGTACCCACCAATGGAGAACCTGGGAGCACACGCAACCACCTCCTCCCATTCGTCCCTGGAGAAGGCTGATCCACACCTCAGACCAGGGAGACGCCGTGGCTTCCCACAGGAGCCTGGCCAGCACCCTGGGGAATGGGCAGACGCCTCATTGGCACACCTTAGCTCCAGAGGCCCACTCTCAGGGCACATTGAAGACAGCTTGGTTTTACGAGGTAGTTCAAAGTAGCCATGACCTCAGCTCTACACCAGGCTCCACTCACGTCCTTGGGCACCGTCTCAAAGATGCTGCTCACCCAAGCGTGGCATCCATTCAGCCGGAGGAGGAGACGCTGATGGCAGAATCAGACCCGCCCCGTCACTGCAGTGGGCAGCTTGTTGAGCCCGAAAGGTGGGCTCGTCTAGAGGGTTAGACCTTCCAGGACAAGAGTGTGGATGGGGCAGAGCCTTCAGGTAGAGAAAAGATTGAACTCTTTCAATGGTGAGAGCACTTTAAGGCAGGACTCCATGCTCCCGAGACTCATCACCGCTGTGTCCCCACTGCATGGAGCCAAGACCTTGCCCAGGACATGCGCTGAGCGGGCAGATGGCCTGCACCCCACAGGGCCCGGGAGGGGCAGCTGGCTCAGGGTTCTCGCCTCAGCAGGTCTGCTGGGTGCGGGCCTCCTTGCGGGCCCCTCTAGAGCTTTCCTATGGCGCATTCTTTAACAGCCTTGGGGATTCTGGTGTCATGTATTCATCCATGAGCCACAGCCCCGCTGTGCCCACTTCAGCATTCCCGTCAGCATTGCAGCCCGCTTCCCTCAGGAGAAGACGAGACAGGGGATCTCGGGTACCTGGCCCAGTATTTTAAGTGTTTCAGTCCTTATCTCTTCTCTTCTTCGGCAACACACATGTCCCCTCCTGCCCCCATCTGATGCTCAGGTCTCACATTTTCTGAGTCACAGCTTGTCATTTCTGACTCACGTCTCTTTGGGATTGTGATCATGCGCAGCCTTTGCAAAGAGGTTCTGGTGGCGAATGCGCTCAGGGGGCCCTGGCACCGTCTCAGGCACCGTGAGTGGGCACCATCTCAGGCGCTGACCTGCCTGGCTTTTCCCTTCACAGGAGTAGCCGATTCTGATGACTCAGCAGCAGCTGGCCCTCACGCTGGCTCTTGGAGGCAGCACATGTGGTCAGGGCTCCATCAGAGAAGTGGGGGTGGGGTTGGAGGCAGGAAAGATAGTGGCCGAGGAGAAGGAGGAAAAAGTATGTTTCTCCTGCTGTGGATCCCGGGGAGAGGGCGATTGCTGGTTAAAGCCCACGTCCACCCGCTTCCGGCACTGGAGTGGCCCTGTGACGTGTCACACTGAGCTCAATAGCCACGTGGGGGCATCGCTAAGGGATCCGCACTCCTCCCTCTGGGGTTCACCCCTGTGTGAGCAGTGCTGCGGGACCAAAGGTCTCGGGTGGTAGGCGCCATTGTGGCCTGAGCCTGAGGCTGGCAGAGCAGGCGAATCAGCTGGAGCCCCCTCCGTGACACGCTGCCCTCGCCCGGGAGAGCCTCCCTCAGGCACGGAAACCAGCACCAGTGGGTGGGGCAGGAGCTCAGACCCAGGTCAGCGAGATGCCTGGCGTCCCACCTTCCTCTTGTGGATGTTAATGAGCTCAACAGGGGAACAAAGTGTTCACACCCACTGTTCACACCACAGGGGCTGAGGGGAAGGGCGGCGCACCTTTTGCTCAGCCAGGTGTATAGAGCATCGCAGGTGACTCTCCCTATGTGGCTTAGATGCTGTCACTGTGGTAAACTGGCCCATTATTGCCAAGTTCTGAGAGCTGTTCCTGGAGTAGAAGTGGCTGGTATGCTTCGGCCGAATCTCTGTTCTGTCCTCACTGTTTGATTAAACATGTGCCTCTTTCTAAATGGTGGGAAATGGATAAAGAAGTGGTGTTCTGACTGAAACGGAATTGGGCTTAATGAAGACGAATTTCTGTGCAGAGGCACAGCCCCTGGACAGTCAGAACTGTGTTCCTTGTAACCTGGAGGGCTCAGCTCCATGGGCGGGAGTGGAGCTGGGCCCAGCAGCCAGCAGGCCCCTCACAGCCCTTCTTCCTCTTAGCTCACTTGGTGCAATCCCAGCACCTTGTAGAAGGTTCAGGAGAACGGCGGTTATAGGTGACCCCTGAGTTATTATTACAGTGGCCAAACTGGACCCCAAACAAAGGCTGTGTGTATGAATGAGTATACATGTATGAGTGTGCGTGTGCATGTGAGTGTGTGTGAGTGAGCAAGAATGTGAGTGTGTTGGTGTGTGAGTGTGTGAGTCCATGAGTGTGTGTGCAAGTGTAAATGGGTGTGAGAGTGGGTGTGTCTGTGTGAGGGTGTGTATCTAATGTTACATATTCAACAGTGTGCTCCTTCTTAGAATATTCAGCAAATTATTTACCCTGAAAACCCTGCAGCATTTTAATGATTATTTCATTTTTTCCCACATGTCACAGAATTAATCAAGGTGCTAATGATTGTTCTGCAGGTGTTATTTAAAAAACAACAAATACCCCCTCCCAAATCATTAAATGTATAGGGAGACTTCTGATTACAGGAGCTGATGATTATTATTTATTAACTAAAAGAGACAAAGACTGACGGAAATTAACGACGTGGCCATTAGGTTAGAGTTAAATTTATCCAGGCTTTAAGTTCTGCGAGGTTCTCGCCCCTCCATCTCTGCAAGTATCCACTGCAGTTGCATGGGAGTGTGAGTACTTAGATGGCAGTAATGTTACCAGGGTTTGGGGAGGAGTGGGAAGGACTGGTGCATAGGGCCTGGTCAACGATATTGCTGAGGAGCTAAGCACACAGGGCACCGGCCCGACCCTGGGTTGCGAGGGCGGATGGGACCCACTCTTCCCAGTGGGTTTGCTGGGAAGAGACAGGCATTAACCCCACGCACACCTGCACGTGGGTGTCATCACAGGTTTGGCCATGAGCACATGCAGCACCGAGGCCCGGTCATATCTGGGCGGAGGCCCTCGGAGCCGCTGAGGGGCAGGGCTCCTGGTTCCTTGAACCTTTAAAGCATGGAGAGCCCCTAGTCATCTGGTCCCAGATGGACAAACATCATCTTCCCTTTTCTGAAAATCTCTCTTTACCCCAAACAGTGTTCTATCATCTCAATCTCCAGCAAGTTGTGGGGGGCTCCTATTTTGAGGTAAACATTTGCACGTCACAGTAGTAGCTGGACCACCTCCAGAGAACACCCAGAAGTTTGCCTCTGCTCCACGAACGTGACTGTCTGTTCATGGTTCTCATCTAGCAGGGCTCTGCCCCACCTGACCCCAGGCGATGTTTGACAAGGTCTGGACATGTTTGATTCTCATAACTGGAGGGAGGTGGCCCAGGCATCTAGTGGGGAGAGCAGGGATGCTGCCAGCACTCCACAGCGCCCAAGACAGAGACAGCCCCCAGGACAGAGACAATCCCCAGGACAGAGATAGCCCCCAGGACAGAGACAGCACCCAGGACAGAGACAACCCCCAGGACAGAGACAGCCCCCAGGATAGAGACAACCCCCAGGACAGAGACAGCCCCCAGAACAGAGACAGCCCCCAGGACGAGACAACCCCCATGACAGGGACAACTCCCAGGAAAGAGACAGCCCCCAGGACAGAGACAACCCCCAGGGTAGAGACAACCCCCAGGGTAGAGACAGCCCCCAGGACAGAGACAACCCCTAGAACAGAGACAGCCCCCAGGACAGGGACAACCCCCAGGACAGAGACAGCCCCCAGGACAGAGACAGCCCCCAGGACAGGGACAACACCCAGGAAAGAGACAGCCCCCAGGACAGAGACAGCCCCCAGGACAGAGACAGCCCCAGGACAGAGACAGCCCCCAGGACAGAGACAGCCCCAGGACAGAGACAGCCCCCAGGACAGGGACAACACCCAGGAAAGAGACAGCCCCCAGGACAGAGACAGCCCCCAGGACAGAGACAACCCCCAGGAAAGAGACAGCCCCCAGGACAGAGACAGCCCCCAGGGTAGAGACAGCCCCCAGGACAGAGACAACCCCCAGGACAGAGACAACCCCCAGGACAGAGACAACCCACAGGGCAGAGAATTGTCTGGGATAATGTCTGTATCCTGCCTTTGCTCTGCTCCTCCCTGGACCACAAGTCCCTCTGAGTGACACAGGGATGGCATGGGTCATGCTGTGAGCACTGCTCTTCCCTGGAGCTGTTGGGTCAGTAAGTTTTGTCCTTCCACTTATCTGCTGTGCAGCTGGAAAGCTTCTTAAATTGCCTCTGGAAAATAACAATGCCTGTCCCTCCACACTGATCTAGAATTACTCCTGGTATATAATAGGTGCTCACAAATGTTTGCCATTATTAGCCTTGGAGGAAGTTCCCAGCTTCCAAAGTTATATCCCAATTTGTGTTGTGTCCTTTGAAGAGACAAACAAAAGGAACATAGTTCCTCAAATTAGATTCAGTTCAGAGTGGCTCAGAGGTGGTACCAAGGGCTCTATTCCTTCCCTTGCTCCAGCTCAGCCCTTGGATTTGTCCCCAGGGCCTGGTGCTATGGGACACCTGCACGTCAGGGCAGTGCTGGTGTACTAAGCCCCCACCATCGTCCAGGTGCTCCTGGCCACTTGTTTCTGTTCCCCTGTGGACTCCTTTGTTACCCTGCTGCCAACCCAAGCTCTCATGGGGACCTACCTCTGAGTGAAGGGAGCCCCTTCATCATGGCTGCAGTGCTACTCTGTGTCATTGGGTGTTCATGTGTGCAGCAAATATCAGGTGCTGAGGATGGAGAGGAAAGCCAGGCAGACCTGGGCTCTGCCCTCTCATGGACCAGGCAGCTGAAAGGAACCCATTTGTCCAGGGAAACAATTGCAGTTTTGGAGAGAGCCCAGTGCTCGAGACAGGCTGCAGAGGGGGAATGGTGTGTGGGCGTGGTTTTCAGCATCACCCGGACTCACTCTCTCACCCTGAGACAGACATAATGCCACCTGTGTTGGAGCTGGTCATGGGGTGGAGAGAAGCATTGTGTGGAGCAGCTGGCCCTAGCCTGGCACAGAGTAGGTGCTCGGAAAAGCAGAGACACTCCCTGGTGCATACACCTTCTCACACTGCGTGACCATCCATCCTTATGTCTGCCGGCCACTTTGGTCAGGCATAGGCTTCAGGGGCTTGCAGGTTCTCTCCCAAGACTGATAAGGATGGTGGCTCAGTTCTTAAGTGGCATCTGTGTGTCAGGAGGCAGCGAGCTCTCCACAGGGCTTCTCGGTGGGGCAGCAGGCAGCTTTCTAAATAGAGAGGAGGAAGCAGGGGAGGGGGGAGATGGAAACCAAGATATATGAGAGGCAGAGGAAGGAGGCCAACAGGTTCTGCTTGTGTCCTAATCTTCTCACCACACTCCATCAGTTCTGTGAAGAGCAGGCCATCAAGTGCATCCCATACAGTAGGGGAGAGGAACCAGCCTCCATGTTTTAAAGTAAGAATTACCAAAGTGGAGCTCCAGACACCTCAGGTCACAGAGAGAATAGGGGTCTGAACAGAGAGGGAGAGACTTCCTTGTAGATCCGTGCCTCTTCATCTTACACGTGCTCATAACGCATCTGTCAGGGGTCAGAAACAACTACTATATTATCACCAGGTGTGTGTTATGGAAAGTGAGCATCCCATCTTTAAAAGTTAGCCCCAGAGCAGCGGAGGCCAGGAGCATAGGGACACCAACACCCAGACTGGCCTCGAACACTACCCCAAACCCTCACAGTGAACCGCTCACCGGCCATAACTTAGAAGGGACCACCACTGCGCCCCTGCAGTGAGTGTTGTGCTACCTTGCTTTAGGCTCCCAGAGGCCCATAGTGAGTGCACACCAGAGACACCTCCCATGCCTCCCTGCCTGGGCTCCAGTCCCCACACTCCAGAACACCATGCTGTGAGTGCATGCCAGAGGGACCCTTGTGCTGACTGTGCATGCCAGAGGGACCTAGGTCACCACCCTGCTGCAGATGTCAGGACCACACAATGAATTGCATGTCAGAGGCCTCTGGAACCTCACAGGGAGTCTCACACCAGAGGAACTGTGCATACACCCCCACCAGCTCCAAGCATCTGCAGTGGAAAACTGAGGGATGAGAAGGGATTACAACTCAGAGCAGAGATAATAAAGGCATGAGACTTAAGGAAGACCCAGCCTCTGGGCTAAGGAGTCCTGGACCATTGGACCACTAGCGGCTTCAACCTCTTGGACTTCAATTAGGTTTCCCAGAGCCAGAAAGAGACAGATACTCACATTACATAGAAAGAAATACAAAGGGACTACAAAAATTGGGACACAAAGAAAGAATACCCAAAGGAAAGAAAAGGACGAATTGCCAGAAAAGCAACTAAATGAAATGGAGGCAAGCAATTTGTCAGAGAAAGAATTCAAGGTAATGGTTATAAGGATGCTCTAACATCTGAATGGAAATTCACCATCATGTATAAGAATCAAGAGGAAATGAAGAATGACATAGCTGCAATTAAGAACACAATGGAAAATTTCAACAGTAGACTAGAAGAAGCTGAGGAACAAATCAGCAAGTTAAAAGACAGTAAAACACTCTCAATATGAACAGCAATTGGAGGAAAAAATTTTAAAGCAGGAGGAGAGTTTAAGGGCTTTGGGACAACATGAAGTGAAGCACCACCCACATCATAGTTGTGCCAGAAAGATAAGAAGCTGAGCAAGGAATAGAAAAGCTGTTTGAAGAAATAATGACAGAAAACTTCCCTGACTTAGGAAAGAAAAAGTCACACAAGCACAGAGAGTCCCAAACAAGGTGAACCCAAAAAGATCCACACCAAGACACGTCATAATTATAATAGCTAACATTAATGACAAAGAGAAAATCATAAAGGCTGTGAGAGAGAGACAGAGAGTTACCTAAGAGAGATCTTCCATTAGATGATCAAATTATTTCTAAACAAAAACACATCAGGCCAGAAGAGAATGGAATGAAGTATAAAAAGTAATGAAAAGCAAGGGAGTGAATTCAAGAATACTCTACCCAGCAAGGTTATAATTCAAAATTGAAGGTGAAATCAGGAGCTTCACAGACAAAAACAGGCTAAGGGAGTTTATCACCACCAAACCAGCAATGCAAGAAATCCTAAAGGGACTGGTTTAAGATGAAGGAATAGAAAGAGAGGGAGAAACACAGACATAAAGAATAAAAATGGCAACAAACAAGAACCTATCAATAATAACCTTAATCATAAATGGATTAAATGCTCCAATCAAAAGACATAGGGTGGCTGAATGGATAAGAAAACATGATCCATATCTATGTTGTCTGCAAGAGACCCACCTTAGAACAAAGGACTCAAAAGAATTGAAAAAGAAGGGATGGCAAAATTTTTTTTCAGGCAAATGGAAATGAAAAAAAAAACACACAAAAACTGGGATAGCAATACTTACATCTGACAAAATAGAGCTCAGACTGAAGGCCAAAATAAAGATAAGGAAGGCCACTTCATAATATGAAAGGGATTGATACAAGAGGATATAACCCTGATAAACATATATGCACCCAATACAGGAGCATCCAAATACATTAAAAAAAAAAAAAACTTCTGAAAGATATCAAGGGAGAGATCAACAGAAATACAATCATAGTAGGGGACTTTAATACCCCATTGACACCACTGGAAAAATCTTCTAGACAAATCAACAAGAAAATAGAAATCCTAAATGACTCACTACATCAAATGGAACTAATTGACATCTTCAGAACATTTCACCCAAAATCTAGGGAATATACATTCTTCTCAAGGACACAGGCAAAGTCTCTACAAATTCAAGAAGATTGAAATCATATCAAGCATCTTCTCAAGTTATAATGGCACAAAATTAGAAATCAACTAGAATAAAAACAATCAAACACATGGAGACTAAATAGCATGCTATTAAACAACGAATGGGTTACGAAAGAGAGCAAAGAAGAAATGAAAAACATCATGGAAACAAATGACAATGGAAACACAACACTCCAAAATCTATGGAACACAGTGAAAGCAATCGTGAGAGGGAAGTTCACAGCCCTACAGGCCTACTTAAAACAACAACAACCAACCAAACAACAACAACAAAAAAAACCAAAACAAACAAACAAAAAAACTGGTAATAAATTGTCTAACTCTACAACTTAAAGAATTAGAAAGAGAGCAACAAGAAAAGCCCAGAGTAAATAGCAGAAAGAAAATAATAAAGATCAGAGTGGAAATAAATGGCATAGAGAAAAAAGATCAGTAGAACCAGGAGCTGGTTCTTTGAAAGGATAAACAAGATTGATGAACCTGTAGCCAGGCTCACCAAGAAACAAAGAGAGAGGACCCAAATAAACAAAATCAGAAATGAAAGAGGCGAAGTAATAACTGACCCCACAGAAATACAAAGGATTGTAAAAAAAAAAAAAAATGCAATGAACAACTCCTACAAACTAGACAACCTAAAGGAAATGAACATATTTTTAGAGAAATACAATCTTCCAAAACCAAATCAGGAAGAATCAGGAAACCTGAATAGGCTGATAACTACTGAAAAAAAAATTGAAGCAGTAATAACAATAATAATAATAATAATAATAATAATAATAATAATAACAGCAAACAAAAATCCTGGTCCAGACACCTTCACAGGGGAGTTTTACCAGACATTCAAAGAAGAACTAACACCTACGCTCCTCAGACTGTTCCAAAAAATTCAAGAGAAAAGAACACTTTCAAACTTTTTCTATGAAGCCAGCATTACCCTAATCCCCAAACCAGATAAAGACACTACAAAGAAAGAGAATTACAGGCCAAGATCCCTGATGAACATAGATGCTAAAATCCTCAACAAAACATTATTAGCAAATTGCATCCAGCAATATATTAAAAAGATCATACACCATGACTAAGTGGGATTTATTCCAGAAATGCAAGGCTGGTACAATATTCACAAATCAATAAACGTGACATATCACATTTGAAAGACAAAAATCACATAATCATATCAATTGATGCAGAAAAATCATTTGACAAAATTCAACACCCATTTTTGATAAAAACTCTCAGCAAAGTGAGACTAGAAGGATGGTACCTCAACATAATAAAAGCCTTATATGACAAACCTACAGCCAACATCATACTTAATGGGCAAAAACTAAAACAATTTCCTCTAAGAACAGGAAAAAGACAGGGATGCCTACTTTCACCCCTCCTGTTTGACATAGTACTGGAAGTGCTAGCCACGGTCATCAGACAAGAAGGAGAAATAAAAGGCATCCAAAGTGGAAAAGAAGAAATAAAAATGTCATTATTCGCAGATGACATGACATTGTACATAGCAAACCCTAAAGACTTCATCAAAAGGCTACTAGATTTAATAAATGAATTCGGCAATGTAGCAGGATACAAAATTAATACCCAGAAATCTATGGCTTTTTTTTATAAAGCAATAATGAACTCACAGAAAGAGAAACAAAAAGCAATCTCATTTACTATTGCCACAAAAAAAAATTAAGATACCTAGGAATAAACTTAACTAAGGAGGTAAAAGACCTATACTCAGAAAACTACAGGACACTGAAAAAAGAGATAGAGGAAGATATAAACAAGTGGAAGGATATACCGTGTTCATGTATTGGTAGAATCAACATCATTAAATGTCCATACTACCCAAAGCAATCTATAGATTCAATGCAATGCCTATTAAAATACCAACAGCATATTTCACAGATCTAGAACAAATACTCCAAAAATTTATATGGAATAAAAAATTTATATGGAATAGCTGCAGTAATCCTGAGAAAGAAGAACAAAGTTGGAGGATCACAATAACACATATCAAGCTATTCAAATCCACTGTTCTCAAAACAGCCTAGTACTGGCACAAGAACAGATATACAGACCAATGGAACTGAAAGAGAACCCAGGAATCGACCCAAGCCATTATGCTCAATTAATATTTGACAAAGGATTCAAGAGCATACAATGGAGTCAATACAGTCTCTTCAATAAATGGTGTTGGGAAAATTGGGCAGATACATGCAAAAAAAATGAAACTAGACCACCAACTTACAACATACACAAGAATAAACTCAAAATGGATAAAGGACTTAAATGTAAGATGGGAAACAATAAAAATCTTAGAAGAATTCATGGTTAGTAATGTATCAGACATATCTCATAGCAATATCTTTACCGATACATCTTTTAGGGCAATGGAAACTAAGGAGAAAATAAACAAATGGGACTACATCAAAATGAAAAGCTTCTGCACAGCAAAACAAAAAGGGAGCCACTGTATGGAAGAACATATTTGGCAATGATACATCTGATAAAGGGTTAATATCCAGAATATATAAGGAACTCATACAACTTAACAAAAGGAAGACAAACAATACAGTTAAAAATGGGCAAAGGACCTAAATAGACACTTCTCCAAAGAGGACATTTAGATGGCCAAGAGACATATGAAAAATGCTTAAAGTCACTGATCACCAGAGAGATGCAAATTAAAATGACAATGAGGTATCACCTCACACCTGTCAGAATGGCTATCATCAACAAATCAACAAATGACAAATGCTGGTGAGGATGTGGAGAAAAGGGAACCCTCGTACACTGCTGGTGGGAATGCAAACTGGTGCAACCATTATAGAAAACATTATGGAGTTTCTTCAAAAAGTTAAAAATGGAACTCAATTTGCCCCAACAATCCCACTTCTAGGAATATATCCCAAGAAATCAGAAACACCAATCAGAAAGACTATATGCACCCCTAAGTTAATAGCAGCGCAATTTACAACAGCTAATATTTGGAAATAGCCTAAGTTCCCATCAGCAGATGAGTGGATTAGAAAACTATGGTACATCTGCACAATGGAATACTATGCTGAGTTAAAAAAGAAGGAACTCTTACTCTTTGAGCCAGCATGGGTGGACCTGGAGAGCATTATGCTAAGCAAAATAAGCCAGTCAGAGAAGGATAAATATCATGTGATCTCCCTCATTTGTGGAATATAATGAACAACATAAACTGATGAACAAAAATATATCCAGAGTCATAGAGGCAATGAACAGACCATCAAACCTCAGAGGGAAGGCAGGGGAGGGTGGGTTGGGATGAGGTGGCGGGTAAGAGATGAACCAAAGTAGTTGTACGCACATATGCATAACCAATGGACACAGACTATAGGATGATGAAGGCCTGGGCTGGGGGCGGGGGTAGATTGGGAAAGGTCAATGGTGGGAAAAGGGGGCACATGTAAAAGTTGCAACAGTAATAAATTTAAAATTTTAAAAAAAAGTAAGCCACAGCAGTTCGGAGCCATAAACTTTCCCTTCATTGGCCATTCACACTGTGGGCCATTCAGCCTGCCTGTCACCTGTGCACACAGCACTCACTGCCCAGGGCTCGGCTCTGGAACTTAGCGCACCCATGGACTTCCACTGGGCAAGGGGGTGAGGTAGCCTTTCTGGGGGGGCCGTGGGGAATGTCCCCACAAAAGGAGGAGGCAGCCCGGCAGATCAGCCATAAACCCAGCCATGCCTGCTCTCCTGCTCGTGAGTTCAGCCCAGGACAAGCTCTCTGTGCACCCAGCAGAGCACACCATGTCCCTGGAGCCTCAGTGTGAGCTCTGTCCCCTGCCTCCCACCCAAACACACATGTGTCAAAAACATGACAGCCTTTACTCTGAAGCAGAGGCATGGTTTTCCTCTTGACGTCTATGGCACGGGGCATGCGGGAGTGGCAAGGACTGATGCCACACCAGTGTGTGCTGCCTGCACCACCTCCCCACCACCACCCTGAGTGTGGAGATCAAAGGGACCAGGCCTCACCTCCTGCGAGCCCCAGGCCCTGACCAACGACTGGGAATTCCGTTTCCCAGTGCCAGGTTCTGGGGCAATGGTTCCTGCTGCCATATGCTAGGCTCGCCCAAAATAGAACTGAGTATTAGCTAAAGGTCCATCAGCTTGTCACATGCAAAATAAGCAATATATACCAGCAGGCGGGTCCAAGCAGAATCCAAGAAGTAAATGCCATGCTGAGGGCCGTGCCCCTTTCAGAATCCACATCCCTGACCCTCCTCCTTGCTCCCCTAGCAGAGCTGCCTCCAGGATTCACCACCTGTGACCACCTGCTTGCAGACCAGGACCCAGGCCAGTGGAGCTCTCTCGGAGCTCCCTGTCTAGAAGGGGGCATATTTAATCATCAGCACCCTTCAGGGCAAAGAACACCAGGGAAGCAGGAATGAGGTGCCACCCCAACCCACCCCTGCAGTCTCTTCTCAACATGGATGGGTCAGACCACATCACTCATCTGCCCCAAAGCCCTCCCCATTGCACTCACAGCAAGACAGATTCTTCCACCAGCCCGCAAAGTCCCTCGCTGTCACACACTGCACCCTTTTCCTCTCTCCCTTCCACTTCCAGTCCCTCTCTCTCTGCTGCCCTGCCACACGGGCCTCCACTCACACGGGGCACATAGCCATGGGGCCTCCTGCCTCAGAGCCTTTGCGCTTGCCGGAATGTGTTCTCAGAAGGCTCCTTTCCCTCTGGTCATTCTGGCCTCACCAGGCCAGCAGCGGGGATGGCAGTTAGGGGTAACCAGGCCAGCAGTGGGGGCAGTTAGGGGCGACCAGGCCAGTAGGCAGAGGCAGTTAGGGGTGATCAGGCTGGCAGAGGGGCAGTTAGGGGTGATCAGGCAGGCAGGCAGGTGAGCAGTTAGGAGCCAGCGGTCCAGGATTGTGAGAGGGGTGTCCGACTGGACATCCCTAAACCGGCCTAAACCGGCAGTCAGACATCTCCCAAGGGTTCCCAATTGGAGAGGGTGCAGGATGGGCTGAGGGGACCCTCCGCCCCCCGTGCATGAATTTCGTGCACCAGGCCTCTAGTCTATATGTATATAAAGATATAATATGCAAATTAGGCCAGGACATCGTAACGAGTCATGACCAGACCATTAGCTCATTATCAGCTCCTATCCATGCTGCAGGGCATTGCTCCAGAGACGAGGCAGAAGCGGGGAGGTGGGAGAAGGTGGGACCAGCCTGAGGCGACTCGAGGGTGGGTGGCGCCACAGGAGAAGGCAGAAGGGAGAAGGTGAAAAGGCCGGCGCCATGAGAAGGCCAGCACCATGCATGAGCAGGCAGAAGGGAGAAGGTGAGAAGGCCAGCGCTGTGCACAAGCAGGCAGAAGGGAGAAGATGAGAAGGCCAGCGTTGTGGGAGAAGGCAGAAGGGAGAAGATGAGAAGGCCAGCGCTGTGGGAGAAGGCAGAAGGGAGAAGGTGAGAAGGCCGGCACCATGCATGAGAAGGCAGAAGGGAGAAGGTGAGAAGGCCGGTGCCATGAGAAGGCCAGCACCATGCATGAGCAGGAAGAAGGGAGAAGATGAGAAGGCCAGCGCTGTGGGAGAAGGCAGAAGGGAGAAGGTGAGAAGGCCAGCGCTGTGGGAGAAGGCAGAAGGGAGAAGGTGAGAAGGCCGGCACCATGCATGAGAAGGCAGAATGGAGAAGGCAGAAGGTGGCAGTTAGGCAGGGTGATCAAGCCAGGAGGGCAGAGCAGATAGGCAGTTAGGCAGGGTGATCAAGCCAGGATGGGAGAGCAGATAGGCACTTAGGGTGATCAGGCTGGCAGGGGAGAGCAGTTAGGGCCATCAGGCCAGCAGGGGAGCAGTTAGGGCATCAGGCAGGTGAGCAGTTAGGAGCCAGTTGTTCCAGATTATGAAAGGGATTCCAGATTGAAGAGGGTGCAGGCTGGGCTGAGGGACCCCCCCCCCACCCCCGTGCATGAATTTCGTGCACCCAGCCTCTAGTCCAGTGGTTCTCAACCTTTCTAATACCGTGACCCTTTAATACAGTTCCTCATGTTGTGGTGACCCCCAACCATAAAATTATTTTCTTTGCCACTTCATAACTGTAATTTTGCTACTGTTAATGAATCGTAATGTAAATATCTGTGTTTTCCGGTGGTCTTAGGCTCTACAGCAGTGGTCGTGACTCACAGGTTGAGAACCGCTAGCAGGGTTGCCTAAGACCATCGGAAAACACAGATATTTACATTACGATTCATAACAGTAGCAAAATTACAGTTATGAAGTAGCAACGAAAATAATTTTATGGTTGGGGGTCACCACAACATGAGGAACTGTATTAAAGGGTCGTGGCATTAGAAAGGTTGAGAACCACTGCTCTAGTCTAGTAATAATAGAGGAATATGCAAATTGTCCAGGACACTGTCACATAACGACCAATCAGGACAGGGGCAGGGCCACGGCAGAGAGCTCTCAGCATGCCTGCACCAGGGGTCCAAAGGGTGCAGAGAGGAAGGGAGAGCAGACAGGCAGTTAGGGCAATCAGGCAAGGAGGGGAGTGCAGATAGGCATTTAGGGGGATCAGGCCAGGAGGGGAGAGCAGATACGCAGTTAAGGGGATTGGGCCAGGGGGGAGAGCAGATAGGCAGTTAGGGGGATCAGGCTGGCAGCGAGAGCAGATAGGCAGTTGGGGGATCAGGCTGGCAGAGGAGAACAGTTAGGGCCATCAGGCCAGCAGGGGAGCAGTTAGGGGCATCAGGCAGGCAGTCAGGTGAACGTTTAGGAGCCAGTGGTTCCAGATTGCAAGAGGGATCCCGGATTGGAGAGAGTGCAGGCTGGATCCCACCCCCACCCCCAGGCACAAATTTCGTGCACCAGGCCTCTAGTATTTTAATAATAAACATGGTGAAGTCTCACTGTTTTTAGATTGGAGAGCCTTCCCCACTACTGCAATTACCTTGACTGTCTGAGGGAAAAGGAGTGACTTTTACTTTTAATGCCAAGACACGAATTTGCAGAAAAGTATAAATGAAGAGTTTCCTGAATCCACATAGTCATAACTAAAGGCTATTTCCTGCTGGGCTCAGAAATAAGGGGCACAGTGGCTAATCCCTTCTCCTTCCTTAGGTTGATCCCCTTAAGGATCTGAGAGCCAGAGAGGCCCAGCTTGGATCTTGGGTTCAACCCTTAGACTGGGGTATGTGGGCGCACTGATTGACAGCTCTATCAAGAATGCCCACAAATGTCACATGCAGTGCTGTTACCCAAAGGGTGGGTGCTTGGCAGATGGAAATGCAAAGTGCACAGCATGGACAAATACTAAGACCAGAAAGATGTTACAGTTTGAAGACCCCTCTTGCGTCCCTACTGGTCACTGGGTAAAGTATGGAGAGAGTGTCACTCAGTTGAAACCTATATCCAAGTTTTTGGTTTTCCCATCTTCTCATCTTCAGTAAGTGTGTTTGCAAAGAGTTGTTTAGAATGTGAAAGAATGCTATCTTCACAATATTTCTATTTTTGTGGCTCTTTCTGGTTAATTTCTTCATACAAATAAGATGAACCTTGAAACATTGATCAATTAAAGAAATGTTAGATGCAAGGCTTAGGAAAGACAGACTTGCATATCAGCAGGACATGTGTGATGTGCTGTCATGCATTAGGAGGTGTGTGCTGATGGCTTGCTAGTAATTATCCGGTCCCTCTCTACTGTGTTGCCCTGCTCAGAAGTATCCTGACCTTCAATTTGTGAGCATTTTTATGGCACATAATTTGAACTTTAATAAGACAATCATTTTTATGGGACTTGGAAATACTTTGTTAAAATTATATTTGTGGCATTCTAACATCACCCCATGTGAAGGTTCCTAAAGCAATTTTCCCACAAAATGCATTTTAATCTGAATAAAAGATCCTCAAGTAGTACACAGTATGGCATGTGGGACTCTGGGCTCTCAGAATACCACTGGGCCTTTGCTTTATTTCATTTTAGATGTCAATTACTCTGGCATTGCCAAACATACACCATAAATAACGTGTGGTTCCACTAGGGAATCGCAGCATTTTAAGCCTGAGGCATTCTAACCAGGATTCTGCCCACAGTTGTCTGCGTTCACTCCAGTCTCTTCTCTACCCCAGACCACAAGAGGACAAGAAAACAGGTACAAATATTATTTTTAATCTTTATTATAAAGTCAAATAAAATGCACAGTAATTTTTTCTTTGACATATGCATTTCTTTGTATAAAGCACATTTTTCTACACGTTAAGTTCCTGAGAACAGGAACCCCTTTCTCGCCACTGTTGTATCCCAGCATCTAAGACAAATCTGGCTGGTGGTAGATACTCATTGAAATGTTTAAAATGCATGCTTATGGCCACCAATCCACAGCATCTTATCCAAACAATTGCCTTAAAATCCTGGAATGGGATGGTAGTGATGGCCTTAGCAATATTTTCAGCCTAGTTTTGTTATCCTATATAATAAAAGAGTAATATGCAAATTGACCATCACTCCAACACACAAGATGGCCGCCCCCATGTGGTCAAAGAAGGCTGCCCCCATGTGGACACAAGATGGCCACCACAAGATGGCCAGCAGGGGAGGAGAGTTGAGGGGGGAACCAGGCCTGCAGGGGAGGGCAGTTGGGGGGGACCAGACCTGCAGGGGAGGACAGTTGGGGGGGACCAGGCCTGCAGGGGAGGGAAATTGGGGGGGACCAGGCCTGCAGGGGAGGGCAGTTGGGGGGACCAGGCCTGCAGGGGAGAGCAGTTGGGAGGGACGGGGCCTGCAGGAGAGGGCAGTTAGGGGGAACCAGGCCTACAGGGGATGGAAGTTGGGGGGGACCAGACCTGCAGGGGAGGACAGTTGGGGGGAACCAAGCCTGCAGGGGAGGGAAATTGGGGGGGACCAGACCTGCAGGGGAGAGCAGTTGGGAGGGACGGGGCCTGCAGGAGAGGGCAGTTAGGGGGAACCAGGCCTACAGGGGATGGAAGTTGGGGGGGACCAGACCTGCAGGGGAGGGCAGTTGGGGGTGACCAGGCCTGCAGGGGAGGGCAGTTGGAGGGAACCAGGCCGCCAGGGGAGGGAAATGACCAGGCCTGTAGGGGAGGGAAGTTGGGGGTGACCAGGCTGGCAGGGAAGGACAGTTAGGGGCAACCAGGCTGGCAGGGGAGGGCAGTTAGGGGTGACCAGGCCTGCAGGGGAGGGTAGTTAGGGGCAATCAGGCTGGCAGGGGAACAGTTAGGCATTGATCAGGCTGGCAGGAGAGTGGTTAGGGGGTGATCAGGCTGGCAGGCAGGTGAGCGGTTGGGAGCCAGGAGTCCTGGATTGTGAGAGGGATCCCAGCTTGGAGAGGGTGCAGGCTGGGCTGAGGGACACACACACCCTCCACCCCGTGCACGAATTTCATGCACCAGGCCTCTAGTAATAAAATAATGGGGATGTGATACAAAGACTTGGGTTGATTTGCTATATCTAAGGCTACAACATTGATGATATCCCAGTGTACATGTCTAGCAGCTATCCCAGTGTACATGTCTAGTACATATGCAGATATATTCACAGATATATTCCATTTTTTTCATTTAGTCAATCTTCCCTGTATGCATAAAATAATGCAAATTACCTGAAGACAACTAGAAATGATTATTTGCTTTGCAAAATAGTATGCAAGAGGCTTCCTTTAAGAGGAATGTGCCTTAATCCAGTCCCAGCATCAAGCTACAGATGTGACCCTGGGAGGCTTTGGGATGACTCCCAACCCCTTGAGGGCCCCTGAAGGAGAACTGCCTCGATGAGCCGGGTCAGACTCCAAACGCAGGATTGCTCTTGTGCTACACTGACTTGGTGGTGGTTTGTTGTAGCAACAGATGACTGGAAGAAAATTGGTAACAGGAATGGGGCTTCCATAGAAAAACCAAGCACACGACACCCACTGAACAAATACTCCATAGTAAGATGGCATCTGCCCTGGGCTTTTCTTTGTGAGGATTTGATTACTCAATCTCCTTTGTCACAATTGATCTGTTCGGACTTTCTATTTCTTCAAGATTCAGTCTAGGTAGATTGTATGTTTTCAGACATTCATCCACTTCATTTAGATTATCCAATTTGTGGGCATAGAATTGTGAATGGTAGTCTCTTATGATCCTGTGTATTTCTACAGTATGGTTGTATCATCCTTTCCATTTATAACTAGAGGCCCAGTGCACAAATTCATGCACCAGTGGGGTCCCTCGGCGTGGCCTGCAGGGATTGGGCCAAAACCAGCAGTCCAATACCGCCTGCTGCTCCTGCCTGCCACTCCTCTCATCCCGGCCCCACTGCATCTGCCCCAAGCTTGCACCCAGTCAGTCCCAGTCAGGAGAGGCTCGCACTGCCGCAGCAGCACTCACCAGCTGTGAGCCCTGCATGTGGTGCCCATCAGTCAGCTGAGCAGTGCTCCCGCTGTGGGAGCACACTGACCACCAGGAGGCAGCTCATGCATTGAGTGTCTGCCCCCTGGTGGTCAGTACATGTCATAGCGACCGGTTGACCAGTCATGCAGTCGGTCGGTCACCTAGGGTTTTATATATATAGATTATTTATTTGAGACCTCTCGTATTCCTAATGGGTCTAACTAAAGTTCTGTCCATTTTGTTTGTCTTTTCAAAAAACAAGCTTGTACTTTTTGTGACCTTTCCCGTTGTCTTTCTAGTCTCTGTTTCTTTTATGCTCTTACCTTCATGATTTTCTGCTTTGTAGGTGAATTCTTCCAAACACTTAAAGAATGAATGCCAATCTTTCCAAACTCTTTCCCCAAAAATGAAGAGTAGGGAACACTTACAAATTCACTTTATGAGAAGCATTTCCCTCATATCAAAGCCAGATAAGGGCACACTATGAGAAAAGGAAATTACAGGCCAATATATTTGATCAAAATAGATGCAAGAGTCCTCCTGTGAGCAGAAGGTAGCGAAGTGACCTTTGAGGCTTGGAAAGAACTGCTGGCACAGCTGTCCTGGTTCTCTCCAAGGTGACTCTCTTGGAACCAGCTGCTGTCACCGAGGCCTGAGCTGTGCAGAGCCCAAGGGTACATGTCCCATCAAAGAGCATTTGCCACGGTTCTGGTCAAGGACCAGCATCCACTGTGACGTGTCAGTGAGGAAGCTTCACTCCACCCCAGCCAGCGTGACCAGAGCCACCTGAGAAACCCCAGATGTCTGCCACGCAGCTGGTCCCAGCAACCCAGACCAGGAGGAATAATAATAGTAGTAGAATGCAATGGTGTATTGTGCACACTAAGTTAGAGCTGGTTTGTCATGAAAACAACCAGCGACCTTGGATGGGGTGTGGAGACTTGAGGACCATGGGGAAGGTGAGACCACAAGGTGTGTGTTCCTGTGCTCCTGGGGCCATGTGTCCTGTCAGAGACAAGCGAACAGGAAGTGCAGATCTCGGTGAACATGGCCCTCCACACTGTCCGCCAGCCCACCCAGTGCCCAATCCCTCATCCCTGTTCGTGGGGCTTGGCTCAAAGGAGTGCTGGCCTCCCTCTTGCACCAGCCTTAGATAAGCCTTTCTTGCCTGTTCAACTTTGGGCAATTTTTTTTAATGCACCACTCTTTACTTTCAGTTATTTATGTTTTGCTTTATTTATATTTTCCTTTATCCTAGGTTTGAACTACCACATGGGAGACCCATTCGCTGCTTGCAAGAATTAGGCTCTGGGTTTAGGGGATGCTGATGGTGTGTGCGCATTCCACTCAGCACGTGGCTGTGACTGGGTGAGAGACAGCCCCTCTTCCAGAGCAGCATCATCAGCTGTCTTCAGGGCCTCGGCAGGGCTGGGTGGTACTGGAGAGTGTCCCAGGAGGTCCATGGTCCAGAACCCAAGGGCTCCAAAAAGTCGTCTCTCATTGAGACCCCACCTCTGTTTTCAACATTTCATGTCTGAACATAACCAAGGCAGATTTTTTCTTGATTATTCCCATGAAAGAAGAGATGGCACCGGTGACCTGTGCCCAGTGACGCCCGGGGCTGGACTCACTCAGCATGCAAGCCCTGCCAGCCTTCCTCAGCTGCAGCTCCTCCTCGGCTGCTCCCACTTCTGCCCTCCCCCTGCTCTCCCCTCCCCTCCCCTCCCCCTGCCCTCCCCCTTTCCTTTCTCTGCCCTCCCCCTGCCCTTCTGCTGCCCACCACACCCAAATGGGCAAGGGCCCTGAGTGCTTACCCCATGCTCACTTGTGTGGAGTTGACTGCAAATATGTTAACACCTTTAACTTACCAGCCACATTTCCCACAGGCTGACAATGTCCTCTTTGCATGAGCACCTTGGGGTTTGGAGGAAGTGCCTCTGAGACAGACCCATTGTGAGCCTTCCTGCTATATCACAGCTTCCCTCTACAAAGCTGCATTGTCTCTTACTCCATTTTATACAGGTGGACCTGGGAGTTGCTTCCTCTGTGGGAGTGGCTTCCTCTGAATGGGCGTGGTTTCCTATGAATGGGAGTGGCTTCCTATGAATAGGAGAAGAAATAACTATAGTCTTAGGTATCCTGATCATGCATTAGACAGTGTGGCAATCTTTGTATGCGTGTCTCCTAGTTAACTCTCTCAGACGCTCCCTGAGAGGTAGAACCTATGCTGGTCTGATTGGCAGCCCCACTAAAGCTTCTGGCAGCTGAGTATCTCAGGTAAGGCCAGGCCGGAGGGAGCTGAGATTTGAACCAGGTGTGTCTGATGTGGAGCAAGGCCAGCAGTCCCGTGAGAGGAGCAGACTTCCGTAGATTCTTGGGGCTCTTCTCGAAGGCTACATTGTCTCTTATTTCACTTTTAAGAAAGAACATCCAATGCAATATTACTCAGCGATAAAACGAAAAGTACTAATAAAATGCTACAATGTGGAAGAACCTTGAAAACATCACACTAAGTGAAAGAAGCCAGATGCAAAAGGTCTCATATAGGGTGTCCCCCAAAAATGTATAAACACTGAATATTAATTCTAATGGCTTAAATCTGAAAAGAAAGAAACATCAGCTGCGCTACCCGTTCTTATACGTGTGTATACATTTTTTGGAACAGCCTGTAGGTATGACTTCATTGATCTAAAATATCAGGAGCAGACAAAGCGATAGAGACAGGAAGAAAGTGGTTGCCGGGCTGAATGAACTAGTGGGCTGAGTGCTTCGTGGGCACAGGTGTCCTGTCGGGGAGATGGGAATGTTTGGGAACTGGACAGAGGTGATGGTTGCACAGTGTAGTGAGTGTACTAAATACCACTGAATTGTACACCTTAAATGCTTAATTTTATGTCTGTGACTCTTATTTCAGTAGGAAAAAAATAAATTTAAAAAGCAGGTCCCCTACCAGCCCGACCGCCAGGAGGAATGAGGGTGGCTCTTGCCCTGCCCAGGGCTGCACCGTTTCTCATCATCTGCGACTATGTCCTGTGAGATTTCGACACTGCCAGTTGCTGACTTTGACCTGCAGTCTGAGAGTGAGCCTCTTGCCGCAAAAGTGGGTCCTTCAGGTGGGTGTTCAAGGACTCCCCATGGCTGTCATCCCACGAATAGCACAGCTGCTGAGAGCTCAGGTTCAGCCCGAGGTAGATAGAGCCTGTGGAGACCCTGCAGGCTGTGTGATCCCTCCCACGCTGTCCCAAGACTCCATTTCCTCATCTGTGGGGGTGCTGAGAGGATCCTCCCTGCAGGGTGTCCTGGGTGTTCCCGTCTATGTTTGTGGTGGGCTGAATCTCCGAGCAGGCGCAGTACTCAAGCAGGGCAGCAGGAAGAAGCAAATGGCCTTGAAGGACCATTCCAAACAGCTCACATGACCTCTGCCCCCCAGGCACCTGGTTGACGGGCCCATGGCAGGTCCGAGTGTGTCCAGTGGTTCCTTCAGGCCACCCCAGGGGCCCAGGTCAGGAGCAGGCACGCACAGTACTTGGGGAGCACTTCCAGCCCACAGGCCTCGAGGTCTCCATGCCCCTGAGATAACCACAAGCACACACGTGGCTGTCGGAACCATGGCAATGGCAGCCCCTTCCCTGAAGGACACGAGTGCCTGGCGCTAGATGCCTTGACCTGGGAACAAAGCGTCCTCCGCCCAGGGCCAGTTTACCTGCAACCTGGCATTTCCTCTCTGAATCTCTGAAGCGTCGGAGCCCGGAGCGAGGACCCAGGGCCGCTGCAGAACGAGGCTGGCCCTTCCAAGGCTGCGTGACACAGCAGCCGCAGCGCCATGCTCTCTGCCTGGAAGACTCTCGGACATGACAAGCTCTCCGGTGCTCCCTGCAGCCTGTGCTGGGGGTAGGGAGCAGTTCCCTTCGCCTTACAGGTGACACCAGGGACCACTCCACCAAGGAACAGCCTGCTCAGAATCGCACACAGGAGGATGGCGGCACTCGCTGGCTCAGGGACCTCTGCCGTGAGCAAACGGAAGCACTAAGAACATGTCACTCCCAAGCCCCTGCCTTCTCCAGCCAGCACAATGGGATTCGCTGAATCTGCAGCCATGCTGTTCTCCACAGGAGAAGCTGGTCCTGCATGGCGGCCGGTGGTGCCAAAGCATGGATGTGGCCTGGCCACGCTCCCCTTAGATCCGGCTGCTGCAGTATCTGCAGGCTCAGCTCAGCCCCTCTCCTGAGCTGGGGGGCAGCTGCTCCTGACTGGAAGGCCTCAGAGGGGGTTTGGGGGGCCCTGGGAATGTTCTCTTTCTCAGTCTCGTTGCTGGGAATGAGGTGCATTCGGTTGGAGAAAAAGTAGTATTCTATACTGTTTTAATTTCAATAAATAAAAGTTTAGCTCTGGCCTGGGTGTCTAAATGGTTAGAGTGTTGGCCCTTACAACCAAGGATCGCAGGTTCAATCTGGCCCCAGTTGGGTTCCATGGAGGGTGGCAACCAATCTATATGACTCTGTCAAAGCAATGTCTCTCTCTCTCTCTCTTTCTCTCCCTGTCTCCATCCCTCCCTCCACTCTCTCTAAAAATCAATGGAAAAATATCCTTGGGTGAGGATTAACAACAACAAAAGGGGACTCCTGCACTGATGGGGCACTGGTTGTTGTGTTACTGCTGCCTTTACCCTGAGCCACGGGCTAGGCACCCTCAGGTGAGTGCCTGAGCCCAGGAGGCTCTGGAGAAAGGCTGCACTTGGGCATCAGAGAACTCTGGGTAACAGAGAAAACCAGGCGAGGTGGGTGGACCCCTGGGGAGGATTGCAGACAGAGGGAATCGACGTATCGCAGCTCAGACCCAAGAGACATAAAGTGTCCAGGAAGCTGAAAATGCTGCGCAAGCCTGCATTTTGTTGACATGGGTGTGGCCCCGGAGGCTCCTGTAAAACACTGCGGCACGCGCGCACCTGCGTCATGCGATCTCAAATGCCCTGTCTTCTCCATGCCGCCACCTGACCTGTCGCCAGCCCCCACTCCCTTGTGGTCAGACTTTCCAGCCCATTCTGTGTTCTCTCTGTGACAGCCCTTGGCCTGAGTTCTCGCCTTGGTCCCTGGCCTTGATTTCCTGATCCCGCTCTGACCCACTTCCCTGGCCCTCCGTTCCCTGGTATTTCTGTTCCCACCGGTTCCTGTGTGGGACTGCTGGTCTACCTGGGTGATGCCAGGCCCCCAGGCCTGCCCTGCTCTGCCCACGCTTCCCTTGCCGGAGCTGCTGCCTCCTGCGGCCTGGCGGGCAATGGTCTTCTCTAGAGAATGTCCCTCCAGGAGAAGCCAGCCTGTGGACTCCGTCTTCTTTCCTTGCTTGGTTTTCACCAACAGCAGAGGAGGGTTATTGTTGTTGAGAAAAAAAAAAAACTCACCAACAATTAACAGCGAAATGACCAGCTTGCAAAAAATGTCATCTCAGCAGCATTCCAAATGCACAACAAACAGCAACACTTCCTGCTGCAGCGAAGCTCAAAGCGAGAGTCCTCTCTCCTTCAGGAGAGGCTGGGTGAGCAGCGTCATAAAGCCACAGACTTAAGGCAAAAGAAGATGATGATTTCTTTATTGTTTACCCAGGCGGTGAAGGGCTACTTCACACGACGCCTTCCCCTGGCAGGGCCTGTGGTGCTGCTGTCCTCAGGGTGTTGGAGGCCTGGCCCTGAGCCTGCCGTCCCGGAGCTGAGCACACAGGTGTAACACGGCGGCCCGCATCGCAGGTGTGTGGAGCCTGCGGCTGCGGGAAACTGAGGACGAGCAATGGCTTCAGGGAACATGAGCAGACACGCCTTGGCTTTGGAAACGAACGCACCTGGAAGATCACCTTTCATTGGAGAACATACGTAAAGTTGGCCTCTTTTTAAAAACATGGCCAGGAAACAGTGACCCTTCCCACACCATCGTGAGCTGTCATTTCAGGAAAACATCATAAATGCCACCAGATACTGTGGGATAAAAAACACAGGATTCAACAAATTAAACTTTGTAACCCACGCCAGACACCCAGGAGGGACCTATGGATACAGTCGCCGTGATTGTAATATTTTTTTTCCCATCAAGAACTTGACATTCAGAATATTCAAGAAATACAACTGCCCTTTCCAACTTCAAATTTCAATTTATTTCCCCATGATGCTGTGTTAGTGTCATGCACCAGAAATGGGTTTCCATGAAACCAAAATCTCTTACTTGACCCTGGCTATAAAAATTCAGCTCAATTCCCATTAAAAGAATGAAATGTTGGGTTAGGTTTGATGCACTAATAGCTCTTTGCATGCAGAATTCTAGCAGCTAAACTCTATTCGGAGTGGTGTTTCCATCTACGGCTGTGTTCATGGGCATGTACGGTTGAGCTAATAAGCTACAGGAGCTGGAAATTAAATGAGGCTCAAAATTTAAGGAAATTGTGGAATACAGAGAACAGGCTTACATACATATTGGGGAAATGCTCAAATGTAAATGGTTTGCAGGCCAGTTTTCTGTGCTAGAATCTGTCCTTATTCCTCAGGGGCACTCAGGTCTATACTGGTTTTCCTGAGTGTTTGTTTATGAGTGAGCCCCTGCCCTCAACTGTTTTTAAGCCAAGGGTGGTTATTTACTTTTAAATTCTCTTGTTTGTTTCTTTTCACACCCACTTCCTAAGCTTCCAACACCACAGAGAGGAGGGAGCACATGGCGGGTGAGCCCACCTCAGGGCTAGGAGCCCAGGTTATCAATCCTCAACAGCACGGAGAGGCATTTATCTCCAATGACAGGGCAAAGGGTGTCCCTGGCACTGGGTACTCAGAGATCTGTCACCTCAGAATATCAAGTAAAGTTAACCATTTGCTATTCCTTGGGAATGAACTGTCATGTCAGCCAGAAACAAGTGTGAAAAGGATGCTTCTGAAAGGAGAGGATGCCCATCTTGCAAATCTACTTCCTTGTCCTCCATGAGCGAGTGGTTTTATTTTAGTCCAAGATCCTGCCAAACCAAGAGGGTCTGGGAAGAAATGATGCTTCTGTTGAACATGGAGTCAAGCCCTGAATAGTCAGTCCTTCTTTTAATTGATCTCTTTTTAGATTTCACTTGAGCACATTTCTCGTTTCCAGGATGTTCAGGAGATGAGATAGTATAGATAGGTGTCTAACCCTGTGGCCTGAGAGCAGTCACGAAAGGAGAGCGATGGGCCACATGCGGCTCTTCTCGGAGACGTGCCACCTGTGAGAGGCGAG
Source organism: Plecotus auritus (assembly GCF_963455305.1). Taxonomy (NCBI): domain Eukaryota; kingdom Metazoa; phylum Chordata; class Mammalia; order Chiroptera; family Vespertilionidae; genus Plecotus; species Plecotus auritus. The sequence goes on from NC_137782.1 coordinate 96,356,774, forward strand.
GGCACAGTAGGTCCGGGTAGGTGTCCATCTCTCTGGGAAGGACAAGGGAGAGAGGCCCAGCAGAAGGACCTGGAAGGGCAGACGAGCTTCAGAGAGACCTGCAAAGGCAGCTTCCGAGGCCGCTCGCCACCCCTCCTCTAGTCCGTTAAGATGTTTCACCCTCAAGCGCCCGTTGACCAGACCCTCTTCCGTGTCATCCAGCCTCCATGTCCCTTCCCCTTCCAGCCAGCCCCCCTCCTCCTGCTCGATGCTCTAACTCCTTCTCCATGTGACGATCAGAGATGCAGACGCACCCAGTCCTTCCCCATGGAACCTTCAAGGACTTTCCACTACCTACAGGGTGAGTCCAGACTTGTGAATCTGATGCCCACGGCCTTTCACACCCTGGCCCCAGCCTCCTTCTGGCTTCACCTTTTGCTTCGCAGTCCCAGCTCCCCAAGAGCTCAGCCATGATCAGTATGCAGCTCCTCCCCTCTGTCTATTCCTGTCTCTAGTACCCTCTCTCTGTCTGTGTCTCTGTCTGTGTCTCCTGATTCCTCTTTCTTCTCCGGGCCTTGCTCCGGTGCCATCACGTGTTGACTAATGGCTGCATGCCACATGTGGTTCTAATAGATTCAGCTGGCACCGGCTGGTGTTGCTCAGTGGTTGAGTGTGATCCATGAAACAAGAGATCACTGGATCAATTCCTGGCCAGGGCACATGCCTGGGTTTTAGGCTCAGTCTCCAGTAGGGGCATGCTGGAAGCAGCTGATCCATCTCCCCTTGATGTTTATCTCTCTCTTTCTTCCTCTCATTTTAAAAAATGATAAAGTCAGCTGGCTTCTCTCACTTAGTCCTCAACAATCAAGTCAGGTAGGTCTTATTGTCATGCCAATTTTACAGAGAAATAAACAGTCTAAGAAAGTTCCCATGACCCCACAGCTACGACATAGTCCACTGGGAGACCACATCTTTAATCCTATGCCTCCAAATGCGTGAGCTCATTTGCCTATTTGGGAATTGTGTGTCTTTGGCTGCATTTCATGTGGATGGAAGGCATGTCTTCTATTTGAGCAATTGTTCAGGTGTCTAGGTGAATGGCTGTTTTTAAAAAAAGTCAGGCTTTTGTATTGAAGTCGCTTTCAAAATAGTTATATTTAAACTGAAAAAAGTGAACCCAAGACTTTGACCTTAAGAATAAATTTTTTAGAATCAGGAACTGCATGGGAAGGACTAATAAAAATCACCACAACCAAACACCAATTTCAATGCAAACAGCCACATCCATCAGAAGCAAAGCTGAGAGGCGTTGAACAGCTCAGTACCCTGAGGTGCTCTCTTGTGTGTTGACCCCTGAGGGTGGCCATTGGGCCCAGGTGCCAGGGGCACACACTTCACTGAGTTAGGAAGAGCACAGGTGTTCCAGCAGAGGGTCTGCGGTGCTTCCGAGGAATGTTACACTTGGGATGAGATGCTGATGGTGTGAAGATTAGAGTGTGATTTTGGCCTTCTTATAGTACTAACCTCTCAAAGTCAGAATTGCATTTTAATTCATTTACATTCAATACTTAACATTATAAGTGATTTATATTTGTGGGCCTTTTTTGCTTAATGAGTTACTAGGTGTATCGGTTAATAATGCGGATTTTGTAATCAGAGAACACAATAACTTCAAGAGAAACATCAAAAGTGCTTTATTCAAAGTAATATCCATCACTAGCTACACATTTCCTCCATCTTTCAGGTAATTTGTGAATACCGTCCCAATAGAACTTTTCTTGTTTTGAGGCAAACCATTCACAGACCCAATTTTCCACTTCTTCCTTTGTTTTGAAGTGCTGCTCAGAAAGTGTGTGTGCCATCGATAGGAACAAGTGGTAACCTGAAGGAGCAAGGTCTGGTGAATACGGTGGGTGGGTTAATACTTCCCAGGCAAGATCTTTTAACGTGTCTTTAACTGGTTTTGAAGTGTGTGATGATGCGTCATCATGAAGCAAAATTACTTTGCTTTGTCTTCTGGCACATTCTGGTCATTTTACAATCAAAACGTAGTTCAGATTGTTTATTTATTGTCAGTAGCGGTCAGTATTAATGGTTTCACCTGGTTTTAGAAGCTCATAATACATCACACCTTCCTGATCCCAGGAAACGCAGAGCATTGTCTTCTTTCTGAAGCGATTTGGCCTTGCAGTCGATGATGATTGACCAGGATCAACCCATGATTTTGTGCGTTTGGGATTCTCAAAATAAATCCACTTTTCATTGCCAGTCACAATTCGATGCAAAAAAGACTTTCTTTCGTGCTGTTGAAGCAACATTTTACTCGTGACTTTTCGGTTTTCCATTTGTCTTTCGTTCAGTTGATGTGACACCCATTTTCCTTCCTTTAAAATCTTTCCCATTGCTTGTAAATGATCGGAAATGGTTTGCTGCACAATGTTTAATCTTTCTGCAAGTTGTTTTTGAGTTTGAAATGCACCTTCATCCAATAATGCTTGTAATTGTTGGTCTTCAAACTTTTTCAGTTGACCTGGACATTCTTTGTCTTTTACATCAAGATCATCACTTTTAAAGCATTTAAACCAGCGTTCACAAGTATATTGAAATGGAGCATGTTCACCATAAGCTTCCCGAAGTATTCAGCAGCACTTTTCTTCAAAATAAAGTAATGAATTAAAACTTCCCACAAATGCTCTTTTTTTTTTTTCACAGAATTCAACATTTTTGCACGGAATTCGACATCAAAAATATCTATGATGTTAACACCTTCAGAAATTTGACATATGAAGTTTTGAAGCTTGCTGTCAATATAACAAAATAGCATACATATAAATTGCATATATATCAACATATGTGTAACTCCATCTATTGAAAAAAATCTGCATTATTAACCAGTACACCTAGTATCAACCCTAAAACAAGAGAGGATTTGAACATACAATGAAAAGTCAGAGAAATCTATTATTTCTAAAATTCGATGAATTAGTTGGAAAAAGCAATATGCATTAATTGGGAAGCAGCTTGTTTATTTGAGTGAAGATGTTGTCTATCAAAACAGCAAAATAATATGGGCTTAGGCAAGGTTGGAAGAGATTGAATTGCACATTTCTGTTAAAATCTTCAATCTATGTCTTTTTTTAAAATATATTTTATTGATTTTTTACAGAGAGGAAGGGAGAGGGATAGAGTTAGAAACATCGATGAGAGAGAAACATCAATCAGCTGCCTCCTGCACACCCCCTACTGGAGATGTGCCCACAACCAAGGTACATGCCCTTGACTGGAATCGAACCTGGGACCCTTGAGTCCGCAGGCCGACGCTCTAACCACTGAGCAAAACTGGTTAGGGCTTCAATCTATGTCTTGATATGGTTCTGTTAAAAGTTTGACCACTTGAATTATTAATCTAAAACCTACAAACAAACAAACAAACAAACAAACAGAAGAAGCCCAGGACCACAGAGTTCTACTTGTGAATTCTAACAAACACTTAAGAAGAATCAACACCAATCTCTCTCAAACCCTCCTAAAAATAGAAAAGACAGAGATACTTCTTAACTTATTCTATGGGGCCAGCATTACTCTGATGCCAAAGTCACAGTCAAAGACATAAAAAGAAAATAAAAATACATACCAACATGTCTTATAAATAAAGATACAAAAATCCTCATCAAAACATCAGCAAATCAAACCCCACAGCATATTAAAGGAGTATGCTCCATGATCCAGTGGGATGCATCCCAGGAAGGCAAGGATGGTTCAACATTCCAGTACCCATCAGTGTAACACAACACATTAATAGAATGAAGAAAGAAAAAAGAACCATAGTCATATCAATATATGCAGAATAAAAATTGATGAAATCCAGCATCGTTTCAAGGTAAAATCAAACCAAACCAAACAAACTAGATATAAAGGGAACTTTTCCAACATGATAAGCAGCATTTATGAAAAAACCCACAGCTGATAACATCACATTTAATGATGAAAGATTGAAAGTTTATCCTAAGATTAAGAACAAAACAAGAATACTCACTTTCACTATTTTTCAGCATTGTTCTGGCCAGAGCAATTAGGCAAGAAAAAGAGACATCCAAATTAGAAAGAAAAAATTAAAATTATTTTTATTTATAGATGATATAATCAGTGGTATTCTTATCACCAGCAATGAACTGTCTGAGAAAGAAGTTAAGAAAATAATTCCAATAACAATATTATCAGAAACTAGAGGCCTGGTGCACAAAATTTGTGCATTCAGGGGGGTCCCTGAGCCCTGCCTGAGCCTTCTTGCAGTCCAGGAGCCCTCAGAGGATGTCCGTCAGTCAGACATCCTTAGTGCTCCTGCCACCACCTCTGCACTCGTCAGAGCCCAGTTTCTGGCTGAGTGGTGCTCCTCCTGTACAAGTGAACTGACCACCAGGGGGAAGCTCCTGCATTGAGTGTCTGCCCCCTGATGGTCAGTGCGCATCATAGCCACTGGTCATTTCACTGTTCAGTCAATTTGCATATTAGCCTTTTATTATATAGGACTAGAGGCCCAGTGCACGAATTCATGCACAGGTGGGGTCCGGCCAGCCTGGCCCCAATCGGGGCAGATCAGGGCTGGGCCTGTTGGGAGGAGGAGATGGTGGGAGGTTGGCCAGCTGGCCCACCCCAATCGGGGCCCAATCAGGGCTGGGCTAGCTGGAGAGAGGGGCCATGGGCAATTGGCCAGCAGGCCCCACCCCCAATTGGGGTTGGAGGGCTGATTGGGGGAGGGGCTGGCCATGTGGAGGGGCTGTGGGCAGTGGGCCAGCCAGCCCCACCCCAAAATGGGGTGGGGGTGCTGACCAGGGGCCAATGGCCTGGGGAAAGGGCCATGAGTGGTTGGCCAACTGGCCCTGCCCCTGATAGGGGTGGGGGGGCTGATCTGGGATGGGGCCAGGCGAGGGGAGGGACTGTGGGCTGATCAGGGTGGTGGGGGCCCATCAGGGGTGGGTCTGGCCAGGGGGAGTGGCCACAGGAGGTTGGCTGGCCAGCCCCACCACTTGATCAGGCCCATTTGCTGGCCACAGTGGGCATCATAGCGACCAGTCATTGGTCTTTCTGGTCGTTATGGACACTGGCTTTAGATATAGATATAGATATAGATATAGATATAGATATAGATATAGATATAGATATAGATATAGATATAGATATAGATATAGATATAGATATAGATATAGATATAGATGATATAGATATAGATATAGATATAGATATAGATATAGATATAGATATAGATATAGATATAGATATAGATATAGATATAGATATAGATATAGATGATAGATATAGATATAGATATAGATATAGATATAGATATAGATATAGACAATAAAATATGTAGGAAAAAATCTGACTAAAGAGTTGTAATGCTTACATGTTGAAAACTACAAAATATTCCTAAAAAAAAAGTTAAAGAAGACCTAAATCTATAGCGAGATGCCCTATGTTCATGAGGTGGAAGACTTAATATTGTTAAGATGGCAATTCCATATTCATTTTAATTTCTATCAAAATCCCAATGGCTTTTTGTAAAAATAGAAAAGCATAATCTATAATTCAGAAGAAAATTCAAGAGACATAGAACAACCAACTCTATCTTGAAGTGCAAAGACAAAGTTGGAGAGCATCTTTTTCATTTCAGAACTTACTATAATGCCACAGTAACCCAAACGGTGTGGCACTGGCATAATCTAGACACACATAGACCCACAGGTCCATGGAATAGAAGTGAGGCTTCTGGGGAAAGCATGCATCGATGGGTAATTTATGTTCAATGAGAGTCCTGAGAGCATTCAATGGGCAAAGAATAGTCTTTGCAACAAGCGGTGCTGGGACAGTAGGACATCCAGATACAAAAGAATGAGGGTTGATCTCTACCTCACATCATACATAAACATTAACTCAAAATGGTTCAGAGACCTAGTTCTAGGAGATAAAACATCACTGAAAGAAATAAAAGAGGATCTACAGAAATAGAAAGACATCTGGTGTTCATGAGATGGAAGACTTAATATTGTTAAGATAGATCATTCCACTCAGAAGAAAACAGGGGTAAATTTTCATAACCATGGATTGGGCAATGATTTTTTTAGATGTGACACCAAAAGCAACAAAAGCAACAAAAGCATAAAATCTATCCTATATAATAAAGATGTAATATGCAAATTGAACATCACTCCAACACACAAGATAGCCGCCCCCATGTAGTCAAAGAAGGCTGCCCCCATGTGGACACAAGATGGCTACCACAAGATGGCTGGCAGGGGAGGGCAGTTGTTGGCAATCAGGCCAGCAGGGGAGGGCAGTTGGGAGGGACCAGGCCAGCAGAGGAGGGCAGTCGGGGGTGACCAGGCCAGCAGGGGCGGACAGTTGGGGGAGGACCCAGGCCTGCAGGGGAGGGCAGTTGGGGGGGACCAGGCCTACAGCAGAGGGCAGTTAGGGGTGATCAGACCTACAGGGAAGGGCTGTTGGGGGTGACCAGGCCAGCAGGAAAGGGCAGTTGTGGGGGACCAGGCCTGCAAGGAGGGCAGTTGGGGGCAACCAGGCAAGCAGGGGAGGGCAGTTAGGGAAGACCAGGCTGGCAAGGGAGGGCAATTAGGGGCAATCAGGCTGGCAGGGGAGCAGTTAGGCATTGATCAGGCTGGCAGGGGAGTGGTTAGGGGGTGATCAGGCTGGCAGGCAGAAGCAGTTAGGGGCAATCAGGCAGGCAGGTAGGCAAGTAGTTGGGAGCCAGCAGCCCTGGATTTTGAGAGGGATGTTCCAGATTTGAAAGGGTGCAGGCTAGGCTGAGAGACACACCCCTCCCGTGCACAAATATTATGCTCTGGGCCTCTAGTATATGTTGTGTGTGTGTGTGTGTGTGTGTGTGTGTGTGTGTGTGTGTGTATATGTGTATGTATATATATATAAAATGCAAATTAGGCCAGGACGCTGTAACGGGTCACAACTGGACAGGAGGAGGTTGCACGTGCAGGTGTGGCCTACAGCGGAGACAGAGACAGAGACGGGGAGCCTGCCAAAGCCAGCCTGGCGGCTCAGGCGGCCCCAGAGCAGACACAGGCAGGGTGGCCAGGGGACTCTTCAAGTCAGGTGCAGGTCCCGGCCCCCCACGGGGTGCCTCCTCGCGTGATTTCAATCGTGTGCTGGGCCTCTAGTAGATAATATTTTTTTGTATCAAAGAACACTATTCAGAGTGAAAAGATAATCCAAACAATGGAGAAAATTCACAAATCACCTCCCTGATAAGCGTCTGGTATCTAGAGCTCTGACAACTCAACCAGCAAAATACTTAAAGCCCAATTCAACATGGGAAGGAGCTGAACGGACGTTGGTCCAGAGAAGATATACAGATGGCCAACAGCACCTGAAGGGATGCTCCACATCAGCACTCATAGGGACATGCTCCAAAGCCTCAGTGAGACCCCACTGCACACCCCCGGGGTGGGGAGGAGTACTTCCTGGGTGGGGACTTCCGTTCGGGGCCGTGGAAAGCTCCAAGCTGTACAGGAGCAATGGCAGCACAGCAGCTTGAAGGTGTGTAATACCACTGTGTTATACACTTTAAAGCTGTTAAAATGCCAATTGTACCATTTGTGTGTTGTTGTTTTTTTACCACAATAAAAACACTTAACTGTTACTGTCAATAAAATAAATTTATTATGCATCTTGCTAATTTTATAACATTTTAAATATTTTTTTTCCTCATTAGAAAAGCCTCACTTCTTTACAATTGAGGCTTTTGGACACACAAAAGCACTGAAGGAAAAGCACAAGGGGCCTGTGTTTCTACCGCTCAGCTGAGATTGTCACATGGGTCCTCCCATCCTTTCCATCATGTGCAGACGGGTATGTGCACACAGTGGTAGCTGCTGTTTGCATTTTTTGAAATCTGTTGTGCAGGACAGACTGTTTTGTCATTGCCTCCCCTCATCCTATATCATGAGCATTTCCCCACTGTCACCCCAACTCCGTCCACATCCCACTACACGGCTGGGGAGTGTTCCATCTCACCATTGCTAGATAATTTATTTAGCCAATTTCTATTGTTGGATGGATGTTAACAGTTTAGAGTTGGAGTACACTGTAGTGTAGGCATTATCACATCCAACTTCTCTCTTTCCCAAGCTTGATAGCTGCAAGCCTTAAACACATGGCACCCAAAAACCAATCAGCTTCAGGTTTGCAAAGTGGAGCCTCTGGCTGCCAAGCTCACTCTGAGAGCTGGTGAATGTTCTACAAGGAGTGTGGGCAGCCGGCCATGCAGGAGGCCTGTCTGCAGGGCCCTGGGGAAGCCCCTGGCTGAGCTGGCAAGAAGGATGTGGCTCTGGAAGAGTGACATTCCCTGGTAGCCTCAGGGACAGGGAACTGCTCCTTGCCTGGGCTGCGGACCAAATGCTTCCCCAGAGCTCCATTGCCCCGTGGGGCAGCCTCAAAGCACACACCAACCTGAGGGAGTCCATGCATGGGCATCTGGCACAGCAGCTGGCATCGCTCAGGGCTCCCTGTGCACTGGGCCGGGCACCCCAGCAGCTGTGTCAGGCACCATCCCTGCTAATCTTAAAAACAGCACCAGGAGGCCGCCGCTATACCATCATGCCTGTCTGGTAGAAGACACTGGACTCACAGAGGCCAAGAGGCTTGCCCAAGTCACAGAACAGCACAAGAGGCAGGACCCTGGCCAAGATATCTGACCTCAGACCTATCTTGTGAATAAAGGTGGTATTTGTCACATTCTTTAAAAATTAACTAAAGATAGTGGGGAAACAAAAGGACCCATCTCCCCCTCCCGGCCGTCCAGCCTCCCGCCAGCAGCCCTGACCCAATGGACTGTCCCCACTGCTGGTCTCAGCCTCACAGCCTGGGGAGCTGGTTCTTTTATTCCCTGTAACTGCTCTTGGTCTAAAGTTTATCCCGATCCATTTACTCCCCAAATATCTGGTTTGCCTCTCCCCTGGAGTACAGCCCACACCTTCTCCTCTTCTTCCTACTCTGGTTGGTCCTCAGATTGGAAATGTAACTGAGCCCCGTGGTTTCCCTGCCCAAGGCCCACTCCACAGCCTGACCGAAATGCCCTCCTCCTCCACCTGAGCCTCTCGGGCAGCTCCTTGCTTCCACATGTTAGACAGGAGCAGGTGTGCGTGTCGGTGCGTGTCAGTGTGTGTGTGACTACGTGAGTGTCAGTGTCTGTGAGTGAGTGTGAGTGTGTATGTGTGTGTACATGCATGAAGCATCCTGGTTGCTCAGTTACAAATGATGAAATGATCTGCTTGTGGTTGTGAAATCTTTTTTTAAAAACTATCCAGCTTGCCAAAACCGGTTTGGCTCAGTGGATAGAGCATCGGCCTGCGGACTGAAAGGTCCCAGGTTCGATTCCGGTCAAGGGCATGTACCTTGGTTGCGGGCACATCCCCAGTAGGAGGTGTGCAAGAGGCAGCTGATCGATGTTTCTCTCTTATCGATGTTTCTGACTATCTATCCCTCTTCCTTCCTCTCTGTAAAAAATCAATAAAATATATATTAAAAAAGAAAACAAAACAAAACAAAAAAACTATCCAGCTTTCTTTTCTTAGCTCCCCAGCCCACAGCCTGCAGGTGCAGGAAAACCCCAGCAGGTCCCTACTCTGCAGGGGTCTCCCAGGAGAGGGTGTGGCCTTGCCAGAGGTAGGCACTCATTTGCACACTAGCATGTACTTAGCATATTGATTGCTCATTTCCAGTCCAAATGCCCAACACTCAGCCTCCAGGCCACCTCTCAGTCCTGCAGATCACGTGGGGTTTTTCCACCTCAAAATCAGTATAATATGGGGGCTCCACATTGAGGTGGGGTGCTCCTGCAGGCCATGGTGAGTTCCACTGACCAAGGACAGCTTCTGTGTTGTTTTAGAAGATACAGTCATTAGTTCAGGAAAGCCCCGGGCTCAGTCAGCTCTGGCTGCATGATAGTGCCTCAGACTTGGCAGCTTAAACAATGGAAAGTTGTTTGTCAATGTTCAGGGCTTGATTTCTAGCTGAGGCACCTCGGTCCTGGCTTCAGGGTGGCCATCTTCAGCTTGTCCTCTGTGGCCTCTGTGTGTACCACCCTGGAGCCACTTCCTCTTCCTCTGAGGACACCAGTCTCACTGAATTGGGGCTCTGCCCATAAGACCTCATTTAACTGACATAATTACCCCCCTAAGGCTCTGTGTCCCAATACAGTGACGCTGGGGATTAGGGCCCCAACCTTGGGGCTTTGATGGGCGTGGCCCAATCCCGGTCATGACACCATGTCACTGTATTGCCCTATCATTTAAAGGCCCGGATGCATGGTTGTCCCTGGCCAGGTAGAGCTCAATGAGCATCTTTTTCTCTCTCCGGTGGGAAGGATGAGCTGCAGACCCAGAAAGCTCAAGTCCCAGGGGCGGAGGTGAGACGTCCCCTAAGATCCCATCTCAGGTCCCCATGTTTCCTTCCCCCTGTTCTCAGGGACAGGGGGGAGGGGGGGCACCCTCACCCTGAGCCCTCCCCTTAGGAGCTCTGCCTCGGCTGCTCAGGGGGCACGTGAGCGCATCCGGGCCATGCACTGGCTCCTGCTGTGCCCACGCGGTGGCTTTTTGTTCAGTGTTCTGTGAGCCTGCTGCAGCCTTCCTCAGGGGCGTGTGCTGGGTAGCAGGTGGGGGATTTTGGTCCAGACCATGCAGCTCAGTCTCAAGACGTAGTTTAAGCCTGAGGCTAGGGGACCATGCTGGTCTTGTCCTGTACACTTCAGACTTTCAGCCTTGGTCAGGTTCCTCTTCGACTTTGCAAGTGGGAGGCTGGGTGTGGGCCACTTGTGGCAGTGACAGGGGAGGCTGCAGGGTGCGAGGGCTCCTCCCCTCAGGGGCTGTGCTGCCGCCCATGTCACCTGCTGTCTCCTGCTGTCACCTGCCTGGCACTGCTCTCCCAGGTGCTCAGCACCCCGGCCTCCTGCAGTGCTGGCTGCTGCTGCCTTCAGGAGCCAGTTTCCTTCTCCAAGAGGCTCTCACTGAGTGTTATTCTAAATCCCACAGGAGGGGGCGATGTGTTAGGAACAGGGCACCTTTCCCCAGTCCCTCAGTCTGTCAACATAAGAAACGTTCAAACCTGTGAAGAGTTTTTGTGAGTTTATTTGAGCCAAACTGTAGACAATTGCCGGGAAGCAGAACCTCCACGTGTGGAGACAGTGCTCTGGAGAACAGCGTTCTGCACCTTGTTTATGCATTACAATCACAGGAGGGACGCAGATGGGTTACAGGAAATCCATTGGTGATGGATTAGGGAGGCAGGAGAAAGCAAAGTGGGAAACCTCTGGGATTGGATAAAAAGTAAAATGATGGACACATGCTTCTTTTACACAGGTGGGTGCAGGATAGTTAACTCAACAATTAACTCAATGACAACAGGTGGGGGCGGGGGTTTGTGGTCTCCGCAGAGTGGTGCCTGTGCTTTGAGGGGTCCAGAAAAAGGGAAATTACTTTGACATTCCACGATATGTTGTCTTAGAATAGATGCAAAAAGTCAACAGGCTCAGTTAAGGTAGAAATGGACCTCGTCAGGGAAGAGACTCACCTAGAACAGGACTTTGCACCATAACTGCTTTTTAATTAAAGATTTTAATTTCAGGCCATCCCTGTGGTTACTTTAGGTCTCTGTGTTTGCAAGGCTGCCACGCAGGCCTTCCCTGAGCTTGTCAGCTTAGCATGTGGCCGCTTTCTTCCACAGGCACAGTTCCTCCTTGACTACATGAGGCCTTGATTGGCGGCATTGCAGAAAGGGGGCTAATGAGGCTTCCTGGCGAAGTGAAAACACGCAACTCCCAGTCCACAATAATTGACGCTTCCCTGGACTCCAGGCCTCCTTGGTGCTCACAGCCTTTGAAGTAGCCTGGCTGACTCGAACTAGAGAGATTAAAAGCTGAATTTCATCCACTGTTCACTCCCTATTGGGGATTGGGAAAGGCAGACCCTTAGCCCTTAGCTCAAGGCATCTGCTCAGGGATGGAACATGAGCGACTCAGGGAGGCTTTTGGGGGCGAGCACATCTCCTCTCAGGTGTGAGGGGAACCAGCAAGCAGGGCCCAGCTCTGCTCCCCACCCTGCAGGGCTCCCTGGGGCCCAGGCCACAGTCCGCAGCACCTCTCCAGGAATTTATCAGGAAGGCAGCAACCACAGGATGGTCAAAACATGAAAGAGAAAGAGAGAGAGGACAGAGGGAGAGGGAGAGGAAGAGAGAGGATGGGAGAGGGAGGGAGAGAGAGAGGATGGGAAAGGGAGGGAGAGAGAAGGAGAGAGAAAGAGAAGAAGTGGGGAAAGGAGGAGGGAGGGAGAGGGAGGAAGGAAGAGAAAGGGAGGGAGGGAGGGAGGAAGGAACAGGAAGGGAGGGAGGGAGGGAGGAATTGGTTCCTGCCTGATGAGTAGTGATTTGGCACTCTCCTGGGCCTCCACCCTCCTCCTTGCTGCTGAGGAGCCTCCTTATCTTATCTCTTTTTGTGATGCAGAAGCACCAGTTACTCTCTCTCCAGGCTCAGGAGCCAAAGTATTTAATTTGGATGTAACAGCCTGGGGGCTGATTCCTGCAGAAGGCAATTGAAGCAACAGATCAAGAAGCAGACTAGGTGCCTCAGATCCTGGGAGGTCTGCAGGTTGCAGGGGTCCTCTTTCCAGCCAGGGTGGAGCCCTGAGTGGTGCTCCTTCATTTGCATGGTAATTATCCAATTAGTTAATGCTCCTTCCTGAGTTGAGTCTCAAGGCTATCATAATGGATTCCACTCCTTTTGATGGGTGTTTTTCCACAGAACTTAACACAGTTTTGAACATGAATTAGGATGACAACAAAACACATCTAACACAACAAAAGAATTTCTCCAGGGCAGATCTCAGATGAATTAGCACAAAGCAAGTAAGTCATTCCCCAGAAGGGTCCTGCCTTTCTGAGCAGGTGTCATAGGAGGCGCTGTAGCGGACAGTGCTTAGCTGGAGACTCACTGTGCAGTCCGGGGATGGGACTCCAAGGCCGGTGGTGTGTGCATATCTTAGGGAACAGACCCTTGTTTGTTCATCAGATTCTTTACAGAAGGGTCCAGCGGTCCCCACTCTCCTAGGCAGCATGAGAAGTTCAGAGGAGTCTGGGATGATTAGAGACCACAGGAGGACAAATGTCCCCAGGCCTTGGGTCTTGCAGATGCAAAGCCCGGTCTGTGTGAGATGAAGGGGACACTGGTTCCCAGAGGGCAGGCCTGCTGGACATACTAGATTGGATAAGAGCTCTAGCCCCTGAGGCAGTACTGTATCTGAGCTGATTCTGCCACACTGTGTGATCTTGGGCAAGTTCCTCAACCTCTCTGTGCCTCAGCTTCTTTATCTGCAAAATGGAGTCCTGCACAGACTGGCACCCAGTGAAGACAGCAAAGCTGCCTGCTGCTCCCAGCACTGCTGAGGCGGCAGCCGCTCTCGCTCCGGCCTGGGCACTGCCCGTCTCTACCAGTTTCCAAGTTTGTTAACGGACAGTGCAGCATGTGGCTGTTGTGGCAGAATGCAAGGGAGAGCCATCAGCCAGCACTCTGAGGGAGGAAAGTTTAACCTAATTTTCCAGATCTGCTAGTCCAGGGAAATTCCGGATCCAAAGCCTGAACTGAACTCGTGGGGAGGCTCTGACCCATATATCTCCTCCTGTGGCGTCCCTGAGGGACCCCGAAGCTCTGCCCAAGTCAGCTGTGGCAGGGCCCTAGGGTTAGGCTCTGCAGCTCTGCCCAAGTCAGAGTGGGGAAGTTTTAACTAGATACTGAACTAGGTGGCAAGACCCCCACCCCGCCCCCATTTTCCTTTTCATGGCAACATGCTTGGCACAGGTGAGCAGAGCAGATATTCAAGGAATGATAATCCAGGGGCACTTTTCTCTCCATGGAGCACAGCCTCTCACTGAGAGAGCCATTGCGGAGACCTGGGGGCCAGGTGTGGACGAAGGGGCCACATGCTGACCTGACAAGCTCAGGGGAGGCCTGCATGGCAGTCTTACAAACTCAGAGACCTAAAGTCACCACAAAGGATGGTCTGAAATTAAATTTGAACTAAAAGCAGTTATGGTGGGTAGTCACCTCCTAGGCTGGTATCATCACTGACAAGGTCAACCTTTACCTTAACTGAGCCTATGTGTCTTTTTGCATCTATGATAACATACCCTTGAAATGTCTGGATAACTTGTGACTTCCCTTTCCGGACCCCTTGGGGCACAACCAAATGTGGTGGGCGCCAGGACAGATACCACAAATTCCTTCATTATCATGTTAATTGTTCCTGCACCCACCTAAGTATGTGTCTATCATTTTACTTTTTATCTAATCCCAGGAGTTTCCCCGCTTTGCTTTCTCCTGCCTCTCTAGTCTATCACCAATGGATTTCATATAACCCACCAACATCCCTCCTTTGATGGCGATGTATAAATACAGATGTAACATGCCAGGTTCTACTTCCTGGCAATTGTCAACAGTTTGGCTCAAATAAACTCACAAAAATTCTTTACAGGTTTCAATGGTTTTATGCTAACATCAGGTTAGCATGTGGCCCATTTTCGTCCACAGTTGAAAGGCTATGGAAGTCTGCAGTCCCCAGCCCTCGAACCATCAACAGCCATGCCTTGTTATTTCCGGTTCAGATAGGTCTTGGTATATCCGTTTGATAACCACTATTCCATAGGGTAGGATCATCTCTTTGGGTTGGTGGGCACCACAAGACTGGGAATGGAAGCGCCCCCTCGTCTGTGGGTCCGGTGCATTGAGGGGGCTGGTTAATTTCAACTCACTTCGGAGAAAATGCCCCTGAACCACACTCTCCTTACCGGTCCATGTGATGTATAATTCAAGCGTGCACCACAGACAAACATGAACACTGCAGACTCCGGAGTAGCCACGGGCCCCTGGAAGGATGCTCTTCCAGGAAAGCGACAGGCCTGACATCACCTCTCCAGCCTGTCTGTGGACACCCCTGTCCCCATGGTAACGGTGAGGGGTTGAGCCAAGGCCTAGAGACTGTGTTCATGGAAACTGCCTGGCTCTACACTACCCCGCCTGTGCACAGGCGCTCTGTGACTTGCTTAAACAGACCTTGTTTTCTCTGAGGGTGTTGTACTGTCCCCCAAGAGGGCTCAGACAGACAAAGGATTCAAATCTGCTGGAGTTCAGTCTGTAAAATGAATTAATTTGCACCTTGTTGGAATATAAAAGCAAATTCAAGTTCACATCGTAGAGGGGTGAGGAGGGGAAGGATTTACTCACAGAAGAAAGGACTTGGGCTGTGGGATAGATTTTGGAAGCCTGGCATGACTTTAATAGATAAGGCAGCAAAGAAAAGGGGGATTTTCTGAACATATGTTGGTTAAATTTGTTCAAAAACTGAAGCCAATACTGCGGCCAATGGAGGAACAAATAAGATGCAACTTTGACCTTGAAGGCCCTTGTAATTATGGGGGAGCAGATCTTTGAATAACTAAGGGACAGGAAGCTGCCTGGCCACACTTCTGGAGGGCCGGCGCTGTGGGGGGAGCCTTTGCCCTGTGTGAGAGGTTGCTGGGAGCTGGGCCCCAGTGTAACCAGACAACCAAGAAGTCCGGGCTGCCTGTCACTACTCGAGCCAATTCAGCAGAGGTAGGGTTGAAACCTATATGAGCATTTATTCCAATACTGAGGGCAGCATGGGAGAGCAGCCTCTGCTCTGCCCCCCATAAGCCAGCTGCTAATATTGGGTAGAAGGACAAATATTAGCAGGGAAGTAGGACTTGCAGGTATGGGAAAGTGGGCACGGGATAATTATTACAGGTTACAAGTCATAGCGGGGGAGGGGGGGTGTCACAGAAGGAGGGCACCTCCAAGAGCCCTGGGACCAGATTACAGGTAATAGGGGCTGGGGTTGTGAAGAGCAGATGCCTCCAGGACTAGACTGTCTCAGCCGAGAGGTTGTAAATCTTTCCAGGATGACGGGCAGTTCTCAGGACAGGAGGATGGGCTGCATTCTGATGTGAGCTCCGATGTCCCAGGGCGTGCAACTCCCAGCCAGGTTAGCATGTGCTTTCTAATCAGAACTGAGCAATCACGGTTAACAGAGCAGGATTAATATTCCTTACAATTGTAGCTGGTCCCCAATATTCTGTTTCTGCCTCGAACACCAGGCAAAGGACAGAGAGCTTTTTAGGGGGTGGAGGGCCACAGTAGGGAGTGCCACCCTGGTGCTGAGCGGCTGCGATGGGAAGGGGCTCATGGGAATCGGGAGACACCACTGCTCTTACAGGAACCTGCTTGGGGCAGGGCGCCCGGAAGTTCTGAAGCTCACAAGCAGGGGACTCCGTGAAAAGAGGTGCCTCCTTTCTTTAAAACAAGGCTGATTTCCTGGTTGCACGGTAGGGACCCAACTTCACCGGATTCTGAACCAGGCTACAAACTGTGGCCTCAAGGCACCCGGTGGCTCCGAGGACAGGCTGGCTCCTTTGACCTCAGTGTGCCCGGCCCGTTCCCTGTCCCCTCAGGGGTTCCCTGTCCCCACAGGGGTGCCCTGTCCTGTCACTATAGAGCTAGCACTTCTCTCCAGTAAAGCCCTGCACCCTGTGAAGTTAGTTCTACAATCTTCCACCTCTGCCACCAGCTGCCCTAGGTCCCGCCCCCTAGGCCCCGCCCCCCAGGTCCCGCCCCCTAGATCCACGCACGCTCCAGGTCCCTGCCCGCCCTAGGTCCCGCCCCACAGCACAGGCTCTTAGGAACTGTTTGAGTTTAGGAAGCAGAGAGGAAGGTCTGGTAAGCACAGGTGAGAGGTCAGTGCAGTTTGCTTGGGGGGCTCTGAGGTCCCCGCAGTTCTGTGTAGCACTTCACTGTGTCTGTGCTTCGCGTTGTGACGAGAATCCTGGCCTGAGCGGGCTGCCTCCTGAGGTGAGGCTGCAGGGCTTGCTTCACGGAGGCTGCACAGCCCGGATGTGGATGCTCTATTTCTCCTGGAAAGAGGCCCTTGCGGGCCCGTACAAGGAGAATTCTTTATGCTTGGGTGAGGGTTGCCAAAATATATAACAACAACAAAATCCCCATCACATTTACCCCGTAAGTTCACTGACAGCCTATCACAGGGAAATAAAACATTGATGCCACTTGTTTACTTAATTTAAAGCCGCTTCGTCGAAGGAGGCAGACGCTGGTTTTGAAGCACCTGTGTGATCCAAGCACAGAACTGGCACGAGAGTGAAGAGTCTGTGGGCGCAGCGGATGGCCTGCCCACGCGAGGGCCCTCCTCTCTGCCCCAGCGGGGCCTCCTTCCGCGTTTGGCCTGGAGACCCCGTGGCTCCGGGGCCACACCACACCTGTCACTCCACCGGGCTGGGGCTGGAAGCGCGGCTCCAACCCTGCAGGCAGGGTTGAGTGTGGGCGTGAGAAGCCGGTGCGCGCCCTGGGACAGAGTTGTGTGGTTCAGGTAGAGATGCTGCAGCCCCTGGCTGGTGGAGGCAGCCTGGGGTGTCGGGTGAACCTGCGTGGCAGGTGAAGTCCACGCTGGGTTCCGGAAGATGAGCAGAGCACTCCCTCTGTTTTGGCCATTCGGCGCTGGGCTCAGTAATTTAGCCAGGAGAGCCCACAGAAGCCCAGAACTTGAGGGTTAGGAGTTCAACAGCTCTGAGGAGCAGGCCAGCTGTTCTTGACTTCCAAGGGCCTTGGGTTGCATTTTCCCAAAGACAGCATCTCAGGCCACAAACAGGCCCCAACCCAGCACAGCTGGGTAACTCTGCTCGCCTGCAGCTTGGACCTGCCTTGCACTCGTCACCACAGCAACCACAGCAGAGGCTCTGCTTCCTGAATGACCCAGTGCCTTAGGGGCCAGACTCTGCACAAGCCCATCATGTCTTCACACAGCGAGGGACTGCACCTGGAGCCCCCTGGTGTGAATTCGGGATCTAGGCCTTAAGTGGTGGAGCCAGAGCGGGCCCTCCTGCCCACTCCCCATGCCCAGACCCTGCGCCCAGGCTGGCTGAGTGTGGGCAGCGGAGCTGAGGAGCGGAGCTCAGCTATGGACATGGGGTGAGGAGGAGGTGCCCTGTGCTCCGTGGCGTCTTCGGCGCAATTGTAAGTTATATTTGGTGGCTGTTCCTGTAGTCGGCAGAGCGCTGGGCGCCAGCAGGCACCTGGTTGGTGAGAACAGCTACAACAAGGGCACCTTTCAGCAGCGTTTCTGTTAGAGAGTGGGAATTTTTTACCATGCTTACTACTACCATTCCAGAGAGGCCGTGGACTATGCCCCAGATAGAGTTGTCAGTGCTGACACCAGGCCAGGCCTTGAGATACGGTCTCATGGCCCCTTCCCAGCACGTAGGCCTTCTTTCATAGAACACTGTCAGCTTTCTGAAGAACAGGATGACCTTGTGAATAACATGGTCGTCAATGGCATGATCCTGACGTTGCTTAGGAAAAACTGTTTTGTCTTGGGTTACTTACTCTGCAAAAACAGGATATGGTTAATGTGCTTAAAAGTGGTCTTGCACAAAGTGTCGGGGCTGCTCTCTGGACTCCCTGTGTGGAGAAAGGCAGAGCAGTCGCTGGCCGGCTGGCCGGCCAGCTGGCCGGCTAATAAAGGCTCCCTAAATTTTAATTTGGTCTGGGCTCCAGTGGTCATTCACTCGCGCTCGCTCCACAACATTTGGAGATGCCCCAGCGAGATATCCAGCCTTTGACTGGTCCTGTGACCGGAGCCCACCGGGGTCCCCGGACTCTCCGACCCAGGGGGAGATCTCTGAGAGATGTCCCTCAGCCCCAGGGACTGGTAGAGGTCGGAGACCCCGCCTGCTAAATTTCCTGATTGACTCTGTTTGGAGCCCCCTGGACCTGGTTCTTACCGGTAAGAAACTTATTTCTGGTTCTGTTCTGTGGGCGCCCATCTGGGGTCTCTGGAAGGCTGGATGCAGCGCTACTTCCAAGACCAGATCCCGGCGCACG
The DNA here is from genome assembly GCF_963455305.1 of Plecotus auritus. Lineage (NCBI taxonomy): Eukaryota > Metazoa > Chordata > Mammalia > Chiroptera > Vespertilionidae > Plecotus > Plecotus auritus. Next base: position 96,375,729 of record NC_137782.1, read on the forward strand.
ACGGTGCCCGGTGATCCTCAGTCGGTTGTCTTTGTCTTTTGTTATTCTGTGTTATTGTGGTCTAATTATCTCTATCATTAGAATGGGTCAGTCTGCTTCATGTTCTGTCTGTACACCCTTGCAATGTTTTTTGAAAAATTTTCAGGAATTCAAGTGGCGAGCGGATGACTACGGAGCCTCTGTTAATGCTTTTGATTTACAGAAATTTTGTGAGTGGGACAGGAACGGGGAAGTGCTGGTGCAGGAGCGCCACCACGTAAGTCAAAAACTCAGACTGTCTGATGTATAAATGTAAGTGTGAGGGTCTGTGTGAAGTGAAAGCTACTTTGTGCCATCTGGCTGTATGCATGAGAGTATTTGTTATCTCTTTCTGTTGTTTAATTTGTTTAAAGACAGTGCACCTCCCTGCTTTAGAGGGAAGACTGTAGAGAACTTTTAATTGCTTTTCCTTGATTTATAATTTTGCTGTGTTAGTTTAAAATTTTGGAATTCTAGGGATAATTTGTGAAGGTTGCCAATCCAGAGAAGTTTAAACAAAGGCTTGTTGGGTTAAGATTAGTCATAATTAACTGCTTTGTAGGCTGCCTTTTTCAGCCCTGCTGGCAAACATAGAATCATGTGGTCCCTAGAACTGCGACCTGCCTGCCCTTCCTGATAGATTTACAGTAGGTCTCTGGGGGAGGAAGAGAGCCGAAAACTGCTCCAGAGCAGGTGTGAGAAAGGGTAGAGGTGGTGGAATTCACTCTCAGCCTGTTGAGACAGAGAAGCCCTAGGCTGGGGGACAGGAGGATGGTTGGAGATATCAGAAGTGGTGAAGGTTGAGATCCTCTGGGGCCTTGGAGAAAAGAAGGAAAATCTGGGAGGGAGAGCAGCTGTTCCTTAAGTGTAAAAAGCCTGGTTATACAGGATCTCAGACCGCTTGCCTTATGTCCCCTGCTAAGGACAGAGTAAATGGTTAATGCAGAAAAAGGTGGGTGCGTCGGCGGGGAGAGCAGGGAGAGATAGGTTTTTGTTGATTTTGCTGGGTACAACCCGCTCTGCTGGCATCCTTGGTTTCTTACTTATCTGAACGAAGCTGGCAGAACACAGTGGATCTTCCTCTGCCCTGTTTTCTTCTCTTTAACCCTTCCAATACACATAAAGAAAATCTCATTGTCCGAGCCTGGCAGGGAGAGGTTACTGGGTACTTCTTGGGCGGTGGTGGAATATTCAGCAAAGGAACTTTAAGATATAATATCTTTAATGTTACAACTAGTTTAAGTTTTAAAAATCTCTGTCTCTCAAAAAGAAATGTTTTTTACCTGCTCTTAGTTTTATCACAGAAGGTCTAAGTCATAAATGTTAATCTAAGAAATGCTGGCTGTTTATTTTTAGGAGTCATTAAAGAATTGAGATTTCAAAGAATAAGGAATACTGAGTAGAAGGTCTGAGGCATGGTTATGCATTTTTAAAGGACATAGAAAGAAGGTTTGAAGGCTAATTTGGAGGTGTAAAATTAATAAGGGTTGTGTATGTGATAAGAAGGAGAAGAGAAATGTTAAAAGGAAATAAAATAATACAGGCCAGTAAGCCAGGAAGAGTAAATAATTTCAAGGAAAATCCTATCTTAAAGCAGGTCAGTATATTTTTCTCCTTATACAATTCCTCCAAAATTTGGCAATACTTAATAGATAAATCATGGCAATACATTTCTTTGCATAAATTCAATAAGACCGGTTTCCAATAGTGGTTTTATTAACCAGAAACTGTGACTGGAGTATCATGTTTTAAAGAGCCCTGCCTGAACTCTGAAGACTTGAAGCCAATAAGAGTGCTATGGAGAAAGCCTGTTATCCTGCTTGGTAGCCCTGAAAATACCTGGTGCTGGAGCATCAGGCCCATACCCTACCATCACTGACAGTTGGTCAGAGTAGAAGGGGAGCAATAAGGGTGCCTCTGCGTCCCTGTGGGACCCCCATGCACTCTGAGCCACGATGAGTAGGAGGGCTGAGATGGGCCTTGAAGCCTAGGGTATGGGCCCAGGTAGAGCCACTACAGGTGAGGACTTCACCTAACTCAGCAGATACTACAGGCAGGCCTAACGGCAGCTGGATGACTTGGCTTCCTGGCCCTACGGGGCACATTAAGATTCAATCATGAAATTCCGGCAAAGGTAGTCAGTTACCATTCTTGTTATGTTTATGCAAACAATCAGGCCAAATTAAATACAATAGATAAAGTAGTCTTGATTTGGCTCTTTTGATAAACATGGGGGAATTTTGAGGAGAAAAATTATATTTCAATAGAAGTTATTAAAACTGAAAGGTTTTCTTTCCTTTCCACCAGACTATTTGTTACAGTTTGTCTCCGCCAGGTCACAAGCCCACCTCCTTCTGCCCAGGCCTCATCGTCCCTCTGACAGACAGCAAGGATCTCTTGGCTCTGAGAGAAACTTCTGACCCGCCTCAGCAGGAAGTAGCTAGAAGAGCCCACCGACGTCCATTTTCCCTAAAAGAATTCAGAGCCAGGATCCTTGAGGTAATATATTAGGCAGTTAGACAGATATGAGCAGAGCAAGGACGATGGGCCAACTAGCACTACCAGATGTAATTAAGTCTTTCCATATCTAACTATGTGAGACAAGGGGACTCCCCAGAAGCAAGAGGGAATGAGGCTGCAGATAAAGCAGCCCAGGAGGCTTCCGTAAAACCAGTGGGGCCTCTACAGATTCTAGTGACTCTTCCAAACCCTGACCTAACCACCTCACCAGTTTACATGGAAACCCAATCTAGAAAAGCTGAAATCCATAACCAATCTTTACTCAAGTTCTTACAGGCTTTACAGTCCACCCAGAAAGCAGTCCAGAAGCATGTATGCCAACTTCTGATCTGGTCCATCCTTCCACCCTGGTGACTCTGTTTGGGTAAAGAAATTTGCCACACAAGGACTGACTCCTACCTGGAAAAGACCACCTCCACAGCAGCCAAAGTCGATGGGATCCCGACGTGGTTTCATCACACCTGGCTTAAGACAGCCCAGGCAAGATAGAGAGTCCAGGACTCTTCGGACCCTCTAAAGATTAGTCCTGGCCCTCATTCCAGGCCCTTATCTTATAAACAGGCCCACTGACTTTATTCAGCGGAGAGTTAATTCTATCAAGCTTATAGTCCTCAGGGGTCGATATAACTCCCTCGCCAACAATGACCCAAAAGAGTCAATGATTTGACTCATGTACATAAAACCAGTGGGGAATGTTAGAGAGTGGGAATTTTTGAGCATGCTTACTACTACCATTCCGGGGAGGCCGTGGACTATGCCCCAGATAGAGTTGTCAGTGCTGACACCAGGCCAGGCCTTGAGATACGGTCTCATAGCCCCTTCCCAGCACGTAGGCCTTCTTTCATAGAACACTGTCAGCTTTCTGAAGAACAGGATGACCTTGTGAATAACATGGTCGTCAATGGCATGATCCTGACGTTGCTTAGGAAAAACTGTTTTGTCTTGGGTTACTTACTCTGCAAAAACAGGATATGGTTAATGTGCTTAAAAGTGGTCTTGTACAAAGTGTCGGGGCTGCTCTCTGGACTCCCTGCATGGAGAAAGGCAGAGCAGTCGCTAGCCGGCTGGCCGGCCAGCTGGCCAGCTAATAAAGGCTCCCTAAATTTTAATTTGGTCTGGGCTCCAGTGGTCATTCACTTGCGCTCGCTCCACAACATTTCCATGCGCCTTCGGGGTGGGATGTCCTTCCCTCCATCCTCTCGCTCAGCCCTCTTATCCACCCTCTGAAGGAGACAGCACCATCTCATTTTACACGCGAAGGCACTGAAGACCAGAGAGGTTGGGTGACTGTCCAGGGTCACACAGCTAGAATAGTGTAGGCTCACGATTGTACCCAGCCCCGCCAGACCACCTGGATTCCTCACCGATGTGGACCTGCTCCTGCACCCAAGGGCCTTGAAGGACCTGTTCTACTGGGCAGGTTAGGACCAAGGTGTTCAAACTGGCTCCATGACTCCACCTCCTCCCGCCGCCTTCCCCTGCCTGCTGACTAGATCAGAGCTACCCTCTCAAAGTCACAAACTGTAAACACCATCACCTTAGAACACAGGACAGCCCCCACCTCCTGGAGCTGGGAGAGGTGGGAGGAAAGCTAGCATGAGGGCCATGGCGCTGTGCGCATCAAAGGACACTGACAAAGGCACTGGCCTCCGACCATTTCAAACGAGGATCCTGCCAAGTGAGGGCACCTTGCTGCTCCAAGAGCACCAGAGCCAGTCCTCTCCCTTCACAGCACCTGAGCCCTGACCCCCCTGCTCTCCCTGCAGGCCAGCCAGGCAACTCCCTCCCAGCCAGGCAACTCCCTCCCAGCCAGGCAATCCCCTGAACCCAGCCAGGCAACTCCCTCCCAGCCAGGCAACTCCCTCCCAGCCAGGCAACTCTCTCCCAGCCAGGCAACTCCCTCCCAGCCAGGCAATCCCCTGCACCCAGCCAGGCAACTCCCTCCCAGCCAGGCAACTCCCTCCCAGCCAGGCACTCCCTCCCAGCAAGCCCACAGGCATTACCCGTAATTCCTTTTTATAACTTCTTTGTTTGATCTGTCCCAGAATTCACTGTGAAGAAATTAAACAGAATAACTGAGTATTCCCCCCGCCCACGGGGTTGCTGCTCTGCACACAGCGTATTATGCATGAGAAGTGGACTGGGTATCCTTTCCGTGCGCGTGCACTGCTAGCATGGACAGTGCTCTCCCGCAGCCATGGCTGCCCTGCTGGGTGTGTCCTCGGGAGGACAGCAGGGATCCTGTGCACACCCTGCTCCCCTGCGCACCTCAGGAGCCAGGCTGGTTTACAGCCTGATGATTGTATTAGCCTATAGGGCACCTCCGGGAAATAGGGGGCCGGTTTACACCAGGATCGCGTGGTAACTGCAATACAGCCCTGCGTTCCCCTAAGGACCTTCGAGGGGAAGGAGCAGGTGCTTGGGGGAGACCTGGGCACAGCCTCCCTCCAGCTCCAGAGCCAATAGTGCAGAGAGGGCAGGTGCTGGTGCCCAACTCAGACCCCAAGGCAGAGGCTGGAGCCACAGGCCACTTAGGAAGAGACTCCAGGCAGCCAGAGGCTCTGGGAAAGGAGGACAAGGTGTTACCATGCAGGTTCCAGGGGCAACCTTGGTGGCTCCCAAGGCCTCGTCACTGCTGGAGGGGGGCTCCCTCCAGGGTCCTTCGCCGCTCAGCGGTCTGGTTTGCCCAGCTATGGGATGGGAGGACAAGGGGGCCTGAACCAGACCAGCAAGTTTAGGGACAGTGTCTGCAGCAGGTGGCATTCCTTAACCCTGTTCTGTTGTCTCTCCACGCGCCCTGGAGCCCTGGGAGTCCGGCCAGAGCAGCCATGCAGAGCTGTGTCTGCAGCCCTGGCTGCTGCATCTGGATTCAAGATGAGAAGCATCCACGTGGCAGGGTGGGAGCCACAGCAGGGACGGCGGTGTGGGCGCATGGGCTCTGGGCCATGGTGAGCGTTATGACCCAGTGCCGGAAGCCGATCATTGTAGAAAGCTGTGGACAGGGAATTCGGAGGGCTGGTCAACCTTAATTGAAGCCCCCACCTGTTAGTCCTAAATTCAATGATTAGCTTCTATTGGAGTTTCCTGGGTGTATCCCGTAACTTAATAAAAAGGATGGCGAAGCCAGAGTGAGTAGTAGTTCTCCCACTAGAGTTGGACTACCGCCTGGCCCCCCATTTCCCAAATTAATATTTTCCTAGTCTCTTTATCATTTGTGTGCGGCCTTCTCCAGAACCCGAACCCTGAACCGGAACCCTGAATCACGTGGGATGTGAAAGGGGTTTCCACAACCCAGCCCACTGTTTGGCCAACAAGAACCTTGTGAAAGCATTGGGCATTGGGGGTTCTGAGAGGCTGGGGACCTGGAGTAGATGCAGGAGGAGAGAGGCTGCGGGAGGTGAGGCCACAGTGAACAGCAGAGCCCTGGCGCTCAGCAGCCAGGGCTTCTCCTCCCAGGGTCCCGCTCCAGGGCTCCTGGGGGTCAGTGCAGTCCCTGCTCTCCAGGCCGGAGGGGAGTTTCCCAGCTCTGAATTCCATGGGAGCGGGATCTCTGGCCCAGCCTGGCTCCACACACATTAATAAGATCCCCAGGTACTTCCTGTGCCCAGTGAAGGATGAGAGACATGATTCCAGCTGTCTGTTGGGGTGTCACATCTTCCTTCTGTGGGTGTTTGGGGACTGAGTGGAGAGGAGCCCACGGTGCATGGCCTCGGCCGGTCCCTAAAGGATGATGCTCACCCAGGACCCCTGCTCTGCTCCCTGCAGCTGCTGCCTGAACACAGCTGCTCCTCGGAGCCTCTGACCACACAGCCCTCTGCCCACGAGGCCCAGAGGGTCACCCAGGGACGGCCCCAGGCACAAGAACAGCCTGATCACCGCTGATCTGGGCGGTTTAGGGAGGTTTCCAGGCAAGAGAAAATACGAGTTGGTTTTGTGTTGAGTATGAACCAAAGGAGATGGTGAAAGAGGCAATGTCATGAAGCCGGAGCCAAAATGAGGTTTATTCCTGCTGAATAGTTTTCCTGAGGCATCAGATGGGCTTCGAAGGTCAAATGTCACCATTGTTTGTTTCCTGTCCGTCGGCTAATCCGGTGTCAGCTCTGAGCCGCAAGGTTCTCGCTGAGGAAAATAAAGCCCGTGTTGATACCGCCAGGGGAAGAGGGCTTTGAGTGCAGCCTTGCAGACAGGTTTTCACAGGGGCAGGCCTGTCTACATGACCTGACCGCTGCATGGCTGCTCTCCCTGTGCTGGGGGGGCGGTGGTCACCACAGGACCGCCCTTAGCATCCCCACCGAGAAAGACACTGAGTTCTCCAAGGGACCAACAGGCCTGGTTCCTCTCCGCGGGGGGACTGGGACGGCTGTGGGGGCAGTGTAAGTGTCGGGGGGACTGGGACGGCTAGGGGGGTGGTGTAAGTGTTAGGGGGACTGGACGGCTGGCGGGGACTGGGACGGGTTGGCGGGGGGACTGGGATGGCTGGGGGGGTGGTGTAAGTGTCGGGGGACTGGGACGGCTGGGGGGGGGTGTAAGTGTTGGGGGCACTGGGACGACTCAGGGGGCGGTATAAGTGTTGGGGGCACTGGGACGGCTGTGGGGGTGGTGTAAGTGTTGGGGCAATGGGACGGCTGTGGGGGCAGTGTAAGTGTCGGGGGGACTGGGACGGCTGGGGGGGTGGTGTAAGTGTTGGGGGCACTGGGACGACCTAGTTTTATAAGTCATCTTCCTGCCAATGAAAGAGAAGTTGCCACAGTAAACAGACCTGCAGATCCACTCCCAGTCATGGATAGAGCGGACTCCAGCTCTGGGCGGTGAGCTGGAAAGCGGGGTTGGGGGAGGGCGGGGCGGGCAGCAGCGCCCCAGGAGGAGCACTCTCATTTGGAGCTGTCCACAGGCAGGGCCGGCTGAAGGTGTAGTGACCGCGAGGACGAGGACCCTGCTTGGTGCCTTGTGGGCTGCTGAGCAGGTTGTGGGTGCTTATTGAGGGTGGCAAGTGCTCACAGGGAGATCTGACCTTGGCCGAGCACCAAGGTGGACATCAGGGAGGAGGTGGTGCAGCTCATGGTTTGGAGGAAGAGGTTCCCAGGGACCAGGTCTTCCTTGGCCAGCCAGGCTGTCTCTGTCACAGCAGCTCCAAATGCCAGGACCCTGACCTGCCCCCCTTCCTGTCCCTCACACCCCCTGCACGACTGCTGCCATGTCCTGGAGAATGCCTGTCCTTTCCCTCGGGGACTCGGGCCTGGCATTGTAACCGGACAATCAGTGGGTCCGGGCTGCCTGTCACTACTTAAGCCAATTGACTAGAGACAGGGTTGAATCATTATGAGTGTTTATTCCAGTCGTGCCTGCAGCATGGGAGAGCAGCAGGCCAGCCACAGAAATCTTCTCTGTGCCCTACCATAAGCCGGCTGCTTTTATTAGGTAGAAGGACAAAGATTACATGGGGAAGTGGGCAAAACGTATGCCAAATGGGCAGTTTACAGGTCTGGAGATTTGTAAAGGCCTGCGGGTGTGCAAGCGCTGGCATCTTCAAAGGGCTTAGTGCTATGCAAGGGCTGGTGTCTTCAAAGGGCTGGTGTTTCTGGTTTCTGCAACAGGTTGTTAATCTTTCCATGGGAATAGGCAGCTCCAAATGGGGTGCACAGGCTGCATCTCCAGCTCTGCTCCCAGGTTCCCAGTGCAGCTGCCAGCCAGGTTAGAATGCACCTTCTTTAACCAGAATAAAACAATCACGGTTAACAGGACAGGGTTGATATTCAGGTGGTCCTCAATACTCTATGTCTGCCCCTCTCAGCATTGCCTTGAGAATGAAATGCTGGCCCTCCAGCCTCTCAGCCTCCTTCTGCTCTGGGCTTGCAGTTTACTCCCTTGTCACTCTCTATCAGGACACCTGTGTACTTGCTTCATAGCACTCATTGTCACAGTCATGAAGGAGTCACCTGTCCCTCTGTTTGCACTGGGCTGTGCATCCAGATAGCTGAGGCAGGGTCTGACCAGCTCCTAACCAGGTGCACAGTGACCATGGGGGTATCGGGACTGGAAGGAGAAACCCTAGGCAGGGTACCCGGGCTGACATCCCGGGTGGCTGGTGCAGAGATGGGGCATGTGAGGAAGATCCGAGGTCAGAGGGGGATTCCCACATGCCCTGGAGCAGGGAACCTTCCCACAGGGGTTCAGCACAGAGTGTTAAAGGTGGTGGAGCAGGGAGGGTGGGACTGACTGCAAGGGGCTTTTCTCCTACAGGGGTGGGGGAGCTGTGTCCAGTGTCCAAATTTAACGTTCTGTGAAGGAAAACAAAAGACTCCCTGTGTCACACAAGGTCAGTTGGTGTCCAAGGGTGGGGGGCATGCAGAGGGCCCACCCGCTCCCACAGAGCTGAGCGCTGGCCTGTGAAGTAAAAGTAATGGAGACAACAGGAAGATCACCGGCAGTGCTGTTTGGTGGCTGAATAAGGGTCCCAAGCCAGCCTGCCTGTGTTTGAACCTGTGGACAGAAAAGGGGCCACATGCTGACCTGACCAGCTTGGCAGTCTTGCAAACTCAGAGACCTAAAGTAACCACAAAAGATGGTCTGAAATTAAAACTTTAAAAGCAGTTTATAGTGGGTAGTCATGTCCTAGGCCAGTTCTTCCCTGACAAAGGTCAATATTTAATTGAGCCTATTGTCTTTTTGCATCTATGGTAACATGCCTGTGAAATGTCAGGGTAACTTGTAACTAACTTCCCTTTTTCCAGACCCCTCAGGGCACAACCAAATGCCCTAGGCCCTAGGCACAGGGACTGAGACCATAAATTCCTTCATTGTTGTTATCATGTTAATTGTTGACTGTTAACTAACCTATACCCACCTAAGCAAAAGAAGTATGTGTCTATCATTTTACTTTTTATCCAATCCCAAAGGTTTCCCCACTTTGCTTTCTCTGCCTCCCTAATCTATCACCAATGGATTTCATGTAACCCATGTCTTCTCCTTTGATTGTATAAAACAAGGTGAAAAATTGCCATTCTACAGAGCATTATCCCAATACATTGAGATTCTGCTTCTTGGCAATTGTCAACAGTTTGGCTCAAATAAACTCACAAGAATTCTTTACAAGTTTGAATGTTTCTTACGTTAACATTTATTAGCATAGTTGGCAGGATCCCAAAGAAGTTTATCCAGGACCATCCCGTGGCCCCGGGCCCAGTGCTAGGATCCAGCAAAAGGCCCATTAAATCCGCTGGTTCCCCAGCCATCGAGTGAACTTGGGTGAGTTGTCTCTTGGATCCAGGAACTTCCTTGTTTTTTGGTAGAGGGTCTGAATTTATTTCAGCTGTGTTTTAAAATCCTCAAGTTGTAACTAAGGTCAAGGGTTGACAGAACCCAGGCTTTAAGGCGAGCCTGGAGGAAAAAGTAGGTGGCTGGTTTTTATTTTGGCTTTCCGATTGGTATTACTTTCTGAGAATCTGAGCAAAACACCTTCACCATATAAATGAGAGTTGAACTCATTCAGCTCCGAAGACAAAGGGGCACATCCTCCCTCCAGATCGATTCTCGGGTGTTCTTAGGTGACAAAGAATCTTTGTGTAGATGTCAGAGTTCCTCACAGTGTGCAGGAGCCCCACAGGGAAGTCCCAACTCAACTGTCATTAACTAACTGGCTCGTCCAGCGGCCCCCACAAGGCTTGGTCTGCTGGGGTCCTGAGCCCTTCTGATTGTGTTAGACAGCTGGGGGAGAAACTGGGGCACATAATAGGGTTGAGTTGTGACTCGAGGGGTGAGAGCCTCATGGAGATCAACCCATAAGCAGCTCACTTGGACCCACTACATAACATCCCTAGAAAATTTGTTCAGACTACAGATATCCAAAAATAAAAAACAAATAGAAATTAGCATGGGAAATTGTGCCTACAAGGCCAGAAACTCTCAAACCCCAGCCCTCGTTTAATATTCCTGATAGGAAGCCTTTACTTGCAAGTGCTTTACAGAAATGGGAAGATTTAATTAGAAAATATCAACTTAAAAATAGCCAAAATGCAGTTTAAAAAAAAAAATCTTCTAAAAAAATTAATAAGAAATGTTAGAGACTGTCTCAGAACTATCCTGAAGCTAATAAATGCCTACACCCCATTTTCCCCCTTCCTTTCTGAGCTTCCTTGTCTGGACTTCCCTTTCCTCTCCCTTATTCCTTCCCTTTCCATCTTCCCTCCTACACACTAGAAGAAAAATGAAAAGAGGAATTCTAACAGCTCCCTTTGGAAAAAGCTGGTCTCAGCTAGAGAGGAACCAGCAATTTTCCCAACTTTATCCAGGACCCCGATGGATTCACAAAAATTTAACTGTTAGAACATGTAATCCTGGCTATTCTGACCTGTTCCAATGAATACACCTCCTGGTTTCTAAGAGCAAGGCCACAGAATCACACAGTAAGGTCTGCTGTGAAACTGTAGAGGAGTCTTTTGCTGTAAGAAGCCAGGTCACCATAAGAAAGATTGTAAAACAAACAAACAACTGAAGTGTGATTTACAAAGAGAAAATAGAAGCAAACATAGGGCTGCTCCAGGACTATGAGAGGGTATTCCCCCTTCTCCTTACTAATACTTTAGGAGAAATTGAAATTATCATAAACTTGAGGCCTGGTGCACAAAATTTGTGTACTCGCGCGGGGGGGGGGGGGGGAGGGGGGGGCGGGGTGGTCCCTCAGCCTGACCTGTGCCCTCTTGCAGTCTAGGAGCCCTTGGGGGATGTACAACTGATGGCTTATTCGGACATCCTCCAAGGGGTCCTTAGCACTGCCGCAGAGGCAGGAGAGGCTCCCGCCACTGCCGCTGCATTCGCCAGCCATGAGCCCGGCTTCTGGTTGAGTGGCGCTCCCACTGTGGGAGCATACTGACCACCAGGGAGCAGCTCCTGCATTGAGCATCTGCCCCCTGGTGGTCAGTGTGCATCATAACAACCGGTCGTTCTGCTGTTTAGTCTATATGCATATTAGCCTTTTATTATATAAGATGGGGAAGATACTAAGGCCCTTGAAGATCCTGGGGCTACTTTATCTGTTCTTAACCCTACCTATCTAAATTTCCCTCTCCCTTGGAGTAAAGCTTCTGTACAAATGGTAGGGGTGTCTAAGCAACCAATGACTTTTAAAATCAGAACCTGTCCCCTCTCAACTGGGGCATGTTAAGGGGCAACATATATTTTACTGGTCAATTGGCCCCAATTCACCTAATGGGGAGATATTTTTAAAACCAGTGATGCCCACATATGTTGTTGTTGTTTTTGCAGAAGGGTAATATGCATTTAGAACTAAGTGAACCAGATATTAAACCAAAAAGGGAAAATTATGATTTTAAAGGAACCTCCCAAGAGGAAACTAATCTTTAGACTGACTGAATCTTTACTAACCATCTTTTCATCACTATTAACTTCCATGAGAGCCTGAGAGGAGGCTTAACAGGGGACCTGCCCCTCAGAATGGCCCAAAAGGCCCAGAGACTTGCAGAGATGCCTAACTCTCAGCTTGCTACACATGCCTCTGTAGATGGGGAACCAGGCCACAGGGCCTTGAGAGTCCCCTTTTCTTTTGGGGTATGAACTCTTCAACTGGGAGAAATTTGATGTGGGGTCCCTCAAGGAAAAAGAAAAAAAGAGGCTAATCTTCTTTGGCAATGTAGCCTGGCCCCACTATAAAGTGGACAATGGAGAGGTTTAGTTTCTGGCACCATTAAGTGTAAGGCTACACTTCAGCTAACCCTGCTTTCCCATTCCCAGGGAAATGAATGGAGAATGAGGCCTTCTGAAATCAATGTGTCTTTTCCATTCATGCAAGCTGTTATGAATCAGAAATGGCACTCAGCTATATACTACCTGTAAACTAGATCTCCCTGTAATTGCTACAGAGCCTCAGAGAAAATATTCTCAAATAGAAAGAAACATTTCAAAATGGGTGAATTTGTTAGGCCTTTGCCAACATCTGCCAATCCCCGAGGAATTAAAAATTACTGTCCTTGCCCTAGCTGGCTCAGTGGATAGAGCATTTGGGCTACAGACTGAAGGGTCCCAGGTGCGATTCTGGCCAAGGGCACATGCCCTGGTTGCAGGGTTGATCCCCACTAAGAGGCGTGCAGGAGGCAGCTAATCAATGATTCTCTCTCATCATTGATGTTTTTATCTCACTCTCTCTCTCTCTCTCTCTCCTACTCTCTGAAATCAATAAAGAAATATATTTTAAAAAAATGCTGTCCTGTTTTACTATGCAGTCTTTACAGGGTGAGAGGTGTGTGACTCCAGAATAACAAAGCCCACTAAATCCTTTTACATTCCCCCAAACCTCCCCTGTTCAGCTCAAATGCTCATAGATAACTGGCTTTCCAAAACCAAAGTTCCAGGACTTCTGAAATGCAAATACCAGGAACTCTGGTCTGGGCCATTTTTAAAATATAATCTCTGGAAGATAGCCACCTAAACAAATCACTTAACTTATTTCAACTTTTCCTTTCTAAATTAGTAAATTTCAATTAAGGTTATTGAATTTCTAGATATTTTGAAATAACACGAAATACTGAAACATTGATTTTCAAATAAGTTTTTAAATTCTCCTGCTTTTGTCTTTATTGCCAAAGTCTGTAAAATGATTTGAGCTGTTGATATAATTTCTTGCGCTTGAAGGTGTGTTTCTTGAAAGTGAGAGTGTGTTTAAAATGTGTTCATAAATGTCAATTTAAGGAATGCCGGTCACTTATTTTATTTTATTTCGGTTAATATTGGAAATTGAGGCTTCTAAGAGTTAAAAGTTCAAATTAAGTTGGGAGAAATTATATGGTTGTGATAATAGAAGGCATGAGGTATGGAGATTCACTTTTGAGGGGACAAATTCTTGTGTTTTCTCTGCAAAAATCAGTAATTAAAATTATGTTATGGTCTTTATGTGGTATGTATTTGCCTGTGTATTACCTGTAGTAAATTTTCAGCCTCCGGATGGCATTACTAGGATATAATCTTTTATTGGCCCTATTTTAAAAAAAGATTAAATACTTATATAAATTAAGCAGAATTCTGTGGTCTGGACAAAATTTTTAATTTTAAAGCTGGTTTAATTTTGATTAATGTCTTTTAGAGTTATTACCATAAAATATATGTTTTTTCCCTAGATTTACAAAGAGTTTATGATAAAATCTTTTGGTTAAGTATATTTGACAATCTTTCCAACATTTAAAATTTAAGACTTTTTAACCAAGAGATGACTTTGAGTCACTCCAATGGGCCCTGGAATAACTCAAGAATTTATTCTCTCTTCTTAAAGGAAATATTTTAAAACTAAATTAGGCCTATTTAATATACTTGGAATTACATGGGAAGCTTTGTCAAATAAAAATTAATAACTATGTTCTATTTATATACATACTAGAGGCCAGTGCACGAAATTCGTGCACTTGGGGGGTTGTCCCTCAGCCCAGCCTGCACCCTCTCCAATCTGGGACCCCTCGAGGGATGTCCGACTGCCTGTTTAGGCCTGATCAGGCCTAAACAGGCAGTCGGACATCCCTTTCACAATCCAGGACTGCTGGCTCCCAACTGCTCGCCTGCCTGCCTTCCTGATTGCCCCTAACCACTTCTGCCTGCCAGCCTGATCATTCCCTAACCGCTCCCCTGCCAGCCTGATTGGTGCCTAACTGCTCCCCTGCCTACCTGGTCGCCCCCAACTGCCCTCCCCTGCTGGCCATCTTGTGGTGGCCATCTTGTGGTGGCCATCTTGTGGCAGCCATCTTGTGACAATGTGAGAGTGACCATCTTGTGACAACATGGCGGCGGCCATCTTGTGACGATGTGGGATGGCCACCTTGTGATGACGTGAGGTCGAGGCGCCACCTAGGCTTTTATTAGTATAGATATTTTGTTAAAATGAATGTTGTAGAAATTTCAGTCTGCTTCAGAAAGGAACTTGCAAAGATTCAGAGCCAAGTTCAAACAGGAAGCTCTCAGGGTTAGCAGGTGTCCAGTCAGGGACACCAGGCAAGCCAAAGTGATGGTTCCCTGTGGTGGTGTGTGTGTGTCCAGGGGTGGGGGGTGGGAGGGGGAATCTGCCAGTAATCCAGTGATACTCTGGGTATTTGCATTTCACCTTTTGGGAGTTTATGAATTATTTTCAATGCTCAAAACACCCCTTCCAATAAGCCATGTGCCACATTTTAAAATCTTACATATTATTTGTTCTTCATATGCTGAAATTATATATTGAGTCTAAACATATACAGATTTTATATTATTCTCCATGTCATTTTACAGTAATTATTATTTACCAAGAAATTGTTGTCTTAGAATGTTACAGCTTATAGAAAAGCAAAGTTTTTTTTTTAATCAGTTGCATTATAATCAAACTAGAGGCCCAGTGCATGAAATCATGTGGGTAGGGTCCCTAGGGCCTAGCCTCCTGCAATCAGGGCCATCTTCTGCCCATTCGCCAGTCCCCAGGCCAAACGCTACCTCTGCCGCCAGGATGCCAAGCCATTGGGAAATTACATGGAATTAGATGGCCCTATTTGAAAAAAGATTAAATACTTATATAAATTAAGCAGAATTCTGTGGTCTGGACAAAATTTTTAATTTTAAAGCTGGTTTAATTTTGATTAATGTCTTTTAGAGTTATTAGCATAAAATAATTTGAACTTTTAACTCTTAGAAGTGCATCCCCGGCTGCTCAGGGCTTCAGGCCTGTGGGAAAGAAGGCGCTGGCGACTTCACCTCCATGCACATCCACCAGGCCAGCTGCTGATGGAACATGCTGCCCATTTGGGGTCACTCACATGGATGCCACTGCCGCCGCTGCTGCTGCAGGGAGGAGGGACGAAGAGGTGCTCAATGCACCTCATGGTGATTGGTCATTTGGTTGTCACGGTCATCACAGACACTGGCTTTTTATATATATAGATATATCACCATGCCACTTTAAGTTTTGTTATTCATAGACAGTCATTATGTTACTCTGATGCATTTGCAGGCATGTTATATCTTTAGAAAAATACATGAAAAGAACTGACTTACTCTAAATTGCAGGCTTCTAAGCAGGTCATATCTTTGAACTGGATGAAGATTTACAGAACTTCAAGGAATAACTGAATTCAAAAAAATAATCAGGATAAGCAAAAATAGTTATGGGACTAAATGCATTGAGAGTAACTATTCTTATGACTCCATTTAAAATGTTGCTGATTTTTAAATCTTTTGTTTCCCAAATATAAGGAAAACTAAAAAGCAGACATTCCGCATTATAGGAACTAATAAATTATTAACATTCATTTCACAGTACTCCCAGGAGACAAAGATTCAAAGACTACGACAACCCAGAGATATTTTTGTCCATTGGGAAAGACATTAATGAAATAGTCTCTCCAACAGTATTAAAGAGACCTTACTTATCAGGTACCTAACCATGAATGGACAACTGCTCCTGTCTCTGATACTCGCCTTCATCTCAAGGATGAGAAGCCGCCAACTACAGAGAAGGTAGACAGCCATCCCAAGACATCAACAAGGCTTGTGTGCTCACAAATTGATGCTGCTCAGACCTTGTTCTTATATCACCTAATTGTTATTGATTGAATGCATATAAAATGATCTTTATGTTGTTATTATCCTCCTTATGGTTTCCTAGTGGAAACAATATCTGTCTCTCTAGACCCCTTTCCCTAGTAGACATGACAAATTTAACTTGGGTACCTGCTAATCTTTCCCACCTACTAGACAATAATATTCTGACTATCAGCTATGATAATGAAGTTAATGTTTTGTTGGCCACACACTGGTGGTCTTCTACTATCAATACAATCTTTGGTACATTTTTTTTCAGACTATCTATTATAAAGGACCTACCTTGGACAAATCCCTCCATGAACACCTCCCTAATAATTCCCCTGGTAGAATTATATATGGATCTAGTATAGATGAGTATTGTAGATGAATATTGTCTAAATATAGGGATGGATGAAATTAACTGCCCACATGAAAAATCAGAACTTCTGGGTAACAGTAGATACTTGTTCCCCTCAGATCCTTCCGTGTCTAATATTAGACATTTTATGTTCCTATTCAGTGTTACTGGTTTAATATTATTGTTTTTGTTTCTGGTATATAAATGTTATACTAGATGCAGAAAAACAAAACTTAAGCAACAAAAGAATTAAATCATGTGGCTCAAAAATTAGAAATGATTCAAATTCTTTTAAACAAGGACATATAGGATCTGACTGCCTCCCGTTTACCTGCCTTTTATTTTAAATAATAATAATTTGACCCTAAGTGCCATCTAAGGTTATGGTCTTGCCCCATCCCCAGTGGTCCACCCTGTTCAGCAAGACATGCTGACACCGAGACATCCTGGGAATGAGCCTTCCTAGCACCGTGGGACTCCATTATCCAAACAAAAGGTTGGTCATCAATGCATCCTTCGGATTGATTTATGACCAAAAGGGGGATGGGAGGATGAAAGGGGCCACATGCTAACCCAACAAGCTCAGGGGAGGCCTGCGTGACAGTCTTGCAAACTCAAAGACCTAAAGTAACCACAAAGGATGGTCTGAAATTAAAACTTTAACTAAAAGCAGTTTATAGTGGGTAGCCGTGTGCTAGGCCAGTATCTTCCCTCACAAAGGCCAATCTTTACCTTAACTGAGCCTTCTGGCTTTTTGCATCTAAGATAACATGCCTGTGAAATGCCAGGGTAACTTGTAACTTCCCTTTTGCTGGACCTCTCAGGGCACAAGCAAATGTGCCAGGACTGAGGCCATAAATTTCTTCATTGTTATTGTTATCATGTTAATGGTTTAACTGTTATCTATCCTGCACCCACCTAAGTAAAAAAAATATGTGTCTATCATTTTACTTTTTATCCAATCCCAGAGGTTTCCTCGCTTTGCTTTTTCTCCCGCCTCCCTAATCTATCACCAATGGATTTCGTGTAACCCACTTATGTCTCCTCCTTTGATTGTAATGTATAAAACAAGGTGAAAAACTGCCATTCTCTGGAGTATTACCCCTATATGTTGAGATTCTGCTTCTCAGCAATTGTCGACAGTTTGGCTCCAGTAAACTCAGAAAAATTCTTTACAGGTTTGAATGTTTTTACGTTAACAAACCTCACTTACTCTCTCCAGGCCTCAGCTTCCCTATCTGTGAAATGGGCGTTTGCAGGGGCTTTGGTCACAGGTGGCATGCAATAAGAGCTCAATAAAAATTGGCCATTGTTGCCAAGGTGACAGGTGCAAAGCACCAGTGGCTGCTCCGATGTCAAGCCTGGTGCCCGGAGGAAGGTGAGCAGGATGAGGGCAAAGCTGAAGCTGCACCCAGGGGAGGGACATCTGGGTGGGTGAGCCCTGCTTCCGAGGGAGATCCTGCAAGCTGGCAGGGTTCCAGGAGTGAGCAGGGCAGGGGGTCTGTGGTGCTACTGGATGAGAAACACACCCTGAGGGCTGCATTAGAGGGTAAAGGGCAAAAGGCGGACACACTCGTGATGCGCCAGCTGGGGAACAGCCCCAGCCCTTCTGGAGACAGGAGGCGTTGGTCCGACCCAGGCAGGATTAGGAAACATGCTTTTGGCAGCGTGGGGTGTTGACAGCACACCCAGCCGAGCCTGGGAACCTCCCCTCCAGTGACTGTTGTTACTATTGGTGGCTTCTGGTCACTCCTCACCACCCCATCTCCAAGGCCAGAAGCTAGAGCCACCGGCCACCAAGTCAGGAAGGCTGGCAGCCTCTGTGCTCGGCCGCGAACCATCCAGGGGACAGGAGCCATGGCTCTGACCGCCCCTTGGTTTGTAAGTTTATTCTTTGTTATTGTTGATTTGGGCTTTTGCTGTGATATTGGGATTCTGCTATTGAAATCCTGTGCTGATCTTCTGAGCCTTTTCATTTCTACAAGTGGCTTTGCATTTTAACGTGTGTGTGTCCCCAGGCTGCGGGTCATCAAATGTGTATTTGGGCCCAGCATGAGGTCCTGCATGCCTCACACATGTCTGGCTCACGCACATCGTGCTGAGGGGACCACAGTTTGCTACCCCAAAATGTGCCTTTTAGGACATTCGTTTTAAGCTGGTTATTAAGAAACAGAAGATTCAGAAAGAACCTTTGACCGCCCCCCCCTTCACCTGCCTCAAGGAATTCAGGTGGTCCCAGGAAGTGACCACCTGGGCCCCATCCTCTGAACTTAATGTGGAGGAATCCAGCGGAGCTCTGTGTTAGACACCCGCCCGTGACTGTTTCTGGGGGCCCAGCTCGTGGTCACCAACTGCACTCTTTCTCACTTACCTGCAAGTGCCTGCCTTCCCTCGGGAAAGCCAGACCCTGCTCCCACCTCCCTGGTCCAAACACACCGAACCCTCACTGCCCCTGCACCTGTGGGTCTCATATCTCAGGGCGCCCATGTACATCCACGTCACGCTTTGGACATGTTCTCCTGTTACTCTGCTGTGTTAATTTGGGGGCGTAGAATTTGGCGAGCTCCGATTCTCCTTGCAGGTTCTTGTCTCACGAAATTTGAAGAATACATTTGCTGACGAAAAGATTTTTAGGCAAAAATGTAGGACTTTATTGTAAGTGTATACAAACTCCCCCAAACTGAGAAACCTGCCCTCTCTTTCTAATGGGAAAAATCTAGTCTGAGGAGTCTCTGTCTCTGGGTTTTAAAATGCTGGAGCTCTTCGTTCACTCCACTTTCTAATTGAACCTCCCCTTAATTCATGTCCCCATGCTCTTCTAACTGCCTGCTTTCCTGCACAGTATCCATTTCAAAGCCTCAGAGGCCCCCTGGTGCCCCACCCCCCCTTCTGCTTCCCCTTATCTTGTAACAGTCCTTGTCCTCTGTGAATGTAAGATAAGCAATCTGGCTGCTTGGAGCTGTCCCCGCCTGTCACGCATGTCTTCCTCTCCCATGGACCCCCCTTCCCTAAAACTGCCTTTCCTGTCTCTAAAATTCCTTTCAATTTGATTATTGGCCAAGCCAGAAGGACTTAGGAGGTGGGAAGAAAATGAAATTTGCAGCCCACAATGCCATGCCCACAGGGCATCACAGCCTCCGCCCTAGTGCCCTGGGTACTTATTTCACTATATATTATTCTCCACATGCTCACCCACAGCCTGTCTGACTTACACCAGTAGAGGCCACTGTGCAAATTAGCTCACACCTGCTCTGCCCCCAGCACAGACCAACTCCTAATGTTCTGTGAGCCGCCGGGGAGACGCGCGAGTCATCACTTATCAGTACTGCGCTCAAGGGCTTCTCAAACCATGGTGGGCTTCTTTCACCCCCTCCCACTGCAGCCAGTGCCAGTGGGTCCCAGGACGTGCTCCCCTTGGAATCACAGGTCACAGTGACTGGCTAACGCACTGGCTGCCCCAGGGAGCCCCGAGCCGGCTACCCCAGAGGTCAGCCCAAAGCCAGTGTGTAATGACTGCTTCCCCGAGATAATTAGCTACTTTCCTCCATTGCAATGCAAGATGCACAGAGCAGAGCATCCTGCCAGGCGGCTCCAGAGCCACATCACTCCCGAAGGCAGGAGGGCGCTCCGGGCTGTTGGCTGGTTGGGTATGATGTGGTTGTTTCTCTGAAAATCAAGAAGGCTGCCCTCCCTTCTCACCCTGGGAGAGTTCCTCTTGGCTTGGGGGCAGGGGAGGGCACGAGGCCTTGGAGGGCCTGGGGAAGGGGTGCAGCCTCCCCAGAAGCTGGACGCTGAATCAGCGTCGCCCAGGCCAGGGTCCTGGACTTCCATATAGGACAGCAGTTGACTACTGCCTCTGCACACGCCCGACAAACAGCTCATTATTCCAGCAGATGTTTCTGTTTGCTTCAAATTGCTATGCCAGAGGGACTCTGGCTTTCTCATTTACAAAATGAAGACTGCACTGGAGTCTGCGCAAGATGTTAGCCCCCAGATGCCCAGGCCTTGAGGGAGAGGCTGATGGTACAGGGGGCGAGAAGAAGGAACCGGTCATTCTCCAGTCGCTGAGCACTTCCCTAAGGGACCTCCCTCCTTCATCCTGGTCTCTGGAAGATTCAGACTCCAGGGCAGCTTCCAGCTGGGAGACTGGCCACTGAAATCTACAGCTGCAGCCCAGCCCAGGGTCCAAGCCCGGAGGCTCAGGCGGATTTCACCCTGGTGTTGCCATACTTATTCTGTTCACTCCACAACACTGAGTATATTTCCCCTCTGATTATATAAATAATTCATGTTCATTATTTAAAAGTTGGAACAACGTAAAAATAAATGAAGAAAGTAATCCCTATCACCCTAATCCAGTGGTCGGCAAACTGCGTCTCGCGAGCCACATGAGGCTCTTTGGTCCCTTGAGTGTGGCTCTTCCACAAAATACCACGGCCTGGGCTAGTCTATTTTGAAGAAGTGGCTTTAGAAGAAGTTTAAGTTTAAAAAATTTGGCTCTCAAAAGAAATTTCAATCATTGTACTGTTGATATTTGGCTCTGTTGACTAATGAGTTTGTCGACCACTGCCCTAATCTAAACCCTGTCAGACTTCTGACGACTGTATTTTTTCATGCAGATCTTTAAACATGCAACACACATGCATTTCTATCCACTTCTTTCCATAATTTTTATTGAGGGGTGGATTGGCTGGTGCATTCATTTAGGAAACCTGCCAAGTCCATTAACAACAGAGAAGAGTCTTAAACAATGATTGCACTATTTTTGTGTGGCTACACCACCCATTAGCAGACTCTGCCCTGGAGATGGGCATCCACTTTGTTTTTGGCCCTTTTTTGCTTTCGTTTTTTTATGCCAGGCAACAGTACCGCAATGTGGTTCTGTATTTATATCCTTATGGGCTGTTCATTCCTTAAGCTCGCAGGGAATACAGCCCTGTGCACTGAGCAGAGAGGCACTGACTCTCCCTGAGCTTACTTCCTGACGGACAGGCACCTGGGTGAGGAGGCTGTTTTGGGTCCCACTGCCCTCTTGTTCCATGGAAGAGCTTACTTCCTGACGGACAGGCACCTGGGTGAGGAGGCTGTTTTGGGTCCCACTGCCCTCTTGTTCCATGGAAGAGCTTACTTCCTGATGGACAGGCACAGGGGTGAGGAGGCTGTTTTCGGTCCCACTGTCTTTTGTTCTGTGGAAGAGCTGGTTCCTGGCAGGAAGATGCCCAGGCGGGCCTCTCTCCTCAGAGGGGTGCAGAGGTGCAGGGCTACAGGCGGCATCTCTTCCACTTTTGCTTCCCTCCTGTCAACCCTGCCTGCAGCTGCTCAAGGGCGCACAGGGAGAGCAGATGTGCTGAGAACGTACTGAGAACTGGTGGCAGTGGCCTCCCAGGCCCTCCTGGAGGCCCCACCCTTACATACCCCCACCAGCAGTCCTCTCCCTTCCACCTCCACATCCACGCAGAGCTTCCAGCCTGCAGCAGCCAGCCTTCCCTGGGAAACATTGTGGCTGGGAGGAAGCAGTGACCTCATTTGCATACATTTGCATATGCAGCAGATGGAGGGGGTGGTGATTCTGTGGCTTGTCTCAGGTGGCTGAGCTGAGACCAGAGTGGATTCCAGGAAGCAGACTTTGGTTAGAAAAGGCACATCTTGTCTCCATCCTTAGAAAGAATTCCAGGGGAGGTTCTGATTCCCAGTTACAGCAGGAGGGCTACGTTCTGTGGATTAGGTGGGAGGTAACTTTCAACAGACAGAACAGGCCTCGGATACCTGCAGAATAGAGTCCTAGCTAGGGCCTCCACATCAGAAGTCAGCAAGGTAGGAACTAGATTTTGCGTTTGGATCTGAGTAGAATCTAGACAGCCTGGTGGTCAGGAGGCTAGGCTCTGAGCAGGGGTTCCCAGAAGTTCCAAGGACAAATTGTGTTCAAGCAAATCAAGACATTCCCACCTCCCTTACCTCCGACTCAACTCTCGCCTCTGCATGCCGGCAGCAGGTCCGTCCCCTGCGTTCAGCCACTGGGGTTCCCAGAGCCAGGCTTTCAGGGTCAGGGAAGGGCAGCCCAGGCCTGACCAGCACGTCCATTCACACAGAGGCAATGAACAACTGCAAGTTTGGGCAGGAAATGCTGAAAATGACAAAGTTTTGGCAGGAACGTCGTTTTCCACTTTAAGATGCCTAAAAGGCATTTTACCACTAAACTCCCATGCAGCTTTCCCAGATGATATATCACTCCATTTACTGCTGTAATCTGGGTAACAAAATGAATACTCCATCATTGTACTATGAATAGTAAATTAACCCAGATAAAAGTGTTCTACATCCAATCAAAGCCATTAAGTACCCAGGAGACTAAGATTGGTGAGGACGCTCTGGAGGCAATTATAACTAATGAATACATTAACTCCAGGAGGGCGGAAGCTCTCAGAGGCCTTCTGGTCTCTCCAAATAAAATGGGGTAGGTGGGAAGAAAGCTGACATAATGTTGTAAAAAGGACAGATTTATTGATCAACACGGGGCCATTTAGAAGGGAAATGGGTGCTGGGGAGACGTGGGTGTGTTGGACATCAGCTGGTCATTAAGGAGAAGGAAGGAAACTCTTTCTTAGTCACCTTGCTCTCAGGCTGGGCCAGACCAAAAGAGCGTTGTTTTTCAGTCTTTGTCTGCTTTCCACTCTTTTTAAAGAATTACCATTTATTGTTTTAAATGTAAAATTAATGCATACTAATTGTGGGCAATATAGAAAACACATACCAAAAATGCAAAATAAAAACAAGACCAATCTATAACCCTATCATCCAGAGCAACCATTAGTATTAACATTTTGGAGTAACTAGTTATTTTTTGTATGCATATTATATATTTGGGGCTAGTTGTAGATTATTCTGTTTGTTAAGAATAAAGGCTTTAATATTTTTGGTCAAGTCAATACAAATTATTATATAAAATTCAAGCCATACCTAATATTTCAAAGAAAGATACTAAAAGCCATGACCTGAACCCTCCTCCCAGTAGTTAGCCATCCCCAGTTCCAGAGTCTCTCTCTAGTGTCTGTGCTGATAAGAGAGAAATAGATGGAGAGCTTCTCCGACAAAGGGTGGTCGTGGGCATGCTGCTTCAGTGCATGAAGTGTCCTGGCCTTTAGTTTAAAGCAGGGGTCCTCAAACTTTTTAAACAGGGGGCCAGTTCACTGTCCCTCAGACCATTGGAGGGCCGGACTATAGTTTAAAAAAAAAACTATGAACAAATTCCTATGCGCACTGCGGGCCCGGGACGAGTCGGCTGCTAAGCAGGACAGGCAGCAGCACCCGGCGGGCCGGATAAATGTCCTCGGCGGGCCGCATGTGGCCCGCGGGCCGTAGTTTGAGGACCCCTGGTTTAATGCATGAGCACAAACGAGCCGGAGGGACTGCTGGGAGTGGTCTCCAGAGCCAGCTGCTGCCAAGAGACCTGACCCTCTTGCTTTCTCCTCTCTGCCTCCGGCAGCTTGTCTCAGCTGTGGGTTTCAAGACAACACTGGGGTCCTCGCAAGGCTCTCAGAAGCCCCCCTCACATCCAGCGGATCCCTTAGCCTGCAGGCTCAGACCCAGCCACCATGAGGGTCCTCCACCATCAGGCCAAGTCACTCAAGGGACAGCCCCACACCTGCAGATGAAGGGAGCGAGGAACACACACAAAACGAGACTCCTGAGATCTAAGCAGTAATGCCAATGAACTGAGTGGGTCACGTATATTAAAAACAAACTTAAGCGTGAACACATCATTCAAAGGGAACACTGAAACTCCCAGGTTGTTCTTGCCACATGGGGGTTTGGGTCCAGTGTGGACACATGGACACACTTTTAAAAGAGGGGCCAAAGACCTACATTTCTCAGTGACAGCTCCTTGTTTACATATGTGGACAGTACATTAAAAAATTAAACCCATTACGTAATGCACACCAAGCAGATTCCCGCCACTGCTCTAGCCACAACTTAGGACATGAGGCCACCAGTTCAAGGGGAGCATCAAATGGGCAATGGGGAGCTTTCAGTGAGTGCACATCCCATGCCATATTGGACATGTTAACCAAGAGCCGTTTATTGGGATCTGAGATCAGGTTTAGCTGGGGTCTTGCATTTCCCTGGCACCCCTCACTGATGGGCCCTCTGACCTGCACCTCCTGCTCTCCGGAAACGTGGAATTTCTGTCTTCCTGGTTCTGTCCAGGTTTCAAAGTATTTGGCGGCTAAGTGTCACGCCTGTTTCGGTCCATCTCCTTTCTCATCCACAGCAGAGCTGTTGTGTCCTTGCTCTTGTTTCTCATTTTCTATTTGCTTGCAGAAGGCTTTCAGGAAGTAGTTGGGTTAGGACCCATTTTCTGACATCCTTGGGGGGCAGACTCTACAGTCCACTCTATCGTTTAACATTGTGTCCTCTGCATTTCCCCACCACTCAATATTTTTCAATACGTTTTCCTTGGCTGCCTGCAGGCCCCCCTATGAATTTTCCAAATCTTAGGTGAAGTTCAATGATATTTAATGCTCAGAAATCCTGTGTACAAATGTTTGAGCTTGAAACAGAATTTACCTGGAGAAATGATACATCCCCCTGTTTTCAGCACCGAGGCCAGGAGGAAAGGGGAGGGCGGTCAGCAGAAGCTCACCTTTGCTCCCAGGATTGTCTGCATCTGGCGGCCGGTCCATGCTCTGGTCCTCATCCTCCCCCGTTTCCACAGGCTCCATCCTCTTTACCTTAAACATGTCGGGGAAAGGTTGCTTTTCCCCCAGAGCCACCTGGGAATCTCTCAGCATTAACGGTTCTCAGGGGCTTGTGACGAGCGAGGTAATTACTCACTCTCTCTCGTGGCAAGCTCCACCAGCCAGGTTCAGTGTGATTAGGAAAAGTGTTTCTTCCAGCTATTACTTTTTCCTGGTGGGGATTGTTCTCATGTAATTAAGCCACACCGAGAAGAAACAACTTGATACATTGACTTTTTGGGGTTTGACAATATGATTAAAAGTACTAGGCCTTTCTTCACAATTTGCTGCAAAGTGTGTCAACATTGCGTTTGACAACCAACCATTGGAGTCTAAAGTCATGTAGAGAGATGATGGCGAATCCACAGCCAGGACGAGGGCATGCAGTATCTTGTCTGCACAGTCCATGTGGGCGTAGGACCAATTGGGACCTGCTTCCTAGGTTCCGCTCGGTGTCTGGGGCATCCAGACAAAAGACAGTACTTTCTCAAGCGTCTCCTGGAGAGAATTCCACACGAAAGAGAAAAGAGAAACGTGCCCAGCATCCCTTAGCCCACAGTGCGGGCCGGCTGCCAACAGGGCTGGGATGGAGTCTCTTCCTGGGCAGGGGACAGCTTGATTTTCAGATTCCATTGAGTCAGCACAGCCTCTGCCTGGAGTTTGACTTGTAAACAAATGCAAATTTGGGATGGAATCAACACAGAGGAGGTGGTGGGACACTAGGTTATCAATTTCAGTCACATTCAGAACCAGTAGCTGGCTGTTTGTTTTGGTGGTGTTTTTTACCGCCATTGTGTTTCCTATTACTTTCGCCAACCTCTGTTTCCACCCCCTGCCAATGGGCTGCCTCTGTGTTTGGGTAATTGCAGGACTCACTGTGGGAAAGTGGAAGATTGCTCTGCCTCCCTCAGACCCCTTTCCCACGAGGTTTGAGATTGCTTTTCCCGTTCTCACGCCTTTCCTCCTTTGTTGAGTCACAGGATGCCATATTTTCAATGACAGCAGACACCAGGACACAAAATTAAAATAGAGACACACAACTCCCCCTTTGCTATGGTTTCCCTTCTGTAGTTTCAGTTACCCATGATCAACCGTGGTCCAAAAACATTAAATGGAAAATTCCAGAAAAAGCAATTCATAAGTTTCAAGCTGCACACTATTCTGGGTGGTGTGATGAAATCTCTTGCCATTCCATTCCGTCCCACCAGGACGCGAATTGTCCTTTTGTCCAGCGTCCCCACACTGGACACAAGTCCCACCCCCAGTCACTCAGCAGCCATCTTGACTGTCGGTAGACTGTCCAGGTGCCACGGGGTTTGTGTTCACATCACCCTGATGTCACTTCTGATTAGCCCCCAAATGCAAGAGTTTTTTAAACTTTATCACAGCGAGCATGGGTGGGAAAACAGGGTGACTGCGTTCAGCGCTCTCCACAGTTTCAGGGTCTTGGAATGCATCGTCTGCTGACGACTGTAGTTTTTTTAAAACTGTGAGGAAGATACTTATTTTCTATGAGTTAATATGTATATCTTCTTCCATGACCAGAGAACCCACTTTTATTTTATTTATTCATTTTTTAAAATATATTTTATTGATTTTTTTTTTTTTTTTACAGAGAGGAGGGAGAGGGAGAGTTAGAAACATCGATGAGAGAGAAACATTGATCAGCTGCCTCCTGCACAACTCCTACTGGGGATGTGCCTGCAACCAAGGTACATGCTCTTGACCAGGATTGAACTTGGGACCGTTCAGTCCACAGGCCGATGCTCTATCCACCAAGCCAAACCGCCTAGGGCAGAACCCACTTTTAGTCTCACAACCTTTTCTCTCATTAGCACGAGTACCTCCTGCCCTCTGCTTCCTGGCCCTTTGTGTCTGAATTCCCACGGGTGCACCTGTTCAGCATCTCCGGGTGAGTTAGCTGCCCGGCGAGGAAACCTTCCAATTAGAATGCGAATGTGCAGTGGCCAGCTTTGAGGAGACGTTCACATCTTTACTAAGTTAAAAGCAGGGAAAGAGTCGTGTGTCCCTGCGTGGCACTGTGGCACTGTGGAGTGCTCTGTCGGCTGCTGCCTGCCACGTCACCATCG
The DNA here is from genome assembly GCF_963455305.1 of Plecotus auritus. Classification (NCBI taxonomy): domain Eukaryota; kingdom Metazoa; phylum Chordata; class Mammalia; order Chiroptera; family Vespertilionidae; genus Plecotus; species Plecotus auritus. The sequence continues at coordinate 96,402,995 of NC_137782.1, forward strand.
AGTGCTTTGCCATTTGTGCTGACATCTCCCAAATTGTTCTCTAGTGAGTCTGACATTGACCCCCATCCTCTCTGAGAAACAGGCCGGGCCCCTCGAAGCATCCCGTGGGAAGGCAGGCATTGATCCTGCTGCCTGCTGAGCCTCGGTTTCCATGATGGGCCTGCTCCCGGGACACGGCTTCACCAGGCTCCACCGAAGTTCACACCCCAAACAGCAGAGAGCACGTTCTCCGGGCTGGGCGGTGTCACTGAGCAGAGGCCCTGCCTAGCACTTCTCTTCCTCACTCCATTCTTGATGTAGCGCCACATTCCGCCTGGAGCCTGAAGTCACAGAACACGGGAGTCAGGAGGAAGGAGTGTGCCCAGGATACGGGCCCTGCTGCACGTGTGCGCCTCCTAGCACCTGTTTGACGAATGGAATGGCTTACGTCGAGTGTGGGCCAGGAAGTTACGGGGGTTTTGTTCCTCTCTGTGCTCCCAGGGCAGCCGACTGGTAAACCCCTGCTGCTGCCAGGGCTGGGGAAGTGAGAGCACAGTAGGCCATCAGTAACTACCCACCCGCCGGTGACAGGGAGAGATACGGCATTTTCAAACGTGGCTAGTGAAATCTGGGAGCCTAAAATGTGTCTATAGGTTGAGTTGTCATTTTGCAAAGGGAGCGGAAAGGAACGCTGTGAGCACAGAGCCCGGGCGATGGATTCGGCGGTAATGATCATAGGCGCAGCATTTCCGCGGGCTCCTTGTGCCTCATGCACTGTGATCACATTGAGTGTTCTCTCTCCAGCCTCATTCACCGTCCACCTAACGGGTTTCCTGAGCACCTACTGGGCGCCACTACTTATGAGCGGAGCAGTGATGGAGTAAGAGTGGCCGTGGCCACGTGGAGCAAACTAGGGCCCACAGGCCAAACAGACTCCCTGGAGTGTCTCTAGGACCTACAAGCTAATAGGGTTTGTACATCTTTAATGGTTGAAAAAAATCGAAGGAAGACTCGTACTTGGTGATTTGTAAGAACGATAGGAGATTGGAATTGCAGTACCGTCAATAAAGGTTCTAGGGGTGGTTCTCAACCTTTCTAATGCCACGACCCTTTAATACAGTTCCTCATGGTGTGCTGACCCCCAACCATAACATTATTTTCGTTGCTACTTCATAACTGTAATTTTGCTACTGTTATGAATCGTAATGTAAATATCTGTGTTTTCCGATGGTCTTAGGCAACCCTGCTAGCGGTTCTCAACCTGCGGGTCGCGACCCACAGGTTGAGAACCGCTGCTATAGAGCCTAAGACCATTGGAAAACAGATATTTACATTACGATTCATAACAGTAGCAAAATTACAGTTATGAAGTAGCAATGAAAATAATGTTATGGTTGGGGGTCAGCACACCATGAGGAACTGTATTAAAGGGTCGCGGCATTAGAAAGGTTGAGAACCACTGTTCTAGGGGAAGGCAGCCAGCCGTGCCTCCGCGCACTGCCTGGGCTGCTTCCTGCAGGGCTGAACAGCTAGACAGAGACCTCACCTCCCAGAGCCCACGCTTCTTACTATCTTGCCTTTTACAGAAACATTTTGCCAACGCCAGGTTTAGTGGGTGAACAAAACAAGGCCAGGTAACTTTCTTTAGATGGTGCCTGACTTCAAACCCATTCTCCTTAGAACACAGTGTGACATGGTCCATCTCTCACCTGCAGAGACCCTGGTGGCTTTTACCAGACAAGGCCACACAGCAAATTGTATCGGTTCTTGGGAGCTGGCCACTGTGCAGGGGGAACCCCTTTCCATCCTGTGGCCCTTTGATGTGGAAACTATGGAAATTCTGTTCAAATTCCCACTGGGCGGTGGCATAGGATGGACAGTGATGTGATGTGTGTGTGTGGGGGGGTCGGGGGGGTGTGGGTCGGGGAGTGGAGACCGCAGGCCCTGGTCAGTGCTGCTTCACAAGCATAGCAAGGAGACCGGGACAATTGAATGGGTGACACAGACGAAAGCCCTTCAGCTGTTTCCCTTCTAGACAGGGACTCATCTAATATGAAAGATCACCATGACGACACAGTTATCACATTCATTTCCTACCTGTTCCTTAACAACTGTGAGGCAGTTTCCAACCAAAAGAGATGTGTGTTCTCAATTGGTAAAGATAGAATTATTTAAACCCACAAATCCCAGCTTTCCAACCAGGTAGTTTGTTTTGAGTCACAGGAGCAGCTCCTGCTGATGCTTTGGCCGGATTGAAGCCAACTTGCTGTAATTCACAAGATAAAGGTTCTTAGCTGACGTTCTGTTTTGAAAACTGAAATGCTACCCTGGGGTGGAGTTGCATTCACAGTCTTTCTGCCCAGAATCCTCACTGAGTTTGAGTGGACTGACACCATGGGTGGCTGCAACACGGACTTTAGGTCTTCCGTGGGGAATGTGACCTGCATCCCCTGATAAGACTGTGCTGGAAATGTGGAAAATGTCTTTTTTTACTCCTCGTCACCATTACAAATGCCCCTTAATTAGCCTCAGATTAACCTGCGTCTTGCTAACACCTTACAGCATCCCGTTTGTGTCTTCCGGTTGTTCCCTGTTTATCAGATTTACTGAAGGATGACACGGAGACTGGGTCTTTTTTTCTTCAGGGGCCGATCTCTCCTGTGTATCTTGGTATTTGTCGCCGCCCCTGTCGGTGGAGTTGTGGGCTTAGGTCGTAATGCCTGGGAGGGCTGAGTCCTCATAGTCAGAGCCCAGGAATGCGGAACCTATTGATTTTGTTCATTTCCTTTGGGACCTGCGTGGGCAGGCACTCTTGTTGACGTCACACCGTAATTGTTACAGTGTGCCCTGGAGTCAGAAGGCCTGAGTTAAAGTCCATCAGGACCTGGAGGAGGCACTGAATCACTTTTGAGCCTCAGCTGCCTCATCAGTTAACCAAAATGATCAGAGCTGAAAATGCATAATGAGCATAGAGTCATGGGACCTTGCCAAAGGAAGCCTTTGGTCAAGGATGTTGAGGTCCTCAGAAGTATTTTCAAATGAAGGGAAGGTGGCAACCCAATCCTGATATTCCAGATTTGATCAGGTTTCACCCTTGGACCTCGGTCTGGGCTGTTCTTTATTCTTCAGTGATTCTTCTCTGGTCTATGCCTGAGAATTGCCTCTGCTCTCAACCTGGGGGACACAGGCTCTGATGCAACTTCCCAGGGAGACTTTCCCCTTTCATCCAGGCAGAGACTGGCATTGGCAGGCACCTCCTCAGTGCCTTGCTACTGATGGGAATCCCATTCCCTGTTGAATTGTCCCGCCTTCATAGGAAATCTGTCTTTTTTCTCCAGTAGCTTTTTGCATAAATAGGCATAGCCTTCTTTTTCAAAATGTATCCTGTTTGGTACTTATTTTTACTTTCATCCATAGTAGAAAATAATATATTGCTTTTACAGTGTTGCTTGCCATCCTTTGTCTCCCTTCTCCCTTTGGGGTTCCTATTACATGTATGTTGGGCCAATTTGTTCTATTTTCCATGTGGCTGAATCTTAACCTATTTTCTCTCTTCCGTTCTCTCTGTGCTGCTTTCTGGGTAATTACTGTATATCAACCACCAGTCTATTGATTCTTTCAGCTATTTGTCTCTCAGCTATTGACCTGCCCTTTCACACATTCATTGATGGAGTTCTCAGGCTCTGTGTGGCTCTCTCCAAGGCTGCCCACTGGAATTTCTCCAGATTCTAGTCTGTTCAAATGGTTTTGCTTCTTTCTTTTGTGTTCAGGTCACTTTCAACATACTCCATTTACAATAAAAGTTTTCCATTCCTCACAGTGCTTGTGGTTCTAATCTTACCATTTGTCCCATCTGCAAATGCTCACTTAAGGTGTTTCCCAACTTCAGTTGTGAATCCCTGTGTAGAGGGGTGTTGCTGTGGGAACCTTATACACTTTGATAGTGTGTCCGTTCCTGCCAGATGTCCTAGGACTTTGCGAGCTTTAGACCAATTCTTAAGTTAAATCCTTGGCTTGGCGGTTTGGAGGTCAAGTGAGGGTTGAATTTTGAACTCCAATGTGAGACTCAGGCACTGGTGATCAGTTCTAGGTGAGACCTGTTATTTTTCTTTCCAAAGTGAGAGGCAGACAGGCTGCTGTGGTGTTGCGGGCGGACAATGCTTTTCTAAGTCACCCTTCCACAAAGGGTGTGGCATGTGGGGTCCTAGTGTGGTGAGGGTGTCTATCCCACTGGCTTTCTTTGTCAGGCTGGGGCATCAGTGTCTAAGTCAGAGTTCTCAAAGGGGCTCCCTGGACTGGTATGGTCAGCATCTCCTGCCTTTAATAGACGGCTGGATCAGAAACCTGGGCGGTTGCCTGGGGTCCAGCTGAGTGCATTTTCTGAAGTCCTCCAGGCCATGCTGCACCCTGGAGAGCCTGGGTAACCCCTCCCCTTGGGCACACACCTGCCCAACCCAGGGTAGTATGATGGCTCACCTGGTCACCCCCTTGGTTTTAAGGTTTTCCTTCTTTCTTGCACGTACACATTCTACCTCCCCGAGTCTCACTCCCTGCCTCAGGAAGCCCTTCTCCCTCTGTGAAGTGTGATTGTCATTGGCCTTCTTCGTAGCCTGGGGGTCAACAGTCTCTGAAGCCTGCCAGCCTGGTTTCACTTTTTAGCTTCACCTCTTACTTAGACATGTGGCCTTGGCCTCTCCATCTCCACATCCTCACCACACTGTGGGAATCACAATGGCAGCACCACCTCATGGTGGTGTGGCCTCAAGATGAAACGGTGCTCCCGTAAAGCTCGTGGCACAGGGCATGGCACCTGACACTCAGAAAGCCCAGCAGATGTTTTTATTTCCTGTGTCTTTCTTTTCTCCCAATTTTGTCAATTTTGTGTCTCCAAAGCACCATTGTATTGCCTGGCATGAAAGAGTGTGTGTGGAGTGAGTGAATGAGTGAATGAATGAATGTCATGCCAGATAGTGACAGTGATAGGGTCATCCCTGACATAATCCCCCTCAGGCCCTTAGCACCAACACCATGTTTAAATGCTGTTGCATGATTGTCACAGCAGCCATTCCACTAAACCAAAAACCAGGGAGGTGAATCATGAGCAGGTTCCTTTGTCAAAAACAGCTGACATTCCACAAAAGAAGAGTCCCTGTGACCTCCACAGGCTGACCTGGTCCCCCGACGTCCCACCTGGCTCCCACAGACTCGCATTCTGCACACCTTTCCTGAGCCCACACTACCTCCCACATCGCACGCCTGCGCTCTCCACCTCTGCAGCCTGCCCAACACCCATCTCAGAGCACAGCTGCTCCCGCATGGTACCCACCTCATCCCACGGTGGAAACAGGAAGCAGCATTTCCACTTCTGACTGTGGGCCCCTTTCCTCTGATTCCTGGAGCTGGCCTTCCCCCACAGATTCCTTCAAACCCCGCAGGAAGGCCCAGCTCATGTTCTGCGTGGTTTATCCCGCCTCCCTGAAAGCCCAGTGTCATTGTGTGAAAAGTGATGGAAAGCATTATCAGCCACTTCCAGGGGTGGGCGAAAGCAGGCTTACAGATGTGGGTACGCGATATATAGAGCGTATTCTTGTATTATTTATTAATTGTTGTATTATTTATTTGTGTTGCAACTGTAAGCCTACTTTTGCTCACCCCTGGATGTATTGTATTCACTTCAAGTTTTCGAACTAATTACTACACTGCCTTAAGGCAAAACTGCTCCATGCCCCCTCAGAAGCATGTGATCACTCACAGGCCCACACTCTCACAGGCACACACTCTCACAAGCGCACACTCTCACAGGTACACAATCTCACAGGCACACACTCTCACAGGCATACACAATCTCACAGTTGCACGCTCTCACCAGCACGCACTCTCACAGGCACACACTCTCACAGGCATGCACTCTCACAGTCATACACATTCTCACAGGCATACACTCTCACAGGTGCATACTCTCACAGGTGCACCCTCTCACAGGCCCACACTCTCACAGGCCCACACTCTCACAGGCGCACACTCTCATGGGCCCTCACTCTCAAAGGCACACACTCTCACAGGCACACACTCTCAAAGGCACACACTCTCACAGGCATACACTCTCACAGGCATACATGCTCACAGGCATACGATCTCACATGTGCACACTCTCACATGTGCATACTCTCACAGGTGCACACTCTCACAGATGCACACTCTCACAGATGCACACTCTCACAGGCCCACACTCTCACAGGCACACACTCTCACAGGTGCACACTCTCACTGGCCCACACGTTCACAGTCATACACATTCTCACAGGCATACACATTCTCACAGGCATACACTCTCACAGGTGCATCTCTCACAGGGGCACACTCTCACAGGTGCACCTCTCACAGGGGCACACTCTCACAGGTGCACCTCTCACAGGGGCACACTCTCACAGGCACACACTCTCACAGATGCACACTATCACAGGTGCACACTCTCACAGGTGCACCCTCTCACAGGCACACACTCTCACAGGCTCATACTCTCACAGGCATGCACACTCTCACAGGCAAACACTCTCACAGGTGCACACAATCTGACAGGCAGGCATACACTATCTCAGACGTGCTTGCTCTCACAGGTGCGTGCTCTCACAGGTATACACACTGTCACAGGTGCATGAGCACCAACATGCACATATGTGCACACACCCCTTCCCTATGAATGCAACCCGGGGAGCAGGACAGAATTGATCCCTCCTGTGCTTTAAAGCCCTGCCTAGACAGCTCATCAGTCAGTGACTGTTACTTCTGAGCTCCATCACTGCCCCTCTCCTGCATGTGGTCATGTGCCCTGCTCCCTGGGGTCTCCCTACCTGTGTAGCTGCTGAGAGGAAATAGCACATCACTGTATTAACTGCCACAGAATCATTTACAACATGAGAAGTGGCATGAATTCATCAGTGCCAAAGACAACACATAATCCTATATGATAAAAGCCTAATATGCTAAGTGTCCGGTCATCCGGTCAGCTGTTCAACCAATCAAAGCGTAATATGCTAATGATATGCTAAGGCAACTCCACCCCTCTCTATGACATGCACTGACCACCAGGGGGCAGACACGCCAACCAGTAGGTTATCTTGCTGCTGGGGTCTGGCCTATCGGAACTGAACGAGAGACAGGCTGGACGTGCCCTGGAGCCTTCCCGCACTCCCTCCCTGGCTGGCCAATCTCCCGCGTCCCTCCCTGCCCCCGATCATGCACTGTGGGGTCCCTCAACCTGGCCTGCGCCCTCTGGCAATCTGGGCTGAGGAACCCTCCTTCCTGCCCCTCCTCCCCCCGTGCACAAATTTTGTGCACTGGGCCTCTAGTATAACCATAAATTACTCATAGTACCTTATGTTCCTGTTGTGCTTTCTTTGCACTAGGTTTTTTGTGTGTGTATTTGTGTGTGTTCACGTGCACGTGTGTGTGTGTGTGTGTGTGTGTGTGTGTGTGTTGGGGAGTGGGGCTGGAAAACCATGTATGACCATGGTTTTTTAAAAAAGCCAAAGAGAGCAAAAGGTCTAAAGTGATTCATGTGTTGGTCCAGACCAGAACACCTCGGCTCGACCAAAACGACCCTTGGGAGCAGCATGGTGTGTTTCCTCAGGCAGGTGGAGGGCTCTCTCTTGTGTTCAGCTACCATGGGGGAGGGACACACTGCACGCTGTTCTGCAAAGTGCTCTTTGCAGGGGATCCGCACTGGGAGGTGTGTATGCTGGCCTACATCCAGCCACTTTGCTTTCACAGCTTTATCACATTGTATAGATGCCACTTCACTTATTTAAACAGCCGCGTGAAGTTTTTTGCAATGTTGGCGACAGTAAACAATGCTGTAAAATACACCCAAACAACAGCTTCCATGAGTGTCTTCATTTCATGTAAGTGTGTATCTACGGGTAAAGTCTGAGAGGGGATGCTGGGCGTCGGGATATGTGTGTTTTTAAAGTAAGGTCCGTATTGAAATGTAACAACCGAACAGAAAATGTGTGAGTCAGAGTGTGCAGATGGCTGCGTTTCACAGAGAGCACCGCATGTGGCTGCACCCAGGTGGAGAGGAGCCCCCGGCTGCACAGACCTAATTCCGGGCCCACGGGCCCCACCGTCCACCTCTGCCACCACCACTGGTGTTCCTTGTTTGAGAAATTTGTGCAGTGGCAGCACAAAGTAGGTCTCTTCTGTGTGGTAGGTTTGTGACATGTGACCATATGTGCACGATACATTACACATTCTCATTGCTGCTTAACACTCGAACCTGCGATTTTCAACCATTTTCATCTTATGGTACATATAGACTAATTACTAAAATTCTGCAGCTCAACAAAAGATATGGTATTTGTTGCCTACCTGACAAAAGATAGGTATAATTTTATTGAGTTACAAAAGAATAATTGTCAGTACTTAACCTTTTTGCTCCAAGGTGGCCTTTTAAAAAATCAGGTGCGTATACTTGTATATAAGGATTTCTGAAACCAAGAATTAACCAATAAGATTTAGCCTTATTATGCAACATAACCAATAAGATGCAACTCTATTATATGACCTATACACTTATGGTTCAAGACAAGGCATTCACACTGGACGGCCATTGTTGTGTTGGCTGTTGCCATTTTTTAATTTGACAATCTAAGGGAAAAGAAGCCAGTGCCCCTGACTAAATAGTCAGGTATTGCGTGTGTTAAACATGCTTATGATGCACCAGGTGAAAATCGCTGCCCTACACTATAAACAGTTCACAGTTTACATGCACTGTTGACGGGCATTTGGGTTGCTGACATATTTTGTCTGTTGCAAGTACCGCTGCTGGAATCACTCCTGACTTCTGACTTCCTTTTAGTGCATAGAAATGTGTGTTTCTGTTAAGCACACCCCTAAGAGGTGAGCTGTCTGGTCATAGATTATCTGCATGTAGACACTTCCAACGCAATTTTCAAAGTCGTTTGTGACATCTAATCTCCAGCCAGCGACACGTGAGAGTTCACGTCAGCTCCACACCTCCCCGATGTGTGGTATTTTCTGTCCTTTTAATCTTAGTCCTTCTGGTGAAGTATGGAATGACATCCCGTTTGGGATTGAATTTGCATTTCCATATGATTAATGCTGCTGATCACCTGTTCATGAATGTAATGGCCATTGAATTACCTGGTGAAAACAAAACAAAACAAAAAAACACCCTGTTCTAGTCATTTGTTTTCTTTCCTGCTGGACATTGTCTGTTCCTTGCTTTTTGTACGAGCTGTTGGTTGTACCCTGGGTCAAAGGCCTTTGTCGGCTGCATGTGTGGCAAGGGCCTTCGTCCATATTGCGGCCTGTCCACTCCCTTCAGACACTGGTTGTCCGCTGGCGGTAGCCGATCCCTGGCCCTTTCCCATATGGTTAGTGCTTCTTGTGTCCTGCTTTAAACATTTGCCTTCGCCAAAGCAGTGAGATCTCCCATGCTTTCTGCTAAAATGCTTACTGGTGTCTGTGTCTCACATTATACGGCTGTCCACCCGGTTTGGGTTATGCACATGGTGTGCTGGATTCAAGATCTGTTGTTTCTCCCGTGTGGCTGCTTGAACGACCATGTGCCCTTAGGTGACAAGACCACGCTCTTTCCTCTGCAGGGCTGTCACCTCTGCTGTGACTCCAGTGATTTGGTCCAGGCGGGGCAGCTTCGCCGCAGGGTCTAGGCGGTCCCCTGGGCTCCAGTGCGCCCTGCCCCCACCGGGGACCCATGACAGCCTGGGCGTTTACCAGACCTCACCCTCCTGGCAGGTTCTACACTCACGTCATTTTTCTCTTTTTATCCCTGAGGTGGCTGGAAACCCTGCCCTACCCTGTCTGCTCTCCTGGCTTTTACAGAGAACTGGGCTCACCTCTCAATCTTCCACTTTCCCAAAGGATCTTGTCCCCTCATCTCCCGGCAGCCCACTTTTCCATCACGTCTCCTCAGTGAGATGGCAGGAAGGTGTGCTGGTGTCTTTCTAGAGGCCCCGCCCCCACTCCCATCCACACACCAGGCAACTGGATGTGCGGACAAAGCTCCCAGATGAGTGGGCTCACTCAACGGGACCCCAGGCCCTGGTGCCACTGGCACCGTGGCAGCTCTGGACACTTTCAACCAGATGCTTCTCTGCGTTTCTCTCTCTTGCTCTCAGTGGATTGTGTCTGCTGTGAACTACTGCACTGTAGCCCAGGTCTGCCTAGTATCAGCTTCAGTACATCTAGCAATATTGCTGCATGTCTTTCAAACAGGCTGCCCAATTTATACAGTGCATGCACCTTTGCTAAAACTGCTAAGAAGCTGATGTTTAAGTGGGAATGCAGGTTGACCCCATGGTGGGGCGATTGGTACATTACAGCTATGCCTTCTGGGTCTGTTTATAGCAGTTAACCTGCCCCATTCTCAGGAAGTACACTTGCAGCCACATCAAAGGAGCACAAGTATGCCTTTGATGCTTAATGGAAGCTGGCAGCACCGTGACAGGCGACCAAACAATCTCTGTGATTTGAAATATGCTGCAAAGTATGTGAACAGCAACCTTCCGGCGGCCTTTGAAGCAGGATGCCTGGCCTTCGCCAGGAGCTGAGAGCTAAGGCATAGGCACCGGGCAGCTCCGCACGGCCTGGCCCTGGAGAAAGCAGGTTCAGGCCAGGCAGGGAAGCGGTATTCCACTCTGTGTGTGTGTGTGAGTGTGCATGTGTGAGTGTGTTGCATACGTGTACATGTGTGTAAGTGTACATGTATATAAGGGTGCATGTGAGTAGGAGTGTATGTGTGAGTGTGTGTGTGTATGTGTGTGTGTGCGCTGCGATGGGAAGGATTTAACCCACTGGTACTACAAGCATCTGTGAATGCAGAAATGAGCAGACTGTCAGTAGGGCTGAGCAAGTGGGTGAGAACTGGTGTTAGAAGTGGGCCCTTAATGGGTTCCTGGCACCCACCCCACCCTCCACATGGCTGTAGGGGTGTGTCCCGTCAGTCCTGCTAGCTCCTGCTGCGAAGCAGGGCAGACTCCTTCCTTCTGCTTTGGCTCCCAGCACACAGGTCACAAGGAGGTGAGCAGGACCAGAAAGGAGCCTCAGAGTCGGAGAAGGACAGACTGTGGTGAAGCCAAAACCACACACTCTCCATGGCAACGCGTTTCCTCCCATCACGGTCCTTGCTCCATCCTTTCTGAAGGACGTTCTCTCCTGGCATCCGTTTTCACTGCATTACCCGACCTTTGGGAATAGCTTAGGCTTGACACAGAGCAACAGCTAGAAGAAAGTGTTAGAATCCTTACCCGTTCCATGTGGACAGCATTGTACCCTTCCACACGAGAAGCACTCTTAACTGGTCCCACACGGGCAGCATTCTTACCCTTCCCACACGGGCAGCATTCTTACCCTTCCCACACGGGCAGCATTCTTACCCTTCCCACACGGGCAGCATTCTTACCCTTCCCACGCGGGCAGCATTCTTACCCTTCCCACGCGGGCAGCATTCTTACCCTTCCCACGCGGGCAGCATTCTTACCCTTCCCACGCGGGCAGCATTCTTACCCTTCCCACGCGGGCAGCATTCTTACCCTTCCCACACGGGCAGCATTCTTTCCCTTCCCACACGGGCAGCATTCTTACCCTTCCCACACGGGCAGCACTCTTACCCTTCCCACGTGGGCAGCATTCTTACCCTTCCCATGCGGGCAGCATTCTTACCCTTCCCACACGGGCAGCATTCTTAACCTTCCCACACGGGCAGCATTCTTACCCTTCCCACGCGGGCAGCATTCTTACCCTTCCCATGCGGGCAGCATTCTTACCCTTCCCACGCGGGCAGCATTCTTACCCTTCCCACACGGGCAGCATTCTTTCCCTTCCCACACGGGCAGCATTCTTACCCTTCCCACACGGGCAGCATTCTTACCCTTCCCACACGGGCAGCATTCTTACCCTTCCCACACGGGCAGCATTCTTTCCCTTCCCACGCGGGCAGCATTCTTACCCTTCCCACACGGGCAGCATTCTTTCCCTTCCCACACGGGCAGCATTCTTTCCCTTCCCACACGGGCAGCATTCTTTCCCTTCCCACACGGGCAGCATTCTTTCCCTTCCCACACGGGCAGCATTCTTTCCCTTCCCACACGGGCAGCATTCTTTCCCTTCCCACACGGGCAGCATTCTTTCCCTTCCCACGCGGGCAGCATTCTTACCCTTCCCACGCGGGCAGCATTCTTACCCTTCCCACGCGGACAGCATTCTTACCCTTCCCACGCGGGCAGCATTCTTACCCTTCCCACGCGGGCAGCATTCTTACCCTTCCCACGCGGGCAGCATTCTTACCCTTCCCACGCGGGCAGCATTCTTACCCTTCCCACACGGGCAGCATTCTTTCCCTTCCCACACGGGCAGCATTCTTACCCTTCCCACACGGGCAGCATTCTTACCCTTCCCACACGGGCAGCATTCTTACCCTTCCCACATGGGCAGCATTCTTTCCCTTCCCACATGGGCAGCATTCTTACCCTTCCCACGCGGGCAGCATTCTTACCTTCCCACGTGGGCAGCATTCTTACCCTTCCCACGCGGGCAGCATTCTTACCCTTCCCACGCGGGCAGCATTCTTACCCTTCCCACGCGGGCAGCATTCTTACCCTTCCCACGCGGGCAGCATTCTTTCCCTTCCCACGCGGGCAGCATTCTTTCCCTTCCCACACGGGCAGCATTCTTTCCCTTCCCACACGGGCAGCATTCTTACCCTTCCCACACGGGCAGCATTCTTACCCTTCCCACGCGGGCAGCATTCTTACCCTTTCCACGCGGGCAGCATTCTTACCCTTCCCACGCGGGCAGCATTCTTACCCTTCCCACGCGGGCAGCATTCTTACCTGGTCTCACGCGGGCAGCGTTCTTCTAGCTTTTGTTCATAAAAGTCTGTGTTGCCTTCATTTGGGGATGATATTTTTGATGGTATGCATTTCTGGGATGAAAGGGTATCTTCACACTTGAACCGCGACACTCATCTGTCCGCTGGGTTGCATAGTTTCCATCGGGAAGTCTGCTGTCATTCTTACAAGTGTTCTTCTGTTTTTGCATTTTCTTTCTCCTTCCTGTGGCTTCTGTGTCTCAGTGTGATTTCTTCATGTCTCTTCTGCTTGGCGGTTATTACGCTTCAGGAATCTTTGTCTTTACAGTTTTGATCAAATTTGGAAACATTTTGGCTACTGTTTCTTCAACTATGCATGTATTTGTAATACATGTTTATATTATATGAAATATTTATATTACAACTAGAGGCTCAAAATTCATGCAAGAGTAGGCCTTCCTTCCCCAGGCTGCTGGCACTGGCTTCCCTCTGGCACCCGGGACCCAGCTTCCATCACAGCCCCAGCTTTGTTCGGAAGGTCGTCCGGTCTAATTAGCATATTATGCTTTTATTATTATAGATTATTATAGATTATATATACAGGGTGGGGTTAAGTTGGTTTACAGTTGTAAGTATATGAAACAGAGTTTATTTTTGTATTATTATTAATTTTGTATTATTTTCCATATGAACAGCTGTAAAGTTACTTTTGCCCCACCTGTACATATATACTTCTCCATTTCTTCTTTTCTGGACTCTAGTTAGACTCCTGTTAGACTGCTTCCTACTTTCATTGCTCCCCAGTGGTTCATTTCTTGTTTTACCTTTTTGCTCTTTTTAAATGTTTTGTATTTAATTTTGGATGGTATCTGTTGTATGTTGCCATGACAAGTTCACTGATGTTTCTTTTTTTCTGTACTGCCTAATCTGTTGTAATTCCCAATTATTTTGGTTGTTTTAATTTTAAAAGTGAAGTTTTAAAAAGTAATTTTTATTTCTCTTCTCATCATGCTCAAACTTTCTCAGCTGTATTGAATGTGGGAGTTATGTTTACAAACTGCTCTTTAACATCATTATTCACTAATCCCATCATCTCTGTCCTTTGGAAACCTTTTTCTAATTCATTCCTCTTTCTTATGTTTTTCTTTTCTTTTTATTGATGGGCCATACTTTCCTGCTTCTTTACGCCTGATAATCCTTGATTGAATACTAGACTTTGTGAATTTTACTGGTTTTTGGAGGGGGACTACTTTTATATTTCTTTAAATATTACTGGGCTTTGCCCTGGTACACAGTTAAGTTACTGGGAATCAATTTGATCCTTTTGAGGCTTGTGCTGTTGGGGCGAGTCCAGATCAGCCAGAAGTCTAGGGGTAAATTCTGCCATTGCTCAAGCAACATCTTCCAACCACACAGCTAATTCTCATGTTGAGGCGGCCTCTCCTCTCCTTGAGATGGGAACAGAAAGTATGTTGGCACAAATGGGGTCCCACTGGTGGCTTTCGGGGAGTTCTCTTCCTGGCATTGGTGGTTTCCTCACCTGTATGTTCTCCGTGGTAGCCACGTCTTGAGGCGAGCTCTCTGAAAACCCCCGGAGTGTGTGCTCACCCTTCCCACCTCCCGCCATCCCCTCATTTCCCAGAACTCTGCCCCACAGGAATTGTCAGGCATAATGAAGCAGGAAAGTATGCCCTGGGAGAGCATGCAGTGCCCCATGCTCGCCTCAAGTTAGTGAGAGCTCTGGCTCCGCTTGGGTGCCCCCTCCTCTGCTCTGGGCTGGAAAGCCTCCCCAGTGTAAGATGGGACGCCTGCGTTTGCCTTCCTCTCCTAGGAGGCGCCGTCCTGCACATCCTGGCACCCACGTCCCATCAATATTGTCTCCTGTCCCTGCTCTTGTTCTCTGGCTGTGTGGGAAGAGTTCAAGCCAGTTCCTGTTATTCCGTGTGAACATAAGGGGCCATCCTCCTTCCCTTTTTCCTCGTCAACATTCAGAAACATTTTCTTGGACCTCTTTATCCTGTCATCTAATTTTGCAGTGACTTTTCCAAATGCGGTATTGTTTTGGCTTATAGCAAAGGGTGATGATGTTCATTGAGAAAACAATGATTGCAAATTAGTAAATCAAGGTTCTCATTACACCTTTTGGATTCAATAATAATGTTTTCTTTTATTTGCCTCATTTTATTTTACTTGTTTATTTATTGAATTTATAGGGGTGACACCCGTTAATAAAATAATATAGGTTTCAGGTGTACACTTCTATAACAGAGCATCTGTACATTGTATTGAGTTTACCACCCCAAGTCAAGTCTCCTTCCCTCACCATTCATCCCCCTTTTAACTTTTAACTCAAGAAAGATTTCAATGTTTACAAAAATCAGCTGCCTTTCCACGAATATGTTAACTGAGCACAAGTCTTTTCACTTTATATATATATATAAATTTCTAGTTTGCTAGGCAGTATTTACTAAATAATTTATTATCCTGTGTAAAGTAATTGAGTAGATACAAATTAAATTATCCCTAAAACACACAATAACTTATTATAATATTAAAATAAAATTGCCTAACGAAAGGGTGCTTTACAATTTAAATAAAAAGGAACAATATTTTTTAAAGTTTTCTATTTTCTGAGACTCTAAAATACAAACACAATTATTTATATGGATTATACAATTTTTTTTTCTGGGACTAGAATTATGGACACAGCTGAGACTGTGCTTGGTAAAATTTTACAATTGACTACACCTTTCCTGACTCATCTACCCTACTATGTCTGTCTTCCAATTCCTAACATCTTTTCTCACAAATTACCTAGTCATTTACTAAAAAGATAAATAGACCAATAGTGTGAACACCTTATTATGCATTTTCATTAGTCACAGCATAATATTTAAAAGGCTAATGCAATAGCGAATAAGTAAACTGCGATTTTGATGGTTAAACTAAGAGAACATGATACTCTTTAACTTTTGCATTTATTTCAGTTATCCAGAAAGAAGCCACAGTGCGGGGAAGTCTTTTTAATTTGGAAATAACTCTCGGGGCAAAAGCAATTCCCTAGAAGAGTGAGGAAACTTTTCTCCGGATCTGCTCCTGCACACTGTGGGGGGAAGGAGCTGGTTAGAGCTGCTCCATTTGAAGCAGGCGCCCTACCTGTCACAGGTTAAATGAGCTGGGTCTGTCCTGGCAGCAACTCCTTCATCCCAGTGGCTCCTGGTCTGAAGGGCAGTGCCACTTACAGGTAGCAATTAGCATATTTTCCCAAAAACGTGTGCTTCCACTCCTCGGAGAATTTACCTTAAAAGCCCAAGTTTGCATTGAGAAATGCAAAAAATGTTATTAAAATAACTCAAGACCCTCCTAGCCAGAAGTGTGCTCATGGGCGTGTGTAGCACCAGCAGCCTCGGTGCTCATGCCTGGGTGCTCCCAGGCACTGGTGCCGGCCCTCAACTCCCCCAGCCCGGCTTCTGCTCAGTGGGGCTTGCCGGGGCCTGAGGACCGGAAGGTGTAGCAGGTGTTCATAGACATTTGAGCATTTGGGGGCCACTGTTTCAGGGACGCACTCTTACATGAGCAGGAACCTCATCGAGATTCCTCCAGCATCCTGAAATGTGCGAGTGAATCACCCAGAGAAAGCCAGTCCCGGGTCAGGCCCTCAGCTCTCAGGGCGGGATCTTCTGGATTAGGAGGTATTTCACATGGGACCAAAAGACTGCTCTACTGGGCAAAACGACTTCTCCTTCATCTGTGGTCCTGCATGAAGCACTGGTCCATGTCTGCTGCTTGAAGATGCGTTGATTCCCTGAAGGAAGCACATTCTCCCTGGCCAGGCCCAGGGCAGTTCTGCATCTGCAGAGCTGCCGGCCCCTTTCCTCGGGGGAGAAGCAGGTGTGAAAGGAGGAAACAGGTTATGAAGGGCTGACAGGAGGACCATTCTCTGGAAATGTCCCCATGGAGAGAGGAGGGGAATGTGGTGTGACCACTGTGGCAGTATGCATTTCCTTTCCTTTCCTTTTTAAATCCTACCATGAGGATAAGTTTCCACTGATTTTAGAGAGAGAGGAAGGGAGAGGAGAGAGAGAAACATCCATCCATTGCCTCCCTTACGCGCCCCGCCCACCAGGAATCAAACCCACAGCATTGCAGTATGCGGGGCGACCCTCCACAGACCAGGCCACACTGGCCGGGGCAATGATGCATTCCCCCCAAGCATTTCTGTGCAGCAGCGGAACATTTGACCTCTCTGAAGTCAATCAACTTCTTCAGCGAGGCACAATGCAGAGCCAATGAAGAGGATTTCATGCACTGCAGGGATCCCCAGAAGCAGCCTATAGAGACCCGGTGTGCAGTCAGAAAGAGGGCCCAGGTTTGCAGTGGTTAGTTGGTGGAGGTTGATCTGCTGCTGAAATTCTGCAAGGGAAGGCGCCAGAGATCCTGTTCCTGCTCTGCTGTAGGGCTCAGCCCAGACACAGGCCGCCACCTGCACACGAGGTTCAGTAGCTTCCTCTCTTGCTTGTGCTGTTCTGTAGGCAAAATGTTGTGGTTTTAATAATGTTCTCCGGCAGTAATACGTTTCTGCAGTGTTTGTACGTCTTTTACAATGCACAGCTGTAATTACTGTAGCAGAGAATTTAATTAAAGTTGCAGAAAGTGGAATAAATATTACATTGTGTTTTCTGACAAATATTAATTCTCCTCTGTTGTGTTCCGTAATTTGAATACTTTGATCGGGATCTGCCTGCCGAGGAAGGATGCACCTGAGCAGCACGTATGAGTGCCTCCTCACAGCAGGGGAGACTTCCGCTGTTTCACTTCTTTCCATCAAGAGTTCATGGTTCACCGGCCACACAGCTCCCGGCGTGCTCCGCGAGGCTATGAGACTAGTGTGTGACGTCCGGCCTCTGCACTGGCCTAAATAAAGTGTACTATTCAAGGCACAACTTTCCCGTTTCTTAGTCAGGTCTAAGCTGAAGCCCCTCCCACAAGCCCTTCACCCTCACCCGGTCCCCTGCACATGCCATCTACTCTGCACCAGTCCCAAGCCTGCTTTCTCTTCCTTCCTGCATCACGGTCACCTCCTCGGTCCCCATCACTGATGCTTCCTTCTCTGCCCAGCCTGTGAGTCACTAAACCAGGGGCAATTTTCCCCAGGGGACGTTGACAAGGTTTGGAACATTTTTGGTTCTGATTGTCACACCTTGGATGGAGGTGGGGGTGCTACTGGCATTGAGAGGGTGGAGGGTGGGGATGGTGCCGACACCCACAGTGCCCAGGACACCCACACCACAGGGATCCTGCGCAAGGACAGCAGTGCCCAGGGGAGGCGCTGCTCTGAGGGGGGGGGGGGGCGGGTAGCAGGGGGAGGTGAGGGCGGGTGCTGCCCTGCACTTCCTGGCTTGTCATTCTGCACTCGGCCATCTCGTGGCTCCACGTGTGTCCCTCGCCTGACTGATTCAGGTCTGCTCCAGCCTGGCCTCTCCAGTGTCCTGGATTTGTACGCCCAGCGCTGCGCCCCATAGCTCCCTTGGATGTCCTGGGGACTCCACACTCACAGGGGACAGCATAGGCCCTTAATCTTGACCTCGCAAATCACTTCATCTCTTCTTAAATGGCACTGGCATTCGCTGCTCCGTCCTGAGCTGTGCAGGCAGCAGCCACCAGCCCCATGTGGCTCTGAGCACCTGAGACACAGCCAATCCCAATTGAGATTTGCGGTGTCACCTGCTCACTGCATTTCAATGACTTAGTATCAAAAATGGATACAAAGTCTCCCATTAATCATTTTATGGTTGCACGTTGGGATGATAGTATTTTGGATATGGCGGGCTAAATAAAATGTTATTACAATTTATTGACATTCACACATCTTCACCGTATCCTTGCTGAAATACTCCATCCACACGGGCTCCACCCCCAGAACTCATCGGAACCCCACCTCTATCTTCACCACTGTGTCTTTTGCTCAGTTGTTGACATCGCTTTTTAAATGTTCCTTTCGCTTTCCCTTTGTCCACATGCCCCTAGAACCCTGGCTCACAGCCTCCAGCGGCTCCCCCAGTTTAACATCCTCTCTTCCCGCCTCCCCCTCCCTGCCCCTCTCCAGCTTCTGACTGGCACCCGCCCAGTTCCAAACGCATCAAGCTTTGTAGCTGAATCCAGGGAGCTCCGTAAATCTATAATGTCTTTAGATGGAAACTGGCCTTAAGGTATGTTCCTCCATCCATGGCTTCATAACCCTGCTGTACCTTCGCCTTGGTCCTCTCCTCCATGGCCCTACCTGAGCGCTCCCCCACTCAACTTCCCCTGTGCTGGCCCGCACTGCCTCCTTGGCTGCTGGCTTCCTGTGGGTTCAACCCTGGAAGGGGCACTAGCAGCCCAGAGGGTGGAGTGAGGCTGGATATCTCCTCCTCTGCTTCCCTTTAGTCCTGGCCACAGCAGTGTGTCCTCATCAAAGACCAATGCTCCTGCTGGGAAGTCCTCTGCCCCAGGACAAGCCCTCCCTCAGCTACTTAGGTCCCAGTGCCTGTCCTTCACCACTCACTGTCCCTCCCTGCACCCAGTGCCCTCCCTTCACCACTCACTGTCCCTCCCTGCACCCAGAGCCCGTCCCTTCACCACTCACTGTCCCTCCCTGCACCCAGTGCCCGTCCCTTCACCACTGTCCCTCCCTGCACCCAGTGCCCATCCCTTCACCACTCACTGTCCCTCCCTGCAACTGAGTGCCCATCACTTCACCACTCACTGTCCCTCCCTGCACCCAGTGCCCGTCCCTTCACCACTCACTGTGCCTCCCTGCAACTGAGTGCCCGTCCCTTCACCACTGTCCCTCCCTGCACCCAGTGCCCGTCCCTTCACCACTCACTGTCCCTCCCTGCACCCAGTGCCCGTCCCTTCACCACTCACTGTGCCTCCCTGCACCCAGTGCCCGTCCCTTCACCACTGTCCCTCCCTGCACCCAGTGCCCGTCCCTTCACCACTGTCCCTCCCTGCAACTGAGTGCCCGTCCCTTCACCACTCACTGTCCCTCCCTGCACCAAGTGCCCGTCCCTTCACCACTAACTGTGCCTCCCTGCACCCAGTGCCTGTCCCTTCATCACTG
Organism: Plecotus auritus; assembly: GCF_963455305.1. NCBI lineage: Eukaryota > Metazoa > Chordata > Mammalia > Chiroptera > Vespertilionidae > Plecotus > Plecotus auritus. Next base: position 96,422,926 of record NC_137782.1, read on the forward strand.
TCCCTCCCTGCACCCAGTGCCCGTCCCTTCACCACTCACTGTCCCTCCCTGCACCCAGTGCCCATCCCTTCACCACTCACTGTCCCTCCCTGCACCCAGTGCCTGTCCTTAACCACTCACTGTCCCTCCCTGCACCCAGTGCCAGTCCCTTCACCACTCACTGTCCCTCCCTGCACCCAGTGCCTGTCCTTAACCACTCACTGTCCCTCCCTGCACCCAGTGCCCATCCCTTCACCACTCACTGTCCCTCCCTGCACCCAGTGCCTGTCCTTAACCACTCACTGTCCCTCCCTGCACCCAGTGCCCGTCCCTTCACCACTCACTGTCCCTCCCTGCACCCAGTGCCAGTCCCTTCACCACTCACTGTCCCTCCCTGCACCAAGTACCCGTCCCTTCACCACTCACTGTCCCTCCCTGCACCCAGTGCCCATCCCTTCACCACTGTCCATCCCTGCACCCAGTGCCCGTCGCTTCACCACTGTCCCTCCCTGCACCCAGTGCCCATCCCTTCACCACTCACTGTCCCTCCCTGCACCCAGTTCCCGTCCCTTCACCACTCACTGTCCCTCCCTGCACCCAGTGCCCGTCCCTTCAAAACTGTCCCGCCCTGCAACCAGTGCCCATCCCATCACCACTCACTGTCCCTCCCTGCACCCAGTGCCCGTCCCTGCACCACTCACTGTCCCTCCCTGCACCCAGTGCCCGTCCCTTCACCACTGTCCCTCCCTGCAACTGAGTGCCCGTCCCTTCACCACTCACTGTCCCTCCCTACACCCAGAGCCCATCCCTTCACCACTCACTGTCCCTCCCTGCACCCAGTGCCCGTCCCTTCACCACTCACTGTCCCTCCCTGCACCCAGTGCCCGTCCCTTCACCACTGTCCCTCCCTGCACCCAGTGCCCGTCCCTTCACCACTGTCCCTCCCTGCAACTGAGTGCCCGTCCCTTCACCACTCACTGTCTCTCCCTGCACCCAGTGCCCGTCCCTTCACCACTGTCCCTCCCTGCAACTGAGTGCCCGTCCCTTCACCACACACTGTCCCTCCCTGCACCCAGTGCCCGTCCCTTCACCACTGTCCCTCCCTGCACCCAGTGCCCGTCCCTTCACCACTGTCCCTCCCTGCAACTGAGTGCCCGTCCCTTCACCACTCACTGTCCCTCCCTGCACCAAGTGCCCGTCCCTTCACCACTAACTGTGCCTCCCTGCACCCAGTGCCTGTCCCTTCATCACTGTCCCTCCCTGCACCCAGTGCCCGTCCCTTCACCACTGTCCCTCCCTGCACCCAGTGCCCGTCCCTTCACCACTGTCCCTCCCTGCACCCAGTGCCCGTCCCTTCACCACTGTCCCTCCCTGCAACTGAGTGCCCGTCCCTTCACCACTCACTGTCCTTCCCTGCACCCAGTGCCCGTCCCTTCACCACTGTCCCTCCCTGCAACTGATTGCCCGTCCCTTCACCACTCACTGTCCCTCCCTGCACCCAGAGCCCATCCCTTCACCACTCACTGTCCATCCTGCACCCAGTGCCCGTCCCTTCACCACTCACTGTCCCTCCCTGCACCCAGTGCCCGTCCCTTCACCACTGTCCCTCCCTGCACCCAGTGCCCGTCCCTTCACCACTCACTGTCCCTCCCTGCACCCAGTGCCCGTCCCTTCACCACTCACTGTCCCTCCCTGCACCCAGAGCCCATCCCTTCACCACTCACTGTCCCTCCCTGCACCCAGTGCCCATTCCTTCACCACTCACTGTCCCTCCCTGCACCCAGTGCCCGTCCCTTCACCACTGTCCCTCCCTGCACCCAGTGCCCGTCCCTTCACCACTGTCCCTCCCTGCACCCAGTGCCCGTCCCTTCACCACTCACTGTCCCTCCCTGCACCCAGTGCCCGTCCCTTCACCACTCACTGTCCCTCCCTGCACCCAGTGCCCATCCCTTCACCAATCACTGTCCCTCCCTGCACCCAGTGCCCGTCCCTTCACCACTCACTGTCCGTCCCTGCACCCAGTTCCCGTCCCTTCACCACTGTCCCTCCCTGTAACTGAGTGCCCGTCCCTTCACCACTCACTGTCCCTCCCTGCACCCAGTGCCCGTCCCTTCACCACTCACTGTCCCTCCCTGCACCTAATGCCCGTCCCTTCACCACTGTCCCTCCCTGAACCCAGTGCCCGTCCCTTCACCACTGTCCCTCCCTGAACCCAGTGCCCGTCCCTTCACCACTGTCCCTCCCTGCACCCAGTGCCCGTCCCATCACCACTCACTGTCCCTCCCTGCACCCAGTACCCGTCACTTCACCACTGTCCCTCCCTGCATCCAGTGCCCGTCCCTTCACCTCTGTCCCTCCCTGCACCCAGTGCCCGTCCCTTCACCACTGTCCCTCCCTGCACCCAGTGCCCGTCCCTTCACCACTGTCCCTCCCTGCAACTGAGTGCCCGTCCCATCACCACTCACTGTCCCTCCCTGCACCCAGTACCCGTCACTTCACCACTGTCCCTCCCTGCATCCAGTGCCCGTCCCTTCACCTCTGTCCCTCCCTGCACCCAGTGCCCGTCCCTTCACCACTGTCCCTCCCTGCACCCAGTGCCCGTCCCTTCACCACTGTCCCTCCCTGCACCCAGTGCCCGTCCCTTCACCACAGTCCCTCCCTGCACCCAGTGCCCGTCCCTTCACCACACACTGTCCCTCCCTGCACCCAGTGCCCGTCCCTTCACCACTCACTGTCCCTCCCTGCACCCAGTGCCCATCCCTTCACCACTCACTGTCCCTTCCTGCTCCCAGTGCCCGTCCCTTCACCACTGTCCATCCCTGCACCCAGTGCCCGTCCCTTCACCACTCACTGTCGCTCCCTGCACCCAGTGCCCGTCCCTTCACCACTGTCCCTCCCTGCACCCAGAACCCGTCCCTTCAACACTCACTGTCCCTCCCTGCACCCAGTGCCCGTCCCTTCACCACTGTCCCTCCCTGCACCCAGTGCCTGTCCCTTCACCACTGTGCCTCCCTGCACCCAGTGCCTGTCCCTTCACCACTGTCCTTACCTGCACCCAGTGCCCGTCCCATCACCACTGTCCTTCCCTGCACCCAGTGCCCGTCCCTTCACCACTCACTGTCCCTCCCTACACCCAATGCCCGTCCCTTCACCACTGTCCCTCCCTGCACCCAGTGCCCGTCCCTTCACCACTGTCCCTCCCTGTACCAAGTGCCCGTCCCTTCACAACTGTCCCTCCCTGCACCCAGTGCCCGTCCCTTCACCACTGTCCCTCCCTGCAACTGAGTGCCCGTCCCTTCACCACTCACTGTCCCTCCCTGCACCCAGTGCCCGTCCCTTCACCACTGTCCCTCCCTGCAACTGAGTGCCCGTCCCTTCACCACTCACTGTCCCTCCCTGCACCCAGTGCCCGTCCCTTCACCACTGTCCCTCCCTGCAACTGAGTGCCCGTCCCTTCACCACTCACTGTCCCTCCCTGCACCCAGTGCCCGTGCCTTCACCACTGTCCCTCCCTGCACCCAGTGCCCGTCCCTTCACCACTGTCCCTCCCTGCACCCAGTGCCCGTCCCTTCACCACTGTCCCTCCCTGCAACTGAGTGCCCGTCCCTTCACCACTCACTGTCCCTCCCTGCACCAAGTGCCCGTCCCTTCACCACTCACTGTGCCTCCCTGCACCAGTGCCTGTCCCTTCATCACTGTCCCTCCCTGCACCCAGTGCCCGTCCCTTCACCACTGTCCCTCCCTGCACCCAGTGCCCGTCCCTTCACCACTGTCCCTCCCTGCACCCAGTGCCCGTCCCTTCACCACTGTCCCTCCCTGCAACTGAGTGCCTGTCCCTTCACCACTCACTGTCCCTCCCTGCACCCAGTGCCCGTCCCTTCACCACTGTCCCTCCCTGCAACTGAGTGCCCGTCCCTTCACCACTCACTGTCCCTCCCTGCACCCAGTGCCCGTCCCTTCACCACTGTCCCTCCCTGCAACTGAGTGCCCGTCCCTTCACCACTCACTGTCCCTCCCTGCACCCAATGCCCGTCCCTTCACCACTGTCCCTCCCTGCAACTGAGTGCCCGTCCCTTCACCACTCACTGTCCCTCCCTGCAACTGAGTACCCATTCCTTGACCACTGTCCCTCCCTGCAACTGAGTGCCCATCCCTTCACTACTCGCTGTCCCTCCCTACACCCAATGCCCGTCCCTTCACCACTGTCCCTCCCTGCACCCAATGCCCGTCCCTTCACCACTCACTGTCCCTCCCTACACCCAATGCCCGTCCCTTCACCACTGTCCCTCCCTGCAACTGAGTGCCCGTCCCTTCACCACTCACTGTCCCTCCCTGCACCCAATGCCCGTCCCTTCACCACTGTCCCTCCCTGCAACTGAGTGCCCGTCCCTTCACCACTCACTGTCCCTCCCTGCACCCAGTGCCCATCCCTTCACCACTCACTGTCCCTCCCTGCACCCAGTGCCCGTCCCTTCACCACTCACTGTCCCTCCCTGCACCCAGTGCCCGTCCCTTCACCACTGTCCCTCCCTGCACCCAGTGCCTGTCCCTTCACCACTGTCCCTCCCTGCAACTGAGTGCCCGTCCCTTCACCACACACTGTCCCTCCCTGCACCCAGTGCCCGTCCCTTCACCACTGTCCCTCCCTGCACCCAGTGCCCGTCCCTTCACCACTGTCCCTCCCTGCAACTGAGTGCCCGTCCCTTCACCACTCACTGTCCCTCCCTGCACCCAGTGCCCGTCCCTTCACCACTGTCCCTCCCTGCAACTGAGTGCCCGTCCCTTCACCACTCACTGTCCCTCCCTGCACCCAATGCCCGTCCCTTCACCACTGTCCCTCCCTGCAACTGAGTGCCCGTCCCTTCACCACTCACTGTCCCTCCCTGCAACTGAGTACCCATTCCTTGACCACTGTCCCTCCCTGCAACTGAGTGCCCATCCCTTCACTACTCGCTGTCCCTCCCTACACCCAATGCCCGTCCCTTCACCACTGTCCCTCCCTGCACCCAATGCCCGTCCCTTCACCACTCACTGTCCCTCCCTACACCCAATGCCCGTCCCTTCACCACTGTCCCTCCCTGCAACTGAGTGCCCGTCCCTTCACCACTCACTGTCCCTCCCTGCACCCAATGCCCGTCCCTTCACCACTGTCCCTCCCTGCAACTGAGTGCCCGTCCCTTCACCACTCACTGTCCCTCCCTGCACCCAGTGCCCATCCCTTCACCACTCACTGTCCCTCCCTGCACCCAGTGCCCGTCCCTTCACCACTGTCCCTCCCTGTAACTGAGTGCCCGTCCCTTCATCACTCACTGTCCCTCCCTGCACCCAGTGCCCGTCCCTTCACCACTCACTGTCCCTCCCTGCACCCAATGCCCGTCCCTTCACCACTTCCCTCCCTGAACCCAGTGCCCGTCCCTTCACCACTGTCCCTCCCTGAACCCAGTGCCCGTCCCTTCACCACTGTCCCTCCCTGCACCCAGTGCCCATCCCTTCACCACTGTCCCTCCCTGCACCCAGTGCCCGTCCCTTCACCACTGTCCCTCCCTGCAACTGAGTGCCCGTCCCTTCACCACACACTGTCCCTCCCTGCACCCAGTGCCCGTCCCTTCACCACTGTCCCTCCCTGCACCCAGTGCCCGTCCCTTCACCACTGTCCCTCCCTGCAACTGAGTGCCCGTCCCTTCACCACTCACTGTCCCTCCCTGCACCCAGAGCCCATCCCTTCACCACTCACTGTCCCTCCCTGCACCCAGTGCCCGTCCCTTCACCACTCACTGTCCCTCCCTGCACACAGTGCCCGTCCCTTCACCACTGTCCCTCCCTGCACCCAGTGCCCGTCCCTTCACCACTGTCCCTCCCTGCAACTGAGTGCCCGTCCCTTCACCACACACTGTCCCTCCCTGCACCCAGTGCCCGTCCCTTCACCACTGTCCCTCCCTGCACCCAGTGCCCGTCCCTTCACCACTGTCCCTCCCTGCAACTGAGTGCCTGTCCCTTCACCACTCACTGTCCCTCCCTGCACCCAGTGCCCGTCCCTTCACCACTGTCCCTCCCTGCAACTGAGTGCCCGTCCCTTCACCACTCACTGTCCCTCCCTGCACCCAATGCCCGTCCCTTCACCACTGTCCCTCCCTGCAACTGAGTGCCCGTCCCTTCACCACTCACTGTCCCTCCCTGCAACTGAGTACCCATTCCTTGACCACTGTCCCTCCCTGCAACTGAGTGCCCATCCCTTCACTACTCGCTGTCCCTCCCTACACCCAATGCCCGTCCCTTCACCACTGTCCCTCCCTGCACCCAATGCCCGTCCCTTCACCACTCACTGTCCCTCCCTACACCCAATGCCCGTCCCTTCACCACTGTCCCTCCCTGCAACTGAGTGCCCGTCCCTTCACCACTCACTGTCCCTCCCTGCACCCAATGCCCGTCCCTTCACCACTGTCCCTCCCTGCAACTGAGTGCCCGTCCCTTCACCACTCACTGTCCCTCCCTGCAACTGAGTACCCATTCCTTGACCACTGTCCCTCCCTGCAACTGAGTGCCCATCCCTTCACTACTCGCTGTCCCTCCCTACACCCAATGCCCGTCCCTTCACCACTGTCCCTCCCTGCACCCAATGCCCATCCCTTAACCACTCACTGTCCCTCCCTGCAACTGAATGCCCATCCCTTCACCACTGTCCCTCCCTGCACCCAGTGCCCGACCCTTCACCACTCACTGCCCCTCCCTGCACCCAGTGCCCGTCCCTTCACCACTGTCCCTCCATGCATCCAGTGCCTGTCCCTTCACCACTCACTGTCCCTCCCTGTACCCAGTGCCCATTCCTGCACCACTCACTGTCCCTCCCTGCACCCAGTGCCCGTCCCTTCACCACTGTCCCTCCCTGCACCCAGTGCCCGTCCCTTCACCACTCACTGTCCCTCCCTGCACCTGAGTGCCCATCCCTGCACCACTCACTGTCCCTCCCTGCACCCAGTGCCCATCCCTGCACCACTCACTGTCCCTCCCTGCACCCAGTGCCCGTCCCTGCACCACTCACTGTCCCTCCCTGCACCCAGTGCCCATCCCTGCACCACTCACTGTCCCTCCCTGCACCCAGTGCCCATCCCTGCACCACTCACTGTCCCTCCCTGCACCCAGTGCCCGTCCCTTCACCACTCACTGTCCCTCCCTGCACCCAGTGCCCGTCTCACTTCAGCTGGTGTCTAAGTGACTGAGTCTTCTCAACCTCTTCCTCTTCTCCCACAGGCCTCAGAGGCTGCTTTCCCTGTCTCCCCATCTGCCTTTTGTTCTCCGGGACCCTGCTGGGACTCCTCCTGAGGTTGGACTGTCACTGAAGAGCCGAGGACGTATAAATGCTCATCATCATTGCGAGCCTCCTGCTAGGGTTCGTTCTCTCGCATAACTGCCAGGTCAGTAGGCATCTTGAACGTCTCCCAAAGGTGGGACACAGGAAAACAGCCGTGCTCCACGAGGGACGACATTTTCAGAGAGATATCTAGCAAGCCCGTGGTCTGCCTCAGGTCCAGCGGTTCCCTGCCAAAGAATTCTTCAGGGCCCTGGCTGGGGTGCTCAGTGTTAGAACGTTGGCCCACACAACGGAGCACTGAGGGTTCGATTCCTGGTCAAGGGCACATACCTGTATTGCAGGTACAACCCCCAGCCCAGTATGTGTGAGAGGCAACCAATCTCTCTCTCTCTCTCTCTCTCTCTCTCTCTCTCTCTCTCCTGTCCCCCCTTCCATTCTCTCTAAAAATCAGTGGGAAAAATATCCTTGGGTGAGGATTAACAACAAAGAAGAAGGAGGAGGAGGAGGAGGAGGAGGAGGAGGAGGAAGAGGAGGATTATTCTTTAGGGTCACATTCAAGGGATGAGATGACCCCATAGGTTCCTTCCCGATCAGGCCTGGAGATATTTCACTGGGAGCGCCTCTGCTAGAACAGGTGTCACTGGCAGAGAACGGGCTGGGTGGGAAATTGTGCATGTGTGTGTTTGTGGGTGTGTATTCAGAAGCCGGGAAGTGTGCCTCTGTATAAATAAAGATCGCAATATATACACATCTGACAGCTTTCAAATGGCTGCAACCCAAATAAAACAAGCGGAGCTCCGTGAGGAACGGCCTGCTGGCAGGCTCTCGCCCGCGCCTGGCCGTGCGCAGGAATCGATTACGCGCAAAAGCCGGACTTCTTCCTGGACAGGATCATCTCTTATTCTGTTTTATGTGAAAGTTAAAAGCTGAAGGGTGCCATTTGCAGACCCTCAGCAGCATCTCTGTGCCTGGTTTCAGGGATCCAGGGCAGAAGAGGAGGCCTTTGATGTGGGACCAAGGGGAGGACCCTGCCCCCGTCTCCACTCAGCCCCTGCTTGGGGTGGGGTGGCGCAGAAGCTTCACAGAGTGGGGCGCAGCGGCCTGAGGGCTGAGAGATGCCAGCCGTGAAGGAAAGCCCTCGAGCCCACATCCACGCATCCTGTATCAGAAAGACGCTCAGTCGTTTTATCATGAACCTCTGCTCTGACAAGAGATGATCATCCAAGAAGAACTCTGCTTACATTTCAAATTAATACGACTGCTCCAAGAGCTCCAGGGGCCGGCCTGGCGTCGCCTGCTGGTCAGGCCAGTTCAGCAGGAGATGCTTAGCCAGCACAGCCGTCCTGGGCAAGGTCAACAGGAGCATGGCCTGGTCTGGATGCTGACACAGAGGACAGCAGGAGCTGAGCCAAGCACAGGGGTGGAGCCTGGACGGGAGCGATTGGAGGTGTGCTTCCAGCCAGCTCTCCGTGCAGGCTTCATGGGGGTGCCACGGGCGACACCAATGGAGAGAGAAAGGCTGGGAATGTGCGATTTGTGGTCGGGTCTCTGGGCAGAGCACCCCACTGAGCAGGAGGCCTCCTCTGATTGGCTCAGGGAGGCACCGGTGGCGGACACAGCCCTGGAGGAATTGGCTACTTAGGTCCAGGGAGACAGAGGAGATTCCTGGCCTCATTTCCATACTAACCTGGTCACCCCAGTATTTCAACAGCTATCCATCACCTTCGGAACCCCACCTCCTCGTGTGGCCAGCCCGGACTGGTATTGCAGACCCGCCACCTCTCTTACCATCACCCTCCCCAGCCTCCCATCTTCCAGGCGCCTCTAAGGTCCTGCTGGCTTCTCCCACCCCTCCCTTCCTGGCTCTACTGGCTTTCCAGTCTTGGTTCACGTTACCTCCTTTCCTGCCCACACACCTGAGGGGGTCACGTATCCACTTTTCAAGTTCCCTTGGACTCTAAATGTTTCCTAGCATCCATCCTGCTAGTTGCATCTGAATTGCTTCCTGTCTGCACCGCCTTGTGCTGATCTCCCCAGGGCAGTGTCCTTCGCTCTCCGCCTTGCTGCTCCAAGCTCAGTACTCAACGCCGCTCCAAGCTCAGCACTCAACACCGCTCCAAGCTCAACACCGCTCCAAACTCACTGAGCCCTCCCGGCGGCACCTCCCATGCCCTCCCCTCCTGTGATCTGCTTGCAATGCCTCAGGGTTCTCCCAGGTGACTTAGGTTTCTCTCCCGTGCTCCTCACACAGCCAGGCCTGCAAAGATAAAGGTGATACCACTTCCAGCAAACGAACCCCACAGAATGCACACTCCAGGGACCCGCCGAGGCCAAGATTCTCCCTTCCTTCAGCTTCTGTCACTGAGCACTGAGCTTGGAGCGGCGTACACAGGCACTGCATGGTGTACCCTGAGCTCTGGTTAAACAAAACCATGGGCATGAGGCAGAGCCAGTGGCATGCTGTGCCGAGGAAGCCTGACCGCTGCCTGTCCCCGTGTGCCACCTCTGCCCATGTGCCACCTGTGCCCACATGCCACCTGTGCCCACGTGCCACCTGTGCCCACATGGTTACCACAGTGCCACAGGATGGAGTCCCATGCAGGGAACGTTTTGTGTAAATTCCTTTTCTTCTCTCCTAGACTCCCTTTGATGTGGTGTCTGCAACTCTCACGCAGGACATGACTGGTCCACGTGCAGCGAATTCAGATGAACTCTCACTGGAGTCGTAAATCAAGTCAGCCTTCGTGACCAGCCCAAGAGGCTGGCTTTGCTGGGGCGAGGAGCCTTGGAGCCAGGCAGCTCTGGCCTGTCTGAGAGGAGGTGGCTTTATCACAGCTCCTCACCTCTTCCCACACCGTCAGGATACAGGATGTTTCCAACCCAGTCATTCCCACATTCCCAGCTCCACTGTCCAAGCCCTTAGCAAATTTGCATCATAATCGCTGCCCCCCCCCCACCCCCTGGGTAAGGCGTCCTGTCCACGGTGAACATGCGTGAGGACCGAGATGCGCTCTTGTCTTGGTATCTTGAGAACTTAGCAGGTGACCCTGTTTGGGTTCCCCACCTTGACGTCTAATTACCCACATGTCTCTCCATATGTTGTCTGATCTACATTGTATTTCTACAATGAAATGGGCTATGATTCCTCCAGTGTCATTCACCCCCTTTCACATCTCTCGTGTACAAAATTAATTACATCGTGCCTCTGAGCATAATTCTACCTCTGTCTCCATTGCGATGTGTCTGCCTTTAATTAATGCTCCTCTGATGTCGATTTTAGAGCCAAATGGTGCAGTGTTCTGAGCACCAGAGAAACCAAGGGTCTAACAGAACTGAAACGAGTGAACAAGACAAACACCGACAGTGTTCTCTGAAGAAGTCACTGCGGCTGCGCCTGGGGGAGCAGAACGGACTCCTCAGGCTCTTGCTTGTTAAAGGACAGATAAGGGGTGCTGACTCTGCAGGTAGCTCCAAAGCTGCTGGCCTGGGCTTGACTCAATGTTTACAGATCCAACATCTCAAGGGAATGAATGGGCACGGTGCTCTCTTCCTGGAGGGAGGGGCGGTGCCACACACGCACTGCATGGAAACACTCTGTAGAACAACTGTCCGGTCCCTGCCCTGCCCTCGGGCGTCTGTCCCATCTCAGAGGCCCTGTGAGACCACCCCCTGGTGTTCCAACCCAGAGGAGGAGCTGGCTCTGCACAACTGGAAAGAAGGCCAAGCCCAGCAGAACTGCACACCTTGGCTCTGTGAGCTTATGAGGTGTCCAGAGAGCAGGCGCCCCAGAAGTGTGTGTGTGTGAGAGTGTGTGTGTGTGTGAGAGTTTGTGTGAGTGTGTGAGTGTGTGTGAGCATGTGTGAGTGCGTGTGAGTATATGTGAGTGTGTGAGTGCGTGTGTGTGTTTGTGTGAGCATGTGTGAGTGAGTGAGCATGCGTGAGTGCGTGTGAGTACATGAGTGTGGGTGTAAGTGTGTGTGAGTGTGTGTATGTATGTGAGTATGTGTGAGTGTGTATATGTATGTGAGTGTATGACTGTGTATGTGCATGTGAGTGTGTGTATGTATGTATGTATGTGTGTATATATGTGAGTGTGTATGACTGTGTGTGTAGGTGTGTGTGTGAATCTATGCATGTGAGTGTGTGTGAGTGTATATATATGTGTAAGTATGTATGAGTGTGTGCATGCATGTATGTATGTGAGTGTGTATGACTGTGTGTGTGCATGTGAGTGTGTGTATGTATGTGTATGACTGTGTGTGTGCATGTGAGAGTGTGTATGTATGTGAGTGTGTGTATGTATGTGAGTGTGTATGACTGTGTGTGTATGAATGTGTGTGAGTGCATGTATGCATGTGAGTGTGTGTGAGTGTGTGTAAGTATGTGTGAGTGTGTGTATGTATGTATGTGTGAGTGTATATATCTGAGTGTGTATGACTGTGTGTGCGAGTGTGTGTGAGTGTATGTGAGTCTGTGTGTGAGGATGTGTATATATGTGAGTGTATGTGTGTGTGTATGTGAGTGTGTGTGAGTGTGTACGAGTGTGTGTATATATGTGAGTGTGTGTGAATGTGTTTGTGAATTTGCAGTAAAACTGGCAATTTATAATCAGTTGGACATATTTTGTGCAGTTCTATTTATAGACTTTAATTATTCAACACCCCTTTTCTTAATGGGTGATTAGAAACAGTTCAGGCTGAAAGGGTAATATTTTGAGTCTGAGGCCCTAATCTGGGGCTCCCTGGGGAGATTTGATCTTAACCTCTTATGTAATAGGCACCTTACTTGACTGAGGCAATGATAGGTGGGCGTGACAGGGTGGCCTCAGCTTTAGTCCCAATTGGGCCAGTGACCTTTTGTGTGGACAGGAGGCACCTTGGGGACCCCACCCCATCCTCAGCCTGGCCCTCCCATGCTCCCAGAACTGCCCCTTTTGCATCGGTAGGGTTGGGACATCTGAGATTCGCAGATTATTCCTCTGCCCACAAGCAGCCAGGCCACTGGAGTGGCTCTCAGACATATTCGCACCCTGGCCCCGGGAACCCATGCCCCTGGCCTCCTGTGGTGCAAGGGTCTTGACCTGGGGTCAGCCAGGCTGTCTGGGTGGGCCCAGCTCCAGCAAGTGCCCCTGGAGAGAAGAGAGGGTAGCTTACACACTCCTCTTTTCAGAGGACAGGTTGGTGGGTGGTGAAGCGTCCCTCCCCAGGTGGGTGTGTGGGGCATGCCTGGGCCTCAGGGCTCTGCGGGCTGGGCTGCTGAGGAGACAGACTCCCATTCCAGCCACATCAGATGGAACATCCTATATAATAAAAGGCTAATATGCAAATTGTCCCTTGGACCAGGAGTTCTACTAGGAGTTTGACCAGGGGGTGGGGCTGGCTGGCCAACTGCCCTTGGCCCCTCCCCCCAGTTGGCCCTGCCCCTGATGGCTCCCCCCCCCAATCGGGGGCAGGGCTGGCTGGCCAACCAACCATGTCCCTTCCCCCTGGCCATCCCAGCCCGATCAGCCCCTATCAGGGCAGGCCAGCAGCTCCCACTTGTGCACAAATTCGTGCACTGGGCCTCTAGTATGAAATAAGAGTTGTAGGTGCTCATATGTCTATTTCCCTGTAGTGCAATGCAAAGGTGACCCGTGTGCAGGATTCAACAGGAGGAAGCTCAGGTTCCCGCCTCCCCCAGCTCAGGGCCTGCTGGCAGATTGGGTCTGTCTCCAGGGCCCCAGCCACCAGCCATCCTGAAAACAGATTCCTGGGCGCCGACACCGGGGAGATTCCCACATTGGATCCCATCCCTTGAAAATGGACGGACCCAGAGAAACTCCAGGTTGGTTTGTATACTTGACGCCTGCTTCTGCTTTGCATTCCAGTTGGGCTTTGTTTTCTTAATTTTTTGACAAGGAATATTTCCTTATAATATGCAGTGTGACATCACTCAAGTTCCAGCATCTGGTTCCTTTATTTAATGTCTCTGTAATGAGCACGCTCACACAGTGAATTTCATGGGAGAGGAGGTGTCAGCGTGTTTAGAGCGGCTGACAGCTGCTGTCCACTGGAAGGAGTATATTCTCTGAATAACATCATATCTCGTGTGCTCACCGAGCTTGTTTGCATACCGCTGTGCGGAGAGTTTGGTGCTTCTTCCCTGGGCCCTAGGGGAGGGATGTTCGAGGCTTCGTCGCTGCCATGACAAGTTGGAGAAGGAAGAGAATGGCGCGAGTAAGGCAGTGCTGGGTACTCCATGCACCTTCCTTCCCATCCTTTGTGGGCGAGCTGTGAGATCTTCTAGTTGAATCCTTGCTGAAATCAGAAGCAGGATGCCTGTCACATAAGACCTTCATATAAAAGTACAGAAAGGGCAGGAGGAAAGGAACATCAAGTGTAAAAGGTGGTGCGTGGGTGCAATTAGGTGTCATTTACAGAAGTCTCGCTGCTGCAGGAGTTTGGTCCTCTCCTTGCTGGCTGTGAGCTGCTCTGTTTTGTTTGTTTGTTTTTTAAAGTCATGTGATGCTGAGCATATGTTTTGCCTAAGAATTCAGACTTCTGGATTCTCCTTAAATTTCTGGATTTTCATTAGCTTTTCACTCCTGGTGAAAACTGTTTGAATGTACCTGAGGCATCAGTCGCTGCAGGGAGTTGGGCTGCGCATTGAGAGAGACGTGCAGTCCTGGCTCCCAGGCCCCACTGCTCCCTCCTGCTCCCCAGGGAGGGCCCTCACACTGGTCACGGCTTCTCGTTGCTTCAGCACCGTCGTGTCTTCTCCTGTGAGGACAGACAAGGTTCTCCTTTTCCCTCTGTTGGTTCGGAAAGGCTCTATGGGGTCAGTTCCCATCTCGGGATTGAAGCCCGGCAGGCCTGTGACTTCCTCACATTCCCGGCCATGAAAGTCCTCTATTGACTCCAGGTTGGAAAAGTGTGGCCCCGCAGCCATTAGATGTCCCCAAAAAGGTAAAATAAAAGTTCCCTGTATTCACCACGATTCTTATTTGGTGTGTTTTGTTCTTTGTTTATATGGTTTCTTTACTAGTAGAACATGAAAGGGTTATTTTTTACTTGAACAGACATCATTTGGAAGTTCCAAATCTTCAAGTCTGCCATGAGCCGGTATGCGTTGGGTTCTCTAGCTCACTCCCAATCTTTCCCTCTTCCTTACAAACAATGAAGCTGTGACATTCACCCCACATTTGCAAGGTGGCAAACGGAGGTCCTACCTCATTAGGACCGTAAGGCAACATAATTCTTAAAAGCCATTTGTAAGCTTCCCACCACAGGAGACAAAGACCAGGAAGACTTGTCCAAGCTTCCTGCCACAGGAGAGCACAGGCCAGGAGGGACTTGCTGGAACCAGGTGTCAGAGCATATAAGGAAGGGAGCCTGTCTTGGAGGCACCTGGTGGCACACCTGTGCTCCATCTGATCCCCAGCCCGCCAGCTTAGCCCGACCCACTGACTGCATAGGAGGTGGAGCTCCAGCCCCTGGGGCTGCCAGCATCGCCCCGTGTGCCCTTGGCTAGGGGCTATGCAGCCCTTCCCTTTGGGCATCCCAGCCCCCAGCCCTTTCCTTAAATAAATTCCATTTTCTTTATCCACCATCCGAGATGCTCTGTAGCTGGCCCACGTACCACCATGTTAACCTTTCAAGGGCTGGAGAAATAACCCCATAAGGAATTTAAAATGGGGCCCGTGCAATGTGTTCACCTGGCCAAACAGATGAGCCAAGAAGCCCTAGATATCTAAGACTGCAGATGGCCCTCTTGCTAGGTCGTCCCTCGGGAACACTGTACATTCCGAGGCTGAACTATTGTTAAAATGCACGTTGTCAACGTGGCAGCTTACCAAACGACATTCACGCTGTTTAAACTTTAATTCCTTTGATCATTGCTGAGTTTCAACACAGCCTTATTATATATATTAGCCGTTTGTGATTCTTCTCTTATCATTGCTTACTCTTGTGAATGGCTCATTATTCTGATTCTGTGAGAGGATTAGTAAATTAACTTTCCATATAAAGAGATGAGTGTCTTCTGTCTTGTAAGGCCATTTTTATGCCAGTTATATGGTACGCCTTTCATTTTTTTTTTTTAGCAGATTTTATATTGAAAGTATTATTCTCTACAATTAAAAATGAGGTTGACAATATCACAATTGTATTTCTTCACTTTTATATTTAGGATTTCCTTGAACTGCGGAGTATATGTGGGCACCTGATTATTTTCAGTTTTATTTCTAACACGAATTACAATCAACTGAGATGCTTATTTTTTCCTCTTGTGTTAGTATTGGTATTGTTTTGCTTTTCTTTATTCATGTATGTAAGGTGAGAGGTCGGAACATTTCTTAATATTTCAGATCCTAATTACTAGCCTTGTTACACAGCACCAGACAGTCTCTCAATTCTCCTCAGGGATGACTCACCAGCTCATCATTGGTGATCTTACCACACAGCTTCTGTGACGTCTTTAATTTTATAACCTACAAACAAAACTTCCGGGAGTCTTAATTTCCAAATTCTTTCTATTCATTCTTCAAGATAAAGTTTAAAATGCTTTGTCTAATTTCAAAAGAAAAACCCTTGTTTACTTTTTATTATAATCTGTTAAATGCATAAATTATCAGGGTAACATTGGCATCTTGGGTATATTGTGAATTCCTTCCTAGCAATAAAGGATGTAACACCACTTATTTAATTATTTAGCAAAAAAACTGAATTTATAATTACCTCTATATGGACCCTATACATTTCTTACTAGATTAATTTTAAACAATTTTCATTTTCATGTCTGCATAAAGGTGATGTTTTATCAGTCATGTTTTTAGTTTGGAAAATAAATAGTGAAACTATTGATCTTTGATTATCTTTTTGGTAACTCAACACATTAGTGGATACACATTATTTTTATACTTTTGATTGGTTTTATTGGCCTTACAAGATAGACAATGTAACCAGGAAAAATAATTCAAGTTTCTATCTATAGATATAAAAGGCTAATACGCTAAATGTTTGACTGTTGACTGCTCGAGAGGTAGCTATGACACGCAATGACCACCAGGGGGCAGATCTCAATGCACAGGCATAGAAACATGGAACAGACTGATGAATCTGAGAGGGAAGGGGGGAGGGGGGAGGGCAGGAAGAGATTAACCAAAGATCTTACATGCATACTAGAGGCCTGGTTCACGGATTCGGGCACTGGTGGAGTCCCTCGGCCTGGCCTGTGGGGATTGGGCCAAAACCAGCAGTCTGACATCCCCTGAGGGGTCCTGGATTGTGAGAGGGTGCATGCCAGGCTGAGGGACCCCCACAGGTGCACGAATCTGTGCACTGGGCCTCTAGTTTTCTCATAATTATCTCACATATATCACACTGACTTTTCTTATTTTATTGCTTGGGCTACATTTTCTGGGTGTGTAACAGAACAGTGGTGATAATGGGAATCCATATCTTTTCCTTTCATTTCTGAGATTCTCAACCTGATTCCTTCAACTATGGTACAAATCAGCTGAGGCCTGAAGTCTAGAGTCAAAGGGGACCATGATCTAGCTGGGCATCAAGATGTAAGGACACATGTGTTACTTCCATTCTACTTGTGTTAACTAAATGTGGAAAATAAACATGAAATGACAAGAGTTTGATAGAATTAAATTGCTGTGTAGCCATGAGATCACACCTTTTGTAGTAACTCCAACTACTGCCTCAAAGAACATGTCTTGGCCCAGGAAGGACTTCTAAGTATACAAGATCAGCTGACGTACCAGGTCACAGGAATGTGAGCTCTGAAACAAGATCCCTGGTTCTAATCCCATCCAGTGCTCACCTGCTGTGTAAGCAGAACGCTCTACTTCAGCCTCTGTGACTCAGTTTCCTCATTTTAAATAAGGGTCGTATTGGTAAGCCTAGCCTGGGGTTCCACCCCTGTAGAATGCCATGTGCCCTTGTGCCTGACACGTGGCAGGTGCTCACTAGCATCCGTTGCTATCTTTGCTGCCATCCTAGGTCCCTGACCTGAAACACAGCCACTTATTAACAGTGTTTTGGTGGCAGTGATGGTGGTAGAATTCAGGACAAATTTTCTTTTTTCATATTCTTTTCGTATTTTCCACAATGCTCCCAGTCTTGACTCACTTGACCCTGGGGGCAGTTGGGGCGCCAGGAGTGGGGTTCCAGCGGTCACATGGGCCCTGAGGAGGGGCTGCGTGTGGTGAATGAGAGCCCAGGCTGCACATTGAGAGCACAAAAGGCTAGCAGACTCGCCTCAGCCCCACGCTCTATACTGGCCTCACTGGTTACATGGTTAATGTTTCCTTTGTGACAGAATTCTCGAGGCTCTTTGGAGAGGATTTTTTTTTTTCATCTTCTATTTGCCTTTTTCTTTATTTTTCTTCCTGTAAAGAATTTCAGGCAGCTTTCTTCCCTCTAAGAGCCATTCTGCCTATTTTCACTTTCTAATAACTATCAACTGCACGTCACCTGACACAGACTGTTCCTTCCTTTGTGTTTGTCATCTTGCTTCTACCCTGCACTTAGTTTTCAGTTTGGTGGAGCTCTGTGTAGTAGGAATACTGAGCAATGAGCACACATCCAGTGTTTGCTGGTGTGTTTGCTGTGTGAGGAAGAAAGGGGCTGGGATGGATGCCTCAGATCATTGTCATGCTTGGTGAATAAGACACAAAAAATGAGTTGCCGCTGATCACAACCCAATCAGCACACACAATGTTGTGTTGCCAAACTCCTCAATTCTTTTCATGGCAAACAGTCATTTTTACTGAAGAAAATGTATGGTGGAAAAAAATAAATAGAAGAAAGTCCCTGGGTACCCCAACATTCAAAGATGGCCACTTTCAATGCTTTATGGATTTGTTTCGCTAAGTAGTCTGTCTGGGTGAATGTCGGTTTGTGATTTCACATCATCAGAAACCATCCATGGTTGTGAAGATGCCTCATTGAAGGAGTGTTTCATAGAGTTCAGGTCATAGACATTTTGGAAGGTGACCCACAGGTTCAAAGACAGTTACCCATCCTTCTCCCTGAGTAGAGTCCCTGCTGGCTAATTATAGGCATTCAATGAGTCTTCGATGAAGGAGTAAATGAATGAGCCATGAGGCTACAATCAGTGAAAGCAACACGCAGTAGGGATGATGGATAATTTGTTCGTGTGCCTTCAAAAGAGAGACAGCCTTCAGGAAAAGGCAGCCTCAGTCTTCAGTGAAGGCCTGGGGAATTATAAACGATGCTTGGCTTTCAGAACTGGCAGGGAAGAGGGTGTGGGTAGCTTTGCTTCTGGCCGCAAATCATGAGACGTCCACAAGGACACAGAGCTCAGGGGTCTGGCATCATCTCGGAATAAGGAACGAGAGATGCAGAAGACAAAACACAAGCAAATACTTCAATTAATTACCGTTGTGAGCAACTCTGCAAGCCATGAGTGTGAGGCCAAGCAGTGACCTTGAGGATCTGTGGGTGTGAGGCTGTGCCGTGACCTTGGGGATCGGTGGGTGTGAGGTCGTGCAGTGACCTTGGGGATCGGTGGGTGTGAGGCCGTGCAGTGAACTTGGGAATAATTATGACTCTGACATGAGGAAAATGCCCATATGTTCATTTTGCAGAATCTGAACTTTGAGACAAAATGGAAACTGATGCTTCTATAATTTGGAAGGTAAAGTGTGCAGGCCGAAGCAGGTGGCCCAGATCTGCCCAAAATCAGCACCAAGGCCCGCCTGCCCCTCTGCAGGGCATGTTGGCTGCTGAAGCTCCTGCCCTCAGCACAGGCCTCGCCTGAGACTCTGCTCCATCAGGCCTCCTGGGTCTGGCATCCCTGGGCCCTGCCAGGTCCCCTGTGCACCCGCCCACGACTCAGATCCCCCTTGCCAACACTCTCCCCTCCACTCAGATTGTGCCCGGGAACACACCCCACAGACCTGCAGAGGCCACCTCCAACCTCTGCTTCCTGGGGTCCAAACTTTCCGGGGTGAGGATGCAGCAGAAGCCCCGTCAGTTGCATCCTCTGACACCGGCCTTTTGGGTGGGAGGCTCATGTTTCAAATGACAAAATCTGAAGGAAGAAGGAAGGCACCATGCATCCATGGCTGGGGATACATCAGAAACTCCTGAAGATGAGCTTCCCTCTGTGACGGCAGAGCGAGGGCGGGACACGCTACAGGCTTTTCTAGTCATGGACAAGCAGGTGCCTCACGCAGAGCTGTCCTGAAGTGCGACATCTGGCTGCCATTTCTGAGTCATGAAAATCTTAAATATCCTCACTGCTTTTAGGAACCCCTTCCTTATGCATTTACAGCATTCTCCAGAGGTGCACCGCCCCCAATAGAGCTTGCCTTCCATCACCAAACCGTGTGGGGAGCACGATCTCGTGGGAGGCGTGGTCTGAGCCTACTCTTCCTGTCCTGCACGTGAGCCAGCTCCATCCCGAGGGAGACTCCACGTGAAGGGACCTGAGAGCCCAGATGCGAGGGCGTCTGTTCACCGTGAATGGACGTCCCCCCGGTGGGCAAGATGAAGGGGGTGCCCACGGAGGTGTTAGTCAGTGAGAGAGAAGGGAGAGGGACAGCAGGACAGGTAGATGGAGCATAAGCTGGCGACGGGCTGGGAGAGCACCCAGAGAGCACCTGGGGCATCGGAGCCTCTGTGGGCGACATGGGTGCTTTGAGTGATGCCACCTCCCCGGTCAGGCTCGGTCAGACAGCGGGTGCATTTCCCACCAGCTTCTGCTCTGAGCCCAGAACCCCTTACTGGGCTCATCCAAGGGAAGGCGCTGGCCTCGGCCCTCTGTGGGGATCCCGAGGGCCCTGGAGAGGCTGGGGCTGGGACTCCACTACCAGCATAAAGGACCACGTGCAGTTACAGAACTGGGAACGGGGCTGAAGGCTGGGTGCTGCGGAGCCAACGACACCCGCTCAGGTGGCTGCCAGGCAGGAGCACCTTGCGGGCTGAGCCAGGCGGGCCCTGGGCTCTTGGGTCCAGGCTAGAGAGGCCCTGGGGCAGGCACCCACAGGGCTGGTGCCAGGACCCCTCACTCCTTCCAGGAAGAGCGAGCCTGCTGGTCCTTCTGTCTCCACCTGTTACACCTCCCCAGCCCTGGGTGTTTGCGTTCCACACCCCACTGAAGCTTTAGTCGGGTACGAACCCCCCATTCCACTGAAGTCTTTCTCTCTTATTTGCTTTAGGGAAGTGGCCCTAAGTGGCCATTGGGAAGGTGCGGTGGCGTGTCCTTTATGGGCCCTGGATCCGTCAGCCGGCTCTGCAGCTCGATGGGGCACAGGGCCTTTCGCTAATCCTGCCATTCCTTCTGACTGGGAGGGACTGCCAGTTATCGGCATGTCTGATCCTATGGAGACATTAATAAGAAGCTCGTGTTTGTTTCTCGTGATGACATGGGTCAATCAACAGACATGCACAGGACGGACGTGAGAGCTACCGAGCCTCAAGTGGTGCGATGCATATGTGCGCTGTCACAGGGAAAACTACTCAGGAAAATAGTCGCAGTTTGCCTTTCTGTCATTAAATGGGTGCTCTAACCCCGTTCACACCGTGCCAGTATGTGTGTGTGTGCGCATGTGCTTATGAGTGTGTGTGAATATGTGTGCGTGTGAGTGTGTGAGTGTGTGCATGCGTGCATGTGTGTGTATGTGAGTGTGTGTGTGAGTGTGTGTGAATGTGTGTGTGCATGTGCGTATGAGTGTGTGAATGTGTGTGTGTGCATGTGCGTATGAGTGTGTGTGCGCATGTGCATATATGAGTGTGTGAGTGTGTGCATGTGCATGTATGAGTGTGTGTGCATGTGTGTGTGCACACATGTGTGAGTATGTATGTGCGTGTGTGAATGTGTGCATGTGAGTGTGTGTGCATGTGTGTGCACACATGTGTGAGTATGTATGTGCGTGTGTGCATGTGAGTGTGTGTGTGTGTTCAGGGTGTATTTGTGTTTTTAGTTGAGAATAGTGATCACATTTGAATGGAGCTTTATGAGCTATAGTGTAGCCATGTCATTAGCTCTGCCTTGGCTTTGCGGGCCACTCGGTCTCAGTTGTAACTGCTCATCTGTCGCAGTTATTGTGCCACAGCGACCACAGACAACATGTAAACACAAGGTGGCTACGTTCCAATAAAACTTTATTAAAAATAACAGGGGCTCCCCTAACCTGTTTGGCTCAGTGGATAGAGCGTTGGCTTGTGGACTGAAGGGTCCCAGGTTCGATTCTGGTCAAGGGCGTGTACCTTGGTTGCGGGCACATCCCCCGTAGGGGGTGTGCAGGAGGCAGCTGATTGATGTTTCTCTCTCATCAATGTTTCTAACTCTCTATTCCTCTCTGTAAAAAATCAATAAAATATGTTTTAAAAAAATAATAGGGGCAGGCACATTGGACCAGGTAAAGCCCCTTATCTACCCATCCCTAAAAGGCCGTGTTTTCCTGTCCCATTGTGGGAGGATGGTTTAGTCGGTGGTAGTCTGTTCTGCTCTGGGCGGGGGGCAGGAGGCGGCTCTTGGAACGGCTCAGGGGTGTTTTTGCATGCACTCCCTCTGGCAGATGCTTTCTTCCACTCGCAATGGCTCTTCCTTTGCTGAGACAGATCAGCGAGGACACCCTGTAGCTTGCATTTTACCACCAACTCTGGCATGTCTAAGAAGCGGCGCTTGTTTCGAAGGAAGTTCAGTCCCTGGCATTTTCTTTTACGTTAAAAAAAGAAACAGTAAAACGGGATCGTGTTGGGACGGAGATTAGTGTTCACTAGGGAAAGGTCTTTCGTTCTGACACGGGGACTCCAGAACTCAGTACGTGACAAAGTTAATCAGATAACAAGGACACGTGGGCCTCAGAGCCACATGTCAGCCTCGTCACTGACATGCATGAAACGCAGAGGCGCTAACTGAAGTCAGGACCACGTACCTCGCTGACGGCATCTGCTGTCTAAGGAAGACCTGTGGCCTTCCCAACTCACTACCATGCTCACACCCAGGAGCGCTGGCCGCAGAGCGGAGTGGAAGCTGCCCTCGGACGCCAGGGAAACCAGGTGGTACAGGGGGTGTCCTGGGAGACAGTTCAGCATTTGCTTTTAGAGAGAGAGAGAGGGAGATTGAGATTGAGAGAGAGAGAGGGAGAAAGAGAGAGAGAAAGAGAGGGAGAGAGGGAGAGAGATTAAGAGAGAGAGATTGAGAGAGAAGGAGAGAGGGAGAGAGATTGAGAGAGAGAGAGATTGAGAGAGAGGGAGGTATAGAGAGAGAGGGAGAGAGAGAGAGGGAGGGAGAGAGAGGGAGGGAGGGAGAGAGAGAAAGGGAGAGAGAGAGAGAGAGAGAGAGAGAGAGAGAGAGAGAGAGATTCCAACCCCAGGAAGCCCCTTCCCTTCCCATTGGGAAGCCCCATTCGGAGCTTCCTGCCTCTGTAGACCTCAGCGAATCTGTGCAACGAGTCCGCTCAGCAAATGTCAGGTGGGGCCCAAGCACTCTCAGGTGTGCGGTCCTCTCTGGGAGCACACCCCATCGGGAGGTGCTCACAGGCCCCTGTTGGAGATGGAGAAGCGGTGCTTAGGTAGTTTGGGGAGTTTCCGCTCAAAAAGGGAACCCAGGACAATCTAACTTCTCTGCACTTTTCAGTCCAAAGTCACGGGATGTGTTTTCATCGCTGTCAGTTTTGGCCAAGGGTTCGGGGGCAGGTCACAGAGACGGTGATCACGGCACAGATCGACAGCCTGTCCCCCTGCTTGTTTCCAGGCAACAGTGTTCAGTGGGCTCGCGCTCATCCGCCTGGGGCAGCACATCTGTGACTCCCTTGTCTTCTGATTCAGGCTCCCTGGTCCACCTGAGTTTCTCAGCGAGAAGGAAGGCTTTGCAGGGAGTGGCAGGCCTGCCCTTGAGGGCGGGGTTTCCCCTGAAAAGTTGTCTTCTGTCCAGGCTCAGGTGGATCCACCAGCCTAGGCGCCTGCCAGCTGGAGAAATGGGAGAAATGGGGGAGGGGGGTGCTTAAATGCTGCTCCGCTCACAAAAGCACCAAGTTGTCCTTCTGAGAAAATCAGCTTTTGATGGACCCCCTTCACCCCGTGGGAGAGTGTGTTTTCTTTACATTGAGTTCCACACGCGGGAATGAGGGCCCCTCCACACGCGGGAGTGAGGGCCCCTCCACACGCGGAAGAGAGGGCCCCTCCACACGCGGAAGAGAGGGCCCCGTTCTTCCTGGAAATTGCGGGTGTTGCGGGTCTTTGTTGGCCAGGCCTCTGTGTGGGAAGAGAGCATCCTATGAAGTGGGAGGTGGAAGAAGGCTGCTGGCCACAGCCTCCGCCACCCTCTGCCACCCCAGCAGCTAGCCGTGTGTTAGCCGTGTGGTCACAAGCACAGGGCCACTGGGCGGGAGGACGGTTTGCCTGAAGGTTGACCCTGTGGAGAGGCCCGGGGAAGGACCATGAGATAAGGGGCATCCCGGGCCCTCTGAGTCCTGCCTCTGAGTCACCTGTGTGAGTTCCTAATGGCCTGTTAACCGCGCTGGGCTCCTGTCTGGGCTGCACCTCCTGTTTGTCAGCAAGAGGGGCTGCCCTGTGAGAACCTGCTGACACAGGCTGGGGCGCCAGGTCCTGCAGCTCCCAATGATGCAGCTGTCGCCTAATTTTTAACCAGGAGCAGTGGCCAACATTTACAATCCCGCGCCTAAATCAAGCTTTACCAGCTGTTTAACGTGGCATTATTTTGACATCGCATGATTCCAATGGCCCCACTGACCGGTGTGAGAACCCATTACACCTGAGGGTGTTACACCTTTTACAAGGTGTTCTGAGCGCATAACACCTGCACAGACCCTCCGCCGAGGTTCCTCTGGGTCACCAGCTCATGGCCATGCCTGCTGCCCAGGTGGGAGCCGCTCTGCCCCAGGAAGGCGGGCTCAGGAAGAACCCTGGAATTGCTGAGTAACTGCGAACAGTCTCGCGTCCCGGGGAGGGCAGAGGACTGCCCGTGCCTCCCAGGGAGGGTCTTGGATAGTCTGCGAAAGGTCTTACCTACCTGGGGCGCCCGCAGTGGCCTCCAGCGGTGTGTGCTTTCCGGCGGGCCTGCTCATGTGGTTCCGGTTCCTGGGAACACACAGAGCTGCTTGCTGCTCGGCTGAGCGTCTGACCCAGAAGGTAAGGAGCCGTGACTGTGGAAACAGAACGTGGGGCGATTTTTAAGTGTAAACTTGGATGGGCCATAGCGCCTTGATATTCGCTCGAACTTTATTCTGGACATTTCCATAAGGTAAGGAGTTTGGGGATGAGATGAACGTTTAAATTGTTGGACTTAGAGCAGATTATACTCTGTCACGTGGGTGTGCCTCATGCAGTCAGTCCAAGGCCTTCCTGGAAAAAGGGTGACCTTTGGATGTTAAAAGTGTGGGCTCTGTGGAAGAGGGAATCTGCCAGAGACGGCCTGGCGCCCGGAGGTCCCCCTCCCCTGGGTGTCCAGCCTGCTGGCCTATGCCGCCGGCTCCAATTTGCAAAGCCTCTGCAGTCCCGGGAGCCAGTTCCTTAGAATCTGAGTCTCCCTCCTCCTCTCCCTCTCCCCTACCCTCTACAGCACATCCCTGCGGGCTGTCTCCTGGAGAACCTCATGCAGAACAGGAGCCCACGATCAGGGCCCGTCACGGACGCTGCCAGTAGTGGTCCACGTGAGAGCAGCAGCCATGGGAACACGTCGTGTTTTCTGAGACCATCAGCTTCACTGCTGCCCCGGAATGGACACAGATGCCTCCTCCTTCCTCCCGTGGCCTCCCTGAGCCAGGGGTCCCTGATGACAGCGCCCACCCAGGGGCTTTCCCAACTGCGCCCGCTGGCTCTGCGACCCACAGCTTGTGGGCAGGAGTTCGCTCCCTCCCCTTCAGGGCCCTTTGCCCGCCTAATCCAGGCCGCTGGGGCTGAAAGAAACTCAGGTGGACATGCACACACCCATTCAGGCTCCATGGCCTGTCCGCGCAGGAGGCTGAGATCACACTGTGCTGGCTCCGTCGCCAATATTAACAGCCACCCGCAGCTTTCAACGCTGTCAGGGTTTGCTTGGCGGCGCTCCTGCCTTTCGAGCCAGATGACATTTGTCACACTCAAGTAGGAACAATTATTAATAATTTTCCTTTCATTAGTAGCACTACAATAAAATGTCAACAGGCTTAAAAGTGCATCCGAAGGGTACGAATTAATTCCGATTTTCTAAAGTGCGACAGCTCCTGTGAGGACCAGGCTGCGCATCACACCGGGCGAGTTCTCCTGAGAGCAATCGCATGGAACGCACTTGCCCACTTCCAGACCCAGCTTTCGGGGCCACCTGTGGGTGTTCCCTGCTGCTCTAATAGGAAGATGTAATTCATATTGGACCCACAGGACCCGGGTCAGGCTCTGATGAGACAAATTGAAACGTAACAGCAAGAACATGTTTTAGCAAGAGATCACCCCTTCCACGTAGGAATTTGGGGCTGAAGTTGTTTTAATTTAAGTCTGGCTGGGGTACTGCACATGGCGACTAGAAAACGCGCCCAAAGTGGAACAGTAGAAACGGGAGTTCATTTTGGTTGCAGAGTGTGGATGTTAAAAGTGTGGGCTCTGTGTCAAAGCCCCTCTGCCCAGGACCCAGGGCTGTGCCCACGTGGGCACAGTCCCTGTCTCCCCCTCAAAGCTCCCCACCCACCTCTGTGGAGCTGAAGCCATACACACTGGGTGCTGTGCACCCCTGCCAGGAGTGAAAACTCCTTTTCTCACTTCCCTTCCTGCTGTGGGGGGCAGGCCACTCCCTGGGCCTCCAGGGCCACGTCTAGACAAGATGTCCTCTTGCAGGGCCTCTGCTCAGCCCCGACCTGTAGGGCCTGGGCCCACCTCGGCAGCTGTCACACAAAGGGACTCCCCTACTTCTCCGTCTGGTGCTATGTTCAGTCCACTGTCAGCCGGATCCAGCGCTTCCTCCGAGGTTGGCTGCAGCTCCTGCCTCCCTGGCCCCTCCCGGGCCCAGGACCCAGGACCCAGGCCTCTGTGTCCAGGAGCCACTGCCACCATCCAGCCAGGCCCCCTGCCTGCCCTGCCTCAGCTCAGGCCTGTGTCTGCAAGCCCCCATCCCCACCCCAAACTCTCCAAACTGACTCCGTGTTGCCTGCCCAGAGGGGAGGGCCAGACTGCAAGACCCGACACTCTCCACCTCTCCCACCTGCTGTCAGAGTAGCTTTTCCAGGTAAACTCTACAGGCCAGCCTCCTCCTCCATCCACAGCCATCCCCAGCCATTTTGTACTATTATATAAATAAATATAAATATAAAAATATAAAAAGAAGTGTGGGCTCTGGTCCCTGGCTTGCCAACTTGCTAGGCCTGTGCCAGTGAGTAAGCCCACAACTGGCCGTGGCGGCATCCCATCTCTGATCCCAGTGAAGCCACAGGCCTCTTCTCATCATTTCCTCTCCCCCTCGCAGCCTGGTGCAGAGTCGAGCTTATTGGTAAGAGAGCCCTCTTGAAGAAGTAAGTAGACAGCATTGTGACGGAAATCCAGTGATAAATGCGGGCTTGCTCACTGACTGCTAGTGAGCAGTGCTGTTGTGATTAATCATCACAACCAACACTATTAATAATGATCACTCCAACCTTAGAAAATTCTATTGATTCCACTTATTGTGGCAGGAAACAAAGCCATACTCAATAAGCCCACACAAAGATCATGCACATCACTAAGAATTAAATAAATGCAAAGCAAACATCAATCAAATACTTCTATTGCCCATAAAATAGCAAAAAACCAACAATAACCTGAGATGGTGGGGCAGAGGGACATAGTGCTTTCACATGCTATTGGCAGGAATATAGATGGGATCCACGTTTCTTAAGAGTGTCATGGCTACTTGCATCAAAATTAAAAATGCACACGTTTTGACCAAATAAGTTGACTTTTGGTGTCTAAATTACAGAAATAATAATTGAGCAGAAAAAGATATACACACCAAAGGTTTCCTTGCAGTACGAAGTGTATAAAATGGATATACCATGAATGTCCACCAATAGGGACACATGAATAAGTGATACTATCTCCACAGAACAGAGTCCTGAGTTCCCTTGAAGAAGGATCTTTGCGGATTGACGTGTGAAATGTTCTGAGTTACAGAGTTAGGTGGATAAACGAGCTGTAGTCCAGCCTGTGTGATAGGCCTGCATTTTTTAGAGATGAGACTGGATGGCACAAAATGAAGGAGAATCTGCACCCCGAGTCCTGAGCAGAAAGAATCCTGCCTTTTGAGGACTGAGATTGAAGGCGGGGTTGTGACTCTCATTTACTATTTCACAGACTTTAAGTGGTGGCATTGCATGTGGCTTTAAGTTACTTTGCATTTGTAAGAAATTTAAAATAAATGCATCCGATGTATGTAAAAGGTAGTTTAAAATGTGTGAGAACTCTCTTGGTGAAGTAGCCAACAAAACTGTCGCATGAAGGGTAGCCAGACCCAGTGGACTCGCTCCGCCTGGTGTGTCTGGGCTGTGTTCCCAAGGAGAGAGGAGGGCGATCATGCATCTGTGCTTGCA
Source organism: Plecotus auritus (assembly GCF_963455305.1). Lineage (NCBI taxonomy): Eukaryota > Metazoa > Chordata > Mammalia > Chiroptera > Vespertilionidae > Plecotus > Plecotus auritus. Next base: position 96,450,729 of record NC_137782.1, read on the forward strand.
CACCCTCAGGACCCCTGGGAATGCAACCCTGAAAGTAAACCCGCCTCAGCACTTTCCAGAAGGGGAGCGAACTTGCAGAATTATGTCCATATAGGCAAATGGCTTCCATAGGCATTATCTTAATGGCTCGCCCCAAGTTATGAGACTGAAATGCTGGCACCCTGCAGTGGTGGCTCCAGGTCATTGGGAACAGGACTGGCCAGTGGCTTCTCCTGCCTGCTGGCTCAATGCGTTGGGTGTCCAGGAGTGACATGCCCGCCTCCCTTTACCTTGCTCACTTTAAAAAATATATTGTTATTGATCTCAGAGAGAAAGGGAGAGATAAAAACATCAATGATGAGAGAGAATCATTGATCGCTGCCTTCTGCACACCCCCTGCTAGAGAATGAGCCCACAACCTGGGCGTGTGCCCTGATCTGGAATCAAACCGTGACCTCCAGGTTCGTAGGTCGACACTTAACCACTGAGCCATGCCGGCCGGGCCTCACTTTTGGGAAAGAATCCCATTTTAAAACGTCAGTCCCTTTAAAAAAAATTAACCTCCTGATTTAAATAAAATAAACCCTTGCATTGACCTGGGAACTTGGTTAATGAGGCATTTGCCAAATTGTTTTGTTTTTATGGCTTGCCAAGTGTGTAATTGCTTTGCTTGGCACTTTCAGAAAGGGTGATTATAAACTCTTCTTCCAAAGAAAATCATGCTACAGAGCTGTTAACTCTAAAACCACACACATTTTTCTTCTAGTATTTGCTTTCATGCTCCTGCTGCCACTCAAACATCGGCGGCTCAATCATGCACCTGTCCACAATGATGCTTTCGGTGTGTTTCCACTCATCTCCCATTGTGTGGTCGGGAGCCAAATGCTGCACAGAGAAAGAAACAAAAGCCGGGCTCTCAGGAAGCCACTTCTCAGAACATCAGCGGCCGAGCGCATCCAACAGGACTGCTGAGTCCTTGCCCGTCACCGTCACGTTGTTGGCTGCCTGTGTTACACGTGTTCATCCACTTTGAATATTTCAACCACAAACAGCACTGCAAACTCAGACACGTGGGGGGTGGGGGACGGGTTGGCTCCTGTCGGGGGACACTTTGTCCTTGCTTCCTCTTGGATGCTGCCTCTGGAGAGAAAGAACCCCTTTCGCTTCTAATGGACAGAGGAGAAAATGTTGCTTGAGGTCAGAACCATTATTCCAAGGCAGCCTGCACCCACATTTCATCTTTCAGTGTCTTTACACAGACCACCTGCTGTTTGCCAACCAGGAAGTGACTGAGGGTGGCGCCAGGGCTCAGGACGGCCCCCCTGGGCACCTGCTCAAGCTCACCTCTCCCCACTCACGCAGCGATCACTTAACCAGCTGAATGACACCCTCCTTTCACTCCAATTTGCCAGTGAATTAGCACATAGATACTATGGACTGCACTGTGACCACAAATCTATATGCCAGAGCTGTAACCCAGACCCTCAGAAGGTGGCTGTATTTGGAGATTGGGCATTTAACCTCATTAAGGTTAATTAAGGTCTCATGGGTGGGCCCTCACCCAATAGGACTGGGGTCTGTATAAGAAAAGCGGGTTAGGGCTCAGACACCCCCCCTACCACCACCACCGCCAAGGGAAGGCCTGGGGAAGACGCCACCTCCACACCAAGAAGAGAGGCCTCGTATGGAACCAGCTCGGCCGGACCTTGAGCTGGACTTCCAGCTTCAGAACTGGGAGCAGCGCAATGCACCCTAAAGGAGTCTGCGCCCCTGTCACGGCAGCCTCTATACTTCGCTCTGCTCAGTAAAGAAGTCTGAGCAGCTGTGGGGGCCTGAGCTGTCCGGTTCTCCACCTGGAATTCCAAGATGGAGGGGAAGTGATTCAACGGTGGCCACCAGGGGGCCTGTGGTTGAAAAGTGCCACCTGCCAGGAGGGCTGGGACTCCGCCCTGGTTCCCTGGGTGACCACGTCCAGGAAGACTAACAACATGGAGCGACCCAGGTGGGTGATCGTGGCTCTCGTCACAGAGCTGTGCCAGACAGCAGAGGAGGGCCCGGCTGTCCTATAGAGTCATTTCTATGACAAACCTCCTGAAATGTCAGGCTAAAGGGCCACTGAGGATTGCTGAAATTTCATCATTACCAGCAAGGGGGAATCTAAAAATGCTCAAGTGCACACACATGGTGCGTGTACCAAGACCCAGGCAGCCACATGCTCTGGTGGAAACTTGACGGCGCGTGGAACACCAGCTAAGCCTCCGAGCCGCGTCCCATGGAGGCGGGGGGTGGCCAGGCTGCTGTGTGCCGGCAGATGGCTGCTCCAAACTCCACAGGGAAGGAGGCTGTGTCTCTCCGCACATGAGACACACAAGCAGCATCTAGCACCCCGAGGCACAGTGCTGGGCGGGTCCCCCTTCCCTCAGCTTCACCTCCTAAGTCCATGGCTGCGTTTGCTTCTGCTTTGGCAATAAAGACTCATGGGTGTGTCTTGGGGGAAAGGGGTACAATAAAGAAGTGGATCCACATGCACCCACCTGGACCACGCCCGCTGGCCTTCCCTCAGGCATCGCTGGGCCTCCCGGGAGAAATCGCATGCAAAGGGGCATGGCACACATGTCGAAAGCACTGGTGGCCCCGTTTTAAGGGAAGATGAGACATACTGTCACAGTCACACCTTCTGGTCCCTAATGAGAATTCCGCCTGGAAGCCAGGCTGCACAGCATTCCCACAGACAGCAGGACTGCAGGGATGCGGAGGCCCTGGCGGACACAGCACCAGGTTCACACGCCCACGGGTGCGTGGCCATCCTCCACGAAAACCTGCCTTTCCAAAGGGCATGTGACAGAAGCACATCAACCATTTCTATTGGGATACTCACTCAGCACCCACAGAACCCTGTGGACCACCGAGGAAAAGGTATTCTGCCTCCAGTCCAATGGGCACGGAAGGCGGTGGTAAAGAAGGCGAAGGCTGCACCTCCTCACGCTTCCTCCCGCTCCTTTTCCAGGAACGAGTCTCCCTCCCACACCAGGTGAAGCTGCCGTCAGCAGTGCCGGTTCTGCGAGCAGCGAGGCATCAAACGGAATCATGGGCCTGTCGTCGGAGATGGGTCAGTGACTCCATCTAGACACCGAGTGCACTTTCGTTCACCTTCTTCAGTTACTAACGGGGAAAAGACACAGGCAGGCACATGGCAATTTCCAAGTCCTTAGGAAGCCGTGGGCATGACCAGGCAGCCCCCCTTAATTTCCTCGTTGGAAGAGAACACTCTGAGATGAGTGCTCACAGTCTGCCTCCTGGTGCCTCAGAGCTCGCCCAGGGGGAGGGGCATCTGCTCCTCGGGCAGGGCTGTCCGCAGGGACCCAGCCCTGGGCGCGTCTCACATTCATACTTCCTAGAACTCATGTTATAACCATCGCACTCAAATCAGGAACCAAGAGATGCACCATTTCCTTCCGCCCACAAGCAGTGATTTCATGTGAAGCCCACCACCTATGGCAAACATTGTACACACTATAAAGGTTTTTTAAAAACCAGCACATTAGATTCCACATATGAGTGAGATCACATGATACTTACCTTTCTCTGACTATCTCACTCATATGTGGAATGTAATGAACCAAATAAACTGACAACCGAAAGTAGACCTAGAATCATAGAAGCATGAACAGACTGTTGAGCCTCAGAGGGAAGACAGGGGAGGGAGAGTAGGTGGGTGGGAAGCGATCAACCAATGACCTTGTATACATATGTTCATAACCCGTGGACACAGACATGGGGCGGGAGGGCCTAGGGAAGGGAGACAGGAGCGAATGGGAGAGGTTAGGGGGGGAAAGGATGACCTATGTAATACTTTCAACAATAAAGATAAAAAAATAAAGTCAGCACAATATGCTTCCAGTGATCTAGAACAGTAAGTGAGCTTGGTTGTAGGAGCTTCGTGGTAGCTTGTCCACAAAAGCCATGTTTCCTGATTTTCCTGAACCGCCTCTAGGCACACACGTTCAGGTGAGATGGTGACACGCGCTTTCACTAGGAATGCTCCCTCGAGGGGACAGTGCTGGCATCAGCGACATCTGTGAGGAAGGGGCGGTAGAAGTCGGTGCGGGGACGTTCCAGAGTCACAGAGGACCGAGGATCTGAGAACATCTCAGCTGGCAGTGTTGGTGCCTGGGGTCTAGGGAGCGCCTGACCCAAAGCGGCAGAAAGGGTGGGCACCGGGGCCGAGGTCTGCGATGCTAATAGAGGAATCCTCTCTTCCCATCTGAGAGGAATCTCCATGACATCAGCTGGTCCCTGAACCCTGGTGAGGAGACGTGTCCCTCAGCCCTCTGCTGGGTCCTCTCTGTGCCCTTCCCTTTGCGCATGGTCGCTTGTATAACACCCATCCGAACACCAAGGAGGGGGAGCAGCGGGGCAGCCACCCCCTCAGTATCCGCTCCGCTATGAAATGGGTGTGAATCATCAGGTGTGTGCTAGTGAAAACCATTATGTGGTCGCGAAGGGGCCTCCAAAGGCGACTGAGGACCGCGACTCACAATCTCCACTGAGGAGGGAGATGTCCAATCATCGGTCATCTTCCAGGAAGCTGACTAACGTGGTGGCAGCATTTAAACCTCAGAGCAAAGACTTGGCGTCAGACATATCTACCTTAAAACAAATTTGGACCCATATGTGGAACAGAATGTGGAGCTCACGTACTCATCTGTGCATGGTTTCATATTTACACGTTTCTGGTCCTACGCTCCACTCTGCTCTCCAAGCACTGATGTGGGCCACCTCGCTGTCCTCCGATGCTGGACATGCTCCCAGCAAAACAAGGAACAGAAATGCTAAATGACATTCCTTTTTTTTAATAACATATTTTTATTGATTTCAGAGAGGAAGGGAGAGGGAGATAGAAACATCAATGATGATGGAGAATCATTGATCAGCTGCCTCCTGCATGCCCACAATCTGGGCCCGTGCCCTGACCTGGAACTGTGACCTCCTAGTTCATAGGTTGACGCTCAACCACTGAGCCATGCCGGCCAGACCTAAATGACATTTCCATTTCCCTATTGGAGAGATCTATTATTCAACATGGTAGGTGTGTGGCAGTCCTTCCCTCTCTCTTAAATGTTTTCCAGATTCTGAGAGCTTGAAATTTAAAATACCAGTTAGTCAAACGAACAATCCAAATAATTGAAGACAGTATACTTACATTCTATGTTTGGTGTTTGTGTTTGATAGTCCTTGGGTTTGTGTTTCCTCCAATTCAGCCTTACAGAGAAATCTGTATTCACGGACATACTTAGCCACTTCTGAAGAGTGGCCCAACCTTGGTTGCCAGGAAGGTATCTGAAAAGTTTAACTCATCACTCAATATGAATAGCAAACCATTTTGGAGGCTGCCATTTTCTCCATTTCTTTTGTTTTCTTTTTCATTTCTACAGTCCCTGGCTGTTCCCTCTGCTGTGCACACTTCCGCACACAACCACCGAACTCACATCCTCATCTTCTCCAGATCTGCACAGACTTTCAGCGGCTCGGCGCTCCCCGGACACCGTGCCATGTCAGGTGGTGACACCCCATCACCGTCCCCAGAGTCCGGGCTCCCCTGGATGCTTTCATGGCCCCATCGCCTCCCAACACACTGTGTGGCCTGCTTCTTTTCACATGTTGTCATTAATCGGCTCTTCTCTGCAGCAGGGAGCTCCATGCGGGTTTTGTTTGGGTCAGCGCTGCACCCCCAACCTCTGGCACCGCTTCTCACTTGACACAGTTCATGGCTTATACCCTCACCCTGGGACCTGGGCCTGTCAGCAACTATTGGCCCGGCCTGCTGGCCCAGTCCCTTCCTTGATGCTTCTTTCTCGGACGGCATGAATGGCTCCATTTCTGCTCTAAGCACGAAAAGCTGGACATTCAGGATCTGCTTGTTAGGAGTAATCCCCTCTCCCGCCGAGAGTGCACTCGGCCTCGGAAATGCCACTGCCCACGCTGGTAGACAGCTCCTACCCAACACGGAAAGCTACTTAGTTCTGCTAAAATGTTAGATGTGCATCCAATCAATTTTATGTTTTCGGTTGTAAGACAGGCTTTGGGCTCTCCACCCAAACCTTTTACAAAGGAGATTGCTTTCCTCTTGTAGTTGCAGGCGGATCTGCAACTAGAACTAATCACTTCCCATTGTTCCCTGGGCACTGAGATGCCATCCCCTCCCGCCCGCATCTGGGTGCATCCCAGAAACATTCCCAATTCCTTTCCTTCTCGCTCAATCCACGGTGCTGCCCCCAACATGGGTGAACTAACCTTGGGATCTGTGTCAGCAGATAAACTCCCTATAAGATGGCTCCCTTTAGAAATCTTTTCAATATGTTATTCTAGAATATTTCACTTTAAGGGATTTTCCATTTATAGATAAATTGGTCTGTTTGAGGAAACTAAATATATGATTTTGCTTCCCCACCAAACTGTCTTTACTTGCATCGCTACCAGGCTGAACTGTAGAGAAAAGTTCCTAAAACTCACAGCTATACCCAGATGTCTCCATTCTGCTCAGATCTGATCCTTTCCTGCAGCCTGGCATTGCAGGCCCCGGGGACAGGTCAGCCGCTTTAAACTGCTGTGGAGCATCCCCACCCAGCACAGCACAGGGCTCACCTGGACCTGGATGGGGACCCCCACTTCTGGCGATGATGATCTGGAACCCCCACTTCTGGCGATGATGATCTGGCGTGACACCTCAGCAAAGTGCCTGACTATGGTCCTATCCTTAAAGTTGCCTTTCGGAGGCTCCTGGTCCTGTGGAGAAATTGTGGCCACATTTTCTCATTATCTCTGAGATGTCAACCGACAATATTTCACCACAGGAAAGCTGTGCTTCCTTAGTGCCTGGTCACACCCAACTGCCCTCCTCTGCTGGCCTGGTCAACCCTAACTGCCCTCCTTTGCAGGCCTTATCACCCCCAACTGCCCTCCCTGGCAGGCCTGGTCCCTCCCTACTGCCCTCCCCTGCAGGCCTGGTCCCCCCCAACCATCCTCCTCTGGAGGCCTTATCACCCCCAACTGCCCTCCCCTGCTGGCCTGATCACCCACAGCTGCCCTCACCTGCTGGCCATCTTGTGGTGGCCATCTTGTGTCTACATGGGGGTGGCCATTTTGACCACATTGGGGTGGCCATCTTGTGTTTTGGAGTGATGGTCAATTTGCATATTACCCTTTTATTAGATATGATTATATTCTATAAATGAGTGAGATCATGTGATATTTATCTTCTCTGACTGGCTTATTTCACTTAGCATAATGCTCTCCATCTCCATCCATGCTGTTGCGAATGGTAGGAGTAGCCACATCTGGCCATACCATCTGTAGCCTTTATTGAAGAAGCAGGGCAAACACAAATGCAGCCCTTCTGAGGGCTCCTTTTCCTGTTTATCAAGACTCTGTTCCCTCTGGGCAACACAGACTAAGAAGGGAGGGTCTGACTCTAGGGAGCTCTCTGTTCTGAAGTAGCAAGTTCACATTTTAAGGGTCATCACATCTGCTTCACTAACACAGGTCGTGCAAGGTCTCAGCCAGCTCCTGTCCCACCCCTCGGGCAGCCTTACCCTGGCAGGGCCAAGGCCGTCCTGGGCCTGAGCTGGACCAGGCACTCCCCAGCAAAGGCTTCCCAGGCCAGAAGGCCCTGAGCGACCGGCCTGTTCTGGCAGCGTGCTGCGGGGACACGTGCATTCTCTGTACAGCTGCCTGCAGGCTCGCGGTTATGGCGGGCCTTCTGCAAACACCACATATTCAGAAGATGAAAACAAGTATGTGAGGATGAAGCTCTTCAGCGAAACAGAAATTATAATAGTAATATATTTTTAACAGAAGTGAGCAGGTGGTGTTTTAAATCTCTCCAAGATTAACCCATACTCAACACTCTAAGCACCCAGGCTGCGGTAAGAAACATTGTCTAATTACATATTCTTGGGAGTGCATTTTATGCTGGGATTTCAAATTGGAATTCAGATCCAGCTGAAGTTATCTGCACAGTGCAGTTCTGTGTATAATAAAGAGGGATTCAAGGTATTAAGCATCTTCTGAGACACTTTTCTGTGGGCCCTGTAGCATCGCTCCAGCAAGGCTTGTGGGGAGGAATGTGGACCACAAGGCATGTGGGGAAGACCCTGGACCACAAGGCCTGAGGGGAGGACCATGGATCACAAGGCCTGAGGGGAGGACCATGGATCACAAGGCATGTGGGGAGGACTGTGGATCACAAGGCCTGAGAGGAGGACCGTGGACCACCAGGCCTGTGGGGAGGACCGTGGACCACAAGGCCTGAGGGGAGGACCGTGGACCACAAGGCCTGAGGGGAGGACCGTGGACCACAAGGCCGAGGGGAGGACCATGGATCACAAGGCCTGAGGGGAGGACCGTGGACCACAAGGCCTGAGGGGAGGACCGTGGACCACAGGCCTGAGGGGAGTACCGTGGATCACAAGGCGTGTGGGGAGGACCGTGGACCACAAGGCCTGAGGGGAGGACCGTGGACCACAAGGCCGAGGGGAGGACCGTGGATCACAAGGCATGTGTGGAGGACCGTGGATCACAAGGCCTGAGGGGAGGACCGTGGATCACAAGGCCTGAGGGGAGTACTATGGATCACAAGGCGTGTGGGGAGGACCCTGGACCAGAAGAGTTTGGAACAGGCTTTCAGCCATGGAAAGTCCATTGGCATCCAATCGCCCTTTGGTTCAGGGCAGCCGTGGGGCTTGTGCTCCGTGCTTGGCAACATTGTGGAGGATTCCTCGGGGCCTGGTTGGAACCTGCCAGCTTCGATCTCAAACATGGAGCAGGGCTGGCTTCGCTCAAGTGCGAGGCTGCAGAGCATCCTCCCTTTTGCTTAACAAAACTCGGCCTGGGGGCAGGGCCCAGGGTGAGGACAGGGTAGCCGTGCATGGAGGGGAGGACAGAGTAGCCATGGCACTCAGGTGTGGGTGAAGGGGGAGGCCATGGACAGTCTTGCTGGCTCGCAGGGCTGAGGCCACTTAGCTCACCTCAGTCCAGGCAGTGCAACATTTTGAGCCCAGCTCATAAACAGAAGGTTTTCTTTAATTACTTCCACAGCAGCAGTTTCGTGGTCCCCTCCCGTCTTCCTGTGGACATTTCCCACCATGGTTGTCAAGGAGGGGACCGTAGAGGGGCCGGTGAGACCCATCCCGAGGTCCGATCCAGGGCTGCGGCCGCCCTGCCAGTCCCTGCATCAGAACCAGGGCAGTCTCAAGTGGGACAGGAAGGGGCAGAGAAGGACCTTGCCAATGCTTAGCACCAAGGACAGTTCCCAGGATCCTGTTCAGCACCAGGAAAGGGAAGTGTCTGCACAGGTAAACAATGTGCATATCAAACGGGGAACTGCGTGTCTTAGAGGGCTCTCTGATCTCTCAGATGCCAGCAGAGAATACTGGCTCGGTTGTTTTAAATTCCCACTGACCGTGGGCCTGGTGCTGGGGTTCTCCCATCACCCAGCTTACTTAGCTCAGGGCCTGTCCCTGCCCCTGGCCCACAGGTGTGTGTGACCTTCCCAGTGGCACCAACCTTGCCCTGGAAGGCATACCCCCTAGAATAGTGTTTCTGGCTCACTCTTAAAGAAATCATCAACAACAATGAATTGTTTTTTTTTTGCGTTAGGATTTCCTAATCTTTAGCATGACAATTTCAACTGAGTTCTTTAATTGGGAATAGAATATGCAGCATTTCTCACATGTCTTTAACAGAAAATCTCTTTTTGTTGTTGGGTGGGTCCATCAGTCACAGGGTCCCCCTGTGCAGAAAGCAATGCCCTCGGGGGCCAGGATCTGTCGCCTATGCAGGAAGAGGAGGACTGGCTAGCCAGGCATCCTGGGTCCCACCCCGTCAGTGGGCACATGCTCACCCTCATGTCAGGCACAGCATGAGGCCCAGACCCCCTTTCTTGTCCTGCCTGCTCTCATGTTTGCTCAGCCAGGCCTTCCTCCTGTGCTCCTAAGCCTCACGGGCCGCAGCACTGGACCTAGCCTCAGCCTCCCCTCTCACTCTGGGTGTTCAGCCCCCGAGGCCCTCACTCTGCTGCAGCCTGGCATACCCTCGTCTGTGTAAGACAGAGTTTCCCAACCCACATCGAGCGCCAGGCTCTGTGGAAGATGTTCACTCCATGTTCCCAGCCCCGGGCAGACCCTTGCAGGAGGAGGCTTTAGTGAGGGAGCCTCCCACGGCCCAACGCTGCCTCCATCACCAGCCCCTGACATGGCCTGGAAACTGGAACCTGAGAGCGGCGCTGTGGTCTGAGGCCCACCGGTACTCACCAGGCTGGGACATGGATGTGTTGTGTGAAGACCAGGTCCCCACTGGACAGCCACTATTCCCAGAAGGTCACGTACATGATGTTGTTGGAAACTGTTTGCACCCAAAGTCACGGAGCCATTAAATAAATGGCAATTGTTCTTTCCCATCTTGCGAGATGGCGGGTGAAAAGAAAACTGAGAAGCTGGATACTAAGGAGAAGAAACCTCAAGCCAAGAAGGCTGATGCTGGCAGCAAGGTTAAGGCGCCTAAGAAGGGGAAGCCCTACTGCAGCTGAAATCCCGTCCTCATCAGAGGAATTGGCAGATATTCCCAGTAGGCTGTGTATTCCCAAAAGGCACAAGAGGAAGTATTCGGCAGCTAAATCCAGGATTAAAAAGAAAAAGGAGAAAGTTGGTGGCGACAAGAATGGTGGTACCCGAGTGGTTAAACTCTGCAAAATGCATAGATGCTATCCTACTGAAGATGTGCCTCAAAAGCTGTTGAGCCACGGCGAGAAACCCTTCAGTCAGCATGTGAGGAGACTGCGGGCCAGCATCCCTCCTGGGATCATTCTGATCCCTCACCGGCACCACAGAGGCAAGAGGGTGGTTTTCCTGAGGCAGCTGAGCAGTGGCCTGCTACTTGTGACTGGACCTCTGTCCCTCCATCGAGTTCCTCTGTGTAGAACACACCAGAAATTTGTCATTGCCACCTCCACCAAAATTGATATCAGGGTGTGAAATCCCCAAACATCTCACGGATGCTCACTTCAAGAAGAAGAAGCTGCGCACGCCCAGACACCAGGAGGGCGAGATCTTCGTCACAGAGGAAGAGAAATACGAGATTACAGAACAGCACAAGGTTGACCAGAAGGCTGTGGACTCAGAAATTCTGCCAAAAACTAAAGCTGTTCCTCAGCTCCTGGGCTCCCTCCGCTCTGTTCGCTCTCACCAATGGGCTTTATCCTCACAAACTGGTGTTCTGGATTTCTAATAGAAACACGATTAAATAACTGATATGTTAAAAAATAAAATAAAATAAATGGCAATTAATGTCATCGAAGGAGCGTGATGTTGGTTCTGCCCTCTGCATCCCTGCCCCTCGTGGCCCTGTGATGAGGGGCTGCCCTTCTGCATTTGAGGGTCAATCTCCCACCTTTGTTCTGAATCCACACCCGTGAGAAACAGGTTCCCAGTTGTACTTTCTTCTTCAGCCTCTCAGCCTCCATCCTCACTGCTGCTCAGACACACTCCCCTCCATCTCAACCACAAAGGGAAACGTGCTGCCCCAGGCTGCTCTCCAGCCCGGCCTCCCTTTCTCATTGGACGTGAGTGGCCTGGCTGCAGGTTCAACAAACCCTCTCTGCCTGCTTGCTGTGGGCCGACCTCCTGGTCCTCGCCGCCGCCCAGAGCTGGCGTCTCCAGACCCTGCCCTACTCCCCCCTCTTTGACTTGATTCTATTTGTCTGACTTTTACTCCTTCTTCTTTCCTAGTGGCTCCCATGCGTCCGTGTTCAAATTGCTGTCTGTAAATGGAAACTCCCCTCCGACCCCTCAGCCCGCCTCATGCTCAGTGATGCTGCCCTCCAAATCTCCCCCAGTTCGCGCAGCCTGCCCTGAACTCAAGGCTTCCCTGTCAGACCTCAGTCTCTGGTCTGCCCTCTGCCCAGCACCATGTGCCCCCCAACCCCCAATAAGTTTGCTCAGACCCAGCCATCACCCTGGGCAGCTCCCTTCTTCAGCCTCCTTACCCTAGGCCCCTGCATCTCGAATTTCCCAAGCTCTCTGGCATACTTCCCTTCTTCAATCCCACATTATTCTAAATTATTCTTTAAAATGCAAGGCTCATCGCCTCCTCCTCCTAAAAGAAATCCATAATGATCCTCTGTGGTTCATGGGATAAAGAAGACAATCCCTAACAGGCGCCTTTAAGACCCTGATAATCTCAGCCTGCCCCTCCCCCACTTCTCCACTCCTGCATCTAGTCCAGGGGTGGGCAAACTTTTTGACTCGAGGGCCACAATGGGTTCTTAAACTGGACCGGAGGGCCGGAACAAAAGCATGGATGGAGTGTGAACTAATATAAATTCAAAGTAAAGGAGCGGAGGGGAGAGCAAGAGAACCCTCCGCTCTTTCGTCTCCATGGGCCAGATAGAACAGCCGAACGGGCCGGATCCTGGTCCTCGCCGCCGCCCAGAGCTGGCGTCTCCAGACCCTGCCCTACTCCCCCCTCTTTGACAGTAGTTTGCCCAAGGCTGGTCTAGTCACAGGACTCTGCCTCCAAGGCCGGGCGGGCAGGACTGTGCTTCCTACGCTGTGCCCACCCCGGCCAGTGCTCAGCACAACTGCAGCCGCGCTCCGGACACTGGGAATGACCTGCTGACCAAGTTTGTATCGAATGACCTGGGTTTGCCCTGGCCAGTTGCTCAGTGGCAAGAGCGAGAGCGTTATCCCATGGTCGGAAGGGTCTTGGGTTTGACCCCAGTCAAGGGCGCATACGTTGGTTGCAGGTTCAATCCCTGGCCCTGTGGGATGCAACCAGTCGATGTGTCTCTCTTTCCTCTCACTCTCTCCCTTCCTCTCCCATTTCACTCTCTCTAAAAATTAATGGGAAAATATCCTCACTCCTGGGGTGAGCATTGAAATATCAATAAAACATATCCTTGACTGAGGATTAAAAAAACAAAAGAATGACCTGGGTTTGCCCATATGTAATCTGGAGATGATGACAGGACTAACATGTCAGGGGCTCCCTGGAGAGGCCCCAAGCCCAGGCGGGTGGGACATGCAGCCCAGTGTCCAGCAGGTCGCAGGACATGGACATGGCCAATGATGGCGATGTTGAGGACGATTGCAGCGAAGAACTGACAGGAACACAACCCGGCCTCCACTACAAGCTAAAGTGCTGCCCTGGAGGCAGACTTCATGGGATCAGTGGAGGGGCCCTCCCTCGTGGGTCTCCCTCTCCTCTCCTATGAAACTGGTGGGTCTGAAAAGGTTCCCTGGTTCCTCTCCGAAGACCCCTCATGATCCAGCCTTGTCAGGGTGGGGTGGGCAGGCCCGTGGCCTCAGCAGACCCAGCTGTCCCCACAGCCCCAATCTGGCTTCTCTGTTAGTTGGTGGAACACCGGGCCCGTGTCCAAAAACCCGATAGTCGGACAGGAACTGGGGCCTCGGGGAGGATGTCATTCAGGATTCTTTGTCTTAAGCAGCAGAAAAGCCAGTGCAGACTGGCATCCACATGCAGAAAATGCTGACAGCGGTGCCCAGTGCCAGGACGCGGGCCATGCGTGAGCTCTGTGCCCTCCTGAGAGTCCCTTGTGCAGCCTGCTTCCCAGGAAAGGCTGGGAGCGCATGGACCTCCCCCATGCACCTGCCACGCAGTGCAGGGAGTCTCCTCAGGGGCTCGCTTGGAAGAGGGGGTCTAGGCTCAGCCGTGTCCGAGTGAGTCCTGAGGGCCACTCTGAGGCTAACGTGAGCCCCATGTCCACCCTGATCCAACCTCTGTGCCCTTGGGAGTACGAGGTGCCAGTCATGTCAGGCTGGGGTTCTGCACCCCACTTGTAGGGGGAGGATAAAAACCCACGTGGGCTGTGGGAGCTGAGGGGTGAGAGGGTGTTGGGAAATTGCAAAATGGGTACTAGAAAGATAAAGAAATGCAAGAGCAAAGCCAGCTCAAGCCTCCTGGCATCAGACAAGTTAAATCCTCAGAAGAATCTAAGGTCGCCTGAGCAGCCTCCATGAAAATGGCCGCCTCAGCTCCGCCGCCAAATGCAGCTCCTTCCTGACCCGCCCGGACGCCTCTCACTCTCTCCAACTGAAGAAGTACCTGAAGTGTCCAGGCCCTCGAGATGGCACTGGTGTGACCGCAGGTGGTGGGCAGAGTAGCAGGAAGAAGGAAGGCCGCAGCTGGAGCCTGAAGGGTCTGTATCCGCACATTGTCGGTGTCCCCAGCACAGCGCCCTTCCCGGCTGCCAGCGACCCTCGGATCTGTCTTGAGGATCTGGACAGGCTCCTTCTGGTCCCTGCGGCTCCCTCTCCATGGCAGACTTGCTGACCGAGAGCATTAGTCCTTTGCGAGCCACTGAGTCAAATGCTTTCTTGAAGCCCAAGTAAGTCATAGGCAGGCTTTCTCCTGTTGGCAACATCTACCTGTGCAACGTTTATACCCCACAAACGGGTTCCACGGACCGTGGCTGGAAGCAGGCAGCTTCATCAAAACAGCAATGAGAACAACTGGGAAGCTCGCCTTCCCAGAGCGTCCGGGACTTCTCAGTGAGAACTAGGATGGAGAGAAGCCGGCACAGCCTCCGTTTCTCAGACATCAGGGTGACCGATGGATGAGCGTGTCTGCGTGACCGACACTTGGACTCGCGGGATCCGCTGCTCCGAATCCTGTGAAAGCGTAGCTCACGGGTCTTATTCCTCGCCCCATCTTGAGTGGGAAGCAGGATGTTCACGCGCCACTATAATTAAGCGAGATGCAGAAGCAGGCTCGATCCTCACCTCCCGTGGAGTGAGACCCACAACACGCTGCCATGTTATCCCGCGAGGTGCTTGCACACAGACTCCAGAGCTCAGTCTGCAGAGTAGTTGGGGGCACGTCTTCTTTTATAACAGAGCGCACCGCGGAAAAGTTATTCCTGTTGATATAGCTCATGCTCACTAACTTAGGCATAAGCAGATTTTTCTAGCCAGGGGTCCTAGCTGGTGCCTGAGTTCCACCTTCCCCATCACTGCCACTACTTCTCACACCTCCACCCGCCTCATTTCCAACTAGAACCCACGCTTGTTGGGGGGGAATCTGTCTCAGATCCTTCTGGGTGATGCCCCCCCTGCTCCCCCCCCCCCACCCCCGCCAGCTGCTCTGCAGGCCAACGTGCCCCTGCGCACCTGCGTGCTGCCCAGGCGCCTGCACCCACCTGGGCGATGTGCTCCCTGAAGGCAGGTTCTGGCCTGCCCCCTCTCTGGTCACCACGCTGCTTCCTAAGCTCTGTATATTTCAAACACAGAGTAGATGCCCAGGAAATGTGTATCGAGTCACAGAGAGGAGCATCGCTGGGCAGAACCAAAAGTCCTGGGAGGGAGGCTGCCAAGGACCCAGAAAGGCCTGTGTTTGCCTGCTTGGCTTTGGCGGGACACCCAGGAAGGCAGCACCGTGTGCACCTTCGCGAACCCCTCCTCCTGGAGCCACCAGGCAGAAAAGGGGGACAAGGATCCAGTCACAGAGATAGGAGCTGGCTGCCCAATACTTCAACCTTCAGAGGTGGGAGGGCCTAGATTCCATGGATCATGCGAAGCTTGATAAATTAGGGTTGCGGATGGCAGGCGTTTATCCCATTATGATTAGGCTGTATGTTATTGCAGAGAATTCAGGATTCAGGCACGAGGGGTGGGAGCTTGATTGCCTGGGAGATGAATGTCATCCGTGGCCATCGAGCAGGCTGCAGGAGGGCAGCTCGTGTCCGGGCCAGCAGCCTGCAGCCAGCGCCCACGTACAGCCCGCAAGGCAGCCGAGGCCCCGCTGGATGACCCAGCACAAGGTCCTGGGCTCTGGCTTCCCACCTGCTGTGCTTAGGGCACTGCCTTAGGAAACTAGTGGCTCTACACTCTTCCGGAACCTTTGAAACGCATGCAAACTTTCATCCCTCCTCAGCGCATTGCAGGCCTTTTCAACCCAGGAAGCACCTTTCTCGAGGCCTGGGAGCCACCTGCTCGAAAGGGAAACACAGGCGGAGGCAGCACTTTCCTTCCTCAGCAGGAGAGGAGGACCCCAGCCTTCTCAGGTGCCAGTTAGCAAACACCTCACAGAAGAACACGGGCAAGCTCAGGAATGTCAGTGCGCTCTGCCATTGGGGGTGGGGTGGGGGGGGCTGTCTGTCTCAGGTCCTCGGGATCACTGCTCTCCCCACACCCAAGCACCCTCACTGCTGTCGGGCGGGGGTGGTCGGCCCCCCGCAGTAATCCTGAGTCTCGTCTTGCTGGCTGTTGAACGTGGTCTGGTGCAGTTTTTCTGTGACGTTTGTCTATAGACACTGGAGACAGCGTTTGCTCCCAGCCCGCTCCCACTCCGAGAGCACCTGGGTGCCCTGTGTACACACAGGTGGGCACTGGCCAGTCAGCCCAGTCCTACTGTTCAGTTTGCATGTGATGGTGCAGACTGTGTGCAAACATGAAAAGCAGACCAAGCGCTCCCACAGCAGGCCGAGCATATCTCAGAAGGACTGCGTGCAGCAGGTGGCTTCCCAGAGCCCTTCCTCTGCACACACGTGAAACCCAAGCTCCTGGCACTGGCTTGTATCAGCCACCTTAGTCGTTGGGTTGGATCAGACAGACTTCTACTTTCCAACACCACTTAGGTGCAATGTCTGCAGAGCCTAATGCATCCTAGTAATGGGGACAGTTCTGTCAAGTACCTGCTCCTTTAATGTTACAGGACCCCTGGGGAAGGTACAGTTACCTCCATGTCACTGGACGGAGCCAGGCATAGACAGACTGCTTTGCCCAAGGTCACATGCATGGACAGAGCCAGAGCTGGGATTCAAACCCAAGCAGTCATCCCAGATGCTTAATTTCACAGTGGAGTGTGGCAAGGACTTGATTATGAAGTAGGAGTCCCAGTGGGAACCTAAGCACAGGGGAATGTCTACGGTAGAGATCTGGGTCAGAAACCCATGCCTGAGGGCCTTGCTGGAGGGAGGGCCCCAGTGGAGCCCTGGAGGAAGGGGTGGGCACTGTGTGTGTCGGGGCCAGCAGGTGCTGCCTGGGGAGCAAGCAGGGGTCGGTGATAGCAGCACCGGTGAATCAGCCACTGCACTGGTTCTGCAACACTGGAGGCCGTCTGCTATGCAGCACCAGGGGACAGAGCTGCCTCCTTCCCACACCAGGACACCACTTAACCTCGGAAGGTCAAAGTTCACTGCTTCCACTGGGAGGAGCCAGTGCTTCAGGCATATGATGGTGCCCGTGGAGGCTCAGTGGGGGCAAGGATGTGAGGGCAGCCATGTCTGCTTGGGGTGTCCTGCATGTGAGCATAAATGAGTGCCTGCCGCCTGTGGACTTTCAGGGAAGCTGATCGTGTACAGGAACCATGGAAGTTGTTCTTGTTGTTGTTGCCTTTCCTCTGTAGTCCCTGGCTGGGGAGGGCGGGGCAAGCAGCCCTGGTATCTCTTCATCAGCCATCTCACCCCACCCCACCTACTAAGAGTGGGGTGTATCCCCATAGATTCTCGCTGTGTTTCCCATAGGTCAGTTCAAGCCCCTGCCCCGCACCTGCCACCTTAGCAGCACTAGGTGGTGTGGGACCTGCTGATGGAAGCTGAAATCTGCCAGGAGAACCGTGTGTCTCTCGGTGAAACCATTACCTGTTCATTTGATCAGAGCAAATTAAGTTATCCAGCTCCCAATAACACCAGCAGCATCCGGCCCTCACAACGGAGTAATTGTTTTACAATTAAGGCATGCCCAGAATGTCCGTTACCCAGTCATTTTAATAATGGATGCATTGAGTCTCCACTTTTTTTCCAAAGAGAGGCAATTCAAATAAGTAATTTAGTGGTAGAAATAAACTACGAATTTAATTCATATGTCCATTAATTGTACAATTAAACAGAGTACTAATTGACTGTGGAGTTACAGCTAATGGAACAGTGTGCTGGGGTAATTAGTCCTCGTTCTGTTTTTCATCATGAACATAATTTTGGGTGGTCTTGTCCTACCCAATTAGGGTTTGTTTGGCTTTATTGGAGCATAAATCATTCTGGTAGGGCAGATTCAATCCCCCAGTGCAGGGGCTGTGCTGTTCCTGGGTCACCGAAGGTCACCTCTGCAGAGAAAGGACGGCGGCCGTGGTAGCTGGGGGTGGGGGGGAGGCGCTGTGTACCTGTTCTCTTGGGTGGAAGAGTGGGGCCAACAGGTAAGTCAGTGGTGATGGCACCTCGTTTGGCTATGGCATCCACGAACAGCAGGGAGTCTGAACAATGTGCTTCCCGCTCTAGTTTTCACCCCAAATTATTACCGTACACTGATGGTTTTTAACAGGTTTCTTGGAGCTGGTACAGGCCTGGGCCCCAATGCAGGTAGGAAAGATGTATGTGGCCGCGTGGTATCCCTTCACGGAAACGCAGCATCTGTGCAGTAACCGTGCACCAGGTCCGGGGCAGCGTGAACGCGCAGCTCTGGTCCCAGGGCTGGGTCAGGACTCTGACCTCTCCCTGAGAGCGCCTGGCCCCCCCATCCTCACAGCCACCATCGCCGATATCCCGCTCCTCCCCCACCGCCTGCCTCTCTCTTTTTCTCAGGACCCTGGTGAAGACTTTCGGCCTGCCCTCCTAACCCAGGCCTGTCTACACCTCCATTTCAAGACCCAGCACTTAATCCCATCTGCAAAGACCCTTTTCTGGGCCAGGTGACCTGGATCTGGGGATGAGGATGTGAACACTGGTGGGTGGGGCTGTTCTTCCTTCCAGCCTCCCCCAGGGGAAAGGACTCATGTACGGGAACCAGGGAAAGTTGTTCTTGTACTGCCTGTCCTTCTGTAGTCCCTGGCTGGGGAGGGCGGGCAAGCAGCCCTGGTGTCGCTTCCGGGAGGCAGTGAGCTCACCTGGTGCCCGGGACTCACCCCAGTCAGATCTCCTGCGGGGAGGACAGTGGCGCTCAGGGGCTCCAAGGCAGAAATCGTCCCCGCTGCCTGAGGGGTGGTCTGGGTGGAACAGTTTTCTGGTTTAGTCACATTGTCTAGAACAGTGGTCGGCAAACTGCAGCTCGCGAGCCACATGCGACTCGCGAGCCGCGGTTTGCCGCTCTGTTGACTAATGAGTTTGCCGACCACTGGTCTAGAACATGCAAACAAATTCCCAAAGCAGCAAATCACCTCAGGTGGGAGTTGGAAGGGCCGGCGCAGAGGTGGCAGCAGTCCAGGGAAGACTTGCTGGAACGCCATCACTTTGCCAGCGGTGATGGCGTGACGGGGTTTCCAAGTAGAAAATTCTGAGTGACCGGTTTGCCTGATATGTCTGGTCGTAGGTGAAACTTGTCACACAGGGAGTCCGGGTGGGCTCCGAGTGTGCATAGCTCAACGTTGGACAAAGAGGAACGCAAGCTTACAGCTCAGCAGTCCTTGCACACAGGCCCGGTTGTGGGCACCCTCTACCCACCTGATCCTTAGTTCCTCTTCCTTCTTTATTTTGTGTCGAAGTCCTTAGCGCCCTCGCCTACACTCTAATTACTTACTGGTTTTGCTCATCCTCAGTCTTCCCCAGGGGATCAGGACGTTGTGTTCTGTTCTCTGTCTCAAGAACTAGAATGTAGAGGGTGATTGATACATAGCTAAAGGTTGAGTAGATGCCATATGCCATGTGAGGGGATGCTGTATATTTAGCGTAAGGGAAGCAGTCTCTGTCTTTTCACATTAAGCTGGGTGTTTGTTGCTGGGATGCTTTGGGGTGTGAGCTGGTGATTGGTCAGCATCCTTCTCAAGTTCCTACTAAGATAAGCACAGAGATAAATGGAGAATTCAAGACACTGTCACAGTGCTGGTGAAAAAGTTGAAGAGATTATAAAATGGATCATTATAGATAAGAAAACCAATGCTGAGAACTATAGATCTTTCTAATGCAAATATCAAAACTATCAAAACACAATTAATCATCAATGACATAATTATAGAAAAATTGCTGCAGACACAACAAAGATCTGTGGATGCAAGAGACGGGGGTCCTCTGAGCCCCAGGGAAGATCAGTCGTCACAGGCCAAGCTTAGGCTTATGTTGGAAAGCATTTTAAAATGACAAAATAAAGGTAACTGCAAAGGATATATTAAGAAGCAGACAGTATAGTTGCATAAAACAAACATAAATGTGTGTGGTCTCGGGTGTCTCTCCCACTGACACACCCCTGCCCAAAGGGAAGGAGCAGCCAGAGCAGTTTATGAAGCAAAGCAGGCTTCCTGGGGGTGACATTCAGCCTCCGACATCCATGTGACCATGAAATAGACCACCAGACACATTTCCTGCAAAGGGGTGCAAACCTGTCTACTTTAGGTTCAACAAGGGGTACCTTAACAATTCAAGAAATCATTAGAGACTTGAAACATTGAGCTCATCCACCCCCAGGGATGCTGACACTGCAGCCAGCCCTGAGGACAACCCACGTGGCCACTGAGTGCTGATCAAAATTTTAAAAATGACTGTGGATTCCTATCTCTCATCCAGAGAGGGCAAAACGTGCCACACTGTGGTGTCCAATGCATCAGCCTCCCAGGATTCTGGGTGAGTATTTGTTCTCCTTTGTCTTTTGCATTTTCCAGGTTTTTAAAAGAAAAGTGTTTTCAGTGAGGAAAAAAGCACCACAAAACAAAACTTGTGCATAAAGAGGCAAGTTTCACGGGGCACAGTGACCTGATACCAGTTCATTGTAACTTCCAGTCCTGACTGGAACAGAAAGCTGTATTTTTATCTCACCTTCACAAAGCTGGAGTGTGAGCTTCCAAATCATCTCATGAAATGATCCTCTGTGCCCCTCAGTCAAGATGCACCTTTACCAGAAAGACGGAGAATGACCGTGTCTGAAGACTCCCGGAAGTTAACATCGTTGAAAAACAAACCAGCAAAAAGGAAAACCCACCAGGTTTGCACCTTCTGAGGTCTGGAGACTCTGCCACATTGTCTCCAGTGTCTCCAGAGGTCAAGCTGACACCCCGTGGGTCAAGGCCAGCACACATCCCATGGTCGGCATAGACTATCTGGTGTGCCCAGGCCCTGGTAAGCAGACCCTCCTGTGAGGCAGGACACTGCACTGCCCAGAGCTCATTTCCCGGGACTGGGCAGGGCCAGTCCTTTCCTAGAGGTATCCTGTGCTGCATACCTCTTGTCAGAGACTCGCCATCTGAGAAAATATCAGACATAACCGATAAAAGACCACCAGCAAAGTGGCAGAAGGGATGCTAGAGCCTTGTGCAGAAGCTGGAAATGCCATGAACATTTCTGAGAGCATTTTAAATCAGGATGTAGTTGAAGCCTACTGTGATCAGATTTCCTGGGTGCCCAGAGGTGGCAGCTGGACCTTCCAGACTGATGGTCTAGACCAGAGGGCAGCAAGCTCTTCCTAGAAATGGCTGGATGATGCGTTTCTGGCTTTGCCGGCCACGTGGCCTCTATGGCAACGACTGACTCCATGGAAGGAAAGCAGCCATGACAATGTGCAGAGTGGCCGATGGGGCCGGGGGAACTTTGTGCAGGGACTCAGCAGTGAACTTCACCTATCTCACCTGCAGCACATGTGCTGGTCCTTTGGCTTCTGGACAAAGTGGAGCCCAGGTGCTGGGCTTGCGAGGTTCTTCTGCAGGAGGCTATACGTGACCCTGCACGTCCCCTGCAGGGTCAGACCTGCAGAAGGCACAGAGCGGAGCGGCTTCCTGGGAACGCGGGCCCTGGTGGGTAATGTGCATCAGCAGGGCCCATCTTGCGGAAAACGCACCACAGCAACGCAAGGTGTTGGTAGGTGTGCACAGGGCTGGAGGGGCAGCCGACAGAACTCTCACTTTCTGTCTGCTGTAAACCTAAAACTCTATGGCTAAGTAAGGTCTAAAAAAGGGTTAAAAACATCCTCAGTTGGTAGGTCAGACAGGATCAGCTTTGGCCCTGACACATCGTCATAGACCCACCGATGAAGCAGGAGGAAAGCTCATGTGTGTGTGCGTGTGGCCCACAGATGTTGAGGGAAGGCATGTGGGCAGTGGCAGCCAGTGAGCAGAGTCCCTTGGAACTCGGGACTGGGTAGAAGAAATGTAGGGGGAGCTTGAAGATGGACAAAATTCCCCCTTCTTCTTGCTGTTTGTTAAGATCTAACTTAAAAACACGACAACACAGACCCACACAAGTTGGGAATCCACACAGTGTGCGTGGCCGACTGGCTTCCGCGGAGCTGGGACAAGCACTGTCCACACCAGCTGTTGGCTTAATAGATGTATTATCTGCAGTAAAGTCTTTGAAAATCAGACCTACAGGCAGACAGAAACCTCTTAGTAAAGGCAGCGCTTGTGCTGCTGTAATAAGCTGCTCACCCTCCTCGCTTCCTGGCGCTAGGACAATCGATAAAGCACTTGGCAAACACGTATTGCATGCCCACTGTGTGCACAGCTCTCCCACTGCCAGCGCCCATGGCAATTAGGAGGTGATGTTGGAAATGGCAGGACGGGGTCTTCCAGTGAGAGAAGGAACAGTGGTGTCACATCGAGTCCATGAGCCATTTGCTAACAGACATTAATGCGTGCAGGATTCCTCCGAGCGGCGCCTGGGGTCCCCTCACAGCCGTTTCGTCCTCCTCACCATATGGATGGGTGACGAGAGCACATTAATCAGCACCCACTTGGCAAGACAGGCATTACCTGCCTCTAATATTTTCATTATGCCCTGTCTGCCGATGACGCAGCCCAGTCCCAGACCTCAGCCAGGGAGCCAACAGAGTGGGCCCCTTGGCCTCCCCACTGGAGACACGCAGAGGAAACCGGGCCAGATCCCAAACCCTCGCTCTCGGCATTTGTGTCATTCTCTCTCCTTGAGATTCCGAGTGATCAGAGGCTTATTACAATTTCTACTCCTGAATCGAGCATTTACTCCAGTTCCATGGCTGTTAACTCGTTGTCTATGGATTCAAATCTGACTCGGGGCTTTTCCATTTTCTCCGTTTCCGAGGCGGTGAGCAGTGCTGCTCCCCAGGGTCTATTCCTGCTCCCGCAAGAGCCCTTCCCTCAGGGCAGAAGGGGCAGCTTCCTCAGGCGGCTAAGGGCACGGGCCAGGGAAACCAGGGGGCCCACCATGCTCCCAGCTCTGTGATCTTGGTTGTGAAGTTACCAATGTTCCTGTGCCTCAGTCTCCCCATTTGCAAAATGGGAATCACATCGATACCAGTTTATAAAGGGCTTAGGATGATACCTGACACCAAGTGAGCAATAAAGGGATAATCCATAAAGAGACCAGCGAGGGGAAAGCTGTTGGTCCCCAGAGCCTCTCTGGGAAGGACGAGGAGAAAGGGGGGCAGCCTGTGGCAGCTGTGGGTCTCATGGCGGCAGTCGCGGCGGGCCTCAGACACATTCGGTCACTGCGTGTGCAGAAGTAGTGCTGCCTTCTCCTCCTGACCTCCCCAGGCTCCAGGGCCTTTCGCTGTGGAAATCCACTTCCCACCCTGCCAGTGGACAGCCTTCCGCTCCAGTGTCACCAGCAGCCTCTCACCTGTGCTGTCCCCATCTCCACAACTGTCACTTACCTGCCTGACACAGCCCGCATCCCCTCCCACTGCCCCTTCGTTCCCTCCTCTGTCTACCTGTCACTTGGCTTGTCCCCCACCCTCAGGGACTCCAGAGAGCGCTCATGCTCCAACGTCAAAGGCTCCTGGGGACCCTGCGTGGTGGGCAGGTCCCCATTAGGAGCGGGGAAGAGGGGTTTGGAAAGAGACAGCAAGCGGCTCTGAGGCGTACTGCCAGGGAGCACGTGGAGCTCATCTCTGAGGCTCAGTCCTTTATCAGACGACTGTCACCGACTCGGCCGACATGATGTTGCAGCACATGTCCTA
This sequence comes from Plecotus auritus, assembly GCF_963455305.1. Classification (NCBI taxonomy): domain Eukaryota; kingdom Metazoa; phylum Chordata; class Mammalia; order Chiroptera; family Vespertilionidae; genus Plecotus; species Plecotus auritus. Next base: position 96,474,566 of record NC_137782.1, read on the forward strand.
ATGAGGGCCTGCTCAGAGCAACCTCTGGGCTGCAGACACCAATCTCGTGTGGTCTCAGGGCAGCAGGTACATGAAGGTCAGGGACCTCTCTGTGGTCTGTGCTCACACCGGCGTTCGCAGCTCTGCCTGCTGCTGTGGGGAAGGTTCACAGGAAAACATGCCATCTGTTCTACCTTTGAGAGCATCACAGACACTTGAGGGAAATGCTTCCAGGCTGAACTGCCACAGGGCGGCACCAGCAATGGGAACACAAGTCTGGGCCATCAGCAGGGGCTTTGAAAAGCAATTTGATGCCTGTAGCAGGACTGTCAGGTTCCCAGCAACAAAACAGGCTCCCTACTGGGAATCGAGCCCACAACCCGGGCATATGCCCTTGACTGGAATTGAACCTGGGACCCTTTAGTCCGTAGGCCGACGCTCTATCCACTGAGTCAAACTGGGTAGGGCAAAATGGGCTCCCTTTCCATTCAAGGTCAGGCAGGGGGAGCTTGGAGGAGGGACAGCTATAGGGCAGAAAAAGGGCAGGAGAATGATTTACAGTAAGTCCCGACACCGAATCCAGTGCCTGCAGAGCGTTGGCAGCCACATTGGCACAGTGGCTGACCCATCTCCTCAGTCAGCAGTGGGATCCGGTTCAGACCCAGGCTCAGCCTCTGCAGTGGTTCTGTGAGGACAGCAGACCCGGGAGGGCCCAGCCTAGCGCCACCATGCTCTCCTGCTGTCCCCAGGCCTCCCGACCGCTGCCTCACAGGAATAGTGTTTTATTAACATTTGGTAATTGCAAATACATTTACCCTTTATTTATTGAATGTCTCTCCTTCCGTACTGTCTACCTGCTGAACAATGATGAACGTGATGCAATTGTGGGAAGCAGAGGAAATGAGTTTGGGTGATGTGTTTTTGCTTGACATCCACTACGTTCTTTTATTTTACTGCCCTGACAGACACTTGGTTAGCCGGCCCTTTCGAATTATCAGTAATTGCGATGGTTCAGGGTGTGGGGCAACTTAGTGAGGGGTCTGCGTTAGCATTTTAAAATCAAGGGCTATCCCAGAGTGCATTTCAGCTGTTCGCTTTGTGCTAATATTGATGCCACAACAGGCAAAAAGAGAGCTCTTTTGGAAAAGAAAAGCACGTTTATTCTTCATGGAAGCATGTAATTGAGTTCTTTCTATGCCGAGCATCCTGTTCATCTACAGCGAATGGTCCCTGAGATGGTGTCTCTTCACCATTCGCACTCACTCAACACATATGCCGACGCCAGTGCAACGCCCAGGAAAACAAAGGCTTTCGGAACAACAGTGGCCCCGCATATAAAATCGCCGAGTGTTCCAGCCGTGGGCAAACTATCTGGCTGTTCTATCCGGTTCTCTTGCTCTCCCCTCCGTTCCTTTACTTTGAATTTATATTAGTTCACACAAACACTCCATCCATGCTTTTGTTCCGGCCCTCCGGTCCAGTTTAAGAACCCATTGTGGCCCTCGAGTCAAAAAGTTTGCCCACCCCTGGTTTAGACACATTCAGCTCTGACAAAAGGGTTGACAGAGTCAGAAGGGTTCTGGCCGCTTTGGACCAACCTGGGCACTTTGGGCTTCAGGGGGTTTGGGTGGGAGGCTCCAAGGCCAAGGCCCACCTCTTAGAGGTGCAGACACATGGCTTTGAACTAGCAAAGCTGTTTAATGTAAATTCACTTTAACATTCTAAGTGATGGCTTGTGATTTATTTTCAAAATAGTGTATCTGTGAAAAATTTAAGAGCCACAAGAATCCAATTATCTCAATGGCAGTCTAATTTATGTGGCATGAAGTACTTAAAAAACCAGGAGGGCTGTTTAGTGAAGCTAAATTGTGTCGCCTTGCTGGGTCACAGCTTGAAGTCTATGTGAAGACGCGGACCTCATTAAAAATCAACGTAAATCACGCAGGTGATAAGCAAGATGAAGATGAAGATTAGAGGATTCGCCAACGGCAGTGTTCTTGTGTTCCTGAACGTCCTTCCTAGAGCACCTCTGAGCTCCCCCAGCAATCAAGTGCTTCGCAAGAGGTGCTGTGGGGGCGGGATGGAGGCGGGCACACCTCCCCCAGACACCAGGTCTCCAAGGCCTGACCTCAGAGGAAGGTTCAGACCATCGACTCCCTGAGTCCAGAGCCCGAAGTGCTGGTTGCACTGGCATCGATTTGGGGAAGGAGCTCTGAAATTGATCAATGCCTGCTGGCAGCTGAACCCTCAGATATTTGTCACAGACCCGGATCGTCCTGTCCCTGTGGGCAGGGAGGGTGGTGGATGCAGTTACAGGAGTAAGTGGTTCCCAGTGTAGCTGCCTCGGTGCCATGTGCCAGCACGGCACGGCGCTTACTGGGATCAATCTGAACTGCGGCGGCTCACATCGACCTGTTCCTTTAGCACCTGGGCCAGGGAGGAAATGGTGTCATTTGTTAGTTTAGAAGCATTTATCCTCTGTAATGAGCTCTGCAGAGGACGGGGTGCCAGAGGAACCCTGCAACAGCAGGTAGAGCTATGGGGGGGGAGGGCAGGGGAAGGGGAACCCTCTAGGCAAGGCCACTAGCTCTTCCCAAGAGCACTTTCCTAACTGGGAAGGATTCCAGGAAGCACAAGGTCAGGGTCACTGGGCAGCCGTGCATCAGCACCCACAGCGCCCAGGAGACACAAGACCATCCTCCCCCCAGAAGCCTAGTGCTGGGGGCAGAGGGCCTGCAAGTTTACTTACTAGCTCCATCACCAAGTGGCACGAGGAGCGAAGGATTCAGAGAGGGCGTCGCAATGGCCCGACGTCCATCACCTTTTCAGTGTCTCAGGGCCCTGCGTGTGGACGCGCCCTGCACACTCCAGCATGTGCATGGAGGGGCATTTTTAAAGATCCTGTTGCATAAAAGCAGAGGCCCTTTGCTGTCCTTGGAGTCAGCATCCCTGCCCGTGATTCTTTAAAGACAAAGACTTCAATCTGGGCCCTGCTCTTTCTTGTTACTACGATTATAAATACCACTGAGCGCTGGGAGAGTTTTCTGGACCTACAGAGGCAGAAAATCTATTTTCCTGAAAGCTCTTCCTTTTAAATTAGGCTGTTGTTTCATGTGGCCCTAATGCCAACCTAATTGGCCTTTCCTGGTGCACTCCGTCTGCACTGCTGCAAATGGCCTGCAGAGGGCACTGTCCACAGCAGCAGGTCAGGTCCCTGGACAGGCGTGGCTGGCTTCAGTCACATAGTAACCAGCTTGGATGGAGCCGGTACTGAGAGCGACATGCACACCTCACCTTGCGAAGGGCTCAGGGTCACCCCCATGAGATACATGTTGTTACTTTCCCCTTCACACCAATGATGAAACAAGGGCACAGGGATTCAAACCACTTACCAAAAGACAGGGGACTAGCAGATGGTTGTACCAGGATTTGAGCCTATGTTGACCTGACAAATCAGCTCTCTGGGGAAAAGGAAGGGGCAGAATTTTTAGCACTTGCCAATTTCCAAATAACCCCATCCTTTAGAGCTAAGGATGGTTTAATAGCTGGCTTGCTGGATTCCTGAATATTTAACAAGAGCTCTTGCCATGCAGGGTGAGTGGACTCAGCTCACCCTTATTTCTGGATCTCAGACCCATGGCCACTGGTTTCATTATGTAACCTCCTCTGACCCCACCACCATGGCTGGGAAAAGGTCCTCTAACGGCTTGTGCCCTTAGAAGACCCCCACCCTGCTGGGCAGCTCTATGTAGAGTGGGTGGGGCATTTCCCCAAATGGAAAGCGAGGAAAGCACAGTTGCCATAAGACAGACAGTAAAGCCAACAGAGGCGTGAGAGCAAAGCTGCCACAGGTGGTTCCCACTGTCACTCCCTGCTGGCGCCATGTTGTCTCGGAGAAGAATGGTTCACATACACATCAGTCTTGGACTGAACTCACAGCCTGAACCTGAACCCTGTCTAGATCAGCTACACTGTGGTTGGCCTGCAAACACATGAGTGAGAAAGAAAGCCTGGTTGCTGTAAGCCTGCCGGAAACCCGATCATTGTCCCACTAATAGATGTGGAAATGCTCTGAAAGGTTGGAGCTAATCACTCATTGTTTAGTTGACATTGGTAGTTGAAGCAGCCTCCACCTGTTACTCCTATGTAAATTTCTGTTATTGGAATTTCCTGTCTAAAGGTTATGGGCGTATCCCATAGTCTCAATAAAAGGGATTGCAAGGCCAGAGCAAGGGGTAGTCCTCCCACTAGAGGTGGGCTCCCGCCTGGCCCCCCAATATTTCCAAATTAATACTTTTCTAGTCTCTCTCTTCATTTGTGTGCGGCCTTCTCCAGAAACCGGACCCTGAGTGGGCCCTGAACCACGCGGGACGTGAAAGGGGTTCCCACATAAGCCCTTCAGTTATGGGCTCCTTTGTTATACAGCATCATTGTGGCAATAGTTGACTGATACATACCCTTTGCTTGCAGAGCAAGGAACCAATGTTTTCTCAACTAGGGAGCTCCCCCCAGTGAGTCCTTCACACAGTAGGGGGCTGGCAGAGCCATGAACTGCAGCCCATTCTTGCAGCCACACCTCAGATGTAAAGACCCAGCCTCTCGGAACATGTGGTAAGGACATGAGAGCTGGTGCCTTTTATCTGTACAACAGGCTGTGGAGCTCATCTTACCAGACTTCTGTTCCTTGCCAACAGGACTATCCCTCCAGAATGGTGAGCGTCCATCCCCCACATCACCTCAAGGGCCCATCTCAGTGACCATCATGGGCCTTCAGTCTTCCTCAGCCACTCAGACCCTCACCTCACGGGACACTGCATTTACAGTGAAGGAGACACAGATCCCTGCACTACAGGAAGTGAACCGGCCATCCCCACATCTGTGTGACCATTTATTTATGAGACTTCAGCTAGCCTGGGGTCACATGTCCTCAGGTGCTCTGCAGTCATCATCATGCATGAATAAATGGGAACGAGGACTCAGAGAAAGGCCAGGGGTCTCGTGGTGTAAGTCTTATACTTCCTTGGATATGATTGGGGCACCTCTGAGCAGAGTTTCTGTTCTCTCATGCTTATTTTTATTCTGAGAGGATTTTAGACCTACAGAGAGGTTGCAAAAATAATATGAAGAGACCTCACATGCCCTTCATGTGCTTGCCCTCATGCGGAATCCTCACAGCCATTGAGCACTGACCCAAACCATTGAGCACTGACCCAAACTAAGCGGGTCATTCTTGCTGCAATACCACCAGCGAGAGCACGGAACTTATTTTAATTTCCCCACTTTTCCCCGAATGTGCTTTTTCTGTCCCAGGATCCATCCCACAATCCCACATTGTATCATGTCTCCTTACTCTCTTCCAATTTGGAGCACTTCCTCCATCTTTCTGTATCTTTTGGAAGAAATTGCTCATTTATTTTGCAGAAGTACCTCCTTTTGGGTTTGCCTGACATTTGCTAGTGATTAGATTGAGGGTGCATATTACTGGGAGAATGCCAGGAGTCGAGTGCCTTCCCTGGGCATCCTGCAGGTGCCTGGTGTTGATGTCACTGTGCTGCTGAGCCGGACCGATGGCTCACATGTGTGCTAGGATGCTCCCCGCAACAGCACTGTTCCTCTCTTTGTAAATATTGGGTATTTGGGAAGAGACGATGTGGACATCCTGTGTCTGCTTAAACTTTGAGTGGAGCTCGCAATAAATGAACATAAAGAGATAACCCCTTTGCTCTGATCTTTGAACTCAAGGAGTCTGTCAGTCTGTCCTATTTCCCTCCACCATTTTCTAGCTCATTCCATTCCTTTCCTTTCCAAGTTGCCCGTTTTACACACCCAGCCCTCATTCCACCCTACTCCAAGCCAACCCTTTCCCTTCTCAAAGGCATTCTGGGGGCCTGCACCAGGAGAGCAGCAGCCTCGTTCTGGGCGGTGGCTCAGTCCTTCAGCAGAGAAGCCTGTTCATCTTGGGGAACAGCTACCAGGACCCCCAGGACAGGCACAGGGCACCCCAGCTTTCCACCCCTAGGCTCACCGTGGCACACACAGTCACTCCCTGCAGCGGGCAGGGGCATCTCACCCCTGCAGGCCACTGGGGGCGTGAGTACACGGGCCGGGCATCATCAGGTACAAAAAGCTGTGGGTGCAGCAGGGCCGGCCTCTCCTGGTGAATGGCACAGGCCCTGCGCTGGCGCTCTGGGCGAATCTGCAGTGAGTTACAGGTGCTTGGTTGGATTCATTTCTTTGTTTCTTTTTTCAGCTGAACTTAAGGTCTCCAAACGGAGGCATCGCTCCAGGGTTTCACTTTCCTCCTCCGCCCTCGGTCCTCAGCTTGATGAGGACCCAGGTGGTCACGGTGGAAACTGTGAGGCCCTGTGAGCCCCAACCTGGGGTCTGCCAACCCCTGCCTTCCCAGCAGGCGATCTGTCTCCTCCACGATGCAGCACCCGCTTCTCCTGTGGGTGCAGGTTAAACAGTGAAAAGGCTGAGAACCAGACAAGAGAGTGTCACAGGAGCCTGCTGCTGCTGCAGCGTTTCATTACAGAGGAGAGGAGAGGGCACAGGGAGGAAAGGATGGAGAGGGAGGCGGGTCTCAGGTAGCAGTGCTGAGCCCAGTTCCCCAGCGGAGGGGCTCCGACTGCAATCAGGCCTGTAGGCACAGCCAGGGCAGAGGGAGGCGCGAGGTTGCATTATGAGTGGAGAACTGGCCTCGGCGAAACCCAGTCTCCCACGCATTCACGCCCTGCATGCTGCTGCTCCCAGCAGAGGAACACCCTGCTCTCCTGGCCTTCCGGTCCCAGGAGGAGCCAGACCCTGCTTTCTGTGACACGGTTCACCCACCTGTGGCCCGGGCTCCGTGGAGCGGGCCTCTCGCTGGGGTTGATCTGAGAAGGTGAATAAAGCACTGGAAGCGCAGCCGGGGCAGCTCCCCGGGGACTCCGACCTGGATTGCCCACGGCATTTTCTCACCAACGGGACAGCTCAGATGCACTTCCCGGCCCAGCTGGCTGCCTCCTGGCAGCACCCACCCTCCCATCTTCCTGTCTTCCCTTCGAGGCCCTTCCTGGGCTGCAGGGCACCTGCACACAAATGCCCCACAGGTGAGGCCAGTGGGAGAGCACGAAGCAGGCGCCCTGGAGTGGGCACTCTGCAGATCAGCTGCCCGCCTGCCCACCCCCAGGTGTCAGTATCGCGCAGCTCCGGGCTCCATGCCTGGGGCAGAGCACCTGCAGGAGCCCACCATTCCCGCTGCACCCGAGGGAGGCTCCTTCCAGCAGTGTTCAGCTGCCGGGTCCGAGTGCATGGAGGGTGCCTGCCTTTCATGGCCTTGACTATGAGGGACCTTCCAGTGGGTGGGGGGCGGGAAGAGGACGCAGACCCAGCACCAGGTCATGAGGCCACCAGGAAGCATGCCGAGAAGGTTAAAACTAGACGAGGTGCAGCTGCCGGGCCCCAGGCAGCCTTAGCAGTTCCCATACACGCACTGCCCCTGAGCAGGCATCTCTCCTCTTTTCCCACTGCAGCAGTTCTTCCACTTGCAGCTAGGTTATCCAGGCTGCACCCGCTCGGCGCCCATAATCAAATCCCACGTCTTCGTCACCTCCCATCAGGGGTAGCATCTGTCCCCCAGAGGAGGCAGACTTGCTCAGTGCCACCCTCGAAGCAAAGGAGAGTCCCCAGGCCACCAGGGACCTGAGGACCTTAGTTCCTGACCCTTCCACCCTGACCAAACGCCACACTTCAGGGAACAAAACGAACGAGGGGACAGCCAACAGTGTCAGAGTCACTGCAACATTGAGATAACACCTCTGGAGGGATACAAATGTTAAAGGAGAAACTGCAAGCAAACATTTCTCATCACACCCAGGCTCCCTCCTTCTAAGCTTGTGCTCATTGCTCCAAGGCAGCCATTCTCCGTGGGGGAATTTACCCCTCTTCCCAGGGGACATTTGACAGGGAGGCGTTTTGGTTGTTGCTACTGGCATTTAGTGGGCAGAGGCCAGAGACATGGCTCCATCCCACAGTGCTCATGGCAGCCCGCAAAGGACACTCTCCGGCCCAGTGTCCACATGACAGGCCCAGGAGCCCAGGACCCAGGCTGAGGCCTGGACAGCAAATTTACTTTCCAGAACATGAGGATGCCACTGGCTAGGCTCACTCGTCATGCAGCACAGTGGGAAGAGGAATGTATAACAGTGACCACCCGTCAGTCCTTGAATTGTCACCAGTATCACTACAGTCATTCAACACTTCTCTCTAAGCAGTAATGCCACCCTAAATCCTCAGTTTGTGTCATGAATGTAATCATTATTATAAATACTAGAGGCCCAGCATGCAAAATCGCGTGAGACTCAGACCCGCCGTGCCGCCGTGGGACCCCAGATCTGCCGCACCACGAGACCCATCAATGCACCTCCTGGAGACGGGTCGTTTGGTCGTTATGGCATTACAACCACTGGCCTTTTATAATACAGATGAGAGAGGAATGTTTATTGAGCAGTTATTCCTTTCTCCAAAACTAAGACTGCATGGGTGTCAGTGCAGGGCGTGTGCAGGTGGCCATGCAACTGGCAGTGAGGGCCCATGAATGCCCAGGCCATGGGCATCTGTAGCCAGAGCTTCTCTTTCCTTAGGCTGGGCATCTGCATCTCAGAGCTTGGGACCCACTTGAGATCATCTGGCTGGTCAGTTGCAAAGCAGAGGTGAGAGCTGTACTTCTTCCCACCCTTGCTTCACAGAGATGCTTGCTCCTGTTAGCAGTAAGCACAGCGCCAGCCTCTGGGTCCACAGTGAAGGTGGGGTAGCTGCAGTGACCACGCCACTCAGCCAGAGTGTTGGGATCACAGGCGCTTCCGGGCATCACGTGGGGACAGATGAGGCTCCCAAAGGCAAGCTCCTTCCCAGCCACAAGCCCCCAGAGGCTGCGGAGAAGGGCTGGGCCCTGCTGCCCTGGAGACCAGGGCATTTCTGCTCCTCTGAGGTCTGAGGTCGGAGGTCTGCTGACTTCCTTGGCTGTTGGACGGCCTCAAGGTGACCCTGCAGGCTGGAGGGCAGAGCCCTGGAAGGTGCAGCAGCCCCGGGCCCAGGGCCTTCCTGTCCTCACTCACCAGTTCTCCCAAGTCCAAATCCCATGCAAGACCAGCCTGTTTCCTCCTGACCCCCTTTAGGAGCCCAGAGGCTGGGGAGGGGGAGGCAGGGAAAGCAAGGGATCGCCTCCAGTGAGCAAGCTCAGCCTCCTCTAGGTCTTGACAGCGCCCATGAGGTGTGAGGTCAGTGGTCTCCCAGATGGGCCGGAACGCTGGGCACAGAGAGGTCAGGTCGGTGCCCAAAGTCCTCTGACTGGTGAGGGGGCACCAGCACTGGTCTCCGACTGCCTGACAGCAGGGACACTGAAAGCCGGGTCAGGCTGTGGGGAGCCAGTGCAGGGTTACAGCCAACACCTCCACCTCTTCCCGCCTGGTGCACTGGAGGCAGTCTTCCCGCCCACAACCGGAGGACAGCGTGCAGAGCGGAGCCCGAGCCCAAGCCCGAGCCCGAACCTGAGCCCCCGTGGGTGCCTGCGCAGGAAGGAAGGCCTACACCACGTCTCGGGGCCAGTGTCCACCACACCGGGCAACAGAGCATAGGGTGAAAGCCAGCGCTGCGCAGAACGGGCAGAACCTGACCCAACTCGGCCGCACTCCCCACACTCAGAGCTGCCTATTCTCCAGGAAACCACCGGGCTTTCTTCTCTGGGAGCGTCACCCCTTCCCTGAGACCAGGCCAACACGCCACAGATCGCCTGCCCTGCTGTGTTCACGTATCAATCCCAACAGTGTTAACAGCACAGCCTCTATTTCACACTTGAAGTGCAATTCTTCAGCCGCTCAGCGCAGCCACCGTGGTGCAAAGTGGGCCGTGCTGTCTGGCCTCCGATAGAAAGGGCCAGGCCTCCCTTTCCCCACCCTCGAGTGCCCACCCAATGCCAAGGCCGGTGAGCAGAGCAGCTCATCTCCATACTCCTGGATTAGCTGTGGGAAGGGCTCCTCGCAGGGCCGAGCTGGGAACACTCAGCAGCGACTCCACGCGAGGCCTCAGAAGGCCTGCGGCGCCTCCTCCCCTCACAGGCTCGGCCGCGTCCCATGGAGAGAAGAGACCACGCCAGCGGCAGGTGACAGCACAGCTCCCAGCACCCACTTCTCTTCAGGTTATTGTCAGTTTCCACTCTGGAACTGTTTACACTTTACTCCCAAACTTAGGTGAAGACTTCAGGTTCAGTACCAAAGAATCCAGTGGTTCTCCCGAGACGAGGGAACATGACAATGAAACCCAATAGGGCCCTGCAGCCCGGACTGGGGAAGGAGGCGCCATGCTCTGCTCACTGCCTGTGAGTGACGGCCACAGCTACTTCCCAGGTGCCTGGCGTGGCCTGCGCTTGGGACCCCTCTGGCCTTCCAGTCACAACCGCATAAAAGGACCCTGCAGGTCACACCCACATCCCAATCCCAGTCTCCCAAAGTCCCCTTTTCTCCTCTAATTTAAAAAAAAAAAAATCATGGTTTTCTTTGAACAAAGAAAAGGAAATCAAGGAAACCAAGTACCGATTTAGACCATTCCTTGTAAGGGACCAGGGCTGGCGACCAGGTGGTGCCTGTCCCTGGCCAGGTGGTCCGGGGTGATGGGGCCTCGGCAAGTAGGAGTCTGATTCCTCTGAGGCCAGACACCCAGGGAGACTCTGAGGGTGAGAGCAGCTCCTTTCTCTGCCAGCAATGGGCACCTGCCCATAGAGCCCAGCCTGCAGGTCCCCGGGGCGCCTCCCCCCACAAACAGGTGTCCATTCTCATTGCTCGATCCTTGGTTATTCCTGATTTTCATTTAAAATATTAACTCTAGATCTTAGTTACCAAGAATGTGCTCTTGTGCTGCAGTAATTTCAGTGGTGCTCCTTCCAGCCAGCATGGCTCAGTGGTTGAGCGTCCACCTATGAACCAGGAGGTCCGGGGTTGGATTCCTGGTCAGGGTAGGCCCGATCCCCAGTGAGGGGCGTGCAGGAGGTAGTGGATCGATGATTCCCTCTCATCATTGATGTTTCCCTCTCTCCCTCCTTCTCCCGATCTTTCTGGAATCAATAAAAATATATTTTTTAAAACAGGATTTGAAGGCGCAAACACCTCCTGCTAGATGGAAAGTCTCTGAACGCCTGGAAATGAAAGCCGCCTTGGACATGTGCGCGGTTTCCAGCTAGCACAGCACTCAGCTGTGACCCTGCAGTCCCTCTGCGCAGTCCACCTGGTTGGTGTCAGTAACTGTCACAGGGACACATCTGAGCCTTGAATAGATTAGGCCGTTTTCTCCACAGCCAGGTCACATCCTGGCTGGAACCGGGACGCTCTCCCCGCATCCGGTGGCCTGAGACCAAGGCCAGTGCTGCGTGCTCAGCCTCCAGGGCCCGGCGCAGGCCTGAGGCCACCCTTCCTGATGGACAGGTCAGAGAGAAGGCACCTGCCTCGCCTGGGGCAGGGAGACTGTGGTTGCTCGGGGATCTATTTCCGTCTCTGAAAACCTAGTCAGAGCAGCTATTTCTAACCCAGGTGCCTTACCCTCCACACTCCACATGGGGCCGAGGGGGGCAGGATAACTGGGGCACAGGGGCTGTTCTGTGCATCTTAGAATGTCCAGCAGCATCCTGGTCTCTACACAAGTCGCCAGACGCACCCCACCCTGTTGCAACCTAAGAAACGTCTCCAGATGTTGCCATGTGTCACCCACACGGCAAATCGCCCCTCGTTGTAAGCCATTGTTCCATCCCTACTCAGAATACAGCTTGCATGTGACTTTCACATTTATCTCTGTACCGTGTAATGGAAAACTGGGAACTTGCAATCTCTTCTGTCTTTACTTCCAAAATTCAAGGAAAAAGGGAAACACGGAACTCCTGTAATGGCCACACCAGAAGCCAACAGCCACCATGCCACATGGCATATCTGGGCACAGAATTTTTACAATATGTTTCAGATTCAAATGTTTAAAAATATCTGCCTAATGACATGTAGTTTCAGAGTATGCACTCCATTTTTCTTCTAAATGAGCCCCAGCTTGTGCGTACAATGGAAAACGAATCTGTTTTTCGGCTGCCAGCAACCATCTCCGGGTGCTCAGGGGCCTCGCTGACTACCCTTCAGCTACACAACGATTGCGTTCTCCAACCCAGAAACACCGGGTGCTGGGGGTAAGGACATTGGATTTGTTTCCTTGTCTGCCTTTAAAATCCACTTCCGCATCTTATCACAAAATAACAGGGAGACATCTTGATAAAATGGGGGCTTAATCACAGATATCTGCCCCATTAACCAAATTCCTATGGACAGGAGCAAAGAAACCCAGAAGCAGGGAAACCTACAACATAATGAGGAGAAGTATGTCCACACCCAACAAGTGGGGCTTTCTGCCGGGTACAGGGCACCTCAAGAAGACCAAGGCTCAGTCATGGCTACTGAGAGGGGGCACGGAGCCATGGAGGAAGGAGGAGCTCCTGGCGAATCAAGGCAGAGCCAGCCTCCTGGCGGGGTGCATGCTGAAGCCCAGCATTGCTCCACAATGGGCCACTCCCGGGTGAGGCTCCGACCCAGCTGCTAGGGGGAAGGTTGGTGGTGAGCCTCAAAGCCCAAGGTGGGAGGAGCAGGGCCCTTACCTGGCTCCATAGGTGCTCCTCCACCAGGGAGGCTGACCACCTGCTCATGGCCAGGATGGAAGACCTTCCAAACAGAAAATGGACGGAGACCGCTCTGTAAGACCGTCTTCAGTCCATTCAGTGCCACAGCCACGCCATTTCCCCCTGGCAGCCTGCTGGTCTCCAGCAGGAGCTCATCCATGGGAGGGGAGACCTGGGGGACTCAGCCACCAGCGCTGGGTGGGGGACATCTCAGATCTGAAGAGAACCTCACTGGGGATGTCTTCACACAGAAATAATGAGTTGTGTCTGAGTTTTTAACTCTGTTCTCTGAAGGCTGTTAGAGAATTTTGATTGATTGATTTGCCTATTCTGAAAAGCCAAGCAACTCAGCTAAAAACATAAGAGAAACAAGGAAGATCAGTAAGATAGGGCTGTTTACCAGTAATATGGTGACACAGCCATCACCACTTAACATCACGTACAGGCACGGGCTGAGTGGCTCACTCTTCAGCGGAGCGCTCCTTGCTGGCTGTGGGAGCCCGCAGACTTATCTAAGCTCTCCCAGCAGCGCACCATTGCCTCTGGGTCTCAGGTCATGGACTGGAAAAGAAGGTGCGTCCCTCAGGGGTTGACTTCACGACCCCTGGCTTCCACTAATTGTGATGGACAGGTGTCTACACCCACTCTGTAGGTTCAGTTGCATTACCTAGATTTGTTGAGATGTGAGTTGCTTTTCTCTTTATCACTGCAGATGTCTTCCTCGTGGTTTTCTTTTCTTTTCTTTTGTCCTTTTATTTTTATTATTATTATTTTTTTAAATAAATCTTTATTCAGATTATTACAATTGTTTCTCCTTTTCCCCCCCATAGCTCCCCTCCACCCGGTTCCCACCCCACCTTCTGCCCTTACCTCCCCCCCACTGTCCTCATCCATGGGTGTATGATTGTTGTCCAGTCTCTTCCTGAACCCCCCTATACCCCTTTCCCCCTGAGAATTATCAGTCCACTCCCTTTCTATGCCCCTGATTCTATTATATTCACCAGTTTATTCTGTCCCTCAGGTTTTTAATTCACTTGATTTTTAGGTTCACTTGTTGATAGATATGTATTTGTTGTTCATAATTTTTCTCTTTACTTTTTTCTTCTTCCTCTTCTTTAAGAATACCTTTCAGCATTTCATATAATACTGGTTTGGTGGTGATGAACTCCTTTAGCTTTTTCTTATCTGTGAAGCTCTTTATCTGCCCTTCAATTCTGAATGATAGCTTTGCTGGGTAGAGTAATCTTGGTTGTAGGTTCTTGCTATTCATCACTTTGAAAATTTCTTGCCACTCCCGTCTGGCCTGCATAGTTTCTGTTGAGAAATCAGCTGACAATCATATGGGTGCTCCCTTGTAGGTAATTAACTGTTTTTCTCTTGCTGCTTTTAAGATTCTCTCTTTGTCTTTTGCTCTTGGCATTTTAATTATGATGTGTCTTGGTGTGGTCCTCTTTGGATTCCTTTTGTTTGGGGTTCTGTGCACTTCCTGGACTTGTAAGTCTATTTCTTTCACGAGGTGGGGGAAGGTTTCAGTCATTATTTCTTCCAATAGGTTTTCAGTATCTTGCTCTCTCTCTTTTTCTGGCACCCCATAATTCTGATGTTGGTATGCTTGAAGTTGTCCCAGAGGCTTCTTACACTATCTTCAACTTTTTGGATTTTTTTTTCTTTTTGCTTTTCAGTTGAGTGTTTTTTGCTTCTTTGTATTTCAATTCTTTGACTTGATTCTTGTGTTCCTCTAGTCTGTTGTTGGGTCTCTGTATAATATTTTTTATTTCAGTCAATGTATGTTTAATTTCTAGTTGGTCCTTTTTCATCTCTTCGAGGGTCTCGTTATATTTATCGGCCTTTTCTAGGATATTCTTGAAAAGCCTTATAACCATGGTTTTGAATTCTATATCCAGTCGTTTGTTTTCCTCCATTTCTTTCGTTTGTGATCTGTTTCTCTGACGCCGCATTTTCATTGCTTCCCTGAGTTGGTAGGGTAGATTTGTGTGCTAGGTTTCTTATATGGCCCAGTGGGTAGGCCTCCCCAGTTAACCTGAGGTGGACACTCCTGGTGCACCCCTTTGTGGACTGTGTGTACAGCCTTGTTGTAGTTAAGTCTTGATTGTTGTTGGTATCACTGGGAGGAATTGACCTGCAGGCCAGTTGGCTGTGAGGATCAGCTGTGTCTACACTGGGAGAAGTTCGGTGCTGGAGACAACCTTATAAGATTAGACTTGCCAACTTGCAATAGCCTCTGTGCTCAGCTTGGATGGGGTGGAGTCTCAGGGTGGAGCAGACAGTCTTGGCTTCCAGTCAGCCTTGCCCTTGCATGCGCGCTCCTCCAGACCTCTGCCTTCCCTAGCTCCCGAGTCTCCACCCCACAGTCCAGATTCCCCGCCCCCCTGTAAGAGCGTGGGTCCCCAGGGGCTCGCCTGGAACTGGGGTTCAGTGCAGTCAGAACTGGGGTTCAGTGCAGTCAAGAGCTTCTGACTCCCTTCTGCTAGGGAAAGCCTGTGGCAACCTCCACAGCCTTTGTGCACACTGGCGCGCACACCTCCAGACCCCTGACTGCCGGGGCTCCCCGGGTCTCCCCTGGGTCTCCAAGTCTCCGGGTGCCTTTCTCTCTACCTGACAGTCCAGACTCCCCCTGTATGAGCCTGGGTCCACGGGGTTTCGCCCGGGACTGGGGTTCAGTGCAGTCAGAACTGGGGTTCAGTGTGGTCAGGGGCTTCCTTCCCCCTTCCGCCAGAGAAAGTCAGCCAGGCTCTCAGCCGTCCTTCCTCTCTGCACCACAAAGACCCTTTGCCGTACCTCCAATTCTCTGTGAGCTTTTCTCTTTCCTTCTAGTTGTAGAATTTTCACTCAGCCAGCTTTCCTGTGGTTCTGGATGGTGTCTGTTCTGTCTTTTAGTTGTAGTTTTGAAATTGTTGTGCGAGGCAGCAGTTTAGGTGCTTACCTAAGCCATCATCTTGGTTTCTCTCTTCCTCGTGGTTTTGTTTTGATATTTATTTTGTTCATTTTGAAGGAGTCTTGGGTGCACTCGAGGGCAGGACTCTGGTATTCCTCGTGCGTCATCTCATTCCTCCTGATGTAATAACCTCTTCACCCTGAATAATCTTTCCTGTGAAGCCCACTGAACCTGCTCCGTGGCACCTGAGCTCCTGCCATGGTGTCTGCACGGTGCACACTTTCCTCCTCTCACTGTCGGTGCTTTGGGACCTTACATTGTAGGTGTATTTTTTGAAATGAGTATATGGTTGAATTTTTTAAAAACCCAATCTGAAAATCTCTTGCCTATAACTGACTTGGCTAAGCTGCTTCGACTTACCCTGGACTTAAAGTACTTGGGTTGGTTGTACAAGTGGAATGCCACTGCCTTCTCTCCCTCCTCTGCTTGGAGTGGGCTAGGGACTCCATTTCCTGTTGTAACCTCTCATCAGACCTGGGAGTTGAGCCTTTGGTTTCCTTTCCTTTACTGGTGCCTTAAACAGTCCACATCAGCTACTTAACTGTCAAAGTCCACAATCGGTCAGTATGTACAGGCCCCCTTCAGAGAACACACAGACCGGGACTCTGAGGTCCCGCTAAAGTCCTCCCATGTCTTGGTTACTGGTGTTTAATTCCCACCTTCTAGTAAACCACCACATTAGACAGTTTCCCAGACTGTCTGTAACAGGGACTTCTGGGTGAGAAATAAGAAGCAAGAATTGTGATAAGAGGAGAGTAGGATGAGTGGGTTCAAACATACATCAAGTAAGATTTTCAGGTATGACAGCAAAGAGCAGGAAGGAGCAGCATAATCAGAGAGATGACATGTGGGAAACTTCCAGACACAAAGCACAGGAACCCACACAGTTAGCAAGCACGGTGATCCCATAAATCCTAATCCCATAAATCTCAATTAATCTCACCGTGCAGAGGCAACATGAGCCAGGACATGGAGAGAATTGCCAAGCAATCACAGGAACAAAAGATTATTTGGAAAGAAAAAATTACTTTCTTTATTATAAAAAATAGAATTTTTTTCATAGGGCACAGGAGAGGCTGGGAAAGAATGAGAACTTCAGATAAGTATGTAGTGACCCACAGCAGACACACTGTTAGTGGGGAGTGAGGGTGGAGAGAACCACACCAGGCACATTGTTAGTGGGAGTGAGAGATACACTGTTAGTGGGGCTGAGGGAGGAGAGACACACTGTTAGTGGGGATGAGAGACACACTGTTAGTGGGGGTGAGAGATACACTGTTAGTGGGGGTGAGAGACACACTGTTAGTGGGGGTGAGAGATACACTGTTAGTGGGGGTGAGAGACACACTGTTAGTGGGGGTGAGGGTGAGAGACACTGTTAGTGGGGGGTGAGGGAGGAGAGACACACTGTTAGTGGGGATGAGAGACACACTGTTAGTGGGGGTGAGAGACACACTGTTAGTGGGGGTGAGGGTGGAGACACTGTTAGTGGGGGTGAGAGACACACTGTTAGTGGGGGTGAGAGATACACTGTTAGTGGGGGTGAGAGACACACTGTTAGTGGGGGTGAGGGTGGAGACACTGTTAGTGGGGGTGAGAGACACACTGTTAGTGGGGGGTGAGGGTGGAGAGACACTGTTAGTGGGGGTGAGGGTGGAGACACTGTTAGTGGGGGTGAGGGTGGAGACACACTGTTAGTGGGGGTGAGGGTGGTGAGACACTGTTAGTGGGGGTGAGGGTGGAGACACACTGTTAGTGGGGGTGAGAGACACACTGTTAGTGGGGGTGAGGGTGAGAGACACTGTTAGTGGGGGTGAGGGTGAGAGACACACTGTTAGTGGGGGTGAGAGACACACTGTTAGTGGGGGTGAGGGTGGAGACACTGTTAGTGGGGGTGAGGGTGGAGAGAAACACTGTTAGTGGGGGTGAGGGTGAGAGACACACTGTTAGTGGGGGTGAGGGTGGTGAGACACTGTTAGTGGGGGTGAGGGTGAGAGACACACTGTTAGTGGGGGTGAGGGTGGAGACACACTGTTAGTGGGGGTGAGAGACACACTGTTAGTGGGGGTGAGGGTGAGAGACACTGTTAGTGGGGGTGAGGGTGGAGAGAAACACTGTTAGTGGGGGTGAGGGTGAGAGACACACTGTTAGTGGGGGTGAGGGTGGTGAGACACTGTTAGTGGGGGTGAGGGTGGAGAGACACTGTTAGTGGGGGGTGAGGGTGGTGAGACACTGTTAGTGGGGGTGAGGGTGGAGACACACTGTTAGTGGGGGTGAGAGACACACTGTTAGTGGGGGTGAGGGTGGAGACACTGTTAGTGGGGGTGAGGGTGGAGAGACACTGTTAGTGGGGGTGAGGGTGGAGACACTGTTAGTGGGGGTGAGGGTGGAGAGAAACACTGTTAGTGGGGGTGAGGGTGAGAGACACACTGTTAGTGGGGGTGAGGGTGAGAGACACTGTTAGTGGGGGTGAGAGACACACTGTTAGTGGGGGTGAGAGACACACTGTTAGTGGGGGGTGAGGGTGAGAGACACTGTTAGTGGGGGTGAGGGTGGAGACACTGTTAGTGGGGGTGAGAGTGGAGAGACACTGTTAGTGGTGGTGAGGGTGGAGACACTGTTAGTGGGGGTGAGGGTGGAGAGACACTGTTAGTGGGGGTGAGGGTGGAGACACTGTTAGTGGAGGTGAGGGTGGAGACACTGTTAGTGGGGGTGAGGGTGGAGAGACACTGTTAGTGGGGGTGAGGGTGAGAGACACACTGTTAGTGGGGGTGAGAGACACACTGTTAGTGGGGGTGAGGGTGGAGACACTGTTAGTGGGGGTGAGGGTGGAGAGAAACACTGTTAGTGGGGGTGAGGGTGAGAGACACACTGTTAGTGGGGGTGAGGGTGGTGAGACACTGTTAGTGGGGGTGAGGGTGAGAGACACACTGTTAGTGGGGGTGAGGGTGGAGACACACTGTTAGTGGGGGTGAGAGACACACTGTTAGTGGGGGTGAGGGTGAGAGACACTGTTAGTGGGGGTGAGGGTGGAGAGAAACACTGTTAGTGGGGGTGAGGGTGAGAGACACACTGTTAGTGGGGGTGAGGGTGGTGAGACACTGTTAGTGGGGGTGAGGGTGGAGAGACACTGTTAGTGGGGGGTGAGGGTGGTGAGACACTGTTAGTGGGGGTGAGGGTGGAGAGACACTGTTAGTGGGGGTGAGGGTGGAGACACTGTTAGTGGGGGTGAGGGTGGAGACACACTGTTAGTGGGGGTGAGAGACACACTGTTAGTGGGGGTGAGGGTGGAGACACTGTTAGTGGGGGTGAGGGTGGAGAGACACTGTTAGTGGGGGTGAGGGTGGAGACACTGTTAGTGGGGGTGAGGGTGGAGAGAAACACTGGTAGTGGGGGTGAGGGTGAGAGACACACTGTTAGTGGGGGTGAGGGTGAGAGACACTGTTAGTGGGGGTGAGAGACACACTGTTAGTGGGGGTGAGAGACACACTGTTAGTGGGGGGTGAGGGTGAGAGACACTGTTAGTGGGGGTGAGGGTGGAGACACTGTTAGTGGGGGTGAGAGTGGAGAGACACTGTTAGTGGTGGTGAGGGTGGAGACACTGTTAGTGGGGGTGAGGGTGGAGAGACACTGTTAGTGGGGGTGAGGGTGGAGACACTGTTAGTGGGGGTGAGGGTGGAGAGACACTGTTAGTTGGGGTGAGGGTGGAGACACTGTTAGTGGGGGGTGAGGGTGGTGAGACACTGTTAGTGGGGGTGAGGGTGGTGAGACACTGTTAGTGGGGGTGAGGGTGGAGACACACTGTTAGTGGGGGTGAGGGTGAGAGACACTGTTAGTGGGGGGTGAGGGTGGAGACACTGTTAGTGGGGGTGAGGGTGGAAAGACACTGTTAGTGGGGGTGAGGGTGGAGACACTGTTAGTGGGGGTGAGAGACACACTGTTAGTGGGGGGTGAGGGTGGAGAGAAACACTGTTAGTGGGGGTGAGGGTGAGAGACACACTGTTAGTGGGGGTGAGGGTGGAGACACACTGTTAGTGGGGGTGAGAGACACACTGTTAGTGGGGGTGAGGGTGAGAGACACTGTTAGTGGGGGTGAGGGTGGAGAGAAACACTGTTAGTGGGGGTGAGGGTGAGAGACACACTGTTAGTGGGGGTGAGGGTGGTGAGACACTGTTAGTGGGGGTGAGGGTGAGAGACACTGTGAGTGGGGGTGAGGGTGGAGACACTGTTAGTGGGGGTGAGGGTGGAGACACTGTTAGTGGGGGGTGAGGGTGGAGACACTGTTAGTGGGGGTGAGGGTGGAGACACTGTTAGTGGGGGTGAGGGTGGAGCGACACTGTTAGTGGGGGTGAGGGTGGAGACACTGTTAGTGGGGGGTGAGGGTGGAGACACACTGTTAGTGGGGGGTGAGGGTGGAGCGACACTGTTAGTGGGGGTGAGGGTGGAGACACTGTTAGTGGGGGTGATGGTGGAGACACTGTTAGTGGGGGTGAGAGACACACTGTTAGTGGGGGTGAGGGTGGAGACACTGTTAGTGGGGGGTGAGGGTGGAGACACACTGTTAGTGGGGGGTGAGGGTGGAGCGACACTGTTAGTGGGGGTGAGGGTGAGAGACACACTGTTAGTGGGGGTGAGGGTGGAGACACTGTTAGTGGGGGTGAGGGTGAAGACACTGTTAGTGGGGGTGAGAGACACACTGTTAGTGGGGGTGAGGGTGAGAGACACTGTTAGTGGGGGTGAGGGTGGAGACACTGTTAGTGGGGGGTGAGGGTGGAGACACTGTTAGTGGGGGTGAGGGTGGAGACACTGTTAGTGGGGGTGAGGGTGGAGAGACACTGTTAGTGGGGATGAGGGTGGAGACACTGTTAGTGGGGGTGAGGGTGGAGAGACACTGTTAGTGGGGTTGGGAGTTGTGGGTAAAGAACTTTCAAACATAGAAATGCTAAGCAGTTTGCATGTACAGGTTGTCACCGAGTGAATGGTTGAGGGCTGGATTCCTCTGCATAATCTCTGCATTGCTATGGTTACAAATTGCCTTTGCCATCTCATTGTTTTAAAAAGTAAACAAGCAAATGTTTCTCCTGCTCATCCTGATTGCAGTGCCTGGGGTGAAACCGACAGTGTCCATTTTCCACTCACAGTAGTCTGTTGTGGGTGTGGGGCTCTCTCAGTTCCCAGTAAGTCATTTCCAGATGACACCCTACAAATCCTGACACATTCACCAGGTGACAGTGTGCACATATATTTATTGTTGCATGGTTTATAATATAAATATTGCAAACCATTTAAAAAATCAACGAATACCAATTATGATATACAATGGAATACTACAGGGGAGAACACTTAAAATGCAGTGTAAATACATAAAAATATCCACATTATAATATGGCATGGGAGAAAAAGTAAGGTTCAAAAGGATACATACAGGCTGATACACTTTATTTTAATTATTTGTAAAACATACAAAATAATAAATGTCACAGATACATACAGATGTAAATATAGAAAAAGAAGCATAAAGGAGAAAATGTCTGTAAATTTCAAAACTCTGGATACTTCTGGAGAAAGAATGAAAAGGGATGAGTAGATGAGAATGTTAGAAACATGTATCAATATTTGTTGTTCTTCCTTATCTAACGGTGAACATTTGTGAAGACTCTGCCTGTCCCTGAACCGAAGTCCCTGTGCCTAATGCGTGGAGAGAACACGACTCAGAAAGTCAGAGTCTGAAGTACGGAAAGACACGTCAGTGTCTCTCCACCCTCACCTTTCCTGACGGAGAAGGCACCGCTGAGAAGATGGGAGTCCTGCTGGTCCTCAAATCCATCCTCAGAAAGGACCGGCTCAGGCTTCCTTTATGTCACAGGAGGCTGGAAATGGCAAGACCAGGAGGGGACTGATGACCTCAGATGGCTGGGCACCAGCAGGGGTCAGAGGAAGACATGAAACCTCTTTGTTCTTAGTCAGTTGACTCCAGTTGAGGTGAGTCTGTCCTCAAGGCTCCTGCAAACATTTGATGAATAATCACTATTTTTGTACGTGCTTCCTTCACCTCCTGGGAGAGGCATGTTCTTGTGAGGGGCTGTTTTTGTAAAACTCAATCCACAAGCAGAACCCCTCTAATGATTAGCATGTAAGACTGAGCAGGAGCTATTAGCTGAAGGCCATAGGGACAAAGGAGGCTTGGACAGGATGGAGCCAGTGAGGCCAAGCATCTCACTCTGGTACATGTGAGCTTCTCCATAATTTAGAATGTTAAAAGGTACAAATTAAAACAGTAACTTAAGAAGGAAGTGCCCCAATATGAACACAAGCTAAGGACATGAGCAAAACTGTACAAATGTGGGAGAAAAGTGGATCCCAAATAATTTTAAAGAGGAGTATAATTTCCCTGCATGAATTACTATTCATGCTTGTACCTCTGGTGCCAAGGGCGTGGGGGTATGACCACTGCAGCACCCCATGTGTTGTGTTGTGTATTGTAACATTTGTCTTTTCATGTCCCATCCCCCGACCCCACTAACACCCACACCAGACTAGACATTCTGTAGGTCTTTTTCCTATCTTTGTGTCTCCAACACCTGTCACTGTACCCAGGACAGATTGGCTACTTATCAAACCTGTGTTGAAATAAAGGCAGGATTCTGTGTTCTCTGTGTTGGGCTTAAAATATTGATTTTGAAAATGTCAACTGTGCAAAATATATATATATATATATATATATATATATATATATATATATATATACCAACCATCTGGTTCTTTTCATCCCGAAAGTTTAGAGTTGATGATCTCTCAAAGCACACAAACTTGAGTAGAACAGAAATAAGATCTTCATTTCCCAATATGGGAGCACATGTTATGAGACATTTTAATGCCAAACAGGTCAATTAGGGTGTAATTGCCTCTGATAGACACTCTAGAAATCAGGACCATTCTTCACCTGGAGCCAAGTGCCACTTGAACGAGGCAGCCTTTCCTGCCTTTGAAAACATCAAAGACAATCAAGGTTCTCAATGCTGAACACCCAGCCTAGGAGGGGGGATGGAGGCAGCAGCACCAGGGAACAATGGTGTTAGACTTACAAATAGAAGTGAAAACAACCCCCATTGCATCTCAGCAATATGCTGGGTTGGGTGCCTCCAGTCAGACCTGGAGGGGTCGCACCCACACTGAAAAGACAGCCCTCCTCCCCCGTCAGAGACTGTGGGTCTGCAGTGGGGCAGTCACCTCCATGGGTGGCCAGATAGCCCCCTGCTGTGGTCCCACTAAAACTCTCATTGGGGCTAACTCCAAACTTCACAAGTGAGTGTGAACAGTGCCTGGGAGAGGTAACTCTATCTCACACCAAAGGTTCACTAGTGATTTGAATTGATCTTAGTGGTTATGTGGCCCAGTCAGAGTTGAGAAGCTCTGGGACTGTCAGGAAGAGTTTTATGCCTGGCTGGAACTTGTCGTTATTTCAGGACGACTTTTAGACGACTGTGCTGTAGATGAAAGTATCTGTGATTTCTTGAAGACTAAGCTGTTTGGATTAATCTTACAGTTCAGCTTCTCAGTTATTGTCTGGTAGGAAAAGTCACTATTTCCTTTTAGAAGACAATTTGTCAATTTTTTTTCACTGACCTTTATTTTGAGATAATCGTGGATCCACATATAGTCGTAAGAAACAATACAGAGAGATTCTACCTACTCTTTGCACAGTTTTCCTAATGGTAAGGCGGTGGAGAAAAAACATCATTTCCTCTACCTACCTCAGGTCCATTGACTGGGGCCTGCAGCTTAGACTAACAAGAGGCAGATTCACAAGGGAAAGCAAACAGAAGCTCATTAACATGAGCCTCCTGCATCCACACGGTAGGACCAAGTGGTAACTCAAAAGGGTGGATAGAACTTGGGCTTCTCTTGCATCTTAACAAAATGCAATATATTTTCTAAAGAAGGGACAAGACAGAAAGTGGAATTTGAGTTTCTAGGGGCAGAGAGTTGTGGGAAGGTAAGTATACGGGAAAACAAATGGAAGGTAAGGGCTAGATGGTAGAGTTTGCACGTGAATTCCTCCAGGGCCATCCCTGTGCTGATAAGGGTCTAGCACTGTCCCGCTGGTTGTCTCCTATCCTTCCTGGTTACACATACTTCTGTCCTCCTTTTAGACATATTCAAAGACAGAGAGCTTTTATTCTATCTGTTTTTCCTCCACCATCTTCAGTTCAAAGTAATCCTTATCCCAAGGCTGCATTTGAGGGCAATGTATTCTACTACCCTTCAGTGACATCTTGCAAAACAACTTACAATGTCACACTCTGGATGGTGTCATTGATGCCGTCAAGATAGACAGAGAACGTGCCCATCAACACAAAAGCCTCTCCTGAGGCCAGGATCCCTTTCCTAGTCCCCCATGGCCTAGGAGTGCCAACCACTCACCTCTCCCCCTCCTGCGGCTGGCACCTCGGGACATCATAGACATGAGAGTATGGAGCCTGGAATCTATGGGCGCTAGCTTTTTTCACTCAACACAACCGCTGGCTTCATCTAAATTGCTGCATAGTCTATGTTCTGTGGTCTGCATGGACCAGTTTGTTTAGCTATTCATCCATGGGGAGGCATCCACATTGTCTCCACATTTTGGCCAATACAGATAAAGCTGTTGTAAACATTCACACAGGATTTTGGGTAAATGCACAATTTCATTTTTCTGGGATAAATGTCCACAGGTGAAATTGCGGGGGCGGATGATAATGCATGGTTAGTTTTTAAAGAGACGGCCAAATAATTTTCAGAGTGGCTCTTCTGTTTCACATTCCCACACACAATATCTGTGTGTCCATGTATTTTAAAGGATTGTAAAGCTCATGCCCATTAGCCCAGGGACTGTGTCCTCAGGGGGTAGCTCAAAATGTGAAAAACAAAGAAAAAATGTTTCTATAGTCCATTGTTTTGACTCTGGAGGTACATAGGGTATGTTACATGTTGTTTTTGTTGAAGCCTAGGAGAAACCCACGTTAAGGTGTGTTCATGGAGAAGGTAAGTAACACTTGGCTGTGTCACTATAACCACTGCACACATGCTCTCCAGGGAGAAGTCAGAGCTGTGTATTGGGTAAGAAAACCTTAACCAATAAAAGTGAGAACTAGAAACTCTAACGGCCTGAAACTCCTTGGACTGGAGGAGAGGGGTTGAGGATGAGCCTGAGGCTCCTGCATGGCCTGGTCAGAGGAAGAGCATGGGTGGGTGGGTGACAGGGCAAGGGGAAAGGAGGGGTGTGGAGGACCCTATAGCCCATTGGGGTGAGGACCAGTCAGGTGAGACTAGCACTTCCATGGTCTCAAGAAAAACACAAAACTAAAACCCAAACCTTTCTCAGAAATTACATTTTTAAAATTATTTAAAACTAGAGGCCCAGTGCATGAATTTGTGCATGGGTAGGGTCCCTCAGCCTGGCCGGCGATTGGGACCAATTGGGGCTAATCAGGGCAGGCTGGCCAGGGGGAGGGACCATAGGAGGTTGGCCAGCTGCGGGAGGTTGGTTGTGGGAGCATACTGACCACCAGGGGCAGCTCCTGCATTGAGCGTCTTCCCCCTGGTGGTCAATGCACGTCATAGCTACCAGCTGGTCATCTGGTCATAACCAGCACTTGGGCTTTTATATATATATACTAGATGCCCGGTGCATGAAATTTGTGCACGGGGGGGGGGGGTGTCCCTCAGCTCAGCCAGGTAGGATCAGGCCTAAATGGGCAGTAGGACATCCCTCTCACAATCCAGGACTGCTGGCTCCCAACTGCTCTCCTGCCTGCCTTCCTGATTGCCTCTAACCACTTCTGCCAGCCTGATCACCCCCTAACCACTCCCCTGTCAGCCTGATTGATGCCTAACTGCTCCCCTGCCAGGGTGTTTGCCCCTAACTGCCCTCCCCTGCAGGCCTGGTCCCTCCCAACTGCCCTTCCCTGCTGGCCTGGTTGCCCACAACTGCCCTCCCTTGCAGACCTGGTCCCTCCCAACTGCCCTCCCCTGCTGGCCATCTTGTGGTGGCCATCTTGTGTCCACATGGGGGCAGCCATCTTGTGTGTTGGAGTGATGGTCAATTTGCATATTATTCTTTTATTAGATAGGATTAGATAGGATAGAAGCCTGGTTCATGGGTGGAGGCCAGCTGGTTTGCCCTAAATCATGTCCCGGATCAGGGTGGGGGTATGGGGTGGCCTGAGAGAGGGGCCTGTGGTGGTTTGCAGGCTAGCCACGTCCCCCAGCGACCCAAGCAGAGGCCCTGGTATCTGGGATTTATTTATCTTCTATAATTGAAACTTTGTAGCCTTAAGTGGAAACCAAGGCAGGCCAGGGCAGGTGGAAAGCTTGGCTTCCTCCATCGCCCGGGGCAACTCAAGCCTTCTGCTCTCTCCGTGGCCACAGCCATCTTGGTTGGGTTAATTTGCATACTTGCTCCTGATTGGCTGGTGGGCATGGCTTGTGGGTGTAGAGGAGGTACGGTCAATTTGCATATTACTCTTTTATTAGATAGGATAGACTAGAGGCCTGGTGCACGAAATTTGTGCATGGGATGGGGTGTCCCTCAGACCGGCCTGCACCCTCTCCAATCTGGACCCCTTGGGGGATTTCTAACTGTCGGTTTAGGCCCAATCCAGGACCACTGGCTCCTAACCGCTCATCTGCCCTGCTGGCCTGATCACCCCCAACTGCCCTCCCCTGCTGGCCTGATGGTCCACAACTGCCCTCCCCTGCTAGCCTGATGGCCCCCAACTGCCCTCCCTTGCTGGCCCGATCACCCCCAACTGCCCTCCCTTGCCAGCTTGATCGCTCCCACCTGCCCTCCCCTGCATGGTGGCCATCTTTGTGGCAGCCATATTTGTGGCAACCATCTTGTGATGACGTCGTGAGTGAGGACATGAGGACCACCTAGACTTTTATTAGTATAGATAATATATGTGGTTGTTTTTTAAAATATGTTCTTATTGATTTTAGAGAGAGAGGAAGGGAGAGGGAGAGAGACATAGAAACATCAATGAGAGCAAAACATTGATCCACTGCCACTTGCACACCCCCTACTGGGGACCAAGCCTGCAACCCTGGCATGTGCCCTGACCAGGAATCAAACCAGGACCTCTTGGTGCACGGGATGACCAATCAACTGAGCCATTCCTGCCAGGCAATATATGAGTTTTTTTAAAAGAGAAAATAGTAACTTAACTAGCATCGAGGGGGGATTTTTAATTCCATTTCCTATGTTCAGGGTCCCCAGAATTTGCAGCTCTGAAGCATTCAGGAGCCCCAGTGTACAGAGATCACATGCAGCGAGCGGGGTCTGGTGTGATGGGCCTGGGACCTCTATCATAGAAGTGCCAATCAATATTAACCCAGATTGCAGCCCATTCTTTAAAAATCACAAATATGAAATGACTAGAGGCCCAGTGCATGAAATTCATGCACGAGTAGGGTCCCTAGGACTGGCCGGCTGGTCACTGAATTTCCAAAGGTCCAGGTCAAGCACTAATTCTTACAAAATTCCCAGGTGCCACACTCTGGCCTGAACCAAGGATTAGTTTCCATTTTCTTTGGCCTCATGCATGACTAAATGGATGAGTTAGTGAAGAACGAATGAACGGCATGATCTACTTATGTGCTGTGCTTCAACTCCAAGGTTAACTGTAAGTGGTCAATATGAGTGGTATCCTCTGGAATTGACACACATTTTAAAACATTGAAGATGTTGTGCCAGTTCCAGTAATCTTCCTCTAAAGCAGTGGTTATCAACCTTCCTAATGCTGCTACCCTTTAATAAATCTCCTCGTGTTGTGGTAACCCCCAACCATAAAATTATTTTCATTGTTACTTCATAACTGTAATTTTGCTACTGTTATGAATTGTAATGTAAATATCTGTGTTTTCCGATGGTCTTAGGCGACCCTGCTAGCAGTTCTCAGCCTGTGGGTGACCCACAGGTTGAGAACCACTGCTGTAGAGCCTAAGACCATCGGAAAACACAGATATTTACATTATGATTCATTAGAGTCTAAAGCAAAATGTTTGACAGCAAGGTCTCACTTTAAAATCCCAAAAACGGCCTGGCTGGTGTGGTTCAGTGGTTGAGTGTCGACCTATGAGCCAGGAGGTCACAGTTCAATTCCCGGTCAGGGCATATGCCTGGGTTGCAGGCTTGATCCCCAGTGTGGGGCGTGCAGGAGGCAGCCAATCAATGACCCTCTCTCTCCTCATTGATATTTCTGTCTCCCTGTCCCTCTCCCTTCCTCTCTGAAATCAATTAAAAATATATTAAAAATAAATAAATAAAATAAAATTCTCAAAAGCAGTACCCACTTGTCCACTGTGTCGGGGTCTCCAGGAGTCGGTGGGAAGCAGGGCTGCCTCTGTGGCTCTGGGCAGTTGCCTTTGCGCATCCGAGGGCTGACCAACCAACAGGGCTTTCAGGGACACCCACAGGTTTGCCCCACATTACATCCCCTCCATTCAGAATGTACTTGAGCAGGATTTTATAGCTCAGGAATTTGGGTAAGGGGAACTTCTTTCACAGAAAACATTACCTCATAGAAAAATAGCACACACGTGACCTCTTTCCCAGGATGCATGTGGCTTTTAATGGCCAACAACAGATAGGAGCTGAGAGATTTCAAAACAGGAACCAGTGGCATCCATCTCCTTGACAGGAAGATGGTGGTGTATTTAGACCTTGGGTCTGTATTTTTTTTTGTTAATCCTCACCCAAGGATATTTTTTTATTGTGTTTTTTTAGAGAGAGTGGAAGGAAGGGAGGGGGCGGAGAGAGAATGCAAGAGGGAAACACTAATGTGAGAGAGACACATTGGCTGCCTCCCACAGATGCCCCGACTGGGCCTGGGGATTGAACCTGCAATGCAGGTATGTGAATTGACCAGGAATTGAACCCTTCACCCTTCCGTGCACAGGCCTACGTTCTAACCACTGAGCCATGGCGGCCAGGCCCTATCTTGCATCTGTGTTAGCAGAGAAGCTGGTGTATCAGGGCCCTGGTGCCACAGGGACAATGGTGTTTGTTTCTTTCCCTGTGCTCCTCAGTCTGAGGTGAAGCTGAGGCAGGGTTGCCAGAGGAACCTCACAGTAAGCTTTTCTGATCAGAGCCTCCCTCGAGCTCACCGAGCCGCAGCTCAGGCTGCACACAGGGTATTGATGAGTGGTTTGACCCAGGCAGACCCATGAAGCCAATAACTGCAGGTGGCATTTCGTCACCTAGCCTTTGATCCCCTGTGCCTGACGCATCGGTTGGAGTTTGCCAGGGAGAGTGAGTGAAACAGCCTGGGGTCACACACTGCTAACGGTCATATCTGGACTTTATGATGGATGTTGCCATCATCAGGCGCAGTTTCCTCAGGCTGGCTTAACTCTCCTGCCATTAGCTGAGGGTTAGCCATCCGACACAAGAGGGGAGAAGATCCACGGTGATTGACAGTCTGTGCTCCTTAGCCTACCATAGCGCTCATTTGGAACCACGCCCGGCCCCCCTTTCTCCCGAGGAACTGAACAGTGAATGTAGACACACATTCATGCATCACTTGCTCAGTTTGGAGGAGTCAATTAAATTAAAAGATAACGCTGAAAAAATATACATTATTACTTACATTTGGCTTTTTAGCTTAAATACATCAAATTGAGGTTTGTTACAGTTTCACTGATGTACTGAACGGCTATTAGCAAGAGGAGTGATTTGCGGCCAGCAAATGGTGTCTGGTTCATGCACACGCCGAATTGGGAAATTAGGTGCAAATACAATATTTTCCAAATGGTGCACTTTTGCAGTTTGCTCTCCTTTAACCTCGCGCGGATGCATAATTAATAGAGAGACATAGTCACTTAACTACCGATTTCTGCAGACTGCCCTCGGGTGTGCTCCATCTCAGAGACCCAATGCAGTGTGACACCCAGTGACATTTCCACCACTGAGTGCAGAGTTGTTAATGCTGAGGGAGAAACTCCTTTTCAGGAAAGACTGAGGGAGGACGGGGAAGGCAGTTTCCACAGGCGGGAGATGCGGAGCTTCTCCTCATCACTGCCAGTCCTTGAGGAGGCAGGAGGGAACTGCCGAGCAGGAACTAGCACTGCTGTTTCTTTAAATGATCTGTTTATGTCATCCTCAGAGTTTTAGAACTGCAGAAAAAACGTGGATATGACACATGGAGTTCTCTACATGCCACACCCAGTTTTCTCTATTATTTTTAACAGCTTTATTGAGCTGTAGTTCACATCTCATCAACTCACGCATATCCATATATACAAAAAGCCAGCGACCGGAATGCCATAGTGACCACTATGATGCCCACTGCAGCCAGCAAACCGGCCTGATTGGGTGGTGGGGCTGGCCAGCCAACCTCCTGCAGCCCCTTCCCCCAGCTGGCCTGGCCTCTGATGGGCCCCCATCACCCTGATTGGCCTGCAGCCCTGCCCCCCAGCCAGCCCCACCCCTGATCGCCCCACCCCACCCCAATAGGGAGTGGGGCTGACCAGCCAACCTCCTGCAGCTCCTTCCCCCACCTGGCCCCACCCCAGATTGGCCCCCCACCCTGATCAGGGGCAGGGCCAGTCAGCCAACTTCCTGTGGCCCCTCCCCTAGCCAGCTCTGCCCCTGATTGGTGCCCCCCCCCCACTCCAATCAGGGGCAGGGCCAGCCAGCCAACCACCCATAGCCCCTCCTCCAGGCCACTGGCCCCCAATCAGCCCCCCTACCCCAATCGGGGGTGGGGCCCGCTGCCAATTGCCTGCGGCCCCTCCCCCCAGCTGGCCCAGCCCTGATAGGGTCCAACTGATTGGGACTGAGTGAGACAGGCCAGAAATGCCCTGGAGCCCTCCCGCAGTCCCTCCCTGGCTGGCCAACCTCCCATGTCCCTCCCCAGCCCCAATCATGTACTGGGGGTCCCTCAGCCTGGCCTGCACTCTCTCGTAATCTGGGATGCCTCAGGGGATGTCGGATCCTGCAGGCCAGACCAAGGGACCCCACTGGTGCATGAATTCGTGCATTGGGCCTCTAGTAAAACATATAATTCAATGGTTCTTAGCATATTAAGAATTGTGCAGCCATCATTAAAAATCAATATTAGACACCTACATTCCCCAGAAAGAAACTTGTACCTGATATTAGTCACTTGCATTTGCCCCTAAATCTCCCAGCCCAAGGCAACCACTACTCTACTGTTCCTATCGAGTTGCATATTTTGGTCATCCTATATAATAAAAGAGTAATATTCAAATTAACCATCACTCCGCTACACCCACCAGCCACGCCCACCAGCCAATCAGGAGCGAATATGCAAATAAACCCAACCAAGATGGCTACAGCCACAGAGAGCAGGAGGGAGGCTTGGGTTTCCCCGGCAATGGAGGAAGCCAAGCTTTTCGCCTGCCCTTGCCGGCCTAGGCCTCCACTCAAGGCTACAAAGTTTCAATGATAGAAGATACATAAATCCAAACAGAAATGGAGGCAGCCATGGAGCTGGAAAGAGCAGGAGGCTAGGGTTGCCCCCAGTGATGGAGGAAGCCAAGCTTTCAGCACACCCTGGCTGGCCCAGGCCTCTGCTTAAGGCTACAAAGTTTCAATTATAGAAGATACATAAATCCCCCAAAAAAATGGCTGCCGCCTCGGAGCAAGCAGAAGCCTTGGCTCCGCTCCAGGCTACAAAGTTTCAATTGTAGAAGATAAATAAACCCCAGATACCAGGGCCTCCGCTTGGGTCACCAGGGGGCGTGGCCAGCCTGCAAACTACCACAGGCCCCTCGCCCTGGCTGCCTCACACCCCAAGGGAACCCCCACCCTGATCTGGGACACCCTTCAGGGCAAACCAGCTGGCCCCCACCGGTGCACCAGGCCTCTATCCTATCTAATAAAAGAGTAATATGCAGATTGACCATCACTCCAACACACAAGATGGCTGCCCCCATGTGGTCAAAGATCCTGCCCCCATGTGGACACAAGATGGCCACCACAAGATGGCCTGCAAGGGAGGGCAGTTGTGGGCAATCAGGCCAGCAGGGGAGAGCAGTTGAGGGGTACTAGACCTGCAGGAAAGGGCAGTTAGAGGTGACCAGGCCTGCAGGGGAGGGCTGTTAGGGGTGACCAGGCCCGCAGGAAAGGGCAGTTAGGGGCAAACAGGCTGGCAGGGGAGCAGTTAGGCATCAATCAGGCTGGCAGGGGAGTGGTTAGGGGGTGATCAGGCTGGCAGGCAGAAGCGGTTAGGGCAGGGGTGGGCAAACTTTTTGACTCGAGGGCCACAATGGGTTCTTAAACTGGACCGGAGGGCTGAAACAAAAGCATGGATGGAGTGTTTGTGTGAACTAATATAAATTCAAAGTAAAGGAGCAGAGGGGAGAGAAAGAGAACCCTCCGCTCTTTCGGCTCCACGGGCCGGATAGAACAGCCAAACGGGCCAGATCCGGCCCACGGGCCGTAGTTTGCCCACGGCTGGGTTAGGGGCAATCAGGAAGGCAGGCAGGCAAGCAGTTGGGAGCCAGCAGTCCTGGATTGTGAGAGGGATGTCCGACTGCCCGTTTAGGCCCGATCCTACCTGGATCAGGCCTAAACGGGCAGTCAGACATCCCTCGAGGGGTCCCAAATTGGAGAGGGTGCAGGCTGGGCTGAGGGACACCCCCTACCCCGTGCACGAATTTCGTGCACCGGGCCTCTAGTCTTATATAAATGAGATTATATAATATATGGTTTTTATAACTGTCTCTTTCATTTAGCGTATGTTTTCAAGGTCTGACTATGTTTCTACTTGGAGATTAATCTCTTTATCATTATATAATACTTTCCTTTATTCATAGTAATCTTCCTTGCTCTGAACTCTGCTTTGTCTGAAATTAATATCCCTATTCCAGACATATTTTATTAGTGTTAGCATCTTTCTCCATCTCTTCACTTTGAATCTGTGTGTTTATATTTAAAGTGGGTTTCTTATATGCAACATACAGTCCAACCTTATTTTTTTTAATATACTCTAACAATCTTTTAAAAAAATTAATATACTTAGACCATTCACATGTATAATAACACAGTGGGGTTAATATCTACCTATCACATGTATTTTCTTCTAATAGCCTTTGCTCTTTATTTCTTTATGTTACCTTCTGTTTTATTTCTTCTCTAGTTGAATTGAGAATTTTATATAATTACTAGTGGCCCAGTGCATGAAATTCGTGCATGGGGGTAGGGGTGGGAGTGGGTCTTCCCTCAGTCCAGCCTGCACCCTCTCCAATCAGAAACCCCTTGGGGGATGTCCAACCGCAATCTGGGACCGCTGGCTCCTAACTGCACACCTGCCTGCCTAATAGCCCCTAACTGCCTCTACCTGCCTGCCTGATTGCCCCCAACTGCCCTCCCCTGCTGGCCTGATATTGCCCCCAACTTCCCTCCCCTGCTGGCCTGATCTCACTTCCAATTGCCCTCCCCTGCCGGCCTGATCTCATGCCTAACTGCTCTTCCCTGCTGGCCTGATTGCCCCTAACTGCCTCTGCCTGTCTGATCACCCCTAACTGCCCTCCCCTGATGGCCTGATATTGCCCCCAACTGCCCTCCCCTGCCAGCCTGTTCTCACCCCCAACAGCCCTCCCCTGCCAGCCTAATTTCACCCCCAACTGCTCTCTCCTGCTGGCCTGATCGCCCATAACTGCCTCTGCCTCAGCCCCCACCACCATGGCTTTGTCCAGAAGGAAGTTGGATGTCCAGAAGATGACCAGTCAACCCAGTCTAATTAGCATATTACCCTTTTACTAGTATAGATAGATTATATAGGATAGTATTGCTTAAATGGGGGGGAGCCTTTTTCAGAAGGAGGAGATGTTCTTGGCAGACAAAAATACATAATCCCTATATCTGGACTGGATAGCCAGCCATATGCACTATACTACCAAACAGGTCATTAAAAAATTGAACCGCTTTCTTACACCTTACACCAAACAGCTGTTGCCCTAAAAACCCCTCCTCAGCCCCCAACTTAGGTTCTGCCTTAGCAGTTCACCCAGATTAGGTTCTGATTGGTCAGTTTCTATGCCAGTCAGCATCAAAAGCTCCACCTCCTAGGCAGCCATTGGCTCCTCACACTTCACCCAGATTTGGTTCTGATTGGTCAGTTTCTATGCCAGTCAGTGTCTCCGGGCCTATCAATGTGCCTGATCAGAGAGGAGGGGCTGATCAGCAGCCCCAGCGGAGGCCCAAGAGAAAGAGAGCTGCAGCTGCTGGACAGGCCCAGAGTGAAAGAGAGAGGCAAGTGCTCATTAACAGCTGCCACACAGGCTACGGATCAGACCCTGCTTCTCTTTCTCTGGGCCTCTCTCCAGGCCTGGTCCGCAGCCACTTTGGCAGTCAATGCTGGGTCTGGGATCTCGCAGCCGAGTCTGGCAACCCAGCACTGACTTCCAGTTGGTCGAGCCTTCAGTCATTTTGGATATTACAGACCCTGGGTTTTTATATATTAGGATATTTGATCTTCTGTCTTAGAATATCAGTTATACTTCTTTTAAATTTTTTTCAAAGATATGTAAAGGGTTTGCAATATACTGTATTGAACTAGTGTACATCCACTTTCAAGTAACACTACCACAGGTGTCCGACCATACCGCTCTCCCAGTTTCTCCCTTCCATCCCTGACAAAGCTGGTGTTAATTGCTTCAATTACCCACATGCATTAACCACCCAATGTTTTTGTTCCTGGTGTTAATTTATAATTTACCTTAAACATATTATCTGTTAGAGCAATTGGGAATAATAAACATTAGATACTCTATTTTATTTTCATTTCTATTTTTTCTGAAACCCTTCTTTTCTGTGTGGGGATATGAATTTGGACCTGTATCTGTTTCTATATCTTGAAGAACCACTTTTACCATTTTATGTAGAGGAGGTCCAGCAATGAATTCTCATAATTTGTGTTGGTCTTGGAGATCCTTTATTTCTACTTGGCTTTGAAGGATAGTTTTGCTGGGTATGTGATTCTAGGTGGGCAGGTATCTTCTGTCAACACTTTTTGTTTCTTACGTGGTTTCTGATGAGACATTGGCTGTAAAGCTTATTCGGCTCCTCTACATAGTGAATCATTTCTCTCAGCTTCTTCTGATTTTCTCTTTGCCTTTGGTTTTCTGCAGTTTGAATGTTATGCATGGGTAGAGATTTATTCATAATTATGATGCTTAGTGTCATCTGAGCTTTCTGGACCTCTGTTTTGGTGAATGTCATTGATTTTGGAAATTAGTTATTTCTAAAATTAACTATTATTAGTTCAAAATTTCTTCTGATTAGTTCCTTTGTTCTCCTTCTTGTATTCTGAATAGTCACATTTTACTCCTTCTGAAATTACCACAGAAATCTTAGATGTTCTATTCTTGTTGTTTTTGCTATGGTTTCATTCTTTTTCTCCTATTCTTTTCAGTTTGGGGAGTTTGATGGTTGACATACCTTCAAGTTCACTGACTTTTTTCTGCACACCTCCAGTTCCCCTGTGAGCCCATGAAAGGTGCAGTTTATTCCTCTTTGGTGTTAATAATTCCAATGTCTGCATCATGCCTGCGTCAGGTTAATGGATGGAAGCTTCATCAGCAGCTGTGGGCCCTGTGGTTAGCTTGCCCAACATTTCCTAAAGCAAACAAATGACACGACAGCCCCAACAAATGATTTACCTGTAAAAGTGAAAACACCAGGAAATGGCACAAAATATCCATTCCCTAATTATAGATCCCAATAAAGATGAATATATCGAGGACTTGTTGAGTGTGGAATTAATTTTGGAGTTCTACAGTAAAAAAGCCAGTTCAGATTTGTCCAACAGAAAGACTCCTCACTTATTTGAGTTTAAAGCCACTTGTTAAGGTTACATGAATCTTGTTTTCCCCGGAATATGCCTTTGTAACAATGCTGCCATCTAAACTCTTTCTCTACTGTACACGTTACTCTATTCTAGATTTTGTTATAAATATACATAAATGTGATATATATATTTGCACATCATAATTTAAAAATATTTGCTTTGATATCCATTACATAATTTTCCAGGAGCTCTTAGATATTTGTTAAGCCTCTTATTTGTATATCAGAGGCCTGGTGCACAAAATTTGTGAACCCAGGGGGGTCCCTCAGCCCAGCCTGCACCCTCTTGCAGTCCAGGAGACCTCAGGGGATGTCTGATTGATGACTTAGGGCCGCTCCCCACTGGGAGAGGGCCTAAACTGGCAGTCGGAGATCCTTAGCGCTGTTGCAGATGCTTGCCAGCCTTGAGCCTGGCTTCTGGCTGAGCAGTGCTCCCGCTATGGGAGTGCACTGACCACCAGGGGGCAGTTCCTGCATTGAACATCTGCCCTCTGGTGGCCAGTGCACATCATATTGACCAGTCGTTCCGCCCTTCGGTCAATTTGCATATTAGCCTTTTATTACATAGGATTTTTAGTTAAACATGATAAAAACATAGGTGTAGAGTGTCTTTAGCCCATCAGCCTATATGATGGCTCCAGTTCCTGCAGAAACCAGAAACCCACTCAGCCTCTCCTATGCAGGTCCCATCACGTGCTGGGGATGTTCCTTAGAAAGGCTGAGTCCCCACAGTGCTGAGTCCCCACAGTGCTGAGTCCCCCTGAACTGAGTGCCCCAGGGCTGAGTCCCCTAGGTCTGAGTCCCCCAGGGCTGAGTCTCCCAGGGCTGAGTCCCCACAGAGCTGAGTCCCCATTCCTGTGTTCCCCAGGGCTGAGCCTCCATAAGGCTGAGTCCATCAGGGCTGCATCCCCCAGATCTGAGTCTCTCAGAGCTGAGTCCACAGGGCTGAGTCCCCCAGGGCTGAGTCCCCCAGGGCTGAGTCCCCACAGGGCTGAGTCCCCCAGGGCTATGCCCCCATGGCTAAGTCTCCATAAGGCTGAGTCCCTCAGGGCTGCATCCCCCAGATCTGAGTCCCCCAGGGCTGTGTCCCCAGGGCTGAGTCCCCAAGGGCTGAGTCCCCCATGGCTGAGTCCCTACTGGGCTGAGTCCCCCAGGGCTGCATCCTCCAGGGCTTAGTCCCCACAAGGCTGAGTCCCCAGGGCTGAGTCCCCAGGGCTGAGTACCATAGGTCTGAGTCCCGACAGGGTTTATTCCCCAGGGCTGAGTCCCCTAGGGCTGAGTCCCCACATGGCTGAGTCCCCTAGGTCTGAGTCCCCCCAAGGCTGAGTCCCCTAGAGCTGTGTCCCCACAGGGCTGAGTCCCCCAAGGCTCAGTCCCCTAGGGCTCAGTCCCCAGGGCTGAGTTCCCCAGATCTGAGTCCCTCAGGGCTGCATCCCCCAGATCTGAGTTTCCCAGGGGTGAGTCCCCAGGACTGAGTCCCCACAGGGCTCAGTCCCCCAGGGCTCACTCCCCAGGGCTGAGTCCTCCAGGGCTGAGTCCCCAGGGCTGAGTCCTCCAGGGCTGAGTCCCCCCAGGGCTGAGTCCTCCAGGGCTGAGTCCCCAGGGCTGAGTCCCCCAGGGCTGAGTCCCCAGGGCTGAGTCCTCCAGGGCTGAGTCACCAGGGCTGAGTCCCCACAGGGCTAAGTCCCCCAGGGCTGAGTCCCCACAGGGCTGAGTCCCCAGGGCTGAGTCCTCCAGGGCTGAGTCCCCCAGGGCTCAGTCCCCCAGGGCTGAGTCCTCCAGGGCTGAGTCCCCAGGGCTGAATCTCCATAAGCCTGAGTCCCTTAGGGCTGCATCCCCCATATCTGAGTCCCCCATGTCTAAGTCTCGCAGGGCTGATTCCCCATAGGACTGAGTCCCCCAGGGCTGAGTCCCATCCCAGCAGGCACTGTGTTGAGTCCTGTCCTGAAGGGCTGTTATTCCAGTGCCTGCCTCTGAGGTATTCACCTTTCCTGAGAGGCCTGCAGATACCAGTCTCGCTGTTCCCGTGTTTGAAAGCCTGTGAGTCATAGCAAATGTGTCATGAGAAGTTTGACAATTCCAATCTCCTCTGAGAACAAGCTGCATTTACATTGGGAAAAAATGGCCCCCATGTGCTGCCCTATTGCACAGATAAGGATGTGTGCAGCCGGGTGCCTTCTGCAGCCAATGTGCCCAGAGCTTTGTGTGTGAGGACAAGGACAACCTCCCTGCAAGGCATTGTGATCACTGTCACAGTTCACTATGTCAGGTGAATCCATGTGTGCTGGGCAGGGCAGGCACACGGGTCCCCACGTAGGCTGTTTGGGCTGCATCCATGCATGAACCGTTTCATAATTCACACTCAGGAAATGTTTGTCTGTTTCCTATGCACATGAGAAGTGCCCATGCACCCAGATAAGAGATTTGTAAATATGTCCATTTCAGAAGCCCCCGAACTAGGAAGAACAAAGCAACCTGAGTGGAGAAATGTCAGAGGGAGAATTCTGAATGGTGTGAAACTCGAAGAGGCTTCATATATTCCAAAAAGTAAATCAAAAGGGGAAAATATTGAGCCCCCAAGCTGAAAACAACCTGAAACAAAAGGACCGAATTTTATATCAAAGTGGTAACATGTAACAGAAAAATTATTTCAAGGAATCCCCAAAAGCAGCAACCTGATTTCAAATCCTTGGAGATTATATCCGAGAGATCAAGAGAACTATAGAGAAATCTTAGAAACTCATTCAGCGCTTTTATCGTTGGTGTTAATTTTGGTATCAAAATTGGAACATCATTTAGTTTATTTTTTTAGAATAAATAACTGTGTTAATGTTATTAGTGCAAATATATACAAATATATATACACGTAAGATTTTAAAAGGCAAGAAGATAAACTCTGCCTGCTAAATTTGAATAGGAAATGGCAATAAACCTCTGATTTCACACACACACACACACACACACACACACACACGTCCCCTATGTCCATTAAGAGAGTTAAAAGCACTAACACCTCAGGGCCCATAGCGGGCAAGGTCAGACCTTGTTTATAAACACCATTTGCCATT
This sequence comes from Plecotus auritus, assembly GCF_963455305.1. NCBI lineage: Eukaryota > Metazoa > Chordata > Mammalia > Chiroptera > Vespertilionidae > Plecotus > Plecotus auritus. The sequence continues at coordinate 96,513,106 of NC_137782.1, forward strand.
AGAAGGTAACAGGGCTCAAAAGCATATGATAGTACTAGAGGCCCGGTGCAGCATCCCCCTCTGCTCAATACATGAGTGGGGTCCGGCCAGTCCACCCCAATGGGGGCCCATTGGGCTAGCTGGTGTGGGGGAGGGGCTACATGAGGTTGGCCAGCCAACCCCACCCCTGATCAGTGTTTTGGGGGCCGATCAGAGGCAGGGCTGGCTGGGGGAGGGGCCGATCGGGGCCCAGATCAAGCTGGTTGGCTACCACAGTGCACATCATAGCCACAGGTTATTCTGGTTTGTTCTGGTCGCTCTGCCATTCCGGTCACTGGGCTTTTATATATCTATATATAGATATCAGAGCCAATGTGTCCTTAAATGTGGGATTATTTGAATATCCCCAATTTTTTATTGTAAAATACACGAGCCCATCATGTTAAAGTACAAAACAAAGCAGAACAGAGGAGGGAATAATGGCGGTGGAATAGACAGACGTGTTCCGAGCCTTGTCCCGGAGCAGAAAGAAAGAACAGCTGAGGGTCGCACAAGGAGTGTTTGTTGGCTGGTTGGGAGACAGCTGAATTCCAGAAGGAGGTGGGGGACTGCTAAATGGGGTTCCCCTGACCTGGCAGCACCAACTGCGGCTGGGTCCCCTCCCGGAGCTGCGGGCTTGGACGCGGAGTCTGCGCCATCTTGATCCGGAAAGTGGAGCTTATCGGAAGCCTGAGAATCCACAACTGCGGCACCCAAGGAACGACTGCGAGCCCCAGAACAACGCTCCCCAATTGGCGCAAACACACGGGTTCAGAGGAGCTCTACACTCCACCACGGAAAGGTCAGATTTCGCCTGGGATAAGGTGAGGTCTCTGGTCCCGGTGGGAGAGAGGAACGCGCATTTTGCCGGAGCTGGAGGACCAGGGAAGTCTGTGCCTAGAAAAATCCGTGGCTGTAGGGGCTGGAGTGATCTGTGATTGTGGAAAGGGGTCCTCAGAGCTGCTAAGAGAAGGGCACTCTAAAAAGCAACCCATTTTGATCTGACGTGCAGGGACACCCTAAGAATTTCAGGCAGTCCAGACTTACGAGCAGCCCCTGCGTTCCCTGGGTGCCTGGGCTTACTCGCAGTCCCGGAGTTCGCACAACTGGGCTTTTTCCTCTTGAAATTCTTGCTTCTGATTACTAAGCCCAATACATAGGATCACCCAGTTGGGGACACCCTGGGAGACTGCAGGGGAAAGTTGTTTTTCTGGGGATCGGAGCAGGGAGTGACCATCGGAGAGTCAGCTCTGAGGCAGCCCACTCCAGCAAACCGGTAGTGAGTGCCACAGGGAAAGAAGGCTCTAACACTGCCTAGAGAGGCCATAGATAGACCCGGAAGTCAATCCAGAAACACTGCCACCCAGGGGCTGAATCACAAATTGACTCTTGTGTAATCAAAAATAAAGGAATACGAGAAATTAAGACACACCGCCTGCTTAAAATCAGGACTGGCTTACAACACTGAAGAGCAGTGGATCGCAGGGAACTGCAATACTGTCTGGACTGAGAAACAGGCGTGCCAAACAGAAAAACAGAGGAAGTGAATGACCTTCACTACTTCACATCTTATTTTTACCTTTTATTTTTTTATTTTTTTTTATTTTAATTTTTTGCATCTTTTAATCAAGAAACTTTTTTTCTTTTTTCATCACTTGATTTTACCTTTTTAATTATTACATTTTTATTTTCAATCCGTATTATTACTACTGCTATTTTATCTTTTTTTTTTTTAAGTGTCATTTTATTTTCTCTTCATTTTATTTTGGGATTAGGGTTCTACATTCTATTTTTATCTTTCCTTTAGCATCGTTTTACTCTATCTCAACTCTACCTTTAGGCCATCACTCTCTTCCTAACCTCCCCCTTTTCAGTGTCCTGTTTATCTTACCCTTTTACTGCTTTAGATTTTCCCTATTCTTTCTGTTTACCCCTTGTTAAAATTTCACCCTACTTACATATCTAATCTCCAATCCCCTGCTCCAAGTCCACATACACCTCTCCCTTCACTATCTGAGCTATCCATAAACTGTCCTTGTCTCTGTCCTTTTGTTGTTGTTTGCTTGAATGTAGATTATATCGAATTTTTATGCTTTTTTGTGAGATTGTTCTACTTATTCTTCTTTTGTTTATTTTTTTGTTTGTTTTGTGCTTCAGCTTTCCCTTGCCTCACTCCGTATTAGTTGGTGTTGTAGTTTGTACTAATCCCCAGGCACTTGTTGCTGGCATTTGCTGGGATTAGTGATTGTTCTATTGGAGTTTTATCCCCAATATATATAGTCTGTTCCCCTTTCTCTCTTAGTCACTTTCTTGTCTCTCTTATTTTTTTTTCTTTACTTTCCCTTTTCCCAATTTCATTTTCACACTCCTTTTTTCTTTTTTTCTTTCTTTCTTTCTTTTTTCCTCTTCTTCTTTCTCTCCTATCACCTAATTTGCCTTTCTCTGGTGGTCACCTATATTGGAGGTTATTAATATTGTGAATACATTCCTGTTCAGTGCCTTGTGAGTTGTACCTGGTAGTGCTGTAGTTTGTGCCTTTAAATCAACCCAGGAGAGAGAGAACTACATAACCAGACACCCAGAGAAGAGAGACCATGGGTAGACAAAGAAGCAGCCCGCATATGAAAGAAAAGCAGGCATCACCAGAAAAGGAAGTAAACGAAATGGAGGCAAGCAACCTTCCAGAAAAAGAATTAAGAGAAATGGTCATAAGGTGGCTGAAAAGAATGGAAGACAAATTCGACAATATGAGCAAGAACCAAGAGGAAATGAAGAAGAAACAAGAAGAAATGAAAAATGACATCGCTGCTGTAAAGAACTCAATAGAAAGCATCAAGAGTAGACTAGAAGAAGCAGAGGACCGCATCAGTGAGCTAGAAGACAAGATGGAAAAAAATACCCAAGTAGAGCAACTTCTAGAAAAAAAAATTAAAAGGCAGGAGGAGAGTCTAAGGGAACTTTGGGACAACACGAAACAAAACAATATCCGCATAATAGGGGTTCCAGAAGGAAAGGAAGCTGAGCAAGGAATAGAAAACCTCTTTGAAGAAATAATGACAGAAAATTTCCCTGATATAGGGAAGAAAAAACCCACACAAATCCAAGAAGCTCACAGAGTCCCAAGCAAAATGAACCCCAAAAGACCGACACCAAGGCACATTATAATTAAATTGGCAAACACCAACGACAAAGAATCTTAAAAGCAGCAAGAGAGAGACAGAAAGTTACATACAAAGGAACCCCCATCAGACTAGCAACTGATTTCTCAACAGAAACTCATCAGGCCAGAAGGGAATGGAATGAAATATACAAAGTCATGCAAAGGAAGGGTCTGAATCCAAGAATACTGTACCCAGCAAGGCTGTCAATCAAAATTGAAGGTGAAATCAGGAGCTTCACAGACAAAAAAGGACTAAGGGAATTTATTACCACCAATCCAGCAATGCAAGAAATGCTAAAGGGTCTGCTGTAAAAAAAAAAAAGAAAGAAAGAAAGAAAGAAAGAAACAGGAAGTGAAGAAGTAACACAGGGGTAAAGAATAGGAATGGCGACAAATAAGTTCCTATCAATAATAACTTTAAATGTAAATGGATTAAATGCCCCAATCAAAAGACATAGGGTAATGGATTGGATAAGAAAACACGACCCATATATCTGCTGTCTACAAGAAACCCACCTCAGAAAAAAAGACGCACACAGACTGAGGGTGAAGGGATGGAAAAAGGTTTTCCAGGCAAATGGAACTGAAAAAAAAGCTGGGGTAGCAATACTTATTTCTGACAAATTACATCTCAAACTGAAGGACATAACAAGAGATAAGGAAGGCCATTTCATAATACTAAAGGGAGCAATCCAACAAGAAGAAATAACTCTGGTAAACATATATGCACCCAATACAGGAGCACCCAAATACATAAAAAAACTCCTGGAGGATATCAAGGGAGAGATTGACAGCAATACAATCATAGTAGGAGACTTTAATACCCCACTATCACCATTGGACAAATCCTCTAAACAAAACATCAGCAAAGAAACATCAATCCTAAATGACTCACTAGACCAGATGGAATTAATTGACATCTTCAGAACATTTCACCACAAAGCCACAGAATATACATTCTTCTCAAGTGCACATGGGTCATTTTCAAAGATAGACCATATGTTGGGTCATAGGCAAAGTCTCTTCAAATTCAAGAAGATAGAAATCATATCAAGCATCTTCTCAGACCACAGTGGCATAAAACTGGAAATCAACTACAATAAAAACAACCCAAAGAAATCAAACACATGGAGACTAAACAGCATGCTATTAAACCATGACTGGGTTACCAGAGAGATCAAAGAAGAAATAAAAAACATCATGACAACAAATGACAATGAAAACACTACAATCCAAAATCTATGGGACACAGCGAAAGCAGTCTTGAGAGGGAACTTCATAGCTCTACAAGCCTACTGCAAAAAACAAGAAACAGGGGTAATAAATTACCTAAACCAACAACTCAAAGAGTTAGAAAAAGAGCAACAAGAAAAGCCCAGTGTAAGCAGAAGAAGGAAATAATAAAGATCAGAGCACAGATAAACGACATAGAGACCAAAGAAACAATACAAAAGATCAACAAAACCAAGAGCTGGTTCTTTGAAAGGATAAACAAGATTGATGAACCTCTAGCCAGGCTTACCAAGAAGCAAAGAGAGAGGACCCAAATAAACAAGATCAGAAATGAAAGAGGTGAAATAACAACAGATCCCGCCAAAATACAAAGGATTGTTAAAAAATACTACGAACAACTCTATTCCAACAAACTGGACAACCTGGAGGAAATGGACATATTCCTAGAAAAATATAACCTTCCAAAACTCAATCAGGAAGAATCTAAACAGCTCAACATGCCAGTAACTATGGAAGAAATTGAAGCAGTCATCAAAGAGCTTCCGGCAAACAAAAGCCCGGGGCCAGACGGCTTCACAGGAGAGTTCTACCAAACATTCAAGGAAGAACTAAAACCTATCCTCCTCAGACTATTCCAAAAAATTCAAGAGGAAGGAACACTTCCAAGCTCCTTCTATGAAGCCAGCATCACCCTAATACCAAAACCAGATAAAGACAACACAATGAAGGAGAATTACAGGCCAATATCCCTCATGAATGTAGATGCCAAAATCCTCAACAAAATTCTAGCAAATAGGATCCAGCAGTACATCAGAAAGATCATACACCATGACTAAGTAGGGTTTATCCCAGGAATGCAAGGATGGTTCAATATCCGCAAATCAATAAATGTGATACATCACATAAACAAATTGAGAGATAAAAATCACATAGTCATATCAATTGATGCAGAAAAAGCATTTGACAAAATCCAACACCCTTTCTTGATAAAAACTCTCAACAAGGTGGGAATAGAAGGATCATACCTCAACATAATAAAAGCTATATATGATAAACCCACATCTAACATCATACTCAATGGGCAAAAACTAAAACCATTTCCCCTAAGAACAGGAACAAGACAGGGATGCCCACTCTCACCACTCCTGTTTGACATAGTACTGGAAGTATTAGCCACTGCAATTAGGCAAGAAGAAGAAATAAAAGGCATCCAAATTGGAAAAGAAGAAGTAAAGCTGTCCTTATTTGCAGATGACATGATATTGTACATAAAAAACCCAAAAGACTCCATCAAAAAACTAACAGACTTAATAAATGAATTCGGCAATGTAGCAGGATACAAAATTAACACCAAGAAATCTATGGCATTTCTATACACCAACAGTGAACTTACAGAGAGAGAGACTAAAAAATCAATCCCATTTTCCATCACACCAAAAAAATTAAGATACTTAGGAATAAACCTAACCAAGGAGGTAAAAGACCTATATGCGGAAAACTACAGGACACTGAAAAAAGAGATAGAGGAAGATGTAAACAGATGGAAGAACATACCATGTTCATGGATTGGTAGAATCAACATCATTAAAATGTCCATACTACCCAAAGCAATCTATAGATTCAATGCACTCCCCATTAAAATACCAACGGCGTATTTCACAGACCTAGAAAGAACTCTCCAAAAATTCATCTGGAATAAAAAAAGACCCCGAATAGCCACAGCAATCCTGAGAAAGAAGAATAAAGTAGGAGGGATCTCAATACCAGATTTCAAGCTGTATTACAAAGCCACTGTCCTCAAAACAGCCTGGTACTGGCACAAGAACAGACATATAGATCAATGGAACAGAATAGAGAATCCAGATATCGACCCAAACCAATATGCGCATTTAATATTTGACAAAGGAGGCATGAGCATACAATGGAGTCAAGACAGTCTCTTTAATAAATGGTGTTGGGAAAATTGGACAGATACATGCAAAAAAATGAAACTAGATCACCAACTTACACCATACACAAAAATAAACTCAAAATGGGTACAGGACTTAAACATAAGACGGGAAACCATAAAAATACTGGAGGAATCCACAGGCAGCAAAATCTCAGACATATGCCGAAAGAACTTCTTCACTGATACTGCCCCTAGGGCAATGGAAGCCAAAGAGAAAATAAACAAATGGGACTACATCAAAATAAAAAGCTTTTGCACAGCAAAAGAAACCATCAACAAAACAACAAGAAACCCCACTGTATGGGAGAACATATTTGCAAATGTTATCACTGATAAAGGTTTAATCTCCAACATCTACAGGCAGCTTATACAACTTAATAAAAGGAAGATAAATGATCCAATAAAAAAATGGGCAACAGACCTAAATAGAATCTTTCGAAAGAAGACAGAAGGAGGGCCAAGAGACACATGAAAACATGCTCAAAGTCACTAATTATCCGAGAGATGCAAATCAAAACGACAATGCGATACCATCTCACACCTGTCAGAATGGCTATCATCAACAAATCAACAAACGACAAGTGTTGGCGAGGATGCGGAGAAAAAGGAACCCTCGTGCACTGCTGGTGGGAATGCAGAATGGTGCAGCCACTGTGGAGAACAGTATGGAGTTTCCTCGAAAAACTGAAAATGGAACTCCCATTTGACCCAGTAATCCCACTCCTGGGAATATATCCTAAGAAACTAGAAACACCAATCAGAAAGGATATATGCACCCCTATGTTCATAGCAGCACAATTTACCATAGCTAAGATTTGGAAACAGCCTAAGTGCCCGTCAGCAGATGACTGGATCAGAAAACTATGGTACATCTGCACAATGGAATACTATGCTGCCATAAAAAAGAAGGAATTACTACCATTTGTAGGCACCTGGATGGAATTAGAGAACATTATGCTAAGTGAAATAAGCCAGTCAATGAAAGAAAAATACCACATGATCTCACTCATTTGGGGATAATGAAAAACATTATAAACTGATGAACAAAAAGATAGATACAGAGGCAGTAAAGCATCAAACAGACTGTCAAATTACAGCAGTAAGGTTAGGGAGAGGTGGGGGAAATAAGAGATCAACTGAAGGACTTATATGCATGTATATAAGAGTAACCAACGGATGCAAAACATTGGGGGGTGAGGCATGTATGGGAGTGGGGTGGGGGGGGGGCAATGGTAAGATATGTACACATATAATACCTTAATAAAAAAAAAAACAAAAAAAACAAAGCAGAACAAACACAGTATAAAACCTACACAGACAGAGTGTAGATGAGGCGAGGCCTTTGCAAGGTCCCTGCAGAAAAGGACTCAAAGCACCTCTGCCCAGTGTGTGGCCAATGGGGCCCAGCGTGTGGCCAGTGGGGCCCAGCTGGCGGTTCCCTCAGAATGTGCCTCAAGTTCAGGGAAGTGACAGTTCAAGGTTATGATGTTTGGGTGGTGGGGGCCGGGTGAGGTCAGGCCATTCCAACCCAACTTGGGGCAACTGGGCAGTTGCTTAATGCGAAGGGCACTGGGCTAAGGCAGTGGTTGGCAAACTCATTAGTCAACAGAGCCAAATATCAACAGTACGATTGAAATTTCTTTTGAGAGCCAGATTTTTTAAACTTAAACTTCTTCTAATGCCACTTCTTCAAAATAGACTCGCCCAGGCCGTGGTATTTTGTGGAAGAGCCACACTCAAGGGGCCAAAGAGCCGCATGTGGCTCACGAGCCGCAGTTTGCTGACCACGGAGCTAGGGCATCCTCAGCCCCCCTCTGCCTGTCCCCAGGCTCAGCATACCCCTCTGCTCAATGCTGCCCCTTCCCTCCTCAGGGGACATCCTGCACCCCAACTCCATATCTCATTTGAACATGGAGAAACCAAATTGTGACATGCAAAAAGAAAAAAAAAAGTGATAATTACAGCCTGGGGGGTGTGGCTCGGTGATTGAGTGTCAACCTATGAACCAGGAGATCATGGTTCGATTCCCAGTCAGGGCACATGCCTGGGTTGCAGGCTCAATCCCCAGTAGGGGGCATGCATGAGGCAGCCAATTACTGATTCTCTGTCATCATTGATGGTTTCTCTCTCTCTCTTCCTCTCCCTTCCTCTCTGAAATCAATCTATACTAATAAAAGCCTAGGTGGCCCACTCCCTGGTGCCCTCACGTCATCACAAGATGGCCATCCCCATGTCATCACAAGATGGCCACCCTTTTATCATCACAATATGGCTGCCACAAGATGGCCACCCCCACGTCTTCACAAGATGACCACCACAAGATGGCCGGCAGGGGAAGGCAGCTGTGGGCCATCAGAACAGCAGGGGAGGGCAATTGGGGGTGACCAGGCTGGCAGGGGAGGGCAGTTGAGGGCGACCAGGCCTGCAGGGGAAGGCAGTTAGGGGCAACCAGGCCTGCAGGGGAGGGCAGTTGGGGGTGACCGGGCCAGCAGGGGAGGGCAATTGGGGGCGATTGGGCCAGCAGGGGAGGGCAATTGGGGGCAATTGGGCTGGCAGGGGAGCAGTTAGGTGTCAATCAGGCTGGCAGAGGAGCGGTTAGTGGGCAATCAGGCTGGCAGGCAGAAACGGTTAGGAGCCAGCAGTCCCAGATTGTGAGAGGAATGTCCTGTGGGATCGGGCCTAAACCAGCAGAAAGACATCCCCCAAGGGGTCCCAGATGGGAGAGGGTGCAGGCCAGGCTGAGGGACACCATCTCCCTGCCATGCACGAATTTCGTGCACTGGGCCTTTAGTGATAATAATAAAAAATGACAACGAGGATGGTGGGTGTGGACTATGGAAAAGGAGCTAAATTAACTGCAACAGCCACCAGAGCCATGTATGGGTGCTGCCTGTCCCTGGAAATGGAAAGCCAGCCTGGAGCCAATGCTCTCACTCGCTGTAGGGGCAATGTGCCAGCATTCAGCACGCAGCACCACCCATGGGTGTGATTTCCATCTTAGCTCTCACGCCCAGGGAAGTGGTTGGGACAAGACATGGCCTGCCCATGGCACCCTTTTCCCTTCTGAGGGCAAAGGAGCCTCAGTTTCTTTTTACCAAGCCAGCCCTTGCCCACTCAGAATCCTTAGCTTTGGGAGGAGGTAGACACGCCCAACCCCAGGAACAGTGCTAACTCACACCTGGCCATTCAGACTCACCATGACTAGACAGGTGGTCACATGATCAAGGGGGCCAGTACTTTCTAAATCACTAGGAAAGTTTGACTATGGAAAGGTTAGTAAGCCAGTAAGTGATCAGCCCAGCACTATTGTGCCCACCCATGCCCTAGAGGGGCTGTCTGAGAGTGATGCAGGCAGGCGGAGGAGGGGAAGACAGGAGAGGGGCACTCTTTAGGCACCTAGATTCAACCATATCTCAAGGTGATGCCCAGAACCTTCCAGAAATAGGAGCCTGTAAATCCTCTATTTAGCAAAAGCCATTTAGACTGTTTCTTTCCCCTGCAACTATGAAAGCACTAAGTACAATGGATGTAGCAGTCAAAAAATTAGGTGTATATGTGTGGGAATCTTTGGAAAAAAAATTAGTAGGCCAAAGGACATATTGTTATTTTTAAACTAGAGGCCGGGTGCATGAAATTCGTGCACTGGAAGGGGGGTCCCTCAGCGCAGCCTGCGCCCTCTCACAGTCCAGGACCTCTTGCTCCTTACTGCCCGCCTGCTCACTGCTCCTAACCACTCGACTTGCTGCTCCTTAGCGCTGCCGTGGAGGCGGGAGAGGTTCCCGCCACTGCCGCTGTGCTTGCCAGCTATGAGCCCGGCTTCTGGCTCCCTGTGCTAGTGCACTGACCACCAGGGGGCAACTCCTGCATTGAGCGTCTGCCCCCTGGTGGTCAGTGAACATCATAGCGACCAGTCTTTCAACCTATTGTTCCACCATTCGGGTAGATTTGTATATTAGGCTTTTATTATATAGGATTGTAATTGTGAAGCATTTCAGATATGCAAGGAAGAACAGAAGATGATAGGGCAGGTCATCCACTCACCCACTCGGGACAGACATCAACATGTGCCATGTTCACTTCCGAGCTCTTTACTGTGTGGTTTAATGCAAGAAGGAAACAGGTCCGTGGTGTCCTCCTGTCTATTCAGTTTGCCAGGCTAAGTTCTCCCTAGACCCAGGATGACCAGGGTTCCATGTGGCTCTTGGAAATATTCAAATACTTTCTCACAAATGATAGCATCATGACACTGACGTATCCTTCACTTTTCACCATAAGGTACAGGGAGTCCCAAAAATGCATTCACACTTGAACAGCTGAGAGCTCAATTTTGAAAATGAAATGTATTTTAATAAACACTGCCTTTATACTTATCCAAAGTGTGGGTATACATTTTTTGAGACACCCTATATATTAGAGAAGGTTCCCTATCAGCACGTCCAGGGCACCTCATCTCCCCTCACAGCCACGTGTCTGCGGAGCAGACCGGCTGACTGGTGTTGCGTTGTGTGCAATGTTTGGCTGTTGTGTACACTCTGCCGCAGATACTCTTGTATGTGGATCACTGCACACACATGTGTGTCTATTTCAGTGCACATTTCTGGGGCTGAGAAACCTGAGTCAAAGAGTTTCTATGATTGTAACTTTCATAGATTTTGCCAAATGTCCAAGAGAGGTCATATCAACTTTTATCTCACTGGTCACATCTGAAAGACTCTTCCACAGCCCCTGGTCACTGTGGGTCAGTAAGTCTTCACCAATGTGATCAGAGAAGAAAGGGGAATTCAAGGTCGTTTAGAGCTGTATTTCTTGGTGAGACTCATTTTATATATTTAACAGCCACTTGGATCTCATTTGCTGTGAACTCCCTGTTTTTTGGGCCCATTTTTCTACTGGGCTTTTAAATAAAATTAAATTAAAATATACATATTAACATATGTGTTATATATATATATATATATATATATATATATATATATATATATATATATTTTAAATTGGCCCTTTGTGACATAAATAGCAAATGTGTTTCACAATTTCTCATTTGCCTTTTTGCTTTCTGTTATGGTGATTTTTATCATGTAGAATTTTTTAAAATTTATTTTCATGTAGTCACTTTTGTCAACTCATTTTGGGGTTTTGTGTCATCTTTAGAAAGGAGTTTGGGCTGAGTTGTGCCTTCTTCACATTCACACAATGAAGCCCTAACCACAGGATCTCCAAATGTTAGAGATGGGCCTTACAGAGGTGATTCAGTCAGAATGGGTCATTGGGGTGGGCCCTGGCCCAACATGACCAGCGTCCTTGTAAGAAGATGACATAGCAGATACCAAAGGGGGAGGAGAAGGCGGTGTCTACTTGCCAGGAGAGAGGCCTCAGGCAGAACCAGCCCTGCCCACACCTTGATTGTGAACTTCCAGCCTTGGGGATGGTGAGGAGATGCATCTGCTGCTGAGCAACCTCATCTGTGGTTCTTTGTTACCCTCACCTGAGTCTCCTAATAAAGAAGGACTTCTCATCACGGGAGTTCTTTAGAGTGCGTGTTCCACATGTCCTCGGGCTGTGCAGGTTATTTTATTGTTAAATGTTTCTGTGGATTTCTTCCTCCACATCTTCCTCAGCAGTAAACTCGGGTTTAGGGGAATGCTACCTTCCTAGAGGAGGGCCAGGACAGGAGGACCAGCCCCTGGGCCAGCGGAATCCCCCGAGTTGCTCTTCTCCAGGGGAGGGCTGACTCTGACCCAAGCCACGGGCAGCGTCTACAAAGAGCATGTACTTTGGCCCAAGAGAAGGCAAGTGGGTTGGCGATGTGTTTCCTTCTGTTCTACCTCATAAAACTGTGCCCCTAGCAGTCATCTCCAAGGTTATTAAAAAGCCCCTTCCTCTACTTAGCAACACGTTTACAGCCCCAGGCCATAGGCCCCCCCACACCTGTCTCCACACAGGTAATGGCAGGCAGGGGTTCTTAGCCACTTGGCCTCTGCACCACGCCCTGCTTGCCATCCCCAGGGGGAGTAGAAGTTAGAAACAGCGTGAAGAGAGTGTGGGCCAGCAGGGCCCCTGCAGGGCTGCCTTGGTTTCTCCCCAGCGGCTGGCGGGACATTCACTCTGTTCACTCTGCTCACAAAGGCGCCACAGCGTTCCCGTGGGGGAAGGGTCCATGTTCACTGTGATTCGTGACTGCGAGTGTTTGTCCTTCTGCCTCTGCATTTAGGTCTGAGTGAACAAAGTCACCACTGGAGTGGCTGGTCCTACATCAGAGTTTGGATCTAATGTGGGTTTGAAGGGAGAGAGTGAACACGTGGGGTCAGTGTCGAAGATGGGGATGCCGTTGCAGCCCACCGCCAGGCTTTTATCACCATGAAGGTGCTCCCATTTAAATTGGCTCTTACATGAGCTCTCTCAGTGTCTCCCTCGCTCCCCTCTCTGCACAATGAGACCTGACAGGCGTCCTCAAACTACGGCCCGCGGGCCACATGCGCCCCGCCGAGGACATTTATCCGGCCCGCAGGATGCTGCTGCCTGTCCTGCTTAGCAGCCGACTCGTCCCGGGCCCGCAGTGCACATAGGAATTTGTTCATAGTTTTTTTTTTAAGCTATAGTCCGGCCCTCCAATGGTCTGAGGGACAGTGAACTGGCCCCCTGTTTAAAAAATTTGAGGACCCCTGCCTGAGACCATGAGTGGGACCAGCCGGCTGGTGCGGAGTATCGTCATGGTGGCCAGTGAGCAGCCTCATCCCGAAGGCCAAGACAGACTGTCTCTAACCCCCGGCCTCTGTTCACAGTGTCGGCTTGGTGATTCCATGGGCCACAGGGCGCTTCCTGGGTTCCTTTCAAATCTGCCCCCATAGGTGCTGCAGGGTCAAAGATCAGGCCATGGAGGCCACATGGGCAGCTTCTCTGTCTCCCTCTGTGGCCCACTGAATATCCAGCCTCTAACACAGTGCCTGGCACATAGTAGGCCTCAACGAATACTTATTGATGAGTAAATCATCTTTTTAAAGAGTGGGCTCAGCAAGTCATGCCAACCCTGAAACCTGGGACAGCTAGAAAAGTCCTGCAACATATTAACCCTGGGCAAGAGTGCAGCCCAAAGCCCACAGGCAGTGAGGAGTTCCTGGATGAGAGGCAGGGATGATGGGCTGACACGGAGAGAGGCTTCTCCCCTGAGGCTAGTGCAGTAGCTGAAGTCCACAGGCCCTCACAGCCCCACAGATCAGCATCTCATTATCTCTGTCATTGAAGCTGTGTGACAAAGCCTGGGTTGCTATGGCAAATAGAAGCAGCATTGCCTGGGCCCTGCGTCCTGTCTGCTAACAGCTGTAAAACTAGTGTCTGGCACACTGACTAAAACCACCAGGCCTAGACGTGCCAAGATGACACATATCAACCCAGGAGAGCCAGCCAGGTGGCTCAGTAGGTTGGAGCATCATCTATACACCAAAAAGGTGGGGATACAAGTCCCAGTTAGGGCAAATGCCTAGGTTGTGGGTTTGGTCCCTGGTTGGGGCACATTCCTGAGGCAACTGATCGATGTTTCTCTTACACATCAATGTTTTTCTCTTCTCTCTCTCTCTCTCTCTCTCTCTCTCTCTCTCTCTCTCTCCCCCTTCCTCTCTTCTCTAAAATCAATAAAAATATCCTTGGGTTAAGATAAAAAAATTAAAAACAAATGAGAAAATACAGGAAACAGGTTCTGAGGGGATACAGAAATTAGAGCTGCTGGACTTTAAAAATAAAACTATGATTATCACATTCAAGGAAATAGAAGCCATTGAGAATGACTATAAAGAACCTGCAAACTATATATTTTGTAAAAGAATCGATGGGAAATTGTAGAACAGAAGAATACGTTCTACAATTATTTCAAGATCAATAAAGTATATTTTATTATGGATTCAACATAGACTGGATATGGAGAGTATTAGTGACAACAGGTCAGGTGTCAAAGTCAAGAGTGAGCTGTAAAGTGACAGTCATGGGAAGTGCAGAGCAGATGCGGAGGCTGTGAGGGTGCTGAGCGCAGAATGAGCACGCAGGATGGGGCAATGTTACATGGGCCCAGAATGTTTCAAAGTGAAAACAAAACTCACCAAACAGAGAAGATTCACAAACCCAAATATGGTCAAATTAAAAATAACACCCCAAGGTACATTGTAGTGAAACTTCTGAAAACCAAAAGAAAGGGGGTTGTTTTTCTTTAATTCTGAAAAATGTCCAGAGGAAAGAGGCCAGTTTCCTTCAAAAGAACAATATTGAAAGATGCTAACCACTGTCTTCCCAATAGTGGAAATACAAGCCAGGAGACAGTGAGATGTAAAGTGTTGAAGGCCTAGAAGAAAATTACGGCAAAGTAATAACTTTCAGTAACAAATAGTAAACTTTAATAACACAAGACAATAAATATGTTGTCAGACACAGGAAAGCTCAGCCATTTCTCATCCCCAGGCCAGCACTAATGGAGATTCTCAGCTTGTTCATAGAGAAAAGAAGCCAGGCTCACAGGCATACAGGTGGAGCCATCCCTTCATGTAAAGACTGAGCTGGAATCTAGACAGGTGTGTATGGGAATGCCGAAACCATAAAGAAGGGGAAGAAGGGGGTTATCATAAGCCACGGGAGAAGAAATTACCCCAGGAGTGGGGGGGGTGTGGTCTGGAGCACAATGATATTCTGGTTTTTGTTTTGTTTTGTTTTTTGGTCTGGATGGCAGTGTGCTGGGTGGTCATTTTGTGACCAGTTATTAAGATGTACATTTAAAAGTTTTACTCTTCTCTGTATGTGTCACACTCATGGTATAAAAAGTGTGTTAAGAATGAAAGAAATGATAAGAACAACCTAGGGTTTGAATTACATAGCCTTTCAGGCAAACAGACCCACCAAGAAGAAGCCTTAGGCAAGACCCAACAGGTCATAAAGCGTCTCCCCAGATGTCCTAAGTACCAAGACCACGCCCACCAACGGGTCCAGAACAAATTCAGGGTGTGGGATATGCTGGAATGTGCTGTGCTGGAATCTGATTAGACCCCCTTGTAACGAGAGGTGGAGAGAATGAGAGAGATAGAGGCAGACAAATTTTAAATGAATTTTTTTTAAACAATGCATCTTTGCTCTGGCTGGCACTGCTCAGTTGGTTGAGCGCCGTCCTGTGCATGAGAGGTCATGGGTTCAGCTCCTGGTCAGGGCGCATGCCTGGGTTTCTCTTTTGATCCCTAGTAGGGGTCCATGCGGAAGACAACCAATTGATGTTTCTCGCTTACATTGATGTTTCTCTCTCTTTCTCAAAAAAGGGTCAATAAAATATATTTAAAAATAAAATAAAAGTAATGCATCTTTATTAAAATATTTTTAAAGGAAACAGACCTTATCAAATGAAAGTGGTGAATGCCTGCAAGCCCACCTTTTAGAGAGCCACCTGACAATGTGGTATATATTTATCTCCAGATGTCAGGACACTACCCACCGTGTGGCATGAGGAAGCCATCTAGGAGGTGCTCAGTAAATGCTGTTTTCCTCCTTACCTTTGGCATAGCAAACTGCTTTTATTATTCAGTTTGAAACCTGTAATTCTGACCCAATGCTATCATATAAAGGAAGAACAAGTTCTGTCTTATTATTCTAAAACGCTGACATCCTGGAATTGACTAGCTGCTGGTGCTGTGTCTGTGATGCGTGTAATTACCATCGCCTGCATTCACTGAGCCCCGCCTGGGAGCTGGCATTGCTAGGGAAGCGCGGCCCGTGTCGAAGAGAAAGGCTACAAAGCAACTGCAGCAAAGGAATGACTGATACGAAAAAGCAGCCGCCGTTCTTGGGGAAATATTTGATGACATGTTTTCTTTGTGACATGCTTATTTAAGGAGCGAGGACGGACGTAGTAAAGTATCACAGGCTAGAAGGGAAGTAAGAAAGCTAGTGATTTCTGGTTTAGGGGACAACACAGGAGACAATACTATTCTCTCTCCACCCATCTGTCCTGGGCCATCTTCTCTGATCTGGTAACGATGATGGAGATCTTTATGCTGTGAGTCCCCACATTTGTTATCTTAGGGGATATCCGTTTCCCCCACTGATAACACTTATTTCTAGCTACCCACCGACCACCCTGTCTGCATGTCTCACAGGAACTTCAAAGGTATCCTCTTCCCCCCAAAACACTCTGATTTCCTGCCTGGGATTACAGCACCCCCTCTTCCCAGCCGGAGCCCTCAGGGGTGCATGGGAAGGCGCCCATAGTTCCCTCTCCTTCATCCACATCCTGTGAGTCAGCAGCCTCGTTGTCCAGCCTCCCCCATGTGTCATTGTGTTTCCCCCATCCCTTCCCCACTGACGCAGCTCTTTCATCCTGGCTACTGTCGGGGCCTCCGTAAAGGTCTCCTGCTCAGTAGCCTCTCTCTGCAGTAGCCATGCCCATAGTTTTCCATAAAACACTGGTCCTATGATGTCATACCCAAGGTCAAAGCCCTTTAGGGTTCCTGGGTGCCTCAACCACATTCCTAAGCAGAAAATACGCAAAGCCATCTCCTTACCCATCTCCAGGCTAAATGCAGCTGCCTCCTTGTTCATTGTAAATTTCAGTGACAGGAGTCCCTGTGAGCCGCTTGCACACCGTGCGCTCTCATGCCTGTGTCATTGCTATGGTGCCCCATCTCTCTGAAATAGACTTCATTTTCATTGCAGTCTCAGCAAACTTGCTTTTTCTCTGAGGTCTCACGTGGACTGTGTCCTTGGTTTCCCCTCCTCCCTGCACAATGCTCGGGTTTCCCAGGGCATGGCATGGCTCCCCTAGGCCACCTTCATCTGCATTGCCCCGCACAGGGCTCGTTCATCCTTCCAATAAATCCACAAATTTCTCAGTCGTGTTTGTTGCCCAGCACCGTGCCCGGCACTGGGGACACGAGCTAAGAGACTGACTTGAGTTCCCTCCCTTCCATTCTTAGATTCTAGAGGTGGGAGCAGAACCAAAATAAATCAACACACAAGATTATCTCAAAGAGTTATTGTTTGAAGAAAGTAAAACATAGCAATGGGATCAGAGGCTGACCAGAGGGGGTCTGTGTCAATGGTGCTGGCGACATGTCTGATTATGTGAAGGGACCAGGAACACAAGGGGTCTTATAGGGACACCCCGTGCCCCACCATCCAACACAGACTCTGGGCTGGCAGTTGTGGGCCAGCGCACTTCCGACCCCACTGCTCCTCTGGACAAGGGGTCCCTGGCGAGTCCCCTTCAGGGCAGGAGAGCACTGTCCTGTGTGTCCAAGCAGCAGATTCGCTTTTCCTGGCCACGGGAATTGCACTCACAGGGGTCCACACTTCAGCTGGGCAGAGTGTGAGCAGTTACCAGCACTCCAAGGCTTCACCTGGAGATAAGGGCATGAGCAGCCGATGGAGATGCTGGAGGGGAGGGAAGCGGAGGCCGCCCTCAGCGCGGCAGGCGTGCAGGTGCCGGAGGGAGCTCAGACTCCAGGTTGCCTGTGATGCCATCTGCGCTGCTGGGGAGGCTGGAAGGTGCGCCCAGACCCACTGCAGTCCAGTGTCTGTGCTCCACCGAGGCCCCGGGTCTGTTCCTCGCTCCGGCCTCGCCAGTCTCTAGAAATGCGCCTCCCAGCGCAGCAGCAGCAGCCCCAACTGCTTTTGGTTGTGACTTGGAAGGCCGCCCGTGCGCTGCCGGGAGCCTGGCGCCACGCTTGTTTTCTAAGTTAGGCCAGGACACGTGCATTCTGCCGGGTTGGAGGGGCCCCGCCACACCTGGAACACGCCTCTCCCTTCCTGCCTGAAAGGGAAAGCAGGATTCGAAAAGGCGAATTAACCAGAGAGTAAAAACATTCTCAAACAAGTGATTTGAGGGATGAATTCATACAACTTTTAAGACCACTGAGTAAATATTTATCACATCTGGGCCTGGGCTGCTCTGGGCTTTTCTGAACCTGTTCTCATTTCGAACATTCTGCCTCATTGCCCACATGAGTAACCTGCGCATGAGAGCTTTGATCCTGAGCTGCTTTCCGGGGTAGGAGACTTAACTCCAAGCCCTGGGCCTCAGCAGTCCCCTGTCTGGTTGGAGAGCCTGCCAAACAATAATACGAGGCTGTTTGTCTGCAGGGTAGGACCCGGGGCCTCGGGAGTGCCCAGGAGACAGTCTTGTCTGTGTGCTGGGTCTGTTAGGAGACAGAGTGTTGACCCCTCACCCCCGGGGATGGAGGACCCTCAGCCTAGCTGGGACATGCACAGAACACCGTCAGCCTGAACACTCGGTTTCCTGGGCCCGTTGCTCCCATCTCACCCTCAGCGTCGAGGCAAGGCAGGAGTTTGTTGCACATATTGCAGCTCAGAGAGTCATGTCCCTGGAGGACAGCAGGAAGGTAACCCCCAGCTCCATCTCGGCCATGGTCCTATCTGACGTGGGTAGTGAAGCTGGGTCTCGCTGTGGCAAGGCCTCTGTCAATCCCTTCACCTGTCCTCACTGCGGGGTGTCCGGCTGTGCGACAGTCCCCACACTGTCCCACAGGAAGGACGGGCCGTCGTGCTGGCTGCCTGGGAGGCTGCCCAGGCAGGTGACAGCGGCCCAAGAACTGCTCGCATTTCTCAACATTTGTGACCCATGGATCACATGAGTCAAGAACTCATCCCCATTGACAACAGAAGCCTTTTTCCACTTGAACTTCTGTGTTACCGCAAACCAACGAAGAGGGGGCTGGCTTTTCTGAAACCCTCAAATGGACAAGGTCGTTTATGATCCTGTGGTTTCCGTCAGAGTCCTGGGAACAAGGGGCACTTATATATCAGATGTGTCATTACAAGGGGTGGGCAAAAGTAGGTTAGCAATGATTGATTAACGAATAAATAATAGAACAAGAATAAGCTCTTTCGCCTACTCATGACTGTAAACCTACTTTTGCCTACCCGCAGATATTGTTATTTTTATATTACCTTCTTAGTCTCCACATCAGGCCTTAAACTTGTTCAATGTAAGGACTTAAGTACAATTATGCAGTTACCTGAACTGAGCCACCCCTAAATGACAATATTTATGCAAGACTGGCTGACTGGTGCCATTAAGGCATTTTTAGGATACGTCATGCATGCTTAATTTTAAAACACATGCATGCATTTGTAAACTAATAAAGACCGTCCTCTGAGGACAGAGAAAATAAGATGGCCGGGGAGGGGCCGTCACTGCCATCGAGGCCCTGTCTGGTCTGCATAACCTCCTCCTGCATGCTCTCCACCAGGGAACGGGCAAGACCCACGTCCTCCTCATGGGACTCGTGGACAGCCCGAGCCTCAGCAGGTTTTGGCGACAAGGCAGTTTCCCAGCACAGCGGGCAGCAGTCGGCTCCTTGCTGTACATGCCAGTGAGGCCTCCCGTGGGGCAGTGGTCTGCTGTCACGGGGACGGTGACCATGTGTTTACTGTGTCTGCTATACACAAGTGAGTGTGTGGCTGGGATGATACCAAGGGGGAAGGAGTTAGGAGAAAGGACTTGGGAGGGAGGGGCAGGCTGGTGGGTCCTTTAAAAGAACTAAATTCCACATTTGAGCCCAGCTTGTGACACATTCTTCATGCTGAAGGGTTGTGGTCATCCTGCCTTGCTCCTTGATGGGCTCCAGTCTGCTCAGGCGCCTTAGTGGAAACTTGTCAGCTCTCTCCCCAGATGAGAACGGGGCAGCCCATCCCCGGGCAGGGCCCAAGGAGAGAAGGTGCCGGCGGTGACCCACCTCCACCAGGCACAGGAGACGGGAGCGGGGCAGCAGGTGTGCTCTGTCCGGAAGTCCCGCCTGCTCTGGGGACACGGGTGGGGGCTCAGCTGTGCAGGGCACACCCAGGACCCCTAAAAGGCCAAGGGCAGGGCTCTGAGCTGACTTTGGGGCACATCTGCCACCCCGATGAATGGGTCTAACTTCTGACAAAATCCCCTCAAACAGCAAACAGGTAAAGAGGGTGGATTTATTGAAAGATACAGGCTTGTCTCATCCAGGCCAAGGGTGGGAGTGCAGGTGAGGTGCAGGGTGGAGCTGGACACGGACTTCTGCTCCCGAGGGTATCCCCAGGCCCTGCTTCTGGCCAGCTTGCTCCATGCCTCTGTCTCGGCCTCTCTGTCTCCTGGAGTCTGCCTGTCCTTCTCTCTGCTGCCCCGCCTCAGGCTCTTGGGGCTGGGGTGTGGGTGTAGGTATGCCCTCTGTCGTGACTAATTCCCACCTGATTGGTTGGACCTGTGAGTGTCAATTATCCAGGCTGGTCCAGTCAGCCTTTGCCAGTGGGAGGGAAGGCGCCTTCCTGGTGATTTCAGGCCTGGCCCCTGTTAGAATGGGGAGGGGCCCCGGGTCAGTGCAGGGTTAGCAGCACCTCAGAAACTCCACCAAAGTGTCCCCATGGACTGATTGCGGGGCACAGGGGCCAGGCGGAGGGACGGAGCCCAGATTCGGTCCTCAGCCTGAGGTTCTCTTTGGGCCACTCTGTTTGGAAGTTTTGCCCAGCATCCATGCCAAAGAGATTTCCCCAAAATGGAAGCGGAGGTGGCCGCATTGCACATCTTGCTACTTGCAAACTGGAAGACCACCCTTCACAACCAAGCCAAGGGGACAAAGAAAGAAAACCGACAGGCCCTCCTGATGCAGGGCGTGCGGCGCATGCAGGGCCCGAGCACGGCGTCTTCAGACCGCTGGGTATTCTCATGAGCAGATGGCTGGCTCCTGTAAGTGGAGCAAATATTTTTAAAATAATGTTTCACAGAAGGGACGAGGGAGGCCGCAGCGCAGTCACACCACCCACACAGCTCGGGCTGTGCAATTGTGCCCGCCCCTTCCCCCTGCCCCCCCGCCCCACTCGCACAAAGGCCGCCCCACTCACTCTAGTGCTGAGTGTGGGGTTGGGAATATTTTCCTAAATCTAAAGACAGGGAACCCTTGGGAGCTCCTGCCCCCTCCACCCCGCCCCCCGGTGATGCCCCAGGCGCCTCACACCACTGTGTCTCCAGACCACCCTTCCTCGGCATGCCCCTCCTGGCCTGCCCGTCTCTAGGTCATTCTCCTCCCTGGGCTCATCCTGCTTTGGCCGAAGCCTTAGCCACTTGATTCCTGGCAGGAGGCATCATCTATTGCTTAAGTCTGCCCACACCTCCTCTCCCACCCTACGTGCAGGAGGCTGCATTTTCAAACGACTTGTTTCAATGATGAAAAGGCGGGACCTCACCACATGTTTTTCAGGCTGTTCACATTTTTTTAAACAAAAACAGAGGAAAGAAAAAATATCTCTACACTGTAGTCCCCCCACTCCGGCCACTGATTTAATAATGTTTCTTTTAACCAAATCGCCTTCATATTCTAGAAGAAATTATATCACTAAGGGCCATTACACTGTTACATAAGTGGCTGAGCAGTACCCCTGGAGGTAGGATCTGCTGTGAGCAGGGGCCTGATGCTTCCTGGCCCCGGGCCTCAGGCTCCTGGTCAAGAGAGATGGTGGAGCTGGGAGGCGCTGAAGCCGGGCACACGGCCTGGACCTGCCTGTCCGTATCAGGCACTCCAGGAGCAGGACTGATCCCACACCCACGCCTTGTCCCAGTGCCACCGGGCCTTCTCCCTGAAGGCCCACGGAGGGGCCTGAATTGGGGTGTTTGTTGCTGGGAAGGTCTTAGACACCCTAATTCCTTCATCCTACCCCTTTTGGGGGTCCCTCAGCTCCCCGGCTGCCCAGCCGAGAGGCTCCAGTTTCTAAGCACCACATGACATTAGCAACACTAGTGGTCTCTGGACGCAGCCTGTTAGGACCTAGTTTTTAAGAGACTGGGCTCTTAATGCCATCTGTCCCTCTCAGCACATGGGCATCGTTTGTCCCAAGCCCCAGCCAGAGTCTGAATTTAAACCCACTCAGGACCGCCCCCCTGGAGGCCCCGCCACCCTGGGCTAAGACTGAGGTTTCCCAGCCCCTCCCACCAGCTCATCTTCCCACTGAATGAGGACAGGGAGCCATTCAAAGCCATGGCATCGCCGTTGCTCAGTCTCACCAGCCTGACTGCAGTGCTGGGCACTGGTAACCGATGACATCAAAAACGAAACCAAGTAATCTGTAAACTGTCCATCGTCGTGCCAAGTTGTGTGTCAGTGGGAGCTATGGACCCGAGCGTTCTGAGAAGAGGGTGGATGGAGGGCCAGGGTGAGTGAGGACGCACCTCGCTCTCCGCTGAGTCTTGGCGACCCAGGAGTTGGGTTATTGAATCAGAAATACAGCAGTTCTCTGGCCACGACCACAGCTCCCCACAGCATCCAGCCCCCCCACACTCCAAGCCCTCGTGTCCCCCAGGGGATGCTCCATTGCTCGGCTCTGTTTTGCGTGGATGTGGATGCAGATTTAACCCTGGTCAGACGTGCCATTCAGGTGCCCGAGGCAGGTGGCTCAGGGGAGGCTGAGTGGAGCCAGCATACCTGGCCACCTTGCCTCCTCCCCCGTCCTCCCCTGGCCACTCAGCACAGGAGAAGCCGGCTCTCACTCCCACAGGCCCCAGGCAGCCGGGCTCCAGCCAGGACAGTCACATGTCTGCATGCCGGGTTGGCGCCCTGCCCTTCCGCCTTCTCCGTGGTGGAAGGTGTGATGCCACGGTGACAGTGTGGTCCCACCTGGATGGAAAGGCCACCAGAGCTGCTGGGCCGTGTGCTGGAACCAGCACCAGACACCATCGTAAATGAAGCCTGCGCACAGAGCCTCGGCCGAGTTAACCACGCTTCTGTTGTGACAGGGGTTGCACCCAACACAGGGTTAGGGGTCCTCGAATGCACCACAGGGAGCGGCCATGTGGCCTATGGGTTTGGGTGACGTGTGGCCCTGAGGTGAGGCCTCTGCAGGGAGCTGTCCCCACATGCAGACCTGCAGGGGCCTGGAAGCCTCGTTCAGTCCTTTGTGTTGGTTGGAGCTCAATGGAAGCTGTGGCGTTCTCCGAGGAGCGTTGGCAAAGCGAGCAGCACCAAGCAGAGGACAGTCAGCAGTCACAGTGATTGCAGTGCATCCACGGCCTCCGGGAGGAGGGACGCGCTACTCTGCCAGGCACCCGTCACCCATCACCACACTGAAGTTCTCCCTGTTGCCTCAGTGGCCCGAGTACAGTCAACTTGTAATAGGGCCAAGAATTAGAACAGAAGCTCCAGGCCCTCACGCAGTTCTCAGTACCCCCGGAAGCAGGTGTAGCTGGACTAGCAGACCCCTGTGGACGTGGTAAAACAAGCAGGAGTTCACCGTTGCAGTGTTAGGAGGCTTGCGTTCCCTGCCCACTGTTCTGCCTCACCCTCTGTGCACTGGCTTTCCTTACATCTGCTGAGCATCATCACAAGACGGCTGCCCTCACCCCACCCATCGAATCAGAGTTCTGTGGGAGAGGCAGCACCAGCAGGTGACAGCTTCTTTTCAAGAAGCAAAACCCTCTCCCGGAGGCCCTAACACACTCCGCTCACCTCACTGTCAGCCTGCCACAGAGGGGTGAGAAGTAAATATCACTTTTCAGGTCTACATGGCACCAAAGGATGGAGATGGCTTTTAACAGCCAACAGACATTTCCCCCTAAACTAGTCAACTTAGTAATTAGTCCACATGGCCTCTTTGGCCATTTTTTAAACATTTCTTACGCTGGAACCTTGAAGGCACAATAATACCGCCCCTTCAGGCACGCGTGCATCCCTTTATTCACATTGCAAATATTTGCTGGTCAAATAGGATGGTGAGGAGAGTCCCTCTGGCCCAGGCCGGGGGACAGCATGCAGGGATAAAAGGAAGCAGGATACCTTCCAAGGACATGAGGTCCAGCTTGGCCGGAGTCCAGGCCTGTGAGCAGAGCCTGGCCACAGTGTGGTGGAGGCCAGAAGGTGCGGGAGCTTCCCGGCCGCTCT
This sequence comes from Plecotus auritus, assembly GCF_963455305.1. NCBI lineage: Eukaryota > Metazoa > Chordata > Mammalia > Chiroptera > Vespertilionidae > Plecotus > Plecotus auritus. The sequence continues at coordinate 96,537,344 of NC_137782.1, forward strand.
CGCTCCTGACCTCGCTGCCAGATCCAGGTTTGCTGCGGAGATTTCTTCTCAGAGCACCTGTGTCCCACCACTGCACACTTGGGCGCTCACATCGGCTCAATGAATGAGCAAATGAACGGATATGTGATCCTGGCTGGCCCCTTCAATTCCTGCCTTCCTCTCTGCACATGCTGTTGGACAGTAGCTGTAGGAGCCCGGGCTGCCCCTGCTTCCTGCTGTGTTCTCCCATGCCCAGCAGAGAGTGGCGCTCCTTAATATTTGTGGAGCTGGTTTGAAGGGCACTGACCTCCCTGGAGCAGAACCATGTCTTCTTGTCTGGTGATCCCGTATCCTCCGTTGTCCAGTCAAAGCCGGGAGCCCGAGGTCCTGCGTGCGCACTGGGTGGGTGTGGAAGAGATAACCTAACGGGTCTGTGCCGCACCCCTCACTGCCAGCGGCTGCAGGAAGCCCAGCCTGCTCCTCTGAAGCCCACGTTTACTTATGGCCGATTTCAGGTGCAAACCCCCTGAAGAACCCATCACAAAGGGGTTGTGATGAATGAAAGTTGCTCCCTGCAGCAGCACCTTCCCCATTACTTCAGATTCACTGGCAAACACGACAACTAACTGCAAGCCCATTTGTTGTAAGTGACCAACAGCAAACCACTCTAATGAAAGGCTGTTTCCAAGGACGCATGTGGTAGTGCAGTCCCACAACATCTCGGCGTCTTACAGCCGCATGCACACCATGCCACCGCGCACGTGGCTCAGATGAACCACAGACCCTGGGCCACCACTAGGGATCTGTCTCCCTACAGAATTCCTGTGCCCGGAGCAGGGGCGGGGAGCTAGGCCCCTCACCTCCTCCCCATCCCCTTCTCATGCCCCTCTGATGGTGGAGGACAAAGGCTGCAGGGGCTCTGGGCACAGGCCCAGCTGGGGAAGCTCAGTTTCATTGGCTCTGCAGGGTCTGTGGGAAGAACTGAGGCTCCGGGTTGAGTCAGGGGTTTAATCTCACACCCATCCTGTTCCAAAGCCAGGCTCCCTCCTCTTGAGTCAGGGTTTCTCCCTGGATCTCCACCTGTGTGTTGGGCAGGATGGCCTGGGCATTAACCTGGACATTGAGGTTTCTTCCCCTAAGATTTCTTGTTAAAATATTTTGCCAGGCACTTATTTTTCTCTATCATTTTTAGAAAATTGTTATTTTTTATTCTGAGTATCAATCTTTGCTGGGCGCGTGTTCCAAAGTGTTTCTCCCAGTTTGTGGAACTAGCCTTCACCACTCAGATAGCTCAGGTTTTATTGCAGGAAATCTTGTCAGTCTTTTTCCTCAAGGTGTTACTATCCCAGAGAGATCAGGACCTGACCTTAGGAGAGATGAAAAATGGTGGCAGAGTAAGTGGATGCTGCACGGACGTGCACCTAGGACCAAACTGGAATTACAACTAAAATACAGAACAACTTCCTGAATAATCAATAGAAGACTCACAGGAGAGAACCCTGATACCTGAGGACTGAAAGTGGAGACCACATGGAGACTGGTAGGAGGGGTGGAGGGGTGGAGGGGCGGATGCGTGAAAGGGCTGGTGGGGCTTCCACAGACAGCAGCAGGTTCCAGAGAGATATCTCAGTTGTGGGGGGCGGGGAGGTGTCACTGAGAACTCTAGGATCTAATCCCCAAGCTGGGCCTCCCATCAGAGAGCACAACTGAGAAGGGTACCCACATAACATCTGGCTGTGAAAAGCAGTGGGGTGCTGTCTACCAGGAAGTGATAGCTAAAACTTCAGGCACCCTCTTAAAGGGCCACCAACCTTGTGCTCTGGAAGAGGGAGGATGATGTGGACTGTGAGAGCAGAGCTCAGGATTGGGGACTTGGGGGATAGAGCTCAGAAGGCAGACACCCCAAGTTTCCTGGGCTGAGCCATTTCCTCACATAGCAGAGGACATCTTTCCCACATAGACATCTACCTTGCCCCGGAAGAAGACAATCAACACACCCTATTGGAAAACACTTTGTCCTGAGGCTACTTAAGAGACTAAAAATAACAATTAGCCTCCATTCAGAAGCAACTGCCACACCCTGTTGAAAAAAACTCTCGCCACACCTGAGGATGATTGCCTGGGGGCAATTCAAGTTGGAATCCTATCAACCTTTAGGCAGAAGCAGTCTCTGGAGGATTTGAGTCTCTGCCTGATCAAATTAGTCAAAAATAGCATTTAACACTGTCCTGCACTAGAGATTGAGAGGTGTAGAGGATCTACCTAATACATAGTCACAAACCCAAACAGGAAGCCAAAATGAGGAGACAAAGAAACAACCCCAAAATGAAAGAACAAGAGAATTCTCCAGAAGAAAAGATAAATGAAGGAAACAGAGATAAGAAATTTATCTGAGAGTTCACAGTAATGATGGTAAAGATGCTCAACAGCATGAAAAAAGATATAATAACTATGAAAAAAGAACAGTCAGAGATAAAAAATGCCATAATACAAATAAAGAACACATTGGAAGGACTACACAGCAGAATAGGGGAAGCTGAAAATCAAATCAGTAAATTAAAAGACAGGGTTGAAAAAAAAAATCACTCAATTGGAGAACCTAAAAGAAAAAAAAACAAAAAACAGGAGGGGGGACAATATGAAACGTAATAATATTCGAATAGCAGGTGTGCCAGAAGAGGCAGAAAGGAGAAAGGGATAGAGAATGTGTTTGAAGAAATAATGGCAGAAAATATCCCTCACTTGGTAAAGGAAAAGGTCACACAAGTTCAGGAGGCACAGAGAACCCCAAGCAAGATAAACTCAAATAGGCCCATACCCAGACACATCATAATTAAAATGGCCAAAAATTAAAGACAAAGAGAGAATCTTAAAGGCAGCAAGAGAAAAGCAAACTATTATCTACAAAGAAGCTCCCATAAGGCTGACACATGATTTCTCATCAGAAACACTACAGTTCAGAAGGGAATGGCATTAAGTACTCAAGGTAATGGACAACAAGGATCTGAAACCATGATTACAATATCCAGCAAGGCTATCATTCAACATAGATGGTCAAATAAAGAGCTTCCCAGACAAAAAAAGGCTAAAGGAGTACATCACCACCAAGCCAGAATTATAAGAAATGCCAAAGGGACTGCTGTAATGAGAAGAAGAAAAAGAGAGAGAACCATAGGCATACAGAATAAAAATGGCAATAAGTACCTATCAGTAATAACTCTAAATGTAAATGGCTTAAATGCCCCAATCAAAATGCATAGGATAGTGAAATGGATAGGAAAACATGACCCAATTATGTGCTGTCTACAAGACACCCACCTCAGAACAAAATACACACACAGGATGAGAGTGAAGGGATGGAAAAAATTTTCCATGCAAATAGAAAAGAAAAAAAAACAACAACCTGGTGTAACAATACTCATATCCAACAAAATAGACTTCAAAATGAAGGCCATCACACGAGACAACAAAGGTCACTACATAATACTAAAGGGATTGATCCAACAAGAAGATATAACCTTAGTAAACATATATGCACCCAATATAGGAGCACCTAAATATATAAAAAACTTCTAGAGGACTTTAATGGAGAGATTAACAACAATACAGTCATAGTAGGGGACTTTAACAGTCCACTGACTTCACCAGATAGATCTTCCAGACAAAAACTTAACAAGAAAACAGTGACTCTAAAGGACACACTGGATCAGATGGATTTAATTGACATTTATAGAACATTTCCCCCAAAACAGCATAATATACATTCTTCTCAAGTGCACATAGGTCATTCTAAAATATAGACCACATTTTAGGACACAAAGCAAGTGTCTACAATTTCAAGATTGAAATCATATCAAGCATCTTTGCAGATCATAATGGAATGAAATTAGAAATCAACTATAGTAAAAACACCCAAAAATATTCCAACACCAAGAGGCAAAATAGCATGTTATTAAACAATAAATGGATTGCCAACGAGATCAAGAAAGAAATAAAAAAAACTTCCTAGAAACAAATAAAAATGAACACACAACAACCTAAAATCTCTGGGACACAGCAAAAGCAGTCCTGAGAGGGAAGTTCATAGCACTACAGACCTACCTCAAAAAAACAACAACAACAAGAAAAATCAGCAATAAACTATTTAACCCTACAACTTAAAGAACTAGAAAGAGTATAACAAGAAAAGCCAGAGTAAATAGAAGGAAGAAAATAGTAAAGATTAGAGCAGAAATAAATAACATAGAAACAAACAAACAAACAAACAAAAAGCAACAACAATACAAAACATCAATGAAACCAAGAGGTGGTTCCATTAGCCAGACTCATCAAGAAACAATGAGAGAGGACCCAAATAAATGAAATCAGAAACGAGTGTTGAAGTAACCACTGACACCATGGAAATACAAAGGATTGTAAGAAAGTACTATGAGCAATTATATGCCAACAAGCTGGACAATATGGATAAAATAGACAAATACCTAGAAAAATACAATCTCCCAAAACAGAATCAGGAGGAATCAGAAAAACCTGAATAGACCAAAAACAACTGATGCAATTGAAGCAGTAATAAAAACAACAACAACAACAACAACAACAAAAAACCTACCAGCACACAAAAGCCCAGGTCAGGACAGCTTCGCGGGGAATTTTATCAAACAGTCAAAGAACTAACACCTCTACTCTTCAAACTATTTCAGAAAAAGAAAAGGAAGGAACACTTCTAAGCTCTTCTTATGAAGACAGCATTATCCTAATTCCAAAACCAGATAAAGACACTATGAAGAAAGAGAATTACAGACCAATATCCCTGATGAACATAAATGCTAAAATCTTCAACAAAATATTAGCAAATTCTATCCAGCAATATGCTAAAAAGATCATACACCATGACCAAGTGGGGTTTATTTCCAGATGCAAGGCTGCTACAATATTCACAAATCAATAAATGTGATACATCACATAAACAAATTGAAAGGCAAAAATCACATGATCATATCAATAGACACAGAAAAAGCATTTGACAAAATCTAACACCCATTTTTTATAAAAACTCTCAGCAAAGGTCATCTATGGCCTTTATCAATATGATAAAGGCCATAAATGACAAACCTACAGCCAACATCATACTCAATAGGCAAAAACTAAAACCATTTCCCCTAAGAACAGGAACAAGACAGAGATCCCCACTTTCACTGCTCTTATTCAACACTAGAGGCCCAGTGCACAAAATTCGAGCATTGGGTGGGGGTGTCTCTCAGCCCGGCCTGTACCCTCTCCAATCTGGGACCCCTCGGGGGATGTCCGACAGCTGGTTTAAACTGGCAGTTGGACATCCCTCTCACAATCTGGGACCGCAGGCTCCTAACTGCTCACCTGCCTGCCTACCTGCCTGATTGCCCCTAACTGCCTCTGCCTGCCTGACTGATTGCCCCCTAACTGCTCCCCTGCCAGCCTGATCACCCCCAACTTCCCTCCCCTGCCGGCCTGATCTTGCCCCTTAACTGCTTGCTCCCCTGCAGGCCTGATTGCCCCTAACCATTTGCCTTGGCCCCCGCCACCGTGGCTTTGTTCAGAAGGAAGTCAGACATCTGGAAGATGTCCAGTTGACCTGGTCTAATTGGCATATTACCCTTTTATTAGTATAGATAGTACTGGAAGTTCTAGCCACAGTGGTCAGACAAGAAGAGGAAATAAAAGGCATCCAAACTGGTAAGGAGGAAGTAAAACTCTCATTATTTGTAGATGACATGAAACTGTACATAGAAAACCCTAAAGACTCCACCAAAAAACTACAAGACTTAATGAATGAATTTGGCACCCTACCTGGTTTTGCTCAGTGGATAAGTGTCAGCCTGCAGACCAAAGGGTCCCGGGTTCAATTCCAGTCAAAGGCACATGCCCAGGTTGTGGGCTTGGTCCCCGGTAGGGGGCATGTAGGAAGCAGCCGGTCAATGATTCTCTCTTGGCATTGATGTTTCTGTCTCTCCCTCTCCCTTCCTCTCTGATATCAATAAAAATATAAATAAATAAATAAATAAATAAATAAATAAATAAATGTATTTGGCAATGTAGCAGGATCCAAAATCAACACCCAAAAATCGATGGCTTTTCATACACAAATAATGAATATGCAGAAAGAGAAATTAAACAAATAATCCCATTTTACTATAATCCCATTTTACATTTTAATTGCAATAAAAAATTAAAATACTTTGGAATAAACTTAACCAAGGAGGCAAAAGACCTATACTCAGAAAACTACAGGACATTGAAAAAAAAGAGATAGAAGAAGATATAAGCAAGTGGAAGAATATACCATGTTCATGGATTGATATAATCAAAGCATTAAAATGTCCATACAACCCAAGGCAATCTACAGATTCAATTCAATCCCTATTAAATTACCAAGGGCATATTTTACAGAACTAGAACAAATACTCCAAAAATTTATATGGAATCAAAATGACCCCAAATAGCTGCAGCAATTTTGAGAAAGAAAAACAAAGATGAAGGGATCACAATGCCAGATTTCAAGTTATACTACAAAGCCACCATAATCAAAACAGCCTGGTACTGGTACAAAAACAGGCATATAGATCAATGGAACACAACAGAGAACCCAGAAATCGATCCAAGCCATTATGCTCAATTAATATTTGACAAAGAAGGCAAGAGCATATAATGGAGTCAAGACAGTCTCTTTAATAAAAGGTATTGGGAAAATTGGACATATACATGCAAAAAAAAAAAAAAAAAAAGAAACTAGACCACCAACTTACACCATACACAACAATAAACTCAAAATGGATAAAAGGCTCAAATGTAAGTTGTGAAACCATAAAAATCCTAGAAGTAAATCCATAGACAGTAAAATCTCATACATCTCTCATAGCAATATGTTTATAGATACATCTCCCAGGGCAAAGGAAACTAAGGAGAAAATAAACAAATGGGACTACATCAAAATGAAAAGCTTCTGCACCACAAATAAAACCATCAACAAAACGAGAAGGAAGCCCACTGTATGGGAGAACATATTTGGCAATGATACACCTTATAAAGGGTTAATATCCAGAATATATAAGGAACTCATACAACTTAACAGAAAGAAGACAAACAAGCCAATTAAAAATGGGCAAAGGACCTAAATAAACACTTCTCCAAACTGGATATACAATGGCCAAGAGACATATGAAAGAATGCTCAAAGTCACTGATCACTGGAGAGATGCAAATTAAACCAACAATGAGGTATCACCTCACACCTGTCAGAATGGCTACCACCAACAAATCAACAAATGACAAGGGCTGGCGAGGATGTGGAAAAAAGGGAACCCTAGCACACTGCTGGTGGGAATGCAGACTGGTGCAGCCATTATGGAAAATGGTATGGAGTTTCCTCAAAATATTAAATATGGAACTGCCATTTGATCCAGTGATCCCACTTCTAGGACTATATCCTAAGAAATCTGAAGCACCAATCAGAAAGAAGGTATGCACCCCTATGTTCATAGCAGCACAATTTACAATAGCTAAGATCTGGAAACAGCCCAAGTGCCCATCAGTAGACGAGTGGATAAAAAAGCTGTGTACATTTACACCATGAAATACTATGCAGCAGTAAAAAAGAAGAATCTCTTACCCTTTGAGACACCATGGAGAGACCTGGAGAGTATAACGCTAAGTGAAATAAGTCAGTCAGAGAAAGACAAGTATCACATGATCTCACTCATATGTGGAATCTAAGTAACAAAATAAACTGATGAACTGAGTGTATCCAGAGCCATGGAAGCATGGAACAGAGTGCGGAATCTCAGAGGGAAGGCCGGGGAGGGTGCGTGGGTGGGAAGTAATCAACCAAGGACCTTGTATGCATATATGTGAAACGCATGGACACAGACAATAGGGTGCTGAAGGTTTGGGATGGGAGTTGCAGGGGTACGGGGGTGGTCTGGAGGGGTCAATGGGGGGGGGTAAAGGGGGAGCATATGTAATACTTTCAACAATAAAGAATTATTTAAAGAAAAGAATAACCCATGTTTGAGTTCTATAAATGCATCTGCCTTGCAGAACTTATAGGATTGTATGAGGATCAAATGAGATATGCCCAAGCAATATACATTAAAAACAAAACAAAAAAAGACCTTACCCTCATTTGCTTTAGAATGCGCTTTCTGCATGTGGGCTTTGGTCCACCTGGAATACAAGTGCGTGTGTGGTGTCATGTGGGGATTGAAGCATTCCTTTTCCCAGGTGGGCAGCCACTTGTCTCCACACCACATCTTAGTGAGTCCATGTTTCTTCCGTCCATTGGAGAAGCCGCTCTCTCACATGAACCTGCCCCGCTGCTGTGATTTCTGGGTTAATCCTGCTTCTGCTTCCTCACAATGGTCTTTTTCATCTTTGCCCCTTTTTCTGCTACCTGAGGTTCAGAACCAGCTGTCACACACTGCACACTTCCCAGCTGCTGCATGGACTGCCCTGAGCTGGGCTCAGTCTGGGAGACTCCTTTCTTATCTCCAGCTGCCCTCGGGCTCAGCAGGTCTGAGGCTCAGGGCCCAGGCCAGCCTTCTCTGTGTGTGCGGAGTGGCTCACAGCAGCCTCTGCCCCCGGCTCCCTCACCTGCAGGGTCCCACTATGAAGTTTCTGATTTGGCAGGCCTGGAGTGGGCCGCAGGGATGTGCGTTTCCATCAATGCAGGTGATGTGATGCTGGCAGGCCTGTAACCCTCCTCAGGACCTTTCTCTCAGGGAGTGTCTTCTGCACTACCATTGTAAACTAATGAGCCCCAGCGCTCATGTGCAGCCTCGACCTCGCTCTCTCCTTCCCAGCTCTAGAAGGTCACATGTGACAACCCTAATAATCACCCCAAGCGTTAGAGTCCAAACTGAACCCTGATACCCCTCCTCCTCCATGGATGCCCTGGCCATGGGCTTGTCCTCCCTGTGCTGGTGGCCCGAACCAGGAGTCATCCTGACCATGTCCCTCCTCTCACCCTCTGTGGAGAACTCAGTAGCAAGTCTGATTGGTCCGACCTTCAGAGTGTGGTCACTCTCAGCCCTTCATCGCAGCACCTGGCAGTTCTCCACCTGCATCGCAGCAGTCGCCTCAGACATGCGAGCAGGTTCCACCCTGGCTCCCTTTCCCTCTATCCACACACAGAATCCAGAGAATCCATTTGAACCTATTGTTAGATCATGCTCACAGCCGATCAACCAAACTCCTCACAATAGCCATCAGGGGCTAAGCTGCACCCTCCTGCTAGAATCCTATTTGTGCCCCACCACACACCTTCACACTCTGCCACACCTGCTGCCTATCCTTCCACAGACCAGGCATGCACCTTCTTGGGGCATTGAACCACTTCATCCTCTGTCTGGAACAGTGTCCCCCAATGCCCTCCCAGCACACTTCCTCTCTTCTTTGTGGTCTCTGCTTAGATGTTATATCACGGAATCCATTCTGAGGCGGTCCTTCCAGGAGTGTCCCATACAGGACAGTAATAGCCTCCGTTCTGACATCCTGCCTCCCCTCCTGGGCTCTGCTTTTCCTCCGTGTGATTTGCTGGCATCTGGTCCACCATGCTTTATAGTATAATCTCCATCAGGTAAGAGGTTTGCACACAGGATAGCACCTGGAACCTGAAAGTTGCTTAACATACACAGGGCATTCCAAAAAATGTATACCCACTTTGAATAATGATTAATTCCAGTGGATTAAATATGAAAAGAAAGAAACATCAATTGAGCTATCAGCTAGTAAAGGGTATAATACATTTTTTGGGACACCCTATATGTATTGAAAGAATTAAAATCCTGAATTGTTTGTCCATAAATATGGTACACCTGCTGGATTCCTTAGATCTTCTTTTATTTCTTTGCTTAAATGTTATTATTGTCTCTATGAAGGACTTGTTTGTTTGTTTGTTTGGTTTTGGTAGCTTTATTCTAAACTACCTTTAGGGCTTTTGGTGTTGTGAATATCATTATTAAATACGCCACGGTCTAATAGTATTTTCTATTGTTACAGATACAGCCTATTTCTTCTAATTCTTCTTGTATCGGTCTACCTTGTTCAACTTTTTATCAGTCTTCATGGCTTTCTGTTGAGTCTCCCAGTCTGCTCTGCCTACAGTCACCTGTTTGCAATGCATGAGGACTGAGCTCTGCCTTCCGGACTCTTTCTGTTTGTATTTCTTTCCCTCACCCTGTAGGTTAACTCAGATGCCAGTGCTGTGCTGGATAATGTGGTGACCATCAGCGTGCTTGGCTCACTTCCGACCTTAACATGGGAATGCAGGCCCGACTCCACAGCAGCTGGCTGCGTAGTAGCATCACCCAGAAGAGCTTGTGAAGAATGCTGGCGACATTTGAAGCAAGACTGGACATCACTGGGCTTTAACCTCCCCAGACGATTTTAGTCAGTAGCCCTTGGTGACTGACTGCACCCCCTTTCCTTCCTTACACACCGAAGTCACAGGTGTGGGTGTGCCAGCTGCTTCCGGTTCTCTCTGTTGTTTGTAGAACTGGGGATTTCATTCTCTTTCTTGCAAGAGTAGCTACACACTTAAAAGCATGTTTTTCATGCTTCATCTGCCATTTCTCAGTTTGGGAGGAGGAGGCTGTGAGGAAGTCTGTGCCCTTAGATGCTGCAAATCAGAAGTCTCTTCACAAACCCCTTTGTGTACTCGGTCCCCTGACAGGTGATGGTCAGGCTACTGTCTTCCAAAGGGCCCACATGAGTCACCTGGGACACTGGGCATGCCCACAGCGGCGATTCTCCGACTTCTGTGCACATTTACATCACCCAGAGAACTTAAAAAATAAAAATAAGACATAACCTATGCCCAGTGTGTAGCCCACATCAACATCATTGGAATCTTTTATGGTGAGGCCAAGGCATCAATGTTTTAAAAACTTGCCATAATACCAATGTGAGGCCAGGCTGGGACCAGAGTCAAACAGCATCCTCATCTCAGAGTCACACAAACAGGCCACGGGGGAGGGGCTGGGAATCGAGTTTTCCAAACGTATCAGGTGGCAGGCAAAGCTGGGGTAGCACCTGTCCTCCCCTGGCCTGCGTGTCCTCGCCAGGTGAGCTGGGCAGAAGCAATGCCCTCTCATTACAGCTTAAGCAGGCTGGGCCACCACCTGGTCGTCTGGTCAAACAACCGGAAGTCGGGAGCCCACCATGACAAAGGCCCACTTGCGCTTTCTGGGCACCGCTTCATCTGTCCGTTCTTTGACCCATAGAACTCCGAGCGAGTGCTCCCGTGTGTCGTCATCCACTCCCTTGTTTTGTTTTGTTTTTCATAGAATTTGTTTCATGTAAGAATGGTTGAATAATTAATTTTTTACTTTCTCTGTCTGAAGCACCCCTCTCCATAGCAGAAAGACAAAACTAGTTCATTTTCAAGTTCAATTGGGATTTTTCAAATATGTGTGCAGCAAAAATATAGGAGCCCATTCCCCTGTTTTCTAGGGTGCTGCCTTCTGAGTTCTAATCCGACCAATGGCGCTGCCTCTCTGGCCCTCACAGCTGTGTACGGGGCAGGATGAGAGACACGGCCTGGGCAGTGGAGCAGCCCCCAGGCCACAGGGGAGGGGCCCTCCAACGAGCAACCCTTAGTTCTGCTCCCAGTGCTCCCAGCACAGTCCATACCTCCCCAGAGTCTGAGGTCTCCAGGGGAACCAGCGCATTCATTTACTGTTGCATATTCCAGGGAGCGACTGGGACTTCACACCCACTAACCCGCATTAACACGCATAGAGTTACCACATGTCTCCGCTGGCGGCAGGGCCCATGATCATCCAGTCCACACTCTTCTCCCTCTGAGCAAAGAGCAGCTGAGTCTCAGAGAGGGCAGGGGTGTGCGCCAGGTCCCACTCTGACCAGCGGCTGCTGGTCAGGCACTGAGGGGCATTAGTGTCACCAGCTGATGCATGCAATTCCCGCCCACATCATCCAGTGGAGAGACGTACAGAGTGAAGGCAAATCTGAGCGTTTTGGGGTCCAGCCAGAAACTAATTGACCAGCTGTGAGAACACTCCCACAGGAAGGCCAGCCGTCCTCATCGGCACTTTCTGTGCCTGACCCAGCGCACACGAGATAACAGAAGTCACCGGCCAGGATTCCCGCTTCAATATGGAACACTCATCACCCTCTTGCTTGCTCCTTTGTTTCCCAAACTTTTATGACAATATGCAAATATGTATTTCAAAAGTAGGGAGATATTTACATCTGAGAAGGTTGTGATGCACTTGTCTGAAACACCACAAAGTTTATGTCAGATCTGGCTAGAAAGGCTGGGCCCGCGGGTGAATCAGCAAGCAGATGGACATGTCTGATGGGAATCAGAGGGGGACCACGTGCAGGAACCGGGAGCAGCAGGTAGATGCTCAGCAGGGGCTGGAGGCCCAGCAGTCTGGGGGCTGGGTGTGGGGGACAAATCCAGTGAGAGTACCCGGGCTACAGGGGTTCGGATGGCCCCTCCACACTTCAGCCCACAGATGCAGCAGCTTCCTGGGCAGGAAGTCCCACTGTCAGATGCGCTTCCCCAGCAGTGACCTCCAGGGGCCACCCTGGCTGGCCCATCCCAAGGCCTTGTGATGATAGAAACATGGTCTGTCGCCTGGGCTAACACTCAGTGAGGTCCCAGCAGGCATCGGCCCTGCCTGGGCCCTGGGAGACAAGGAATTGCAGCCACAGGCTCCACTCCCAGCTCACGGCCTGGTTAGCGAGATGGAGAAACCACAAAACGTCAGTGCCTCTGAAAGCCTGCTCAGGAGTGGACAGAGGGGGCCTACCCTGCGGGCCCACGGTCTCAGGCTGGGTTTTGCCCAGAGAGCCCTCTGAGGCAAGATGCCAGGGACGATTTAGGGGTTCATCAGATTTAGGGTCAGCCGCCAGAGGAAGTGGAGTGGGAGGCTGAGTGACAACCCAGCCGCAGTGGAGTGCTGACACTCCCACTGCCCCGTGTGTGTGGGCAGCACAGAACCACCCGCAGGGAGGAGATGCCCAGGCCCTACGTCCTGCGCATCCTCACTGTGCTCCTTTCATTACCCAGCACTCTGTCACCAGGAGGCCCGCGGGGTTGTTGATGAAGACACATCAACAGTTAATGGGATGACTCATGAGCTTACAGGGCAGCTAACCGATAGTGGGTTGATCTACCGAACCACCTGGAGAGCCGTGACTCTGACCCCCTGCTGCTCAGATTTGGGCTGACTAGGAAGCTGACAGCTGGTCACAGGTAGAAAGGTGAGGGAGTAATTCTGCTAATGTGATATTCTTCCCGCATACAAATGGCATATTAATAGCCCACAACCGGATGGTGGCATCTCCATTTCCAAATGGCTGACTGATCTTTCTCTGACCCCATCCCATTTCTCACTTGCTTCTGCATATTTCAAGCACCAGGAGAACACGCCTTCCTCTCCGTGTGTTTAGTCAGGCACATGCCTTCATTCACGCCGCCCTGGGCCAAGTCTTGCGCCAGACACTCAGGATATGAAAATAAGGAACCACTCTGCCCCCAATGAAGATGAAGCCTGAAGAAGACGACGATGTGGGAATATTTAAGTCATTGTATTTGCTGAGATGGATGCTGCCGCTTATTTATCTATTGGGCACACACTTCCTCAGTGCCTGCCGCCCGCCAGCGTTGTGCTCAAGGCTGGACGTGGCGCATGCACTGGCCCGGACGCCATCCCTTCCTGGCGGAGGCTGCAGTCTGCCCGGGTGGCATCACCTGCTTGCGGCACACAGAGAAGATCGTCTGCTGTGCCTGGTCCTAGGCAGACATGAGAGGCAGTTTGTGAGGCAGGTGAGGCTTGAAGAAGGCAGGAATGTTCTGGGCAAACAAGATGGGGATGAGATTGCAGGCACAAGAGAGTGCACTCTGTGGGGCCTGCGGCCAGCGAGGACCCTGATCTGGCCTGACCCCGGGGCCTCCAACATGTCAGAGGACGGTGTTTCTGGGTGCCGGCAACAGCACTACTCTGCGTTGGACACTTAGAAAGCACTGGAATATTTATGGGAGCCTGGCCGTGAGCTCCCACAACATCTCCAGTCACACCTTCGGCACCAAGGAGGTCTCGGCTCAGCTCCACTGGCCAGGCTGCTGGTCCTCTGCCAGGGCATCCTGCGCACTGGGGGTGTTTAGCAGCATCCCTGGCCCCACCTCGGATCCCAGCAGCATCCGCCCAGGGTTGTAACAAGTGTCCCCAATGTCCCTGGGGGTGGGGGCATTGAGAACTACTGATCTTTAACACCAAGGTGTTGTTAAAAACCACAGGGAGCCCTTATTTCATTTCCTAACTGTATATAAGTGTCTGTGTGTGTGCCCTTACCTGTGGCTACACTCTACAGAGACACTGAAGAATCAGGACTCCACCCTGGGAGGACAGGTTCAGCTTTTCAGGGCCGGCCATCACCCCAAGGAGGGGGGTCTCAGAGGGGGACATCCAGGGACTTCTATTCTCTTACTCGGCACACCCCTATAGAGTCTAACACTTAGTGCTGAGGGTGGGCATGCAGTGGTTGTGTAGTTAAGGGAGTTAAACTCCACACTGCTCTTATGCTATGCTCTTTATCACCTCATCCTGTGACTTGTGCCCTTAGAGGGATGCTGCAAGCGCAGGAGCCTAGACATGTGTGCGCTCCCTGGGGTGAAGGGGAAATAACACCAAATCGAGGAGACACACCAGCTATGCCTGTATGCTAGAGAAACCTCCTGAGCGGTTAGGAAGTGGGAATGGTAGAAAATACAGAAATTAGGGAAATGGGAAGGGAATGTTGTCATTGTTTTCCAAATGTGTTTGTCTCAGCTCTCGGGTTAAAAGGTCCTTCAATGCAAAACACGGCCAATAAAAACTAAACAAGAGAGTTATTTTAATTTATCTGTCAGAAGTTCTGTGGGGTGGGGGGGGGGTATATTGAGGGCCAGACAGGGACTGGGTTTGAGGCCAGGCTCAGTGAGGAGGCTCTGACTTCATCTCCAAAGGAAGAGTTTGTCCCTCAGGGCCTCCAGGGACCTTCTTAGAGCCTCAATAGTGAATGAATCTGTGTCCATGGCAACTGAATCCTCCAGTGGAACTGGAGCCTTGGCGTAACTTAGAAAGGACCTGTCCTTGTTCCAATGGGCATCTGCCCCCAGGCCACACAAGGCCTGGTAATCAGTGCTCCAAGAGGGCCTGAGTGGGATCAAGGACAACCAGACATTCACGCTCTGCCCCCGAACCATCAGGAGCCAACACCGAGAAGGCAGCTGCAGCATCCGCACATGTCCTCGTCCCAAGTGGATGTCGCCCTCTGCGGCACAGTGAGTCCAACGGAAAGTGCTTCCGTGGCCCTGACCGCGTCCAGTTTTGGCATATCAATAGCTCACTTTCTCGGGTCCCTGTTTCCTCTCCCCAGTAGACTCCCGGCTTCTGGGGGTGCATCTGGGTCACAGGTTCTGTCAAGAAGACATGCCTAGGTCCCCAAGTCCACATGCTGAGGCTCTGGCCCCGTGGGACAGAGTTAGGAGGTGGGCTTTGGGGGTGATTAGGGGTAGATGAGGTCATGGGTGGAGTCCCCATGGTGGAATCATGCCCTTGTCAGAAGAGGAAGAGACCAGAGCCCTCTCTCCACCACACGAGGACCCAGGGAGAAGGGGCCACCTGCCAGCCAGCAAGCAGGCTCTCAGCAAGAGCAGCCAACACCTGGCCCTCCGATGTCCAGCATCCAGACTGCTACAGGCGTCTGTCACATGAGCTGCCCAGGCTGTGGGGTTCCATTAAAGCAGCTGAGCAGATTCAGATGCGAGCTGAGCAGTGACTGCTGGGTGGTGGGCCAGGACACATGCAGGGCCGTCTGCAAATGCAGGGACAGACAGAAAGGCTCCTGCACCTGCTGGTGTCTGTCATAACATCCTACTACCCTGTTCCTGGGTCCCTTCAGCACCTGGGACAGTGCCGGAAGCTGCAGGTGGTAGAGAAGTTTGTGCATGCCTCAGTTTTGCTCAGCATTGCGCTGCTGGAAAATTAAAAACATATAGAACAAATTAGAAGGTTCCTTAGAAGGTATTATTAGAAATCCATAGAGCTCTGAAAGCAAAACCCAGCCCTTAACTGAAGTTCAAATATTAATTTTATTTTTCCTTTTTATCAAATTTATTGAGGTGACACTGGTTAACAAAATTAAACAGGTTTCAGGTGCACAGTTCCACAACACATCATCTGTACACTTTTTAGAGTTGTACTTATTTTATTTATTAATTTTCAAGCTCGCAGTCCTCACTGCGCCTTCTTCTCCAACCAGAAGGCTCCACCCTAACCCTCCGTGTAACTGGAAGTGTCTGTGGGCATAGATGATTTGCATTTATTGCTAGTATAGTCTCCTTTCACACAGATGTGGAACTGTGGGTCAAATTCTGCCAATGAAAGGGTAGTACAGTGTGATTCTTGGGGCAAATGCTAAAAATGTAATCTATCTATATATATATAAAGAGGTAATATGCAAATTAGGCCGGGACACCTTAATGGGTCACGACCAGACAGGAGGAGGTTGTGCTCGCAGGTGAGGCCCAGAGTGGAGACAGAGACAGAGACAGGGGGCCTCCCCAGCGGCTCAGGTGGCCCCAGAACTGACACAGGCATGGAGGCCAGGGTAAGCTGTGAGTCAGGCGTGGTCCCAGCCCCCCACAATGCCAGAGAAGCAGGGTTTCAGATAAGGGGATGCAGCATTCCACTGCTATCTTGAGTTTGTGGTTTCCAGGGAAACAGCCAGAAAGGATGATAAACCCTCCGCAAACGGCAAATGGCTCAGCCGGCGCCTATCTAAGCAGGGGCTTCATTTAAATTGAGCTGTTCCTGCAGTGAATGACCCCAACCCTCCCTGGATCAGGCAGGTTCCTGTGGAGCGCAATCTCCACACAATACGGGGCCCCAGTTTCGTTCAGGCAAGCTCATGCACGTTAGCTTGGGGCAGCAGGGAAGGAAGGGAAAAGGTGTCAATGGCATCACGACCACAACCGGTCACCAGGAGGTGCATGGAGTACCTCTCGGCCTGGTGCCGCGAGGGGTGCCTCCTTGTGTGGCAGGAGGCGGGGTGCCTCCTCGCGCAATTTCAATCACGCACTGGGCCTCTAGTCAAATATAATTCTTTTACAAAAAGTTAGGCAAGAAAAGATTCCCATGTCCCTTGACCATCAATCAACCTGAAGAGTAGAATCTTCAAAGGAATAGGTCAAAGCAGCAAATGGAAGCCCACACTCTGCTGCTTATAATAGTGAGAGTAAGTAGTTATCCCATTCTGAGGATTTGTCATGGGCTGGGCATTCATTCACTGAGCTTTGATACTAACCCAGTAGGTCCACTCTACTGATAACTGCCCTCCACCCGAGGGCCCTGAAGCACTGACATTTTATAGGACTCTTTCCTGGTCCCCCAGTCCCACAGTTTGTAAGACGCAGAGACCTGAAGTTCAACTTCAGAGCAGCCTCAGGAGCAATGCAGTAAATGCACCAGAAACTTCAAGAATGGAGCCCAAAAATTATTGGCTACTTTTTTTGGCCAGCTACTTCTATAGACAGCTACTTTTTTATTGCCCAACACCTGGATGGAAAGGAAAAATGAGAAAGGATGTCTGCCATCTGGACAAGCCATTGGTGTTTATCATCACACCTGTATTTTAAGCAGATGTGCATGGCTCTTGGGTGCCATGGAGACAGAGCTCCCACAGGACATTCAGGACCCCTTCCTTCACCCAGGTCCCCAAATAGCCCTGAAGTCCCAGAACCCCAAGCTGCCCCCCTGGGACATCATCGGGTGGGGTTAGGGAGGACACCCTGTGTGATTTTTAAGGTGGCTTCTTAGCTGTCCAAATTGAAAAGGAATGAAACTTTCCTAGTTTTGCAGACGTTTTAGGTGTAGCTTTCTAAACCAGGCACAGGGGTTGGAGTTTGACTCGGAGGAAATAAAAAACAGGTCTGCATAGGAGTTTAATGAGAAAGCAGATTGCAGCCAGGGAGCCGGGAGCTGACATGCTTCTGGCCGCTGTGTGATGGGAGGAATGGGAGTGCTGAACTGTTCATCCAGGACCATCAAGCTGATCTGGCCTGACTTCCACTCAGGTGCTGCTGAAATAGGCTTTATCACACTGTCAGCTTTGTAATTTCTGGGAGGCATTCCAAAACATCCTAACAGCTCTGAATTACTTTTGTGATAATGAGATCAGCTCCGAATGTATAGCTGATGCTTTTGGTTGTGTAGTCAATGTGGACCTGATATTAGCATACGTGGGTGAGATCAGTGTCCAGGCCTTCCCGGGAGCACACACTCGCAGCCCGGCCTCTCCAGCCAGGAACAGTTCTCACCTCAATGGGCCATGGGCCTGGCTTTGATCCCAAACAAGCAGTAAAATTGAAACGTATTTCTCTTTTTTCCCTCCATTTGTTATTTCCTTGATGGAAAACTGCTTAAATCTTTTTTTTTAAAAACATTTTCCCCAAGAAGTCTCACTGACTACTGAGAAAATTTAACTTAGTTACCGAGCTGAAGGAAATGTCAACACAAGGAAGATTGTAATCATCACCTGGTTGCATTAGCATTCACACACACACACACACACACACACACACACACACACACATACACACACAGTCTCTTGTTTGGGGAAACTCAAGAATAATTGAAAATATAGTTTTAAATTATGCATGTGCTTCTGATGCTGTCCTGTGAAGGTAAAAGGCATCCAAAGCAGCGCTTTCCTCTGCTGTTGAAGCTGGAAGCGTTGGCATCTCTAGACATCCACAGCCGTGGTGCAGGGCACGTGGGCCAGCAGCCGTAACTGTCCCCTGAGACCACAGGTGCTCAGCCAGGTGTAGGGCATTCTCTGATAGTAACAACAACAGCAATAATAATAAGATGGCTGTTACAACTATTGACAATAGCAAAGAACATTATTATCTCATTCAGTTCATTAACATTCACTGTGTGCCAGTGTCGGAGTCAGCTTAGGCTGCTCTATCAACACACCATAAACTTGGTGGCTTTTAAAGGACATTTATCTCT